>NW_028227266.1:34610100-35810100 GCF_978045245.1 Mus caroli | reverse complement strand
TCCAGCAAGGTTCCAGATATTCTACTCTGTGGCGTTGGACCAGGACAGAGTCTCTGACCTGGAACTGGTTGGGCACGTCAGGGCTCCCAGTCTCATAGGACTCTTTCCGTTGTTCCCAGGCTTGATGTCTCACCACCTCAAGGGCTAAGGTTGCAAACCCAGGTATCCAGATCCTGTAGAAGCCAGTGGTGCGCAAGAATTCTCTTACTTGCCTTGGTGTAGTTGGGGTGCGGATCTGAGTTACAGTACTTTTTCTGGCTTCCGTTAGCCACCACTTCCCATCTCGAAGGGTGTAATCCCAAATAAGTAACTTCAGTCTGATACATCTGAAATATATGGATGTCAGAAAAAATATAGCTCTCCCAAATCCTAATAATAAAGCTGGGCATGACATAGGTAACAGAACAATAAATACAATAACAGTTGAAAGTATTCTCTCTGAAGAAAAGAGAACACCAGATGTCCACTCCCAACTTTCATTTAATAGAGTAATATGTCCTGAAACTATATCAAGAGAAGGAGATGAGTGAATAATTGGAGAATAACACCGTTAAATATTTTTATTAACAGATGGCAACATCCCCTATTTACAAGACTTGAGAAACTCTCATAGCGTTGATGAACACTTTCATTAAAGCAGCAGTTATATGTACCAGGAATAAAGCCACTGTTAAATAGAGAAGGAAAACAATATTTCTTCAGTATCCTTTAATAGATGAACTTAGTAGAGGAGTTGAGCAAAGAGGTACATACAAAACATCGAAAGAAAACATCTGCAAGACAACAAAAACCAATGATTTTGATTCAAGAACATGGAAAGACCTCCCATGTAGTTAATGAGCAAACATTAAATATAACAAATTGAGGAATATCAAAAAATCTACAGGTTCAGTGCAATAGATAACAAAATTAAAATACTGTTCTCCACAGAAGTGAAAAATTGACAAATTCACTCTAACCACAGAGTTTGAAAATGGAAAACAAAATTAAAAAATAGCATTTTATTTGGCATTGTGATATCTAATGTCATACTATGCTATAGAAGCATAGATTCTGAGGCAATACAGTGCTAGAACAGAGACACGCAAATGGATCAGTAGAATAGGATATAGGACATACAAATAAAATCTTAGTGCTACATACAGTTAATGCAAGACAAAGTCCTCTTAAAACAGTGTGAGAAAAAATACAATCTTTATTGCTGGAATTAGGTAAAATGGCATATTCTTGTAATCTCCTCACTTGCGAGAGGGAGATGAATGGATCACTAGTTTAAGGTACTATAAGTTACCTAGGTTGAAACAGTCTAGAGTACAAAATATATTGTCTCCACATAAGAAAAAATAAAGACCTACGATAGCAAAAACTTTTCTCAACAATAAAAGAACCTCTGTTGGAATCACCATGCCTGACCTCGAGCAATTGTGATAAAACTCCATGCTACTAGTACAGCAACAGGCAGCTAGATCAATGAAATAGAATTGAAGACCCAGAAATGAACCCACACACCTATGGTCACATGATCTTTGACAAACGAACTAAAACCATCCAGTGGAAAAAGGCAGCATTTTCAACAAATGGTGCTGGCACAACTGGTTGTTAACATGTAGAAGAATGCGAATTGATCCATTCCTATCTCCTTGTACTAAGGTCAAGTCTAAGTGGATCAAGAAACTTCACATAAAACCAGAGACACTGAAACTTATAGAGGAGAAAGTGGGGAAAAGCCTTGAAGATATGGGCACAGGGGAAATATTCTTGAATAGAACAGCAATGGCTTGTGCTGTAAGATCGAGAATTGACAAGTGGGACCTCATGAAACTGCAAAGCTTCTGCAAGGCAAAAGACACCATCAGTAAGACAAAAAAACCACCAACAGATTGGGAAAGGATCTTTACCAACCCTAATTCCAATAGGGAACTAATATCCAATATCTATAAAGAACTCAATAAGATGGCCTCCAGAAAATCAAATAACCCTATTAAAAATTAGGGTACAGAGCTAAACAAAGAATTCTCAACTGAGGAATACCAAATGGCTGAGAGCACCTGAAAAAAAATTTTTAAATCCTTAATCATCAGGAAAATGCAAATCAAAACAACCCTCAGATTCTACCTCACACCAGTCAGAATGGCTAAGACCAAAAAGTCAGGTAACAGCAGATGCTGGCAAAGATGTGGAGAAAGAGGAACTCTCCTCCATTGTTGGTGGCATTGAAAGCTGGTACAACCACTCTGGAAATCAGCTTGGCAGTTCCTCAGAAAATGGGACATAGTTCTACAGGAAGAACCATCAATAACATTCCTGGGTATATACCCAGAAGATGTTACAACTTGTAATAAGGACACATGCTCCACTATGTTCATAGCAGTCTTATTTATAATAGAAAGAAGCTGGCAAGAACCCAGATATCCCTCAACAGAGGAATGGATACAGAAAGTGTGGTACAAGCCTCTTCCGTTCAGAAAAGCACCAGGGCAGCTAGGGCGCAGGGTCGGCTGACACTTGCCAGCTACCCACAACACCCGCCACAGGATTTTGAGACTGCTGGTGAGTGGAACACAGCTTCTGCTCCAGTCCAATCACGCGGGTCCTGAGACTGCTTTGGTTGGGGAGGCAGAAATCCGGCCTACATAGGGCCACAAGCCTCTTCTGGTCAGAAAAGCACCTGGGTAGCTAGGGCGCAGGGTCGGCTGACACTCGCCAGCTACCAACAACACCCGCCACAGGATCTTAAGACTTCTGGTGAGTGGAACACAGCTTCTGCTCCAATCCAATTGCACGTGGGACCAGAGACTGCATTAGTTAGGGAAGCAGAAAACCGGCCTGAGTAGGACCATAGGCCTCTTCCGGCTGGACCAGCACCGGGGTACCGCCAGCTACCCACGACCCCCGCCGCAGGATTTTGAGACTGCTGGTGAGTGGAACACAGCTTCTGCTCCAATCTTTAAACAGTGACAACAATAACAACTAACCCCAGAGATTACCAGATGGGGAAAGGTTAACGTAATAATCTTACTAACAGAAACCAAGACCACTCACCATCATCAGAACCCAGCACCCCCACTTCGCCCAGTCCAGGGCACCCCAACACACCGGAAAAGCTAGACACGGATCTAAAAGCATATCTCATGATGATGGTAGAGGACATCAAGAAGGACTTTAATAACTCACTTAAAGAATTACAGAAGAACATGGCTAAAGAGTTACAAGTCCTTAAAGAAAAACAGGATAACACAATCAAACAGGTAGAAGTCTTTAAAGAAAAACAGGATGACACAATCAAACAGGTAGAAGTCCTTAAAGAAAAACAGGAAAACACATCCAAACAGATGATGGAAATGAACAAAACCATACTAGACCTAAAAAGGGAAGTAGACACAATAAAGAAAACCCAAAACGAGGCAACACTGGAGATAGAAACCCTAGGAAAGAAATCTGGAACCATAGATACGAGCATCAGCAACAGAATACAAGAGATGGAAGAGAGAATCTCAGGTGCAGAAGATTCCATAGAGAACATCGGCACAACAATCAAGGAAAATGGAAAATGCAAAAGGATCCTAACTCAAAACATCCAGGAAATACAGGACACAATGAGAAGACCAAACCTACAGATAATAGGAGTGGATGAGAATGAAGATTTTCAACTCAAAGGACCAGCAAACATCTTCAACAAAATTATAGAAGAAAACTTCCCAAATCTAAAGAAATAGATGCCCATGAACATACAAGAAGCCTACAGAACTCCAAATAGACTGGACCAGAAAAGAAATACCTCCCGACACATAATAATCAGAACAACAAATGCTCTAAATAAAGATAGAATACTAAAAGCAGTAAGAGAAAAAGGTCAAGTAACATATAAAGGCAAGCCTATCAGAATTACATCAGATTTTTCACCAGAGACTATGAAAGCCAGAAGATCCTGGACGGATGTTATACAGACACTAAAAGAACACAAATTCCAGCCCAGGCTACTATACCCAGCCAAACTCTCAATTAACATAGATGGAGAAACCAAAGTATTCCACGACAAAACCAAATTCACACATTATCTCTCCAGGAATCCAGCCCTTCAAAGGATAATAACAGAAAAAAACCAATACAAGGACGGGAACAACGCCCTAGAAACAACAAGAAGGTAATCCCTCAACAAACCTAAAAGAAGGCAGCCACAAGAACAGAATGCCAACTTTAACAACAAAAATAACAGGAAACAACAATTACTTTTCCTTAATATCTCTTATTATCAATGGACTCAACTCCCCGATAAAAAGACATAGACTAACAAACTGGCTACACAAACAAGACCCAACATTTTGCTGCTTACAGGAAACTCATCTCAGAGAAAAGGATAGACACTACCTCAGAATGAAAGGCTGGAAAACAATTTTCCAAGCAAATGGCATGAAGAAACAAGCTGGAGTAGCCATTCTAATATCTGATAAGATTGACTTCCAACCCAAAGTCATTAAAAAAGACAGGGAGGGACACTTCATACTCATCAAAGGTAAAATCCTCCAAGAGGAACTATCAATCCTGGATATCTATGCTCCAAATACAAAGGCAGCCACATTCATTAAAGAAACTTTAGTAAATCTCAAAGCACGCATTGCACCTCATACAATAATAGTGGGAGACTTCAACACACCACTTTCACCAATGGACAGATCATGGAAACAGAAACTAAACAGGGACACAGAGAAACTAAGAGAAATTATGAATCAAATGGATCTGGCAGATATCTACAGAACATTCTATCCTAAAACAAAAGGATATACCTTCTTCTCAGCACCTCATGGTACCTTCTCCAAAATTGACCACATAATTGGTCACAAAACAGGCCTCAACAGATACAAAAATATTGAAATTGTCCCATGCATCCTATCAGATCACCATGGTCTAAAGCTGATCTTCAATAACAAAATAAATAATAGAAAGCCAACCTTCACGTGGAAACTGAACAACACTCTTCTCAATGATACCTTGGTGAAGGAAGGAATAAACAAAGAAATTAAGGACTTTTTAGAGTTCAATGAAAATGAAGCCACAACATACCCAAACTTATGGGGCGCAATGAAAGCATTTCTAAGAGGAAAACTCATAGCTCTGAGTACCTCCAAAAGGAAACTAGAGAGAGCACACATTAGCAGCTTGACAACACACCTAAAAGCACTAGAACAAAAGGAAGCAAATTCACCCAAGAGGAGTAGACGGCAGGAAATAATCAAACTCAGGGGTGAAATCAACCAAGTGGAAACAAGAAAAACTATTCAAAGAATCAACCAATCAAGGAGCTGGTTCTTTGAGAAAATCAACAAGATAGATAAACCCTTAGCCAGACTCACTACAGGGCACAGGGAAAGCATCCTATTTAACAAAATCAGGAATGAAAAAGGAGACATAACAACAGATCCTGAAGACATCCAAAACACCATCAGATCCTTCTACCAAAGGCTATACTGAACAAAACTGGAGAACCTGGATGAAATGGAGAAGTTCCTAGACAGATACCAGGTACCAAAGTTGAATCAAGATCAGGTTAATGATCTAAACAGCCCTATATCCCCCAAAGAAATAGAAGCAGTCATTAATAGTCTCCCAACTAAAAAAAGGCCAGGACCAGATGGGTTTAGTGCAGAGTTCTATCAGACCTTCAAAGAAGATCTAATCCCAGTTCTTCACAAACTATTCCACAAAATAGAAACAGAAGGTACTCTACCCAACTCATTCTATGAAGCCACAATTACTCTGATACCTAAACCACAAAAAGACCCAACAAAGATAGAAAACTTCAGACCAATATCCCTTATGAATATTGATGCAAAAATCCTCAATAAAGTTCTTGCTAACCAAATCCAAGAACACATCAAAACAATCATCCATCCTGACCAAGTAGGTTTCATCCCAGGGATGCAGGGATGGTTCAATATACGGAAATCCATCAACGTAATCCAGTTTATAAACAAACTCAAAGACAAAAACCACATGGTCATCTCGTTAGATGCGGAAAAAGCATTTGACAAGATCCAACACCCATTCATGATAAAAGTCTTGGAAAGATCAGGAATTCAAGGCCCATACCTAAACATGATAAAAGCAATCTACAGCAAACCAGTAGCCAACATCAAAGTAAATGGTGAGAAGCTTGAAGCAATCCCTCTAAAATCAGGGACTAGACAAGGCTGTCCACTTTCTCCATACCTTTTTAACATTGTACTTGAAGTCCTAGCCAGAGCAATTCGACAACCAAAGGAGATCAAAGGGATACAAATTGGAAAAGATGAAGTCAAAATATCACTTTTTGCAGATGATATGATAGTATATATAAGTGACCCTAAAAATTCCACCAGAGAACTCCTAAACCTGATAAACAGCTTCGGTGAAGTAGCTGGATATAAAATTAACTCAAACAAATCAATGGCCTTTCTCTACACAAAGAATAAACAGGCTGAGAAAGAAATTAGGGAAACAACACCCTTCTCAATAGTCACAAATAATATAAAATATCTTGGTGTGACTCTAACTAAGGAAGTGAAAGATCTGTATAATAAAAACTTCAAGTCTGTGAAGAAAGAAATTATAGAAGATCTCAGAAGATGGAAAGATCTCCCATGCTCATGGATTGGCAGGATCAACATTGTAAAAATGGCTATCTTGCCAAAAGCAATCTACAGATTCAATGCAATCCTCATCAAAATTCCAAATCAATTCTTCAATGAATTAGAAAGTGCAATCTGCAAATTCATCTGGAATAACAAAAAACCTAGGATAGCAAAAACTCTTCTCAAGTATAAAAGAACCTCTGGTGGAATCACCATGCCGGACCTAAAGCTCTACTACAGAGCAATTGTGATAAAAAATGCATGGTACTGGTATAGTGACAGACAAATAGACCAATGGAATAGAATTGAAGACCCAGAAATGAACCCACACACCTACGGTCACTTGATCTTCGACAAGGGAGCTAAAAACATCCAGTACTACCGGAGGATCCAGCAATACCTCTCCTGGGCATATATCCAGAACATGTCCCAACCGGTAAAAAAGACACATGTTCCACTATGTTCATAGCAGCCCTATTTATAATAGCCAGAAGCTGGAAAAAACCCAGATGTCCCTCAACAGAGGAATGGATACAGAAATTATGGTACATTTACACAATGGAGTACTACTCAGCTATTAAAAAGAATGAATTTATGAAATTCCTAGCCAAATGGATGGACCTGGAGGGCATCATCTTGAGTGAAGTAACACAATCACAAAAGAACTCACACAATATGTATTCATTGATAAGTGGATATTAACCCAAAACTTAGTATACCCAAGATATAAGATACAATTTGATAAACGCATGAAACTCAAGAAGAATGAAGACCAAAGTGTGGACACTGTGCACCTTCTTAGAATTGGGAACAAAACACCCAGGGAAGGAGTTACAGAGACAAAGTTCGTAGCATGATGAAAGGATGGACCATTTAGAGACTGCCGTATCCAGGGATCCGTCCCATAATCAGCTTCTAAACGCTGACACCATTGCATACACTAGCAAGATTTTGCTGAAAGGACCCAAATATAGCTGTCTCTTGTGAGACGATGCCGGGGCCTAGCAAACACAGGAGTGGATGTTCACAGTCAGCTATTGGATGTATCACAGGGCTCCCAATGGAGAAGCTAGAGAAAGTACCCAAGGAGCTAAAGGAATCTGCAACCCTATTGTTGGAACAACATGATGTACTAACCAGAACCCCGGAGCTCTTGTCTCTAGCTGCATATGTATCGAAAGATGGCCTAGTCGGCCATCACTGGAAAGAGAGGCCCATTGGACTTGCAAACTTTATATGCCCCAATATAGGGGAATGCCAGGGCCAAAAGAATGGGAATGGGTGGGTAGGGAAGTGGGGGGCGCTATTGGGGACTTTTGGGATAGCATTGGAAATGTAATTGAGGAAAATATGTAATAAAAATATTAAAAATCAAAAAAAAAAACATACAATACATGGAAAAAAAAGAAAGTGTGTTACATTTACACAATGGAATAGTATGCAGCTATTAAAAACAATGAATTTATCAAATTCTTAGGTAAATATATGGATCTGGAGGATATCATCCTGAGTAAAGTATCCCAATCACAACTGAACACACATGATATGCACTCACTGATAAGTGGATATTATTCCTGAAACTTTGAATACCCAGGATACAATTTGCGGAACACATGAAACTCAAAAGAAGGAAGACTAACCTGTGGATACTTCATTTCTTCTTAGAATGGGGAACAAAATACCCATGGAAGGAATTACAGAGACAAAGTTCAGAGCTGAGATGGAAGGAAGGACCATCTAGAGACTGCCTCACCTGGAAATATATCCCCTATACATCCTGCAAACCCAGCCACTATTGCATATGCCAGAAAGATTTATCAGAGAGGACCCTGATATAGCTATCTCTTGTGAAGCTATGCCAGTAACTGGCAAATACAAAAGTGGATGCTCACAGTCATCTATTGGATGGAAGACAGGGCCCCTAATGAAGGAGCTACAGAAAGTACCCAAGGAGCTAAAGGTGTCTGCAATCCTATAGAAGGAACAGCAATATGAACTAACCAGTACCCCTGAGAGCTGTGGCTCTAGTTGCATATATAGCAGAGGATGCCCTAGTTGGCCATCATTGGGAGGAGAGGCCCTTGATCTTGCAAGGATTTTTTGCCCCAGGAAGGGCCAGGAAGCAGGAGTGGGTGGGTTGGTGGAGCAGGGCAGCAGGGGAGGGTATATGGGACTTAGGGGATCACATTTGAAATGTAAACGAAGAAAATATCTAATAAAAAAGGTGAAAAATAAAACATAAATACACAACAGTAATATCAAAAGATACACTGAAGTGGATATTCACATGTAAATGAAGGGATGTCATTGTGAAATATGAAAGTTATAATAGATCTTTATGAAACACTTGAAAGTTTGAGGATAATGGACAAACATGAGGAAAAACCTTTAAGACAAATGCAGAGTAAATGAATTTCTAAATAGGTATTTTAAAAATTAATTTCTTTATTTAAAAAAATACATGTTTATATATGTTATATATAATATACTTTATATGTGGTTATATACATTAAAAGTTTAAGGAGATTTTTTTTAACACATATACATTTATATAATGCTTCAAATTTATGATCAATGTTTTTCATTATAGTTATCCACTGTTTACTGATGTTTATTTAATCCAAGCTATCACCTATTTTGAGATTATAATATAATAAGATTAGTGCCACTATAACTCTTTCTAAACACTTCTAAATACTTCTCCCTGCTTTCTTTCAAATTCATAGGTTCTTTACTTATTAATAGGTCTTCAATGATTAGGTAATGACAGCAAATCTGATGAATAGGTTTCCATCAAGCTTTTTCTCCACAGTAAGAGAAATGTGAAAAAAAAGGAGAGAGAGATGAGTTTGCCATCTCCTCATTTTATCATCTTATTAGTAATTGGAGAGAAAAACAAACTCAAATATATTAATGACAAGACAAAACTTGATCATATAAATGTGCATAAGATCTAAATGTCTTTTCAAATAATAAGTACAAGAAGCTAACACACACACACACACACACACACACACAATTCAACACCTGTACCCATCAAAATAGAAATCCAAACTCATTGACATACCATCTCAACTAACTCCCAATGGAAGTATACAAGACACATGAGTAATAAGCAAATAACCAAAGCTGTGATAAAAATACCACATCTGCACTGCAGCAGAAAATGTGGATATGGAAATTGTTAGGGAGATACATACTCAATACATAAAAAGAGGACAGTACGATTACATAAATGGTTGTTAGATACCTAGGGAATAAGATTTAGCAAAAAATGTAAAGACATACTCATAATTACTATACCACAATACACAATAACAATTTCTAGAATTGTTCTAGAAAGACATCAATTGAGATTCAACTACAACCCATTTTTAATTCTTGGTAATGTCCTTCTTCTCATAGCAGAACAAATATGCATCCAAATTTCAAATATTTTTCAATTAAATGTTGGACTATAGTATTCAAGGATAAAAATTTCTACTAAAGCTTCATGAAAAGTGGAAAAGTAGGGTTGTAGGTCCCCCATCTGCTCCATCACAGGGCTTGATTCCTTGGCGAGGTAAGATGCAGGGAGTCTGAATGAGCTTACACCATGCTGTTGCCAGGCAGGTGTGGGCCACCAGGAAGCTCTAGGACACTGCTAATGGTTGGAAAAGTGCAGTCTGAGATGTAAGACAGCCTGAGCTGCCTCAAGTGTTCCCGGGCTTGCAAAGAGGCTGGGGCCATGGAGTTCCCAGGCTCTTGGATACACAGGTGCTGCTGAAAATCATGGAAGGGCTGATAAGAGAATCTAGGGCCAGGGCCATGGAGGAGAGGGTTTCTAGCTGGTCCTACAGGGAGAGTCCTTGGCTTGAGGCAGCAGCAGGCTTGACTTGGTGGTGATTGGGGTTGGGAGTGCAGAGAATCCTTCCAAGGGAAATTAGCAACCACTCTGTACACAAAGGTCTTCTCTGTGTCTCCTCACAGTGGATTCCGATGAAAAGAGACAGTCTGTGGTTACAAATCATTTATTGCTATGGTGGAAAGTGGATGTATAAAACCGTACTCCACTTCTTAGTGTGGGCCTGAGATTAAATACCTTTAGTAAAGTAATGTCTGGGAATGAAAGTTTATTTGCTAGGCCCTTCAGGCCTCTAGGTCCCTTATTAGAATGGAGATCTTGTTGTGAGACCTGACTACAGGTCACATCTTTTCTCTCATCTACATGTGGGGCTTGGGGTATTTCCCTTACATAACTAATGCACAAAGCTATGTGAGGCTGTGGCTAGTGAAAAAGACCTGGGGCCCAGGAGCAGGCAAAGCTTCTACCATCCTCTCAAGGTCTCTGGGGCTTCTAGCCTTAGCTCAACCTTGAACCAGGCTACCTTTCTACCTTTCAAGGTACACTTCCTCACCCATAATTTCTAAAGTCCTAGTGTGTGTGTGTACATATATATCCCATAATATATACTGGTTATTATTTGTGAAATAAATATAACACAACTGACTGATACAAGAGGGTCAAATACATATTTATGGGTTTTATTTACTAGCCCATTAATAAAAACATCTAAATCATGAAGGTCTAGCATGTCCAGTTTAAACACTATTGCCCATGAAAACAGTAAAAGACAATCTGATTCACACTTCATTACATAAACTAATGAGAGCCAACATCTCACCACAGAACACATGAAAAATGCACTATTACTTTGTATAAACATTGGCAGATAATTAGATACTTTTAGGATACATCCAGAACACCAGTGAAAATAAGTTAATAACTGACTGTTATGCTTTGTTAAAATGATGATTTTGCCAATAGTATGAAATTAAAGAAAATTTATACATCTGCAATAACAAAAATATCCTAATATCCTATCAATGATCAGATGTTGTAAAAAATAATTAAAAGGTGGTTTTCTTTAAATAAATAGACATTCTCATTAGCATAGCTACAGTGATAAAGAGGTTTTTTTTGTTGTTTTTTGTTTTTTTTGTTTGTTTGTTTGTTTGTTTTTATGAAAGTCTCCTTTTGCCAAAGACTTTTCTCAGGGCAATTTTAACATCCTTGTTCCTAAAGCTATAGATTAAGGGGTTCATCATGGGGACCACAATGGTATAGAAGACAGAAGAGACTTTTCCCTGATCCATAGACCCAGGTGAGGAAGGCTGAAGATACATAAATGCACATGAGCCAAAGAATAAAGAAACAGCAAGTATATGGGAGCTACAGGTGCTAAAAGCTTTGGACATTCCTGCAGTGGATCTCATTTGAAGGATATTTGAGAGAATGAAACCATAAGAGGTAAAGATGATAACACTGGGCACAATGATATCTTTACCACCTACGATTAGAATCTCTATTTCATTGGCATAAGTGCTGGTACAGGAAAGCTGCAACAGAGGGAAAAGATCACAGAAATAGTGGTTGATGATGTTCTTGTCACAGAAGGTCAGTCTCAGAATGCATCCAGTGTGAATCATGGCACCAGAAAACCCCATTATGTATGAACCAAGCATAAGATAGGAACAAACCTTGGGAGACATAGTGATGTTATACAAGAGTGGATTGCATATGGCCACATAACGATCATAGGCCATTGATGTCAGAACACAACATTCACAAATGGCAAAAAAACAAAAGAAATAGAGCTGGGTCATACATCCCATGTAGGAGATAATGTTCTTCCTTACTAAGAAGTTCATCAGCATTTTGGGTGTAATTACAGATGAATAACAAAGATCAATGCAGGACAAGTTTAAAAGGAAAAAGTACATGGGGGTGTGAAGGTGAGAATTCAGTGCAATTAAAGTGATCAAGGCCAAATTCCCCAGTGCTGTTGTTGTGTATATTAGCAGAAAGAGTAAGAACAGGGGTAACTGGAGATCAGGATCATTTGTTAACCCCAGTAGAATGAATTCAGTCACCAAAGAACCATTTTCCAGACCCATTCTTTTTTATGATATCTGTGAATATAGAAAATAATTGTGACATCATAAGACCACAAGAATTTGCTATGATATCTTCTCTTACACCTGTGAAGTGAATGATGGGAATGCCTATGAGAATATGTGAGTGAGCAGAAATTACCATTGAGGCTATCATAATGCAGAGTGATATTTCCCCATAGTAGTACATTTAAGGTTAAATAAAGTGAAGTCATTCATCAACAATCTTAAATGCCACAAACATTGCTGTCACTTGCTAACATAACCACTCAGCTATCAAATAGGAAGATGCAGGACAAGCAGATAATTTCATCCCTCTCATCTCAACATTTGTCATTGCTTCAGCTCTGGCCTGACACCTGGAAAACCTGTGACAACTTGAAGCTAACATCATCCAGATACTACTGTGGTTGTGTTAGGACCAACATCATTGCTTCAAATCTACATGAAATTTAGATTTAGCCAGATTCTCTGAATGATTAGAAACATGTGCTTGCTATATGACAACCTATTAATCCAAAAATTTGAAAGGTGGCCTACAAGATAGAACTTACTGACTATGACACTGTCTCACTAGTGTTTCCTAAAATACTCAATGCCCCATGCTGTCTTTTTCAGGATATTTTTCTGTTACAATTCATTTGACTCTTACAATTGCATAACATGAGAAGGAAGGACACTTGAGAGATCTTTGAAGTTTAATGTGAAGCCATTTCACAAGCATAATGCCAAAGACACTAAATGGAAACACTGTATTATCTTTCTAATATGTGCAAAAAAAATTTCATGAACAGCAAGTCGCTTATCAATGGCTGAGCTCCATATATTGGAAATGAAGCTCTTAATGCTTAATAACAAAATGATTCTAATGAGAAATGAATTTAAATCTGGAAACTAATGTTCCACACATTGAAATAATTAAAACTGATGTATTCTTCAATTTTCAATCAAAAGAAACACCAGGTTTTTGTAATCAGACCTTTACTGTTATGTATGCTTAAAACTGGAAAAGCAGCCTATATAAAGGAAAGGCATATGTGCATAATCTCCATTCAGAATAATTTCACATGTAAGAAGTGGCTGAAAACAAGTTGTACAATATTTATTTGTTGAAGGTGACCTTCGTAGTTGTTAATAGAGGCAGTAATCTTCAAAGAGTTTGAATAAAATCTCAATTCATATATACTTCATCAAAAGTGAGAAATCTGATACGAGATCAGTTCACTGTTAGAATATTTAATCCATAAAGCAATTTTGGGAAAAGTTTCAAGGCAACAAGCATCCCATTCCAGATTTAAAGCCTACAATCATGCTGAATCATCCATGTGTACAATAAAACTTAAGGCATGACTTCTCACAAACGACTTCACAAAGGACACCTGAGCATGAGGGTAGGTCCTATAGCTTAAAGAGCATAGAATCTGGTGTGGTCTCTGACTGAGATAGAACAGAGTCCAGAAGGCGATATGCCCCATGCATATATGCATGGTCCACAACTATTGGTTGTCTTAAGTGCAAGACATGGAGGAAAAGTCTGAGGCAAAAATTCTGGCAGATTTTGGTGAGGACTGCCTCTGTAGAAAAATGTAGGTGGTGTCTGCCTTTACAGATAGCAAAACAGGTCTCTATAACAATAATAATATCCAACCCCGGCCTCATGAAAAGAAAAAAAAGTATTATGTCTCCTCCATTGAGTAGAGGGCCCTGCATGTTTAACATACCTGGTCCACTTAGTGATCAAAAAAGACATTTCTTTCCCCAACAATTTAACCTTTACAGATATGTTGGAGCTACATCAATTCAATGATGTTAAAGAAAAATGAGAACACTAACATAAAGAAATTTCAACCTCTCTCACTCTAAGAGAAATGTTTTTACTTCATTCTTTACACCTGTTATGTTATAGGGTTACTTCAGTCTCTGCAGGTTTTGAACATTTGATTCTAACAAGAGACAGCACAAAACTAATTTTTCATATACCCTTGAATCCTGCTTAATTTGTCATAATTTATGACCATACCCTTTAATCCTTTGAAGTGCTGTCTTCTTTTTATCTCACCACCAGATGAGACTCGAAAAGTTTTATATAACTCACGAGCATGATATAGTTGTCTATGTCAATGTAGAAGCCTTCTCAATCTCTTCTCAGAGAACAAGATACAAAACAGACTTGAGTTGATGGTGTTTGCAAGCTAGACTCTGATGTGTCCTTTGTTTCTTATCGACTTGGCAATTACCAAAGTCATGATGTTGTCTTTAGGGACTATACTTCTCTGATGGAGCCAATATTGAACTCCATCTCCTAATAACCATCCTATCTTAAGGGAAATCTATTGTGTTGTTTTCTTTGCTCATTGTTTCTCCATCCTCAATGATAATTTCCTATAGATACTATTCCCAGTATTCCTTATTAACTTATTTCTTTAGGATAGAATGCAGCAAAATATCTAAGCTATTATCTGTCCTGAGAGTTCCCCAAGTCGCTTTGCAAACTAGTTTATGCTTGCTTTTTAGTTTTTAGTGCTCAAAATGATTTTCCAGAAGTCATCCATGTCCAAAAGGAGCTTTCCCATTGAACAACATTCCCAGACATCCAAAGGCACATTGCATCATTGCTACATAATTTCAACACCTACTTGAAATTTCTGTTTAAGTTTCTTAAGCTTTTACATATAGCACTTTATTAATGAGTTCAGCAATACCGGTAAAGATTTTAAAAAAAAGTATGGAGCCCGAAGAATACTAATAACATACTATTTAACCAATTTGTGAATTTCTGTAAAATACGTGTTAGAAAAAGTCATTTCATCAGTTGCAGTATTGTGTTGATAAACTAGAAAATAATCATAAATCTAGTTATAATAAATACCTACATAATGGGAAATGATAAAACATAAGCCATTAATATAAATAAAATTGTCTTCATAAAGGAGTCATTTCTTAGCTCATCATTAGTTTAACATAGCTTGTGCCAAATATATTTTTAACCTCAAGGTAAAGAGTAATTTATTCCTTTTCTAAAAATTACTAAACATGGGGGTATTTTTGAAATGAGTTGTACTACAACCAGCCATAGGAATTTGCATGGATATCAGTCAGTACATGAATAAATGAGACAGAAATGATATTAATGAACACATTTGAGCTTCATTAAATAATACTGTGTAGTCAAGATATGTCACAGAAAAGAAAAGGTACTTGAACTGTTGCTGGAGTTAGGCATGGTGGCATATTTTGGAATCTTCTTACTTGGGAGGTAAAAATGGGAAGATCAGGAGTTCAAGTTTTTCTTGAATAATTAGTTTGAGGCAATCTTGGATGATATCATTTCTCAAATTTTTTTTTTTTTAAAAGTCAGCAATAACAAAAAGAGACAAACTAATGAAAAGAAAAATCAACCTAGCCACATGTAAATGAATGGAATTTTATCTATATGCTTCTTACAGTGTACAGAAATCAAGATGAAATGTATCAAAGATCTTTAATGAAACACTTGAAAGCTTAAAAGCAAACATGAGGGGAACAGTTCAAGATAGGCACAGACTCAAAGAACTTCAAGACACAGAATTCAGTATTTTTAATTATTAATTTTTAGTTTTTGAGATTATAATCCCATCATAGAATTCTTTCCTTTCTTCCCATTCACATAACTCTCCTTGTCCTCTTTCAAATTCATGTCACCCATTTATAGATAGGGCTTTATTGACATAGGTAATGAATGAAATTAAACATTGGCCAAAGGTTAAAATCAAACAAATAATTCTCCAAAACAAGAAAAATGCTTCAAAAGAATATGGGGTTATGTTTGTCAGCATTTCTTCAATAGGATATCAATGTCTGGAGTATGAAAAGAAATCAACTGTCTTAATTACTAAAACAAAACAAAACAGAGAAGTGAAAAAACAAACAAACAAACAAACCATTTTGTCAATAAAGGTGTACCTATTCTGTGTACTTTTCAAAATAAGATAAGAAATGAAAATTACACAAACACACTCTTGAACATGTTTTGCCATGAGGCAATTCAAATACATTATATTCCTTCTCATTTAACTCATAACAAATATCATCAAGAATAATAAATAGCAAATAAAAATAACAAATAATAGTAAGACTCTTATTAAAATAACACATCTACACTGCTGCAGGAAATGTAGCTATAGAAATTAGAAAGGAGATTGAAAAAAAAAGACAAATAACCATTACTGGTTGTTAGATAACTGCGGAAATCAGACCTAGCATATATCATGGACATTCAGCCTTGATTATTATAGTACTATTCATAACAATGAAATATAGAAATAGCACAGGACCTCACCAATGGATAAATGGCTAAAATGCAAGGTATACAAATATTAGAGAATTATTTAGTTAAATGAAGAAATCATTTGTCACAGGAAAATGCATTGAACTAAACACCATTTTAATAGACATAAGGAAGAAATAGAAAAATGTGCTTCGTGTTTTATACCATATGTGGTATAAAATGACACAAAAATAGCACAGATAAATTAAAAATGAATGAGAAAGCATTAGAGGAAATTTAAAGAGGTTACTATTAACTAACTATTAAGTATCAGCTCATTCATATGTTACAGTGATACATATTTGGGGTTACTATTAATGAACTACTAGCCATCAGTTCACTCATATGTGACAATGATACATATTTTTGTATAATTAGTGTATATTAATCATATAGTTATAAAACTGTAGTCAATACAGAGGACAATGTTACCCAAAGAAACAGTATGTAGAGGAGAAATTAAAGATTTTCTAAAGCAAACTGAGTTACTCTATGAAAACAAAACATTTTGAATAAAAATACAAAATCGGTGGCCTGAGGTGATAGTTCAATGTTTAAGAACAGTCAGTGCTCCCACAGAAGACTAGGGTTCAATCCTAATCCCCACAGGATGGCTAACAACTATCTGTAACTCCAGTTTCATGGAATCTGACATCTGCATTCAGTTTCTGCAGACAATGCACAAAAATGATACACATACCTATCTACAGATACAATTCTCAAACACATACTAGAATCAATTAGTAAGACTTTAAAAAAATTCCAAAATTTGCTATTTGAGGCATTGAAAAAAGTAAATGGTCATTTTATAGTAAGAATAAATGTGTTTATACAGAACATCTAAATCACAAAAACAAACCAAAAATTACTTTGGACAAACCTCAAAGAACATAAAAATATTTGTATCATTCAAGTTATCATAGAACAAATGAAGTTCTCACTTAGTATCATATTATGAATTTTGTGCTAAAATATTTGCCTGATTTCTCAGAAGAAAAATTAATCATTGTTTTGATATTTCAGCATATTTTGTCACACCAGGCAGAACTTTCAAATTATTCTTTTCCTGTAGCCTCCCCCAGCCTTGAGCAGGCTGTCTTAGACCTATGCTGTCACTGTGAATAGACCACCTAGGGTGAAGATTTCTGACCTGACCCTTTGTTTCTATTGTTCTGTCCCCTGTGCTGTTCTCCAAGAAGCTGCTGGGAGGCTGAATCTGCCTTCCTGAGAAATTCCTGAGATAGCTGGCAACATGGAGACTGCCAACTTACTGCCAACAAGTGCTGGCAACAAGGCATCAAGAGTGGATTGCCAGTGGGATGGGATTTCCCCCTTTATAAGCGCAGACTCTTAGTAAACATTGGGCTTTGACCAGAGTTTTGTCTTGGCCTAGTTTCCTTTCTTGCCTTCTATTTTCTTTATAGCCCCAGCCTGCTTTTCAGGAGGAACCCAGGTCTTGTGGTCATGGGCAGTCACATTTTCCCACCTTTGTGAGTTTTCAGTTTGTTAAATTGTACATATCAATAATACTTGAGCTCCATGAAAGACAAGGGTGATTTAGTTGTATTCAGGCACTATTGTCCTGATGATGTTACTGTCTTAATATCAAATAGCATTATCCAACCACGCGACAACAAAATATAAAATTCCTATAACCATAACTGTTACTAAGACCTTCCATAAAGGAGATGAAGAGATAAGTTGTCATTTCCCCATGATTTGACTTTGCAGATTTCTTTCTACATTGACTTTTTACTACAAATCATTGCACTGATTCCTGCAGTTGTATTCATTCTCTTCCACATGGAAAATAAGTCCATATTTTCAATCATTCTACAACTAGATGTTAGACTACATTTATCAAGGATAGGAAGTCCTATCAAAGCCTTATGAGGAGTGGAGATGAAGCACAGCTCCGAAGGTATATATATATATATATATATATATATATATATATATATATATATATAATTTATATTCCTCATAATATCCCCTGCTTTATCATTATAAAATTAATGTAAAACACCCAGCATAAGAAGGTCAAAACTACATTATTTACACCTACAATGTAGATTATATTCAATAGCCATTTAATAAAATCATCTGGATCATAAAGCTCTGACATTCCCAAGAGATACACTGATGCCCAAGAAAGAATAAAAGACAATTTGGTTCATGCTTCATTACATTGACAAATTCCCACAAGATACTTGGACAATACTGTGTTACTTTGTAAAACTATTGCCAGATCATTGGTTATTTCTAAGATACAATCCATAATGGCATTTAATTCAAGGGAAAAGATGTTTAACTACTTGCTTTTACTCTTAGTTAAAATGATGAAAGAAGATTATGCCAATATTGTCAAACTAAGGAATATTTATAACAAAAACATATGGAAGACCAAAGCTATACCAATGTCCTATGAATTATATGATTTTTAAAAAAATAGATAAAAATTAAGTCCACAGAATTTGTTTAAATCCACAGAAATTCTAATTAGCATAAATATAGTGATAAACATTAATTTCTTATCAAACCCTCTGCATGCTAAATGTTTTTTTCAGGGCAATTTTCACATCTTTGTTCCTCAAACTATAGATTAAGGGATTCATCATAGGCACCAATATGGTATAAAAAACAGAAGACCTTTTTCCCTGATCCATAGACTCAGGTGAAGAGGGTTGAAGATACATAAATGCGCCTGAACCAAAGAACAAAGAAACAGCAATTATGTGGGAACTGCAGGTACTAAAGGCTTTGGATCTGCCCTCAGTGGATCTCATTTGGAAGATGTTAGAGAGAATAAAGCCATAAGAGGTAAAAATGATAATACTGGGAACAATGATATCAATTCCACCTACAATAATAATCTCAATCTCATTGGCATAGGTGTTGGTACAGGAGAGCTGCAACAAAGGGAGTAGATCACAGAAATAGTGGTTGATAATGCTCCTGTCACAGAAGGTCAGTCTAAGCATCCATCCAGTGTGGATCATAGCACCAGAAAATCCCATTATGTATGAACCAAGCATAAGATAGGAACAAACCTTAGGAGACATAGCAATGTTATACAAGAGTGGGTTGCATATAGCCACATAACGATCATAGGCCATTGATGACAGAACACAACATTCACTAACAGCAAAAAAAACAAAGAAATAGAGCTGGGTCATACATCCTACATAGGAGATAAAGTTCTTCCTTACTAAGAAGTTCATCAGCATTTTGGGTGTAATTACAGATGAATAACAAAGGTCAATGAAGGACAAGTTTAAAAGGAAAAAGTACATGGGGGTGTGAAGGTGAGAATTCAGTGCAATTAAAGTGATCAAGGCCAAATTCCCCAGTGCTGTTGTTGTGTATATTAGCAGAAAGAGTAAGAACAGGGGTAACTGGAGATCAGGATCATTTGTCAATCCCTGCAGAATGAATTCGGTCACCAATGAACCATTCTCCACACCCATTCTTCTTTAATATAATCTGTGAATCAACAATAGAAAAATAACTGTGACGATTATAAGGGCACATGAAATTACTAGCATAGTTTCTCACATGTATGAGAAGTAGATTTTGTAAAGGCGTTACAGTTTGTAACTGAATTCTCAGAATTTGTCATTCATACTATCACGACAAAGAGAAATATTTTCCCATATTAGTGCATTAAAGTCTAAAGAAATATAGTAAAATAATTCACCAACAATCTAAAAAGCTATGACTGTTGCTTTCACTTGCTGGCATGAGTGCTCAGATATCAAATAGAAGAAGACAGGACAAGCAGAGAATTCTATCCTTCGTCTCCTTTTTGTCATTGCTTCAGCCCTGGCCTGATATGTGGAGAACCTGTTCCAACCTAGAGCTAATCTCATCTAGCTACAACTGTTATGGCTTTCAGGACCAAAATATTGTTTCAAATCTAATCAAAATCTAAATTTATCCAGATTCCCTGAGTGACTAGAAACCTGTGCTTGCTGTAGGAAAGCATATTAATGAATACATATCTGAGAGGTGACACTTAGGATGAACATTTATTGACTGTGACATTGTATCACTGTGTCTCCTGAAACTTTTAACACCTCATGCAATCTTCTTCAGGACATTCTTCTGCGAATTTCACTTGATTTTTAGAATTGCATGATATTAAATTAACAGATACTCCTGAAATCCTAGGACTTCACTTCAATGTCAAACCAGCCACAAGGATAATGACCAAGTCGCTAAAGGAAATCACTGTGTCATATCTTCAATATGTGCAAGGTAAACAGTTATATTTATATACAGAATGTAATGTATTGGTTGCTGTGGCTCATAATTTTCAAAATCATAGAGCTACCAGATAAATTTGCAAAATCATTCAAATGTTAAAAATACTTTAGCCCAGTGGCACACACCTTTAACACAGGCACTTGGGAGGCAGACACAGGCAGATTTCTGAGTTTGAGGACAGCTTGGTCTACAGAGTGAGTTCCAGTACAGCCAGGACCACACAGAGAAACCCTGTCTTGAAAAACAAAACAAAACAAAACAAAACAAAACAAAACAAAACCCAAACAAACAAACAAAAAAAACAAACCAAAACCAAAACCAAAACTAAAACAAACAAATGAAAAAACAAACCAAAAACCAAAAAAAAAACAAAAGAAGAAAGAAAAAAATGGTGTATGTTTTATTTAACAAATAAAATATTATTGTATCAGTACCTGTGTGTATATTCCTAAGAATGAAGAAGACAAGTGACTTGTGAATAAACAGCTTGTTAGAGAATTTTGCAATTGACAAATGAGCCAAAAACTTAACTCATATTTGTCATTTTATATATCATAGCTAAAGATTTTAAAGAGAAATGAGGACATCAGCATAGAGGAATTACCATGTACCCCATAATTCCTTTATTCCTGCTGTGTTAACTCAGTCTCTAGGGGATTGAACATTTGATTCAAAGACAACATAACACAAAATTAATTTCATATTTCCTTTGATCTTGTTTAATTTGTCCCAATTCAGCATTATACCCTTTAGTCTTTTAAGTGCTGTATTCTTTTTATCTCACTTACCACCAGATGAGACACAAGGAGGTTTGTGTAGCTTACTAGCATGATATACTTGGCTGTGTCAAGGTAGAAACTTTCTCAATCTCTTCTCAGAGAACAAGATAAAAAAAAGACTTGAAGTGATCACATACATGCTAGACCGTGATTTGTCTTCTGTTCCTTAGAGACTTGGCATTTCAGAGAGGCATGCTGTTCTCTTTAGGGACTGTATTTCTGTGCTTTAGTCAATATTGAACTACATCTCCTAGTAACCTTCCTAGCTTAAGGGAAGTCTATTGTGTTGATTTCTTTTTCATTGTTTCTCCATCCTTAATGGTAACTTTATATAGATTCTATTCCCAGTATTCATTATTATATTATCATTTCTTTAGGATGGAATGAAGCAAAATATCTAAGCTATTATCTGTCCTGAGAGTTCCCCAAATCACTTTGTAAAAGTAATTTATTGTTGCTGTGTTTTGTCTTCAGTGTTCAAAATCAATTTGAGGAAGTGTTCAATGCCAAGCATGAGCTCTCCCAATTGAGAAACATCCCTAGACTATTAAGGCAGATTTAAAGTATTGCATCATTGCTACATCACTTCAATACTTACTTGAAATTTCTGCTTTAGTGTCCCTTTAGATCTTAATGAAGCACTTGATTAAAGAGTTCACCTCATTAATCTATAAAGATTCTAGAAAAAGCATGGAACCCAATAGTTACTGATATAAGCTATTTAACTAATCCATACTTTTCTGTAAAAGTATGAATCATAAAAGATCAATTGTAGTATGATGGTGATTAAATAAAACAATTATAACACTTGTTATAATAAATCCTACATACTGGGAAATAGTGAAATCAAAGCTATGAATAAAATCTTTATTGGCTTTATGGTGAAGGCCTTTATTGAGTCATTTTTAGCTTAAAATATCTTATGTCGGGCTGGTGAGATGGCTCAGTGGGTAAGAGCACCCGACTGCTCTTCCAAAGGTCCAGAGTTCAAATCCCAGCAACCACATGGTGGCTCACAACCATCTGTAACGAGATCTGGCGCCCTCTTCTGGAGTGTCTGAAGACAGCTACAGTGTACTTACATATAATAAATAAATAAATCTTTAAAAAAAAAATCTTATGTCAAATGTATTTTGGTTAGCGTATTATTGATTCGTTGTGAATTTGATATTGTGCACCCCAATCCTGCACATCTTCCCCTTCACCTTATCACCATTCTTTACCCTTCTAACTTCTCCCCAACTGACAAAAAATTCTTGTGAAAAAATTTTAGTGTGTCCCACAGTATACCATTTTGTCCACTCTTTTTTGCTTGCAAATGTTCTTTGCAATAGCCCATTAATCTTGTTTTAAGCCTCTGGCTTTTGTTACTGTATCTATACTTGAACTTACTGGGACTCTTCTCAGATACCCTGTTGTTGCCCTGTGTCATGAAGCTCCTGCAGTTTTAGATTTGCAGGACCAGCCCCTTTGTTTAATCCAGCAGTTCATAGGGTTTAGATGTTGGGGTGGACCAATTCAAAGTCTGAGAAGTATATGAGTTGGTCACTCCTCTGCTCTCCTGCTCTCAATCCCTTCGGATAGGTTCCCTGGCAATTCTTATGACCAGGGCCATATCTACCCTGATGCTCAGTCAAGGTGCAGGCTCCAGTCTCCCAAGTGATGGACATATCTAGTTCTCCCTCTCTCATCTGGTAGGAGTATGACAGGGCAAATCTCCCACCTGCCATAGGTGGCAAGGGGTGATGGGTGGAAGGAGAAGCAAGCAACTCTCATTTTTCTACTTCACTACTCAGCAGACAAGAGGCATGAATGGCTTTCATGTACTCAAGCCCTTGGGGCCAGATCACCTGTAACTCCCATGACTAGGGCCAGCTGTATTGTGCTGCCCAGGTTAAATGAAGTGTCTGCTCATCCAAGTGTTGCAGCACGTGACGGGTTGTGTGTCAGCTCTCTCACTTGCTGTAGGTGGCAAGGGGCTAGGGTGAGGGCATTCCTCCCTTGCCCATGGTGCCACAGAGCAGACAAGAGGAAGACCTGGCTCTCCCACTCTCACACACCAGTGCTGACCCACTCTCCATCCCCATATCCAGGGCCACCTCTACTATGCTGCCTAGGTGAGGTGCAGGAACTGCTTTCCCAAGTTCTATAACAGGTGAGGGGCAGAACCAGCTCTTCTCATCTTATGACTCCATTAGGGCTCGTGGGGAGAGCCAAAGATGGGGATGGAGATCATTCCATTTCCCCAAAACCACCAAACAGCAGGAAAGAGGAAGAGTTGGCTCTCTATGCTCAGACTCTCATGTCTGGCTCACCTGAAACCCCAAAATCCACGCCAACTGGACTATGCTGTCCAGACAAGGTCTAGGGCCTGCTCTCTTTAGGGCTACAGCTGTCTAGGGACAGCTCTCCTGCATTCATGACCCCAGCCCTTGTCACGGGTTATAAGAGGGGATGTGGGAGGAAGATATTTCTCCCTCATCCACACCATTGCATGGGAAATGAATGTCAGGGCAAGCACACTCACACTGATATCTTCAGTGCAGGCTCACCTGCAACTCCCATAACCTCCAACTCAGCACACTTAGTCTGCTATGCCAAGTACTGCAGCTGACTAGCCTTGGGTCTGCTCTTCTGCTCTTATGACCCCAGGCCAGCTCTCCCAGGATGCCCAGGTGACAGGTAGGGCCAGTTCTGCACAGCCCACACACATCAGCATATCTCTGTGAGGGGAAACCCAGACCATGAGTGTCTGATGCTTTATCATCACAGATTC
Organism: Mus caroli; assembly: GCF_978045245.1. Classification (NCBI taxonomy): domain Eukaryota; kingdom Metazoa; phylum Chordata; class Mammalia; order Rodentia; family Muridae; genus Mus; species Mus caroli. The sequence goes on along the minus strand of NW_028227266.1, from coordinate 35,785,431 downwards.
AGACATTGCTCCCCAGTGCCAGCACAGGAAAGGACCTCACCATGGTCCCAGGTGAAATCAACTTTGGCTACTCACAAAAGCCTGTTCCTTACTATCCACCAGTTTTCCTATTCTTCCTTTAGCCCCCAACCTTCTGTTTCTCTTTCCATTTCTCCACCCTTTACTTGCTGCACTTAGTGGTGCCCAGGGTCTCTGAGTGACTTGGGTCACCTTGGGCATGGTCTGCACCATGAGGCCCTACCAGTACTGAAGTGATTGTCATCTCAGTCTATCTCCCTGTCTGGGTCTCATGGCACCAGGCTTGTAGTTGTCTTGGGATCACTCCTTACCCAGGCCCATCCAAGAGGCCCCTCATGAGGGTTTTCTGTCTTGGTCTCATTTCTTCTCCAAGGCCTGTAGTCTCAGGTGGGTGGGGTTCTTTTAGTCTCCAGCTCACTCCACTCCCTGGAAGGCTGTCAGGGCCTATGTGGTGTTGGACTGGTGGTTGCCTCGGGCTACGTTCCTCTATGGGTACCTTGGCACTGAGATGGTGGTTATCTCAGGGTCACATTTTAGAGAATGGTAGGATACTAATTATTCAGATGTTTGTAGTCTGAACACAGAGCATACACATAGTCTCTCCTCTCTGTCACTTACTGAGTCACATGTGACACAGCAGCAACATCTGCAACATCTCTAGGGGCAGAATATTTTTATTCTTATTCCTTTCAGGGAGATTACTAGACACAGACGTTATATTTAAAATGGGTTAGAATACAGCTACTTACTGAACCTGTGGTATTAGTTATTCAGTAACAAATATACTGTAGGTATGTTTAAATAACTCAGATATAGCAAATGAGATTTCCAGTTATTCGATCACTTTTCATTTTTAATTGGCTTAATTTTTTTGTTCCCAAAGCATTAACAATCAAATATTAGTATGTGTGGTTCAATTTATGAGCACCCATGTTTTCTCAATTGTTTAATATACTGAATCAAACTTATTAAACACTGTGTGTAATCCTGTGTGCTAGCCCATATATCAAGTGGTAGGAAGTGTAAAGCAAAACCATTTCAAGATTAAATCATCTTTGGACTTTAGAAAAAGCCTTAGGTTCAAACAAGTTCTTGTCTCAAAAATCATAAAATTAGAAAAATTAAGAATAAAAATAGAAATTGAACCAGTTCTTAAATTAAAGCAAGTATTGTGAATTTACCCTTTTTTTTTTTTTTTTTTTTTTTTTTATAAAAGTCAGACAAAAGCCATCCCAGACTATGCTGGATGATCGGTTATATTAAAATTTCTTTTAGATAATAAATAATTATCTCAAGTAAATTATAATAAGATTTATTTGCAGAACCTAAGAGTATAGATCTTCCCTGGCATACGTGATGCTCTGTGTATTTGTCTAAAGTTGAACAACAATAAAAAAGGTGATGGTCTTATGTAAAATTCATGGGTGCTGATGTAGTAGCCCTGTATAAAACCAAGGTGAATTTAACATAGCGAGTCACCTTTTTTCTAAGGCAGAACATACGTATCACATTCAATTAAAAAAAATAACGTTCTTTAATTTGTTGCAAACCACAAAGACATGGAATATCTATGGTAAGAGAGGACAAAAATCCTCTAAATGAATGTTATTGTAATATATGAATTAATGGTCAAAGAGTAAATAGAATTTGGAAAGCAATAGATAAACACAATGACTTTGATTAAAAAAGAAACAACTATTGAAATAAACAACAACAGCAACAAACCAAACATTAAAAGAACCAAGACAGCAGATTAACAGCATTCAGCCCTTTCCAGAATCAGAGCAGCCAAGATTTACTGCATTGAGAAATTATCTTAACAGTGAGGTAGATGTCTAATGCACTGAAGGTTCTTTTGCTTGGTTGGTTATTTTTTGTTTTGGTTTAGTTTTTTTTTTTTTTTAACACAGATTTAGAAAGCTTTTGATTTTGTTTATTAGAACAGAGGGTGTACAACAGTTAATCATCACAGACTCTAAGTTTCCCTGGTGGGAGGAGTTATTAAAAGGGAAAAATGCAGAAGGATGTCTCTAGGAAATGTGGGCAGATAAACAAATGCAAAATAAAAACACTGACTTAACTAATCTGGCAGCTGAATTTGCAGATATGACTTGAGAAATACTCTGCCTTTCTCAATATGAAAGCATGATTTAGCAAGGAGCCATTATATGACATCTACTTTGTGGTCAAGCATGGCTCTGGCAGACTATAACTAAATGAAGATTATGAAGAATCTTAACATCAAGGTTGGTTTCAAAGACTGGTAATCCTCAGGGAAAGCTCCTAGATAGACAAGTCAATTAATGAGCCCTGAGATTAGTTGAGCAACACTGCCTCAATAAATAAACCAGAGAGAGATGGAAAGATCATGGCAAAAAGGTAAGAGTATGTTACTTTGCAGGGCTGTGAGTGTGGGGGAGAGGGGAGTGGGGAGTGGGAGAGAACCCAAGCCCCGCCAGAGTTCTGGTGCTTTGGGCGTGTGGATGCTGGAGGACTGACTGTGCATGCTTTCCACGTGCCCCGGGTGGGCATCTGGCTGTGTTAAGCCACTGACCCCTCACGGGTGGTGGACAAGGGGCAGCCCCAGGTACCAGGTTCTCAGCCTCTGGCATCCCACACTGGATGCGGTGGAGGAGCTGAAAAAAAAAATAGGGGCCCCAGGGTGACACTCGGCCCCAGGGAGAAAGGGAGTAGAGGGCAGGGGAGAAGGGGGCACTGGATGGTTCCCACGCAGGCAAGAGCCTTTGGTCAGGTCTGTGGCTAGAGCACAGGATGGCCTTCTGGAGGGAGGTTAGACTTGGCTCATTAGGAGAAAGCCCATCCCATCATTCAAGCATGGTGGGCCATCATGATCAGAGACAGTCTATGGTTTTAGAGCTTTAATGTATAAAGGCAGGGAGAAAGGAGAGAAAGTAGAAAGAGAGAGAGAGACCAGCCATAGCCACGTGAAGAGAGGGGGGAAGGGAAAGAGAGAAAGAGAGCTACAGGGTAAGAAAGGGGAGGGCTAAAGAGAGTGAGGAGAGTTCCAAAATCCATTTTCCTTCTCTCTCTCTCTCTCTCTCTCTCTCTCTCTCTCTCTCTCTCTCTCTCTCTCTCTCTCTCTCTCTCTCTCTCTCTCTCTCTCTCTCTCTCTCTCTCGGTGTGTGTGTGTGTGTGTGTGTGTGTAAAATGTATGTGTAAAACTTTTCAGCATCCTTAGCCATTGTGGTTACATAAATCAAACCTTCATTGAGACACCGCTTTACCTTACCCAGAATTTCTATTAACAAGAAAACAAATAGCAGCAAACACTGTGGAGAATGGGAGAAAAGCGAAATGCTTATCAATCACTACTGCTTATGAAAATTAGGGCATTCATAATAGAAGTTCATAAAACATCACTATCAATGCCACAGCTATGAATGTTCTAAAACATGACTATTAAATGCCCCACCTGAATCAATGACTCCTGCCATAGAGATTTCCCACCCTTGGTTCCCTGGACCTAAGTTTAAACAGCAAAACACAGGGTAATGTAAAAGATATCACTGTCAAGTGGGGCATTCTCAAGGGATAAGAATGGACATTGCAACATGAGCATTGCAGACCAGAACATTTATAGATGAGATTGTCAAAGAAACTGCTATACTGGTTTGTTATTTCAGTAGACTATATTTTAAGACTTTGAAGGCAAATAGAAGTGCATTTTCCTATCCAGGTGACTGACAAGACTGCTTTGATTAAATTTTAAATGATGGAAGAGTGATGTGCCCTTGTGACCATATGGGAAGTTTATAATGTTGTGTATTTCCACCCAGGCTGTAAATATGACCCAGGTTTCAGTCAGATTAGTTATCAGAGGCCTTCAGTTTAAATCTTAATTGTATTAGGTGCTGATTAGAAGGGGAATTTCGATCTATATTGACATCCGAGCATGATAACACATAATATAAGGACATAGTATTCCTTAGTATATACTCCTAATTATCAAAGAAACACCCTATAGAGAGTCCTTTGTAGATCCAAGTTTATTATAGCATTAGTTGCAAATGTCAAGAAATGGACCATGTCCAGATGCTCATCAGTAGATGAATGAATGAGGAATATGTGGTGCTTATAAACTCAATGGACTTTATTAACCTGTATCACTGTGTTATTTGCAGGAAAATGGATAGAATTGGAAATCTTCAGGTTAAATTAAATACATGAGACTCAGAAAGACAGATTATATATCTCTGGGTCACATTCAGAATCTAGACATAAATGTATATGACATGAAACTGAAAGAAATAAGATACAGAAGAGAAAGAGAAGTAATGTGTTGGAGTAAGAGAACAGTCGAGTATAATGTAAGGAAAAAGAAACACCAATAGCATATTTCCCTCATTTTGAAAATTAAATAATAACTATAGATTATCCATATATTAATATAAAAATTTCATGACATCAAGGCAGATGATGTATTTGTAAGGACAATGTTGATTAGCAAGAGGCAAGTGAAATTTTATGTATTTGTGAAAATTGAATAGTGTAAGCAATTATTTTGTCTGACAAATAATAAAAATAATAAATGAAAATATGACTATGAATAAATATAGTTGTAAACTTGAAAATTCACCAAACAGATTAGTTGAATTTGAACTATCAACTATAGAAAAAAATCATAGTTATCTTTATTGTGTAATTAAAATGTCCTTGCCTGTGAGGAAGTAACTGTTTTGTTAAGTATCTCTCATAAGAGCAAATGTAACTATAAATGATATTGTTGATAATTTGATCAAACATTTATTATTTAACAAAAATGTTTTCTAAAGTACTGTCGGTACAGAAAAAATCACAACCACATAAAGCCTGTATCTGGCACTAAACCATACAGGTACAGTTTCATAAGGTCTAGGATTTTACTCTTGTTAACAGAGCACGTAATTAATGACAGCTATATTGCGAAGGAAAAGACAATAAGTAAATAAACAGTAGGCACGACATAAAAATTGCACTAAGACACTATTCTACTTTAAGCTATTATCTAATTTATAATAGTGCAGTATATATATATGATATAATATATATATAATCATGAAGACAGTAGTGTATAGTCTGACTGTTACAAAGTCTATTGTCAGGTTGTCTGAATGTAGTCAGGATCTTCCTACAGCAGCGTTTCGTGTCAGGAGAAGACAGAGAGTCTTGGAGCAAGAGTCATGATGCAAGAAGTAGAATGAGCAGTAGATGGACAAATATATTATTTTTATGAAGAATCCAATTCCATAAAAATGATTCTATTTCTTCAATATCTTCACCAATGCAATCAAGACAACAGCTGCCAGGACTCACAATCTCTTAAAAGCACTACAGAATACTTTACACTGGCAAACACATTTCAAAATGACTTTGAGGGGAGAGACTTAAATTATGGTAAAGCCAATGTTGTTTGCTCTTACTACAAAGAACATTTTAAAATTAAAACATTTAAAAGCTGTTTTCATACAACAGCACGCAAAACCAAAACCTTAGGGATACCTCAAAACGATATGTGCATCAGTGTTTTTGTTTGTCTATTCAAAATTGTTTCATTATGTCACCTTTAAAGTTTATTTGCATACATACACACACAGATGTATATGTATATATGTGTGTGTTTATCTGTGGTAAGTTCAACAACTGGCTTACTTCTTTTGCACCATACACCTGTTGTTTCAGATACTATCTCACTTTGACCAAGAACTTGATCATTAGTCTAACCTTGTAAGCCAGTGAACTTAAGGACCCATCTATCTCTGACTTTCCACTATTGTCATTAGAAATGCCTTTCTTCCATGACCCTTTTTTTGAGTGAAGACGGGAGAGCAGGAGGGGTTATCTGGTTCTCAGGATTGCATGTAAACCCTTTATCTACTGTGTTATCTTCCAACCTCATCTTTAGTTTTATGTAATTGATCAATAGGACGCTTATATCTTGTTTCTTCCAAAGAATAAAGAACATGATTGTTGAAAATTTGAATATACAGAAATATTTAGAAAAACAAAGATGAAGGAAATTATTGGTACTTTAAAATTCATTGGGCAAGTTCTACTGACATCATATCTTAGTTTTCCATGTCTGGAATTAATTTAAAGTTTTATGTTTAAAAAGCTCATTATTATTAGAAAATGGTCTTTCCACTTCAGTGATTTCTATTTAAAAGTTTCTTTCCTATGTCATTAAAAGTCTCATTTGAAATGGGATAATAGTCTTCATTCACTTTGACTTCCACTAGATAAGTCATTAAAGATGATTTTCATAGAACAGATGTGCTACAACTAGCTCTACTTCAAATAAACTCGAGGAGTCATCAGAACCATCATTAATAACACATAGATGTGTAGTTTCTGTTTCTAGTGTTGCCAACTGATAGTGATGCTCCTGAGCTGAGAAGTTTAGTTTGCAATACCTTTACATTATATCTCTCAGAGGCATGTTGCATAGTGGGAATAGATTATTGTGATCACTATGCTTCCCAGTTCTATAGCCAGTCATGGAAAAGCCCCTGTGGTTTGTTATAGAATAAGTTTTCTGGAGTATTTTAGCTGTCACTGTGAAATTCACATAGCACTCAAGATATCTTTATTTGGATCCATTATAAAAATTGTACCATAAAAAACTCGGATGGGCATACTACAAAGCTTGACAATGCCAATGGATATTGTTATGTGGAAAAAGAAGAATACATTATTGATGGAAACTTGCAAGTATGACTCGTGGTTTTTTTTAACACTCTGGTAGTACAAAAATAGAGTTACTGTAGCTGGGAACATTCAAATGACATATGGTCATCAAAGAAAGGGAATCAGAACTAGAGATACTATTTGATTCACAACTTAAAAAAACAGTACAAATAACTATACTGTCCAATCACACGCTGACATTTATTATTTATGTAATCTTTATTTGGACTTGTTAGAACCACTAATACTTTTGAGAATGTGGTATGATGTTAATGAAATGAAAAAGTTAATTACTTACTGATGTTTTAAAATTGCTGAAATAGCTTTTTGGTTTTTTGTTTTTGTTTTTGTTTTTGTTTTTGTTTTTTTGGTATACTCAAAAGCTGAAAGCTTTCCAATGGTAGGGACAAAAGAAAACCTACTGAAAATGAAACAAGTTACAAATTCTCCTCTTGATTGTAAATATAAAATGAAATAAAAACAAAAAAAATCCAAAAACCAAAGAAATACATACACACACACACACACACACACACACACACACTACAATGAAGAATGTAAAAAAATATTAACCCATATACAATAAAAGTTGAGTTATAACTAAAGGTAAAAAGGATACCAAATTCTGATTAAAACTTTCCTTTGGTTATGGTTTTTTTCAGAGCAATTTTAACATCTTTGTTCCTGAGGCTATAGATTAATGGATTCATCAGGGGGACAACAATGTTATAAAAGACAGAAGATATTTTCCCCTGGTCCATAGACCCAACTGAGGAGGGTTTTAGATACATAAATGTACATGATCCAAAGAACAGGAAAAGAGCAATTATGTGAGAGCTACATGTGCTGAAGGCTTTGGACATTCCTGCCGTGGAGCTTATTTTGAGGATGCTGGAGAGGATAAAGCCATAAGAGGTAAAGATGATTACAGTGGGAACAATAATATCCTTTCCTGCTACAATGAACAACTCTATCTCATTAACATAGGTACTGGTGCAGGAGATCTGGAGCAAAGGGAGGATGTCACAGAAATAGTGATTGATGGTGTTTTTATCACAGAATGTCAGTCTTAGGATACATCCAGTGTGTATCATGGCACCAGAAAACCCCATCAAATATGTACCAATCATAAGATAAGAACACACCTTAGGAGACATTACAATGTTGTACAAGAGTGGATTGCAAATGGCCACATAGCGATCATAGGCCATTGCTGTCAGAACATAACATTCAGAAATTGCAAAAAAGGCAAAGAAATAGAACTGGGCCATGCATCCCTCATAAGAAATAACATTCTTCTTTCGTACAAAGTTCATCAGCATTTTAGGTGTAATGACTGAACAATAAAAAAGGTCTATGCAGGACAAGTTAAGGAGGAAAAAATACATAGGAGTGTGAAGGTGAGAATTCAGAATAATCAGCATGATCAAAGCTAAATTCCCCAATGTAGCTATCACGTACATCACCAGAAAGAGTAGGAACAGGGGTATTTGTAGGTCAGGCCTGTTTGTTAACCCCATCAAGATGAACTCAGTGACCAAGGAAGCATTTTCCAGGGCCATTCTTCTCTTAAAGAATCTATAGGAAGAAAAAAGATGAAATTAGGTAACCTAAAAGACCATACCACCCAAATTTCTATATAATTGAGGTATGTACTAGAAATGTTTGAAAGTAATTAATTTGAAAAAATAAAACAATCACATTCCATGATATCACATTACTCAAAGGCATAGTGTTCCCCTTTAAACATGAAATGCATTCTAGAGCACCAACAACAGGGTATACAATCTGACTAGAGTACTGTCATATTCAATACAATTATTAGAAAAACTAAGGGAGAAGAGTAAAGCAGGTTGTGTCAACTCAAATTGTCCTTTCTCTCTTTAGTATTGTTTCTTTAACACAGCCTCTCACTGAGATAGAAGAGGCTAGAGTAAAATGGTACTGAACATCTAAATTGGACCCTTGTAGGATTGAAACCTAAAAGAAACTTAATTCTAGGGATAGTTAATGCAGAGAACTATGTGTCTATCTGGTAGTTTAAGGGGACTAGCCAGTGTTGATAGATCAACTTTCATAAAAGGAAACCAACCGTTTGCTGTGTATACTTCAAAATGTAGCAAGCTTGAACTGGATAATAAGTAGAGAGCTATCTTTTCCATCAATAATGAGTTGAAAGGACCACATTTAAAATACTTTTGAGGTTTGACTGTGTTTGTCTCTTTCTGTCTCTGCATCTTTATCTGCATGTCTCTGACTCTGACCCTTTCCCTGTCTTTTTTTCTCTCTGTTTCTCAGTCTCTGTCTAGTGCTCTGTCTCTATCTGCCTTTATTTCTGTCTCTCTGTCTGTCTCTCTCTCTTTTTCTCTCACTGTGCATGTGTGGGTGTGTGTGTGTGTGTGTGTGTGTGTGTGTGTGTGTGTATGTGTTGAGGTGACTTGTGTTTGTGCAGTCTTGTACATGTATTTTCCCAGCATGTAATTCATAACAAAATAGAGATCAGGACAAATTGAAAAGTATACAGTTTGGCATACAGTTATTGTGATCCACATTGCAAGGAGTAATCTTCAGTTGGAGGTCTTTGTCAAGTAAGTAGGGGCCATGCTAACCAGGGACATCCAAAAAGGACCTTCAAGGGCTTCAGGTCAGGTACTGTTGCTAGGATACAGCTTTTTGAAATCAGTCGCAGAATTCCTTATGTTAAGTGTTTGGAATCCCCAGACTTGTAAAAAAAATCCCTAGAGAGAACAACCTTCATTTTCCAGTTTCTTATTGATGGATCTCTCTCCAGTTTAGTTACCAGTCCTCTAAAAACAAAACTTATAAATTCAGAAGTGAGCTCTGTCTATTGAAATAGAACTTGTTGATTAGGACACCCAAAGCAACTCCTGTTTTATTGACTCTATAGACATCTTCTGCTCAGTTTTCATGATGCTTCTCAGTGACACTTAGTTAAATTTTATAACTTTGCAGATTAGAAAAGAAAGTAAGATCTTAGATGCTGAGCTCCAGCTCAAAACGAAGCCTTACTGCAAACATAATAAACTCAAAACTTAAAATGGAAAGCACTTTATGACCTCTATTATATATATGATCTAAGAGTTCTGTAACAAAATAGAGGTCACACAGGACGTAGGACACACACATAGCACACAGGATGTTGGATACTAGAGCAAATGGAAAGAAAAAACCTCAGGATTCATTTGTAAAGGAAGGTCACATGTCACTGTATAAAGTCCTGAATAAGAATTAAAAAGCTACAAATAAAATATGTTGGTTTTAAACACACAAGAACTATGTATTAAAAAAGAAATTAATTCAATTTGGAAAGATGCCTAGACCTATCTACTGTTCAAGATATTAAGAGGAATTATGCCTGATCATCAACTTGAACTGTTAAGAGAGTATATCTTAAGATCACCTTCTCACTGCACACACATTAAAACCAAAGAAAAGCAGGCCTATATGCAAGAAAGCCACATTTGAATCAGCTTCATTGTTGAGCATTTCATAAACATATGGGTTAAAACAAATTTATCTCACATAAGCATTTTAGAGTTAGAGATATCTAAGTGAAAGTGTCAAAGAAAAAGTAAAATGCAAGCATAGAATTCCAAGCTTACCTTCGTTTTCTGAGTAAACTCTTTTGCTTACTTATGGGTTTTATTTACCCTGGTATTCTGAGGAGAATTTAGATGTCCTTGATTCCAAGGTGATGTAGTACAAAATTAATATCATTCCCTAACACTGTGAAGAATCACAGAGAAGCATACAGCTTTTCTTCTTACCATTCTGGCCACTGGGTGAGACACCAGATATTTTACATAATTTACTATGATCCTACATGTGGCTATGGTTAAGAAAGGTGCTTTCTCATTCTCTTCTCTGGACACAGTCCTCAGATATAAAGAGGAAATGGAGTTATTTCATTTGCATGCAAGACTGTGATATATAATCTAAAACTTTAGGGACCATTTCTCTATTCAGTTATGCCTCCCCCTTAGGGAATGTACTTTCTCCCTGCTTGGGCCAATACTGAGCTCCCATCTGCCAGTCACCTTCATCTCTTAAGGGAAATCTGCTGGTTTTGTTTTGTTTTTTTTCTCTTTGTTACCATATCCACAGAGTCTACTACCATTATTGTCTATTATCTTATTATTTTTAAGTTTTTACAAGGAAGTCACCTTTTGGAAAATATTTTTCTCACTGTCATGTTTTGTTTTTATAGATCTGCATCAAACTCAAGAAGCCACTCATGCAAAGCATGTGCTCCACTACTCAGCAATACATCCATATCCCCCAAACCAACAAATCACATTTCCTGTTCTGTGTGAAATGGTGTAATCTTTTAATTCCACCACTCAAGAGGTAGAGGCAGGTACATCTCTGTGAGTTCAAGTCTAGCTGGACTCTACAGGCCAGCCAGGGCTATAAACATACATATTTCTTAAAACATTCAAACAAAATCACATTTATGGAACAGTCACTCAAGTTTATATTTTAAATAATAATTAAAAACTTCTGATTGGTGCTCTGTTTAGTCATTAACAGTGTATTAAGGAGATGAATTTTTTCCAGTCAACAAACTCATTTTTTAGTGGTTAAAAATCAAACAAAGACTAATCTCTAAATAAAATACATAAATGTAATATGTATATGTAGTAGAAATAGTGAAAATTTAATCTCATGATAGTTTGGTTTCTTTTTGTTTGTTTGTGTGTCTTTTTTTCTATTTTCATCATGTTTTATATTGCTAAACTTTAGTATATTGGTGGAAAAATTAAGTTAGAAAGAGAATCTATACACAAAAGTTCATGAAAATAATAAACATTTTTGAGAATATTTAATATTCTCAAAATATTAGCCAGCAGAAAAATGCAAATAAAAATTACTTTGATATCCCACCTTATTTCAGTCATAGTGGTTAAAATCAGGTAATCAAATTACAACAAATGCTGATGAGGACCCTTATTCATTTTGGTGGCATATAAACTGCTGCAGCTACTATAGCAATCAGTACAGGGGATCTTCAAAAAGCTGGAAGCAGAAGTACCATGACTGAGTTAAACCATCCCTGAATATGTGCCCAAACATGTATCTCCTACTGCAGAGATATATATTCATACACATTGAACACTGCTCTTTCCACAATGGCCAGAAAATTGAATTGTCCTGAATATGAGTAAAGTATTAATGGATAAAGACATAATCACATATTTCTCATCCTTGAGTCTGCTAGTATGTGATATGATGTTATTCAGTCTGGCAGACCAAGAATTTCCTATTTTATATACTCTTTTATATAGATAATTTGATCTTGGTGAATAAGATTTTTAATATGTTGTTGATATGCTTATATTGAACTATCCTTGAATCATTGGAATGAAGAAAAGTTGTCATTGTAAATTCTTTTTGGGACATGTTGTGAATTTGATATACTAGATTTTACCAAAAAATATTTCATACTCTTTATTAGTAAATTAAACATATAGCATATTCTTTATTTGTTTTATGTAGTTTTAGAATTAAAATAGTAGTTTAGATATTCGGATTTGCTAGAATACAAGAATTTGCAATATACCACAAAGATCCTCTGAATTTCATCAGACTATATTGTAATGTCACCTATTTTTATCTTTAATTTTGTTAAGTTGTGCCTTATCTCTTTGGGTTAATGTGGATAAGGAATAGATAGTTTTATTTATCTTTTAAATAACCCTCAACTTTTTTATATTTCTATTTTCATTTCCATTTCCATCTTTCTTTCTAAATTTCTTTTTTTCTTTGTTTCTTTTGTTCACTTTACATCCAGCGCAGTTCACTGCCCCATCCCAGTCACCCCCTCCCACAATCCATTTCTTGTGTCTCTGCCTTAATATTTATTATTTCTTTCCACTTATTTATTTAGGTTTAATTTATTTTTATGTTTCTAAACTCTTAAGTTATTCTATTAAGTTCTATTTTAAAATTTTTATCTAATTTTCAAAATATAAGTATTTAGCTCTTCATTTCTATCATCTACCAATTTTCTTACACCAATGGGGTCTGATATATTATGTTTTCATTTCATTCTGTTCTACAAATATATCCTTCCTGGTGTATTTTATAGAACATTCATGACTAAGACATGTGTTGTATTGTCCAATCACTATGACTTAATATATTCTCATATTATTGATTTGTTTTCAGTTTATTGTGATCAGATAAGCCACAAGAAACCACTTCAGTGATTCTCTGTTTTAACTGAATTTTTTTTATGTTCTAAAATATTATGTATTTTTAGAAAAGTTCCAAGGGCTACTGAAAAAAAGTACTTTCTAGTTTTTACACAAATATCCCTTTCATTTCTGTTAACATTTTTTTATTTATTCTGTCCTTTAATTCTGGATTTTATTTTTGCATGAACACCCCATGTATTGATAGAAATAGGACATTGAAATTATGCTTTGTGTGAGCTAATGCTTGATAAATCTATATTTAGAGATGTAATATACTCTAGGCTTATGAATAATCATGGGTTTTTCTTTTTTAAACATGAGTACTGATAAACTAGTTTGCTTTTCAGTTGCTGTTTGGAATTCATATTTCTAAACTAATACTCTAAGCTATTTTTGTCTTTAGCATTAATTTGCATTTCTTGGAGGCATATAAAATATTCGCTCTATTTTTTAACCCAGTCTTCTATCATGTGTCTTTAATTAGAGAACTGACATTGCCACGTTTATGCTTAATTTTGAAAATCAGTTGCTGTCATTTTCCTGTTTTATAATGTTTCTCTCACTTTTAATTTTCATGTGCTAATTGGCTGTTCTGATACAGTTTATTATTTTCCAGGATTGTGTGTTTATCTTTGTCTTCAGGATGTAGGGTTTCTTCGGGTAACTCTAAGCTTTGTGATCACAAATTACTTTGCTTTGTACTACTATCTTTCTGTATATTAGATGTAAAAGCATGAAATATTATATACTTCTATCTTTCTGATTTTCTTGTATTGAACTTTAGTTATATTAGCATTGTACAAAATATGGCCATAGGTTTCTTGCTACATAGTTAGTACAGAATGTTTGTGCTAGGTGATTATATAGTAAAGAGAAATGCAAAATGATGTTCCAAAATGAATACAAGATGAGAAAGAAAAAGGCTACAACTCAAAACTCCATTTGCACATTCATAAATCTTTAACCAGTAAACTCTCTGATCACATTCTTTTAGAAATGTGCTAACAGTTTAGTTATTAAGAGTTTACATTAAGTAATTTGAATATAAAGTCACCAAATCTCTCTTGTATTTATTAAGAAGAAACCTACTTTTCTATATCATCTTATATATCCAAGCTTTCTTATTGTTTTAGAAACATGTTCTTCATTAAAAGTAGGAACAACTGAGCCCCATGCTATTCTCTAATCTTAGCTGTGACAGTTCTCTCTCCCTCCCTCCCTCCCTCCCTCCCTCCCTCTCTCTCTCTCTCTCTCTCTCTCTCTCTCTCTCTCCCTCTCTCTCTCTCTCTCTCACACACACACACACACACACACACACACACACACACACACACACACACACATGTGTGTGTGCTTGTGTATCTCAGTCTCTTTGGCTCTGTCTCTCACTTTGTTTCTCTGCCTCCCTCTCTCTCTCTCTCTGCATGTGTGTGCGTGTATGTGCGTGTGTGTGTGTGTCTGTGTTGCATTTAGTTTTGTGAATGTGTACATGTGTACAAAAGAAAGGGGTCAAGTTCCCTGTATTATCACTCTTGGCCCTAGTCATTTGAAATAGAGTCCTACTCACTAAATATTGAGGTGGTCTCTAGCCAGCAGGATCCAGTGTTCCTCCTTTCTGCACATACTACATACAGACCTGTGTTATAAGCATATATGAATCCAATCCTGGATTTATTATAATGAGGGAACTGGGCTCTACACTCAGATCATTATGCCTATGTAGCAAATGCTTACAATATATGAATTATCTCTCCATCACCAGCTCTATTTCAATGGCATTATATAGTTTGAGTTTCCACTCTTTGAAAAGAAAATCAAATAAGTACATTGTAAACTCAACAACAAAAGGATATCAAATATATCATCTGTAATAATTTACTCTTACATTTAAAAATATTTTTTCAAATTCCATTAAAGAACAAAAACTCCTTCTTGAGTTCTCCATTGTTGGTGGGATTGCAAGCTTGTACAACCACTCTGGAAATCAGTCTGGCAGTTTCTCAGAAAATTGGACATAGTACTACCGGAGGATCCCGCAATACCTCTCCTGGGCATATATCCAGAAGATGTTCCAACCGGTAAGAATGACACATGCTCCACTATATTCATAGTAGCCTTATTTATAATAGCCAGAAGCTGGAAAGAACCCAAATGTCCCTCAACAGAGAAATGGATACAGAAAATGTGGTACATTTACACAATGGAGTACTACTCAGCTATTAAAAAGAATGAATTTATGAAATTCCTAGCCAAATGGATGGACCTGGAGGGCATCATCCTGAGTTAGGTAACCCAATCACAAAAGAACTCACACAATATGTACTCACTGATAAGTGGATATTAGCCCAGAAACTTAGAGCACCCAAGATATAAGATACAATTTGCAAAACACATGAAACTCAAGAAGAACGAAGATCAAACTGCGATACTTTGTCCCTTCTTAGAATTGGGAACAAAACACCCATGGAAGGAGTTACAGAGACAAAGTTTGGAGCTGAGAGGAAAGGATGGGCCAACTAGAGACTGCCATATCCAGGGATCCATCCCATAATCAGCCTCCAAATGCTGACACTATTGCATACACTAGCAAGATTTTGCTGATAGGACCCTGATACAGCTGTCTCTTGTGAGGCTAGTCAGGGCCTAGCAAACACAGAAGTGGATGCTCACAGTCAGATATTGGATGGATCACAGGGCCCCCAATGGAGGAGTTAGAGAAAGTACCCAAGGAGCTGGGAGGGGGGAGATCTGCAACCCTATAGGTGTAACAACAATATGAACTAACCAGTATCCCCCCAGAGCTCGTGTCTCTAGCAGCATATGTATCAGAAGATGGCCTAGTTGGCCATCAGTGGAAAGAGAGGCCCAGTGGTCATGTAAACTTTATATACCTCAGTACAGGGGAACGCCAGGGCCAAGAAGTGGGTGGGTGGGGGAGTAGGTGGGGGAGGGGTGTGGGGGACTTTAGGGGTAGCATTGGAAATGTAAATGAAATAAATACCAAATAAAAAAAGCTAAAAAAAAAAAAAACCAAAAACTCATACCAAAATAATTATATTTTCTAAAACTGTAACAAAATTTATTTATATTTTGAGATTTATTGGATGAAAGATTTGTGAGATAATTAAATATAGATACTCTAATTAGTGATTGATTATATAATGGTGTAAGTGCATCCCAACTCTGTAGAATTAGAAACAATGGAAATGTTATTTTTATATATCTTATAACAATTATTTGGGGCTAGCTTACAGGTTCAGAGGTTCAGTCCATTATCACTAAGGTGGGAGCATGGCAGCATCCAGGCTGCCATGGTGCAGGCAGAGCTGAGAGTTCTATGTCTTCATCCAAAGGCGGCTAGTGGAAGACTGACTTCCAGGCAACTGGGGTGAGAGTCTTAAGCCCACACCCACAGTGACACACCTACTCCAACCAGGTCACACCTATTCCAACAAGGTCACACCTCCAAATGGTGTCCTCCTTGGTCCAAGAATATACAAACCATCACACCATCCTACTTAGCAAACGTCTGGAAATTTCAATATAACTAAGGCCTTTTAATTTGGAGATGAAATATAGTGGGATGCTTTAATTTTAATTTTTAAAATTTTTCTAAATTTCTGACCTGACTTTTAATTACCGTTCCTCTTTCATTCTTTATTAAACTAATTAATTAGTGATTAATTCATGTGTCATATGCACAACAAAGCACATATGTGGAAGTCTGAGGACAACCTTTGGGAATCGGATTTTTTTTGTTCCATCATGTCGAGTTCTAGGGATTGAACATAGACCATGAGGCCTTGCAGCAGGTTCCCTTTCCTGATGAACCCTCTCACCTTACCACTGTTTTTGTTTCTTATATCATACAAATGTAGCCATTTCCCTTTTACATACTAATATAATCATCTTTTAACCATTGTAGACTGTAGCTTTTCTCAAAACTTTGAAAATAGAAGATAATACATTGTCTTACAGAACAAATATGTATTTAGACTGAGATATATCTCCTAAACCCTGGAAGGGAGGCAACTCAAATATTTTAGCTTTGTGTCTGATAGAGTATGAGGTCATGTTGTTAGGCTCTTTCCTTTTCTATGCTGATTTTAAATATCAGACACTTACAAAATATTCCAAATTCATATTTTCAATAGTTATTACACAAAAATATGGCTTTTCAGGCAGTCACTTCCAAACTATTTCAAATCACAACAAAAAGAGCCATTAAACTGTTTTCTGACAGAATGTAAATCAACATTTATCCTGGTAAATGTGTTAATTATCTGAAACCAAAATAGTCGGCCTTCTGAAGTAATAGTGGTCTTGTTTATTTTCATTTGTTCACATTTGCTGAAACAAAACTAATAAGTATTGTGCCAGAAATTAATAAAGAGGGCATTCTTTTACCTGAGATGTTTTGTTGAAATAATTGTGACACTTTAATTATAAGCCTTGGTGCATATACATGGATAAATATCCATGTGATATATATGTATATCATATATGATAAATACATTGATGAATACAAAAATACAATAAACAATCTCAACATTTATAGTTTACAACAGCAAAATATGTTGCATTAATAATTTTTGCGGAACTTTTTCTCTACCTCAGATATTCATTTGTTAAGTTGGATGACGAGATTAAAGATAGACATAGTCTCATTTGTGAGTTCATTAAAATATAATAAAAGTATCACATTTTTATTATATTAGCAAAATTTCATCTCATCATTTGTTTGATAATTTAATGAATAATTCATCTCTCCTAGAAGAAAAAATATCAATTACAATAATTAAAATGCAATGAATTAAAAGTTTTTAGCATGATAAAAATATGTAATAAATTATAAGGAAAAAGGAGTAGCTATTAATAACAAAACATGAAAACAAATTGAGAGTGTATTGAATAATTAAACAGTACAATAAGAAAACATTTCATCTTCTAATATTTTAATCAAATAGATAAATTTCCACACAACTAAAAGCAAATAGAGATGCTGTTTCTACCATAGTTTCCACCTACTTAAGGTTTTCCTCAGGGCAACTTTAACATCTTTGTTCCTTAAGCTATAGATTAAGGGGTTCATCATGGGAACCACATTGGTATAAAAGACAGAAGAGATTTTTCCTTCATTCATAGACCCAGCTGAGGAGGGTTTAAGATACATAAATGCACCTGATCCAAAGAAGAGAGAAACAGCAATTATGTGGGAACTGCAGGTGCTGAAGGCCTTGGACCTGCCCTCATTGGAGTTGATGCGGAAAATGCTAGAGAGAATGAAGCCATAAGAGATAAAAATGGTGATACTGGGCACAAGGATATTGATGCCCACGACAATGAAAACTTCCAGTTCGTTGACATAGGTGCTAGTACAGGAGAGCTGCATCACAGGGAGGATGTCACAGAAATAGTGATTGATCGTGTTTGCATCACAGAAGGTCAGTCTCAACATGCATCCCGTGTGAGCCATGGCACCAGAAAATGCCATCAAATATGAACCAAGCATAAGATAGGAACATATTTTAGGAGACATAGCAATATTATATAAGAGTGGATTACAGATGGCCACATAGCGATCATAGGCCATTGACATTAACACATAACACTCAGAAATAACAAAGAATGAATAAAAATAGAGTTGGGTCATACACCCCGTATAAGAGATAATATTCTTATTTAATATGAAGTTCAACAGCATTTTGGGTGTAAACACTGAAGAGTAACAGAGGTCTATCAAAGACAAGTTAAAGAGAAAAAAATACATTGGGGTGTGAAGGTGAGAATTCAGTCCAATCAGAATTACCAAACCCAAATTCCCAGTCATAGTTACCATATACATTACAAGAAACAGGAAGAACAGAGGGAGTTGGATATTGGACTGGTCAGTTAAGCCAATCAAGATGAATTCAGTCACAAAAGACCTATTTCCAAAAGCCATTCTTTTCAATTGGAATCTGTAGGCAAAGGACAATGTGTTACATTCATTACAAGACAAACTATTCACATATATAACCTATATATGTGTTTTATATATATATATATACACACACACACATATATATATTCACAGTAATATTTCAAGTCTACCTTAATCTCGAACTGTAGAATTTGCCATTACCATGACCATGAGTGGAATAGAGTCTCCATTATTAAAGTTATCCCAAACTAAATATGTCCTCAGTTACTTAAACTACTGAATTGAAGGCTGGCTCATTTCATGAAAACGTGACTGCTCACAAACCAAGGTACAACCAAGTTGAATGTGTGCAGGAACAACTTTCATATCATTACTTATTCCTTTACTTGATTTACTAGCTTTCTAGGAAGACAACTAGCAATAGAAGCTTTAACAAATGGTGCTGACCTCTATTCAGATTAGACAGGGCTAGAAAAGGAATTAGGTTTTTTTTTTTTTTCATATACAACTATAGGCAAGGTTTTCATATACAACTATAGGCAATGTTTTCATATACAACTATAGACAAGGTTTTCATATACAACTGATTATAGGCAAGGTTACTAACTAATATTTGTTACAGAATCCAAGTTGTAAATCTACTTTTAAAAGTTCTGTACTTGAAGAAAGTTATTCATGTAATTTCTATCCTGATCAAATTTATGTGAGCTATACTTACATTTCAAAGTCTAATAAATGGGAAAGAAATGTATCTGTCTTATATCCCTGCACTTCCATTATTAAAAAAGAAAAAGACATTAAGGTATACAGATTTCACAAACTCACCCTTGTTGAGCCAGAAAATATTGATGTTTCCTTATTCTTGTTTGAAATGAAATTTTCAGGATTTTATTTCCTGGGGCTTTTGTTGTTGTTATTAAAACTTAATTAGTAAACTATCTTAGAAATATTTATGAATTGTAAAGTACATTTTCTGATTATAATTTTCACTACATTTTCACAACAGAGAAAAGGTTCTCATGTTGGTCTATTAGCAACTTCATAAAACAGAAAAGTTTCTATGTGAGTATAATAGTATTAATACAATATACTGGGCTTTAAAAACAGTGAAATCTTGTTTTTTCCCTTCCCTTGAGAATAGACCCATGATGTATGAAGGGAGTAGGAGGACTTTGTTTACACCGTGAACCAAGATATACCTTTAATTCCTAAGGGACTTAAATTTTTACCAAAGTTTTTCATTCACCCTTGGGCTTGTACAACTCCCAAGACAAGCTCCAAAACAAGATCCTATCTCTGCCTTGTATCCGTATTTGAGGGGAAATATGTTTCATTATCTCATTCCTTCCCTGCCATGGGACAGTCCCACCATAGGCCAGATCCTTCAGAGGAGATAAGGCATGGACAAAGAAGTGAATCAGGCATAGTGGTCAGAGGCATTTTTCCAGCCTGACTGGCAGACGAGGAGAGTCTTTTATCTGTACAGAATGAAATAGGCAGAGAAAGATTCATGTCGTTTCAAACCATAGATCACATCATTTTTATCTCTGGACATGTGTTTGAATTTCCTCTTGATCATAAGTTTAGTCATCACTGATAAACTGTGACAGAACACAGTTATCTTTTACTATCAGTTTTCCTCATCAACCACACACCCTAACTTTTAAGAATCTAGAGGCATAATTTGAGAAAGCATGACTGACAGGCTTGTAGCTCTTATTGTTTCAAGGGTGCTAGATAGAAAGAAGATTTCCAAGCCAGCCTACATAAATTGCCATGTTCCAAACAGGGTAGTATCAACTTTTAATGGTCACAGTGTTGTCATTAGGCCTAAGAAAAATTTTCAGGTCAAAGCTGCTGCAGCTAGTATTCAAATTTCACCAAAATGCAATGTTTATATCTTTATAGAATTTATGTATATGTTTAATCTTGGCATTATTTTGTGCTTTGGTCATTCAATACTGCAGTGGCCCTGAACAAGTTAACTTTTCTATGAAGAGGAAGTTTTAATATTTCATTCTTTAAAATTTATCCACACTATTCTTTGTTCATCAGTTTAAGATGATGTATAGGACAGGGGTCACTCCTGGCATTCTTATTTTGTTGCTGTATTTTTTCCTGTAGGGGTGTCCCATAGGTAGCCCCCAATCTTCTATGCCATATGATCACCTGATCATAAAGGTGGAAGACACTTTTAATCTGATATGCTGCCAACTCCTCTAGCCCAATGAATCCTATTCACTTTTAAAAGTTTATTTTATTCTGAGTATCTTGCTCCTGAGTAAGTAGAGGAGCAGATGTTCCAAGAGTGTTTTAAGTCAGAGACTCATTTGGAGATCTCTGGCGTCTTTATTTGAATTACAGCTTCCAAGGCACAAGGAAGACTTTCAAGTAGGGCGAGATAAGGATAACTCCCTAAGAACATGAGGGGTAATATGGTCAGGATGTTCCTGGGGAAGGTTAGAAGTCTGTACTCCTGGAAGAAGGCAGAAATGGTTCATAAGAAATTTCCCACTGATCCAATATCCCCAAGTTGTACAATATTATATAACCACCTCACATGCGCAAGCCACTATACAATATATTAATACCAAGACTCAAAATGAAGGACAACAGGACAGCAACTGGGTCACATGGCTCAGCTTTGCTGACTCTTTGTCAAGAAATTGTGTTGGCTTTCTGATTTTTGCTGTTCGCATTAGATATAGCTGGACCATGTCACACAACTTGAATAGAAATGTCCTATATGCTCTCATTCAGTAGTTCTTATTTCGTTTGTCTGAAATTTTTCAATAATTGCAGTAGCTCAGTTCAATAAACTCTAGTGGAATACTTCATTTTATAAGATTTTCCCCTTCCAAAGTTTTTACTTGAGGCAGGCAGATTTCTGAATTTGAGACCAGCCTGGTCCACAGAGTGAGCTCCAGGACAGTTAAGGCTGTTTGTCACACAGAGAAACCCTGTCTCGAAAAACCAAAGTTTTTACTTTTATAATATTTGGGAATTGTAACATAAGCATCCTTCTAAGAATTAAGTATAATTATTTTAGTAGCTAAACTTACTTTGCTTTGTGTTTACAATTTATACAGTTGCAATGGTAACTAAGAGCATATATTTCATCAGGTTGCTATGACAACTAAATAAAATACTGTAAGTAAATTGATGATAACATGGTGGTACATGGAAAATACCTAAAACAACACAATGTACTGCTATTGCTCTTGGTTACCCACCAAAACCAGATACAAAAACCCTATTTCTGAAGAATACACTTTGGTTGCAGGACAGAAAACTCATTCTTGAAAGGAAGAAGGATCTTTCTCACTTTCTCTCTCTCCGGGGTGTCATTCATTGTGTGGGAAATCATTATGCAGAAAGCTAGATATAAAAAGATATTAGTGATATCGTTGCCTACATACAGCAATACCAACCTGCAAGTCAAGATGTCCCCACTGGTGCAATAATGGAAAGACTGCTTAAGGTCTTTGTGTTCTGTTTTACAGGAGGGATAATTTACAGGGTACTGTAAAGCTATCAAAACTAAAATTCTGCTAGTAGAAAGAGGAAGGAATATTTTTGTTGTTTTGGGGTTTTATTTGTTTTGTTTCTGTTTTTCTTTTTTACATTATTCTTCCTGGAGATGTGTGTGAAATTGCTGATGTAAATCTTCAAGTACAACAATAACTTACAAAAGGTACAGAGTTAGAACAATTTACATTGTGTAGACCTTTTTAAAAAATGAATAAAATTATTTCTAGTGGTATTCTGCCATCCTCATAGATCAATGCCTAGCCAAATTGTCATAAGAGAGGCTTTCTCCTGCAGCTAACAGGAGCAGATGCAGAGACTTACAAACATAAGGAGGAAGAGCCCAAATCGGAGATATCTACCAGGTTTCTCACCTGGAGCTCAAGGAATCCTGTGGAAGGCATGAGGTAGCAGAAGGTAGGGGGGGAGGGGGGGATAGTAAGAGCCAAAGGGGTCAAGGTCACCAGGAGAGCACAACCCATGGAATAAAGTAAACCAGGCTCATATCGTCTCACTCATAGACTGAAGTGGCAATAATGGAGCTTACATATATTCTGCCAGTGGGAGTGGGAATGTCTCTCTTTTTCCTGCTCTTGGGACCCTTTAACACCTACTGTGTTGCCTTGACTAATCCTGATATTAGTGAGGCTTTGTGTCTAAACTTATTGTATATTGTTATACCCTGTTCTGTTGATGTCCCTGGGATATCTGCTCTTTCCTGAAGGGAAATGAAGATGGAGTGGATCTGAGGGACAGGGGAGGTGTGTATGTGGAAGAACTGGGAGAAGTGGATGGTGCAGATGTATCATATAAGAGAGGAATAAAAAAAAATAATAAAACAGCATATCACTAATTTTTTTCACATAATTCAGTCTTTCCTAATACTGGAAAAAAGCCAAACTCAGAGAAGTATAAATGAAAAATATAAAATAAAAAGGTCAATGAGATCACAGAAAATGAAGACCTGAAAAGAAGTTACAGAATGAATGACTTTAGTTAATAACAAAATAAATCAGATTAGAACATAGGAATTGGACATAGGGAGGGAAATGGAGGGTTCAGGATAAGGTGTGGGGAAGGACAGTAGAAATGGCTAGATGGCCATGAAAATCAATGGAACTCTATAACTGAAGTGGGTGATGGGGGGCATCTCCAGGACAAGACAGAGTCCTGGGATAAGGGGGCACCCATGAATCAATTGGGGTGACTTTAACTATGAGTCATTACATTGGGGATTTGGAATCTGAAAATGTCACCTCTTATAGCCAAATGGGAATCCCTTTAGAGTGATCGGGACACCAAACCACTCACAAACTTTCAGTCCAAAATTTATCCTGACTACAAGTAATATAGGCATGGGGTAGGGAACAAAGACTGGGGGAATGGCCAAACAATAACCGAGGTAACTTGACACTCATCCCATGAGCAAGCACCAATTCCTAACACTATTAATGATACTCTGTTATGCTTGCAGACAAGAGTATGTTCTCCGCTTAGAGACTCCACCCAGTAGCTTACTCAAACAGATACAGACACCCATGCCCAAACAGTAGATGGAATGGGGACTCTTATAGAAGAATATATAGAAGGATTGGGGCCCAAAGGAAGTAGGAACCCCACAGGGAGACCAACAGTATCAACTAACCTGGACCACTGGGGCACTCAGAATCTGAACCACCAACCACAGAACATACAACACATCTGGACTGGGGTCTCCTAGCACATATGTAGCAGATATGCATCTTAGTCTTTATGTAGGTCCTTATCAACTGGAACAGGGGCTATCCCAAAAGCTGTTGCCTGTACGTAGAATATATTCTACTATCTGGCTGCCTTGTCTGGACTCAGCATGAGAGGAAGCTTTTAGCTTTGCAGATACTTGAAGTGCCAGAGTTAGGCGGATACATGGTGGGATGCACCTGCTCAGAGGAGGAGGGCAGTTAGAATGGTGGAATTATTGTGGGAGGGTGTGACAGGAAGGGGGACAATGAGCAGGATATAAAGTGAATAAGAACAACAACAACAAAAAGCAAAACAAAAAAACCCAAAAATTTAAAAAAATGTATGAACATAAATTGGGAGACACTATTTTTAAAAATTTATGAATATTCAACATGAGAAATGAAGAATTTTGTAATATGTATAGAAAGGAAAATTAAAACAAAATAAAAAACTTAAACAGAAAATTTCCCTAATCTAGATCATGTAAAGCACACCAAGCTACAAAATGCATTTAGAGCTCTAAACAACAAAGGCAGGAACGAAATCTTGAATCGTATTACAGTTAAAATAATAAATATGCAGAAAAATAGTACATTGAAATCTATTAGGGAACCACACCAAACAACACTGAAAGACAAGCCCTTGGGATACTTCAAGATTTCTCAAAAATGTATTTAAGAACCTTGAAATAATTTTGTTGTTGATATTTATTTTTGAGATTGCAATTTAATTACAAAGTTATTTCCATCCCTTTCCTCCTTTCATAACCTTTCCTATACTCTTCCCATCTTGCCTTCAAACTTTTTGTCTCTTTTTCATTAATCATTATACACACACAACCACATATATGCTAAATAGAACATGTTGAGTACACCATTACTGGTATTTATTTTCAGGGCTGATGGTTTAGAACTGGAAAACAAGTTAGTATGCTCTTGCCTGCAGCTATTGTTCCCAGCTTCCCTGGAGTAATAGATGTTTGATAAGGGTGAGACCTCATGGGCTTTTCTCCATCCGCTTTGACATTTTGTTGGTGAAGCCCTGTAACTTTTAGAGGTGTTGGATCTAAAACATGTAGGTTTAGAAAATAATTTATATTCTTATTTCACTCTGAGAAGACTTCTACCAGAGTAGTTGCATTTTATGAATGAGTCCATGGTTTGTGACTGGCCCAAGACCTACTATATTTTCTGACTCATCTCTTTATTTTCCTTGTCACGAGTCTCTCCTCCCTCTTCTCCATCTGAATCTTTATGAATCAGAGCATCTCAATTCTAAAAAAAGAAAAAAAAAGGTGCTATTAATATGTGCATGGCATGTGTCAATAACTAAATGCATCCTGTTGAGTACATATGATATTACTTTTATGTATGTTTTCAGGGCTAATCATTGGCATTGAACAACCAATTAGGGTGCTCTTCTGAGGACAGGAGCACATTTATTTCCCTCTTCCTGGTTTAATGCCTGTAGTTCTTTTTGTAGGGCTTTTTCTCATGAGCTTCTGCCAATCTATTCCGTCACATTCTTTGTAGTCATCTTTGATCTGCTCACATTTGAAAGGTTGTATTGTCAATATTTTGATGGTATAGATTCTGATACTCACAGATAAGTGTAGTCTCTACTCCTCATCAGGGAGTATTGGAGTAGTGTGCTTCAAGATTTAAAGAGAAATCCCAATCCAGACTAAACTACCCAGAAAAATAATTTGTTATAATCAAGGACAAAGAAAAACTTTCTGCGATAAAAAAAACAGGCTAAAAGAATATATGGTCACTAAATCTATGGAGTATGAAAGAATCATTTCAACTCATGAAAAAGAACACATCCAGAAGGATATCTTAAAAAAAGACCAAATTAGAACATTAGTTCAATACATGAGAAAGAGAAAAAATACCAAAAATATGAATTAAATAAAATGACAGGAGTCAGTAAACACATTTTACTAATGGTTTGAATTTTGTAATCATAACACATTGACTAGCAATATGAATGAAAAAAGACCAATCTATTAGTTTCCTCGAAAAAAAAACACTTTTCTTTTTAATTTTTTTTTATTTTTAATTCATTTTTCAAACTCCATATTTCATTCTGCCTTCCACCTTCCTACCTCTGACTGCTATATGCCCCACACCTCCTCCCTAGCCCACCCTGTCTCCACGTGTATGTACCCCACCACACACACACACACACTCCACCTGACCTCTAAATTCCATGGGGCCTCCAGTCTCTTGAGGGTTAGGTGCATCATCTCTGAATGAATCCAGACCCAAAACTCCTCTACTGTATATGTGCTGGGGGGCCTCATATCAGCTCATGTGTGCAGTCTGTTTGGTAGTCCAGTGTTTGAAAGATCTCTGTGGTCCAGATTAGTTAAGACTGCTGGTCCTCCTAAAGGGTCATCCTTTTCCTCAGCTTCTTTCAGTCTTTCTTAATATAAAAACAGGGGTCAGCTGCTTCTGTCCATTGGTTGGGTGGAAATATCTGCATCCGACTCTTTCGGTTGCTTGCTGGGTCTTTTGGAGGGCAGTCATGATAGATCCCTTTTTGTGAGCACTCCATAGTCTCAGTAATAGTGTCAGGCATTGGGACCTCCCCTTAAGCTGGATCCCACTTTGGGCCTTTCGCTGGACCTTCTTTTCCTCGGGTTCTTCTCCATTTCCATCCCTGTAATTCTTTCAGACAGTAACAATTATGGGTCAGAGATGTGACTGTGGGATGGCAACCCCACTTCTCACTTGATGTTCTGTCTTCCTGCTGAAGGTAAGCTCTGTAAGTTCTCTCTCCCTATGTTTTGGCATTACATCTAAGGTCCCTCCCTTTGAGTCCTGGCAGTTTCTCACCTCCCAGGTCTTTGGTGCATTCTGGGGGATCCCCCCAACCTTTTATTTCCCGAGGTTGCCTGTTTTCCATTCTTTCTGCTGGCACTCAGGGCTTCAGTCCTTTTCCCTCACCCAGTACCAGATCAGGTTCCCCTCTTGCCCCCACTTCCCCTTTTCTAGTCACAATAGTGAATATGAGAACAACCTATCAAGATATTTTAATTTAAACACACACACACACTCTCTCTCTATTTTGTTAAGTATTGCTAGACATAAAGACAGGCTAACTTCTAAAAAGTAATCGATGATTTTAATACTCTATTCTCATGAATAGAAATGTCATCTCACAAAATTAAATGAAGAAAGATTTGAGCTATATGAAATGCATGAAGTTATATGTTTGAACATTAGAATATTTAAAGTTATAAACCTGAGCATTTGAACAAATGACTGACCATTTGCTACTGCTGTTTAGGAAGGCTGTAAATACTTTTGGAGGTAGAACTTTGACAGACAAGATCCCTAGAGAGAGTTGTCAAGGTTTTATATACATGCTTCATTTCCCACCCACACTCTACTTTCTTACTTTGATACGGTTGGCTTTTGTGAGTGAGATAATAGTCTTTTTTTCTCGCAAAGTTTGTTATTTGTGTACTAAAAACTACTGAATTTATAACTTGATTTTATATACAGCCACTTTGGTAAATTATTTTGATCATTTCTATAGGTTTTCCATAAGAATTGTTGGAATCCCCTATGTATAAATATTGTATTATCTGTACTTACGGATAAAATGACTTTCTTTCTTTCTCTCTCTCTATTTCTCTCTTTCTCTCTTTCTTTCTTTCTTTCTTTCTTTCTTTCTTTCTTTCTTTCTTTCTTTTTTCTTTCTTTCTTTCTTCTTTCTTATTTGTGTCCCTTTAATTTTCTTCACAGATCTTATTGCTATAGCTAGTACTTCAAGTGCTGTACAGAAAAGGAGGAGAAATAGTGAATATGCCTGACATACTTCTGATTTCAATGAGAGTGCTCTAATTTTTCTCTATTTTGGATAATGGTGGCTGAAGATTTGTCAAATAAATCATTTATGTTGATCTATGTTCCCTCTAATCATACTTTGTCTTGTATATTTATCATGTACTTTGACACAAGCTTTTATTCTGAAATGATGAATGCATTTTAAGATGATTTATTATATTTATTGACTTTTATATTTAAATTATCCTTATATGTTCAAAGAAAAAAACAATTTGATTGTTATGTATTTTGGTTGATAAACTGTTTTGCTAGTTTCTGTGTTTTTGCTTGATATGCATGTGCTTAGTTTGCAAGTTTTTAAACTAATTAATTAATTAATTAACTTAACTTAACTCCCTAACTCAGTTTTTGGTCATGGTTTTTCATCAGATCAATAGAAATCCTAACTACTACATGTAGTATACTAGAAATTCATCCATGAATGATTTTGTTTTATTACATTTTGATAATGTATGACAAAGGGAGTTAATATAGTATTCCTGAATTTGTTTCAATTTGGTTTTGTCAAAAGTGTAGTTGATTTAGGGAAAACTTGCATGGTCAGCTGAGAAAAATATATATTCTTTGTTGTTTCAGAAGACTACACTGTAGGTATCTGCAAGGTTCATTTGCTACATAATGCCATTTAATCCGAATGTGTCTCTGTTTGATTGTTTAATAAAGATGACCTGTTTATTTTAGATGGTCTGTCTATTGGAGAAAGACTACTGCTGAGTCAGAGTTAATCTATGTCTTTCAGTCTAAAAATACACTTTTTATAAAACTAAGTGAACTTGAGTTTGGTATACAGATGGTTAGGATTGCAATTTCCTATTGATTTGGTTAATTATTCCATTGAATTTTCCCATTCTATTTTCATTACAAAAGTGTTAGCTCTTATTCTCTTATGTTCATCTTTAATTCCTTTAAATTGTTTGATAAAGTACAGTACAAGGCTGTTCTGTAAAATTTTCTGCCTTTGAACACATTCATGTAGTTTTCATTAGACATAATTTATGTAGTACTAGTATAACTGAGAGAAGACATATTTCCATATATTTATTATTTGAATTGTGAACTAGACATGTGACTTCCTGTTTTGTCTTATGTCTTAGGCAAAAATATAATCAAGAAGGTTGGACTTGTGCAAGATTGTGTCAGCAGTAGGCCAGAAATAGTTGGTACACTGCCTGCTCTGTTATAGGTAGGACTATGAATATGGAAATGTTGCAAGAATGAACAGGGTTACAATTTTCTCATTCTTATTAAGTATATTACATGAAGGCTTATCTAAGACAATAAGAGAAAGCAAAATTAAAATGGGATAAAATGCGAAAAGCATTAATTTCGTGTTCTTATTGTTGAAGATGATACAATTCCATGCAAAAGAGAATGATAAAAAAATCCTCTAGAATATTCTTAGATTTGATAGAAAAAATAGTAAATGCTTAGGACTGATAAATTGATAAATTGACAGCATGAAAATGTAGCCCCCAAATCAGAAACTTTTCTAATACTTACATGCTGTCAAATAAATGAAGGAAACATACCCATTCATGATTATCTAAACAAAACAAAACAAACAAACAAACAAAAAACCCCAAAAGCTGTATTAAGTGTAACAAGAATGTGTAAAATAGCCAAAGAAAGTATGGTATATTTATACAGAGGATAGTGTTTCAGGCATAAGAAAAAAACAAAGTTATATAATTTGTGGGAAAAGAGATATAACTGCAAATAATCATACCAAGCAAAGTACAACATTCTTAGAAAAGCAAATTTGATATATTTTTCTGATTTATGAATCCTGGGTTACATATAGGTATCTAGGTATAAGTCTGCATATGAACATAGAATTGAACCTTTTCAGGGAGTAGAAATGATTTCTAACAGGAGTGGTAGAGAAGGTAAGACACAAAATTACAGAGCGCTGCATACATAATGACATGTTTATGAATGAATGTGTTCTTATTAAACACAATATTATAGACAATGATTATATACAGTAAGAATTTGAAAAACAATACTTCCTTAAAATGCTGTTCAAATTTAATATAAGAGCTTCAGATTTTTTATTTCTTTTTTCGAGACAGGGTTTCTCTGTGTAGCCCTGGCTGTCCTTTGTAGACCAGGCTGTCCTCAAAATCTGAAATCTGCCTGCCTCTGCCTCCCAAGTGCTGGGATTAAAGGAGTGTGCCACCACTGCCCAGTGAGAGCTTCAGATTTTTAATCTTATGACTCTCAGAAGCTACTTAAAGTTTCCTATTCATATTAAGGAAACTTTAATTGATCAAGTCTGAATGGCCTTACTATAAATGACAAGGAGAGCTGCCTTCTCCAGATGCTGGTCTGAGATTTTAAGTAGAATTAGGCAGCATCCATCTGTCTCTTTTAATCTTGTTTTCACTTTACAGATGGGGATGAAATCCTCCAATATTTCTTCAAGTTTTTACTGGCAAATTAGATTCTCAGGTGCTTAAGAAAAAAATAGTCTTTTTAAAACAAATGCATAGATAAATGCCCTCAGGAATATAATTAAAAGTGGTGTCAGACTTCAGAGTTCAATGTAGATAAATTGAAAAAATGATAGGCATAAGGTTAATGGTTTTTATAGTTCTAGCTCTGTTACATTTTCTGTCATTTTTGGTGGTAGATAAGCACATCAAGAATATATTAAATAATCAAGAATAAAAGAGTAACATCTAATATGAACGTCCACAGCCTTAAAATGCCTATTTTAACTACATAGAAATTCACTGCTTCAGTATACCTGCTTGAGTCAAGAAAAATTATCTCCACTCAGTGTGTTAGTTTTTTAAATTTCAAAGTTTTATGAAAAAATAATTTTTAATTTTTAAAAATTTTATTTAATTTTTTTCATTTTTGTTGATAGATGATGCAGCGGATAGTAGTCAATAGATAATAGATAAGATTGATAATATCACAAATGAATATGTCAGTTTCTAAATGTCTGTAGACTTTAACCAGGTGCATTCAAAATCAATATCTATTTTCCCAATAACTGTAAAAATATAAAACCCTTTAAGGAAGTTTAAGACAATACTTTCACCCTGCAGACCTAATAATTGTGGAATTCCAATTAGATCACCTAAGAAAACATGGGTCTAATGATAACTCAGAGGTTTCAGTGAACATCTCCCTTCACTATCTGTGTCTTTTCTCCCATAAAATGATTTTTAATATTTTTCCTCAATTTTCTTACTCAATCTTTTATATGTGTATGTTTGGGGGAGTGCTATGCAACATTCTTTTTGTCACTTTGACTTTCTTTAATAATATCCTCAGGAGTTCTCTCTACAAATGTGCAAAAGCTAATTGACTTACTAAGCTAGTATTATATTTTATCTGTACTTTATTCAGATTAACAAATATATATAAACAGAGTTCATAGTAAACTGGTCATGTGTTATATAATGAGAAACATAATCAATGCAATGGAAACCCATAAAAGAAACTCTACTCAAGACTCAGACAATCTAAAGTTGTGTCCAGCAAAGGAACAGAACACCAAGTGATTATAAATGCAGTTAAAAAGAGAGAAATATGAGGATCAAGTATTATAAAATGCAAAAGCTACAAGATACCATTTATATTACTGACTAGATACATTTTATCTCAACAAGGAAAATCGTTTTATTGGATCAAAAGACATGGTTCAGTTGTTGAAAATTCATTGCTCTTGCAGAAGACCTGGGTCTATTTCAGGAAAATCACATGGAAACTCACAATCATCATTAACTCTAGTCCTGTGTTTCTAATGCCCTCTTCTGGCCTCTGTGGGCTTCTGTAAGCCTATGATTCAATAAGCTTATACAAGCACACTCACATACACATAAAAACATTCTTTAACTTAAAAAGATGAATAAGAGAAAACATTAAACAATAATTTAAATTTATACACATACTAAATATCTAAGGTATATAAATATATGTATAAATATGGCTAATATTGGTTTCAGATGGGTAAGTAGTTGTTATTTCTGAAATGTAAGTCCAAGATTTAATAATGTCAAAAACTACTATAATAGTAGTAATTGCTTATTCTAAGTTACAAACTATCAAAATAGTAATGAAGTTTAGAAAAATAAAGCAATTACAAGATATGTTTATGATATTTATATTGCAATTTGATAACATTAAATTTGATAATTATTTTGTTCTTTTCTCTAAAGAATAATAATTAAGCATCTTGTTCCATGAACGAGATTATCAAAACTTAGATTTTTCTCCAAATAACTTTTTGAAGTTTAAATTTTCCATTATAGGTTGAGGCATTTCCAAATGTTTCTGGCTCAAAAACATGGCTATCATTGCTGAGGAAAGTTTTAACTTGACAGATTAACTAGAAGAAGTCTTTGCTAAAAATATTTAGATCACAGCGCTTGGTTATATGAACATGCAACTTGAATTTACTGTGAAACCTTCCATTTCCAATTTCTAAAGGGTATATCCTTCAACAAATGTCCATAATAGAAGCATACTGTTACCTTTCTGAAGGTCTGTGCCAACTGAGTACCTCCATGTCTTTGACGCATTGTGCAACACAGTCATTATCAGACATTAATCCTTCTTCACAGGAAGAAAAGGTGAAAAATATTTCAAATACATAAGTATATCCAATATACATGTGAAATAAATTTAACATTCCTATGGTAAGAAAGGAAAGCCCTTATCTATAAAAAGTAGAGATAAACTATTGAAAGGAAACCCATAATGACCATGCAAATGAAGCTAATGAAACTAACTAAAGTAGTGAAACTAACTTTCCAAGTCCAGGAACTACACGAGGAAGGACACTCATTCATGTCAATGCTTTCTCTTACTCAGGGTCTTTATCAAGGCATCTTTAACATCTTTGTTCCTCAAGCTGTAGATTAAGGGATTCAGCAGAGGAACTGTATTGGTATAAAAGATAGAGGAGATTTTGCCTTCATTCATTGACTTAGCAGAAGATGGTTTGAGATACATAAATGCACCTGATCCAAAGAACAGAGAAACTGCAATTATGTGGGAACTGCAGGTGCTGAAAGCTTTGGACCTGCCCTCCTTGGAGCTGATACGAAAAATACTTGAGATGATAAACCCATAAGAGATGAAGATGGTAATGGTGGGCACAATGATGTTGATGCCCACAACAACAAATACCTCCAGTTCATTGACATAGGTGCTGGTGCAGGAGAGCTGAAGCAAAGGGTGGATGTCACAAAAGTAGTGATTGATGGTGTTTGCATCACAGAAGGTCAGTCTCAGCATGCATCCTGTGTGAGCCATGGCACCAGAAAGTGCCATCATGTATGAACTAAACATAAGGATCAAACATAGTTTAGGAGACATGACAATATTATACAAGAGTGGGTTACAAATGGCCACATAGCGATCATAGGCCATTGAGGTCAAAATGTAACACTCAGAGATGGAGAAAAAACAGAAAAAGAAAAGCTGTGCCATGCACCCTCTGTAGGAAATAGTATTCTTCTCTGATATAAAGCTCTCCAGCATTTTGGGTGTGAACACAGAAGAGTACCAGAGGTCAACAAAGGACAAGTTAAAGAGGAAAAAGTACATTGGAGTGTGGAGATGAGAGTTCAGTCCAATTAAGCTAATCAAACCCTGATTTCCCAGCACAGTGACCACATACATCATTAGAAACAGGATGAAGAGGGGGCACTGGAGATCAGACTCCTTGGTTAATCCCACTAGAATGAATTCTGTCACTGAAGAGCCATTTTCAAACCCCATTCTTCTTTAAAGGAACCTGTGAATACAGGCCAAGAGAAAACATGTTAGAGGAAAATACGACCATTTCCACAACTGTCTTTCATACAACAGAGAGCATCACCCTCAGAACTAATCCCTTTAATACAGTCATTGCCTTGTGCTTAAATTCTTTATCTCTCTCTCTCTCTCTCTCTCTCTCTCTCTCTCTCTCTCTCTCTCTCTCTCTCTCTCACACACACACACACACACACACACACACACACAATTACATACTTCTTTTTTAATAATTTTGGTTGACAGTCTCTCATCTTTTCTGAGTTCTAGCTTTCATTCTCTATGTACTCAATTTTATATTATTTTTATTCTTCATCAGGCTAATTTTTGCTTCTAATATATTTTTATTATTAGAGGAAGTGTGGCCTCTCTCTAGAGATGGTTAACTCACCAGGAACTACACTCAAAGAGAAAACTGACTCTCCTTCTCCCTACAGCCTATAACTGCTAAGAAAAGAAACCCAACTCCCTTCTTATGCAAGGATTTGACCTGTATAGGGCTTGGACAAATCTTATGTATGATTTTACAATTATTCAAAGTTTGTATGTGTAACTTCCATTATGTGTCCAAAAGATACATTTTCCTTGTATTAATCTACTCTTTGGCTCTTATACTCTTTCTTTTCCTAATTATTAACAAGACAAATAATTTTGTACAATATCAATCACATCCCATATGAAAACATGTTTTTTGAAATTGAAAGAAAAAGGAAGGAGCTGAACCAATATAGAATCATATTCAGTTTTTTCTTGTCATGAAACTTCAACTCATTGATGAGATTAGCAATATATACCTTGGTAACATTTGTTGACCTCTAAAACAGGTTAAACTTTGATAAAATGAAATAAGTACATTGTTCTTAAAAATTCAATAATAGTTCAGTTACTCTCACATCATAGAAAAAAGTCTATGAATATAGACTAATAATGTTCTATCCAAGTTGAGA
The DNA here is from genome assembly GCF_978045245.1 of Mus caroli. NCBI lineage: Eukaryota > Metazoa > Chordata > Mammalia > Rodentia > Muridae > Mus > Mus caroli. Next base: position 35,750,762 of record NW_028227266.1, on the reverse strand, counting down.
TAATTACATCAAAATTCTGCCTTCCCTAATATTCCCAATATCTCTGAGCAGTTTCCATGTCCCATTTTGAGCAGAATTTTAAATACCTTTCATTTGAATCTGCATAATATGGAAAATAGTGACTTATATTTTAGATCTCTGGACTTTAAGGTTAAAGGAAGACAATAATAAGAATGGAATTTAGAAAGTCACAGCCTTCTTTCTTTCTCTCTCTCTTTCTTTCTCTCTCTCTCTCTTTCTCTCTCTCTCTCTCTCTCTCTTTCTTTCTTTCTTTCTTTCTTTCTTTCTTTCTTTCTTTCTTTCTTTCATTCTTTTTCTCAGACAGGATTTCTCTGTGTAGCTCTGGCTGTCCTGGAACTCACTCTGTAGACCAGCCTGACCTCGAACTCAGGAATCCATCAGTCTCTGCCTCCCTAGTGCTGGGATTAAAGGCATATGCCACAACTGCCAGGCAGAAAGTCACATTTATCAAGTTTAAAAAAAATACAGTTTCTTTATTTTCTTTTCAATTACTTACTTAGCTGGTTTTGAGGGAGCAATTTTATCATAGATCTATTTCACGTATGTTCAGCTAGTATCTCAAACTGAAACTCATAACTTAGTATCATAAGTTAAAACTATCTCAAGAAGCAGAATAAAATTATCACCTTTCCTTTTTATGTGTAAGAGTTTCAACGTGCTACTAATGTTATCATGCAGTCTCATATAAACAGGGTAGATAATCACCCAGATTTCTCAAAGGATAGTTTCCTTACGAATTAGGGAGATAAGTGGTTTATAGCTGTACCTTGGACTTTCAATTTGTCATTATTTCCTTAGGGAACTTTGATATTTTACTCAAGTTTTCCTTCACTTTAGGGATTGGAAATCCTCCAGGGAGAATGAAAACTATGTAGTTTCTAAGTCAGTAAGGTAATAGAATAGGAACTGCAGAATCCTTCTTAATTAACACAGTATCAGAGCCATAACTATATACACATCAATCTGTGAAGATTCTGAGAATTAGGCATGGCGATCCAGCTTCCTTGCATGCCATGATACCAGCCACACTGGATTGACAAAGTGGAAACAAGTCACTCACTACTCCTGACATAACACAGAAAAAGAATGAAAACACACTCCTAAGAAATGAATGTAACAAGCATACACACATTTAGTACCACATTTTGTTTACCTGTTTGTTTGTTTGTTTGTTTGTTTTTAAGATTCTTTTTTATGTATCTTGTCTCACAGGTCTTTCTGAACAACACAGTACATACTCTGATCTCAAACGCCAGTAAGAAAGGAATCATGGGTGAAAGTGGGAGACTGTATAGTTAATACGCTCAAGTCAATATAGGGAAAAGAGTTGAAAAATCTCACCCATAGTTTCTCCTAATTAAAAAAATAAATGGTTAAGTGTGGTACTTGCAATGCCCTAAACTTTCCATGAGTTAATCAGATCTTTGACTATTGTTGAGAATGTTGAGCTATTATTGAGTGTTAATAGGAATTAACATGCAGTAGATTCATTTTCAGTAACAATAAGATAGATATGGGGATGTGTAAATGATATCACCACCATACCTACCCAAAATGTGTCAGGAATAAAATATGAAAACTCCTAGAAACACTATCTCCCAGCATCACCTCCAGGGTGGAAAGAAGTATCTAATAGATCATGATGCATCTTATTTGAATACTGCTTTCGGGTTGGTTTCAGGCTCTGTTCTTTCAGAGCTCTGAAGGAGTCTTTCATTCTGATCATCTGGGAGCTACCCGGGACAAAACAAAACAAAAGTTAATGCTATATTTAAGCATTTAAAAATAATAATACCAATACTTTTCAAACTCTTCCCAAATGTTGAAGGAATGTTAATACATAGGAAATAATTTTATAAGTCTAATAACTAAAGTCAAACAAAAATAGTCAAACAAATATAGTCACTCACATGACTATAAGTTTTTCTTTAATCCAGCTAAATATTAAAATAGGTTAATTTGGAAATTGTTGTCTTATCAAGATTGTTTTCAAACCTTTTCCTTATACTTATTTCTTAGTAACTTTCTAATACAGTTGGGTATGTTTTGTTGTACACTTTTTTTTTTTTTACTTTTTGTTGGGATTCATTTGTATATAAGCTTATTTTCTTAATTACCTTCTCATATTATTCATTTGTTATATTAAAATAGAATTGATATGTGTGTTGACACTTATAGATTGTTGAATGTTTGTGTTCATTATAAGATGTTTGTTTGAATCTTTAGAACTTTTGAGTATAAGGCCACATCCTTTCTGAATAGGATTCATTACTCTTCATTGTAGCCACTTGCATTGTAATGCTAATGGGCATTAAACAGTTTGCAGGAGAGGGCCTGCAAATCGCTTTTGAGAAACTGTCCCACCTTGATTCTGATTGGTAAATAAAGATGCCAGGAGCTAAAAGCTGGGGAAGAAAGACAGAGATTGGATTTTAGGATTCCTGGGGAACCATGAGAAAGAGGAAGAAAGAGATCCACCATGCCAGGAGACTGTGGAGAGAGGGGAGACATGGGATAGAAAAGCAAGGAGAACACCTTGGGCTCTGGACCAAGAAAGTGTGGCCTACATCACTGACTAATTAAAATTAAGAACAGACAAGATGGAACATAGAAATTAGTAAATAGTAACTAAGAATTATTGGTGGAGGTAGATTCTAGCAGCATGTAGGTTAGTAAGTTTCCCAGCTATTGTGCTTTTTAGGGCATATTAAAATGTCAAAGCTGTGTATGTGTTTTTTATTCTGGAACATGAACCATTGAGGTAGTAGCAATCTCGCTTAGGATTTATTAATATTACTTCTACACATCATGATTTCTTGTTCTTTTACTCCAGTGACTCAGTCTAGAACTTTCAGTACCACATTGAATAGAAGTTTCAGAAGATTTATCACTGTAATCTTTATCCCAGCATCAGTGTTGAATGAAATCTTTTTCTTGGTCCTTATATTACATAGTACCCTCATTCTGTCTTATGATTTTGCATCCCTTCTATAATGGTGTTTTCAGATGTACCACTCTTTCTATTTACAGCACACTTTCTTCAGCACATTTAAGGAAAAATTTTATCAATTAATCACTTATTGCTAAACCATATCACATTTCATGCTGTAAACAGTCAAGGATATGAATTAACCTGAATCTACACAGAGAAGACTGAAGACCAATTATTTATTCCCTCTCCATTCTCTGTACATGTGTAATTGTAATATATGTACTTTCTTTATGTGTGATTGTAGAATATATACCTGTGTGTGTGTGTGCGCACACATGTATGTATGTATATACATGTGTATACATCCATGTGTATACATATGTGCATGCAGGTATACATTGAAATATGTGTCCATGTATATGGAAGATGTACTTTTAGACATATGTGTATCTGAATCTCTAGGTGATGAGTTACAAAATGCTCTAACCTAGTATTATATGGTTCAAGAAAACGTAAAGAGTCTTATGAACTTTAATAGGAACTGTAACACGTCACACTAATTATGTTATTATATTTTGTAACAGGTATAGTAATCAAGCAACACTCTATATGTTAAATATCATCCCTGGCTCATATAGCCCAGTTACTAGAAAAGGTGTAAGAGCTACAATGTAATTAATGCCTCCTATAGGAAGATGGGTATAGATAGGGCACTGGAAGTACTTTGTTGGGATCTGTCCAAAGCCTGTAACTGGGGGTTTAGAAAGAGTCTCCATAGAAGCAATGGCCAACAGAAAAGGATATAAATGTTTTTTATGACCGCAAAGGTAGGTCTTATTGCCAATAAAAGCCTATCCATTTACAACCTTCTTAATTGGATTTTGGGAGAAATACTGGAAGTCCTCAGACAACAACCCTAGCTATCCACATCATATTGGTCCACCACAATAGCTGTTATCTGTATTTGCCATAATAGTTCATTAATCTTTGAATAAATAGCCAGTTTAACCTGATAAGGCCAGCCACATCCATCCTCTGAAAATGTCAAATGTTATATCTCAAGTTATCTTTGAAGCAAATATGAATAGTTAGTGCTTCAAATAAAGGATTATAAAAAAGGACATTATCTTGCCCATTAAATTCTCTACTATCTTAAAAAGACATTGTCTTAGCCAGGGGATCATGTCACCTACCTTTAATCCCAGCACCCAGCAGGCAATGATAGGTGCCTCTCTGTGAGTTTGAGACTAGCTTGGTCTACAGATGGAGTTCTAGTATAGCCAGGGCTGCAGAGCTACACAGAGAAACCCTGTCTTGAAAACCATAAAATAAAATAATAAAATAAAAGGAAAGGAAATAAAAGGTAATAAAATAAAATAAAATAAAATAAAATAAAATGACAGTCTCCAAAAATTCTCACCAACAGTTTAATCAAAAAAACAAAGGAAAAAAAAAACATTTTGTTTGCTACCTGTGTCTTGTCCATTCTGCAACTTTATTTTATTAGATATTTTCTTCATTTACATTTCAAATGTTATCCCGAAAGTTCCCTTTACCCTTCCTCCTCTCTGCTCCCCACCCACCCACTCCCACTTCTTAGCCCTGGTGTTCCCCTGTACTGGAGCATATAAAGTTTGCAATACCAAGGGGCCTCTCTTCCCAATGATGGCTGATTAGGCCATCTTCTGCTACATATGCAACTAGAGACACGAGCTCTGGGGATACTGGTCAGTTTGTATTGTTGTTCCACCTATCAGGCTGCAGACCCCTTCAGCTCCATGGGTACTTTCTCTAGCTTCTCCATTGGGAGCCCTATGATGCCTCCAATAGATGACTGTGAGCATCTACTTCTGTATTTGCCAGGCATTGGCATAGCCTCATAAGAGACAGCTATAGCAGGGTCCTTTCAGCGAAATCTTGCTGGCATATGCACTAGTGTGTGGGTTTGGTGGCTGAGTATGGGATGGATCCCCAAGTTTCTGAAGAAATAAATTGAAGAAGATCTCAGAAGATGGAAAGATCTCCCACGCTCATGGATTTGCAGTATTAATATAGTCAAAATGGCTATCCTGCCAAAAGCAATCTACAGATTTAATGCAATCCCCGTCAAAATTCCAACTCAATTCTTCACTGAGTTAGAAAGGGCAATTTGCAAATTCATCTTGAATAACAAAAAACCTAGGATAGCAAAAACCATTCTCAACAATAAAAGAACCAGTCTGCAACTTAAATTTCATATAAGAATAGTACATAAAAGTCAACCAACTCAGGAACTATTTGTCTTTATAAAAACCAATTAATACACTAATGATTTGTCTTCAGGCCCCCTTTGAGATTAAATTTGCTATCCAATAACCTGAGTATTCATCTTGTCAAAAGAAATTATCCTTATGATATTTCTAGGAATTTTCAGAAAAAACATTGGAGCTAAAGAGAGAGCTATTTTTCTAACATTCATGTTTTAATTTTGACCTTCCCATCTAGAGTGTCCATGAATAGCTCCATGGCAGCTCTCTTGCCATGGCTGTCCTCATGCTGCTTGATCTGCTACAAATGCAGACAATATCCATCTTCCAGTATAAATACCTCTGCTAATGTGCTGTCATTAAGGATTGTTATTGTCATATGACATTCATAAACTATGAGGGAAGGTGATTTCCAAATCTTCCCTTAAAATTCTCTGTAATGAGTGGCTTTGAATGTCTAGCTTCTTTCATTCCTGGTCTAGAACCTAATATTTCATGTTTTTTTCTATCCTTTACCTTATTATCTTGTAATACAGAATAACACTCAGATAACTTTAGTTATAATATTATGAATAAACTCAACTCTCTATTCTAAAAGGTTTTATCTGCTCCTACAAAAACAATAATCTCCAACAATCTACCAACTATAATTAACAGAGTATATGTATATATGTATGTATATATATATATATATATATATATATATATATATAAACATGTGTGTGCATATATATATACATATATCACAGGAAAACATAATCTTTTTAAGAATGAAATTATTGCTGCAAAGTTGTAATTCCTCAAATTAAAAAAAAAAACCAATAATATGAATTAAGAATACATATATCTAGGAACAGTTGACTTGAAATCAGGAAAAAATAGGAAAATCTAGTCTATGAATATAGTCTATTTTATTATCAGTAACCATTGTTCTCTCTGGGCATCAGTATTCAGTACACACACACAAGTGAATGTAAGCAAACTAAGATAGGCTGATAGAGTTGTTTCCCAATAGAAACAGAAAACACAGGGTACCGGTGCAAGCTGTGATCTATCTGACAGTTTTTATGAGTAGTTAAAGTATTTATTTATACTACAATGGAGAGCACAGAGAAAGGAGGAAAGGCATTGTTCTGACTTGCATTCCCTAAAACACATTATGAGTGTAAATGAAAAAAAAAATATCCTACAACCAATGACAGATGATCAGACTTGTACTAGTCTACTTGACCAATTGCAGAACCATTCTGTTTTCCAGAAGAAAAAAAAAAACCTAGAACTTCATAATAATAATGGAAAAGCATTTTTTATATTAAGAATAATTTAAAAATGCAAAAAAAATCATTAATAATCTTGAAAATGGTAAGAAAAAGAAAGATACTTTAAAACTATGAGAAATCAATTTTAAAATGATTCAAATTTTATTTTTTGCACATGAACAAAATAAATGTTGCATTAATCAATATGTAATGTATCTATATTCCAAAGCATCTTGTGGTAAATTTTAAATACTAAATTTGCAAACAGAATAGTGCCTAAGGAGGAAAATAGAGTAAAATGACACACTGAAAAGCATTTTAAGTAAATTCAAAATATCAGCATGCCTCTAACCACAGGCAGGTACATGTTGTCTCCTTTCAAAATTTCCATCTGCTCAGGGTTTTTCTCAGGGCTATTTTGACATCTTTGTTCCTTAAACTGTAGATTAAGGGATTCATCATGGGAACCACATTCGTATAAAATACAGAAGAGGTTTTCCCTTGATCCATAGATGAAGAAGAAGATGGTTTGAGATACATAAATGCACCTGATCCAAAGAAGAGACAAACTGCAATTATATGGGAACTGCAGGTGCTGAAGGCCTTGGACCTGCCTTCATTGGACTTGATGTGAAAAATGCTGGAGAGGATGAAGCCATAAGAGATGAAGATAGTGATGCTTGGCACAATGATGTTGATTCCCACAACAATGAAAACTACGAGCTCATTGACATAGGTGCTGGTGCAGGAGAGCTGCATCACAGGGAGGATGTCACAGAAGTAGTGGTTGATGGTGTTAGCATCACAGAAGGTCAGTCTCAGCATACATCCTGTGTGAGCCATGGCACCAGAAAATGCCATTGCATATGTACCAAGCATAAGGTTCAAACACAATTTAGGCGACATGGCAACAGTGTACAAGAGTGGATTACAGATGGCCACATAGCGATCATAAGCCATTGAAGTCAACACATAACACTCAGAAATGACAAAAAAGCAGAAGAAATATAGCTGGGTTAAACATCCCATGTAAGAAATTGCATTCTTGCTCAGTACAAAGTTCATCAGCATTTTTGGAGTGAACACAGTAGAATAGCAGAGGTCTATGAAGGACAAGTTAAAGAGGAAAAAGTACATAGGGGTGTGAAGGTGTGAATTTAGTACAATAAGAATTATCAAACACAAATTTCCTAATGCAGTAACAATATACATTATTAGAAACACAAAGAACAGAGGTATTTGGAGATCAGACTGGTTTGTTAAACCTACCAGAATGAATTCAGTCACCAAAGACACATTTGCAGAGGCCATTTTTTTTTTCTCTAAGAGAATCTGCAGACACAGGAAAATGTTCTCATTAGAAAATGATCTCTCTTCCTATCCTGGCTCTTTCCCCACCAGTGAAGTGTGGGTTGAGTATGTGTGAGATTAGCCCCACGTGAGCATATAGATCGGCAAATTATCTTATACAGAGAAGGACAGTGATAATAATGTAAATAAAATTTCTAGAAAGGAAGTTATGTGAAATTAGATAGGGACAGAGCATTTTATTGTATTTATTTATTCTTTCAATAGAGTCCTCTCTACACACATAAAACTGGAGGCTGAGGCCTTGGCCACTTACTTGTGGCTATGGATATTAATTTAAGTGTGGTAGAGCTAGGAATAAGGCTAGGAGATTTTGACATAAGAAGAAATGTCATGTTGAAGTCTGTTTCATAGTAAGAAGGATGTTTATACATGTGGAATTCAGCAAAAAATTCAGAAACTTCTTACCTTTCCTCTTCAGTGTACGTAGCAGAGAAAATTTTGAATTCCAAGGCTTTTTATGCTTTTATTATATTAAGAAAATATAGTAAAGACTAAATCCTGATATACTCTGAAAGAACTTCTGAACTACAGGTGATATTTTGTTATTAGAATTTGGAGTATCCTCCAACAACAGAGGAAACTAACTTTATTATGATCCTCACACTGCCACTAGATAAGGCAAAGTTTTTTTTATTGTGACTTAAATGGCTCAACCCACGTGCTTATAAATTTAATAGAAGTAGATTCACTCCCTTCCCAAGAGAATAGCATGTAAATATAAAAAGGAATGAGGTGATTGTATTTACAACTTGGATCATGATATGCCTTTAGTGCCCCTGGGACTTAAAAAATTTTGCAAGTTTCTCTTTAGGGAAAATACACCTTCTTGTGGATATGGAAATGTAAATTCCCAACTTCCCCAATTATTTTGATCTCTATAGAGGAATCTACTGTTTGGTTCATTGTTGCTTTCTTCATCTTAATTAAGAATTTCCAGCTGAATATACTCCAAGCTTCCTAATTACTTTGTTTGAAAAGATTTTAATGATTTGATAAATAACTTCAAGTTCTGCAGGCTATAGAATGCCAAATATAGATAAAGATATAGATGATAGATAGATAGATAGATAGATAGATAGATAGATAGATAGATAGATAGATAGATGATAGAAATAGAGATGAGAGATATTATTTAAATGATTTTAAAGAAACAAATCAGTCAGTAATGGGGTTATAATTTCATGCTTTCAATACTAACATTTAGAAGAAAATATTTTTATCTTATGAATTGTATTTTAAGTACTTTTCTCTTAAAATCTTTCTTTTAGTTCTTACCTTATTTTTGCCTATCCTAAATCACAAAATTTCCTCTCTTATTATCTTCAATAATCCTTACATTTTAGTGTTTGCATTTACTCACAGTAAGTTGCAGATATTCACTGTGTGAAAATTTTAAAGATATGAGTCAAGTATTCATATTAGTACTCTTTTTGTTTTTATAAGGATTTATATTTGTTCTATTATCATTTGAAAATCTTGTTATTTATACATAATTTTCAAAATCAATTGACTTAGTACATGAGAGATGATTCATGTACTAGTATGTTCAGTTCAAATATTCCACTGGGCAGTGGTGCCCCCATGTCTTTAAATCTATCACCCTGGAGGCAAAGGTAGGCAGATCTCTGAGTCTGAGTCCAGCCTGGTCTATAGAGTTCCCAGAACTAGGCAGTGTTACTGTCTGTATATTGCTATGATCATTGAACATTAAACATAAAATATTCCTGAATGCATATGTTTAGTGACTGAAAAAATGCATGGAAACCATTGTAGTTATAGACTTATTCAAAAGCATATCAAGGGCATAGAAAAGATTATGAATATTTCCACAAATTTCGAGAAAATTATCAGAATCTCAGTTTAGATAAAGAATGTTATACCCCTTTTAGCAACATTTTTTTCTTGCAAGAAATATTTTATTAGGACAGTTAATTATTAGGTATTATTACAAAGAAAAGTAACACTATAAGTTCTTTTGTTTATATTTTAAATTTACCTTAAGTCATGTTTTTATTAGGGTGACTTTATGAATGTCAGGTCTATACTCTTTTCATAAAATTGAGTTTATATAAAAGGTTAAATATGCCAGAAAATTCTACATTAAATTTTTCCCCTTCTTCCTTTTCCCACCTTTATAAATTCCTCCCCCATTGCCCCTCCCCTTCCCCTCAGATTAGGGGAACCCTCTTATGTACCACCCCACCAGGGTACATCTTGTCCCAGCAGGTCTAGGCATATCTCTCCCACTGAGGCTCAACAGGCACTCTAAGAAGAGGAGGAAGGGATCCAGGATCTGGGAACAGAAAGAGGAACAGCCCCTCTTATGCTTGTTAGGGGAACCACATGAATGGCAAAGTACACATTTGCTACAATGTGAACTTTCTAGGTCCAGCTCCTGCGTGCTCTCTGGTTGTTGGCCCAGGCTTTGAAAACCCACTGGTCCTAGATTAGTTGACTCTGTGGGTCTTCTTGTGGTGTTCTTGACTCCTCAGACTTGCTCACTTCTATCCTCAACTCTTCCACATGAGTCCCTGAGCTTTGCCTGATGTTTGGCTTGGGTATCTACATCTGCCTCTATCTGTTGCTAGGTGCAATATCTAGGAGACAATTATGCCAGGTTCCTGTTAGCAAGCATAGCAGAGTATAATTATTAGTGCTAGGGGTTGCCTCTTTCATATGGGATGGATCTCAAGTTGGGAAAGTCCATTGTTGACTTTTCCCTCAGACTCTGCTCCATCTCTATCCCTGCATACCTTGTAGGCAAGACACATTTTGAATTGAGGATTCTCTGGGTGGATTGATAACTCACTTCCTCTTATAGAAGTCCTGTCTGGGTACAGGAGGTAGCCTTCAGTCTCTATATTACCCTCTCATAGGAATCTAAGCTAGAGTTACCCTTCAGAGATTCCCTGTATCCTCTCCTATCCCAAGCTTCCAGATGATGCCCACCAGAGATGTTCATCCCTACCCCAAACTGCTGATTCCCATTCTCACTCCCAGACCACTTTTGACATCCTCTCTTCTCATACCTGTTTAATATCCCCAGTCTCCTCCACACCTTCTTCCCTATCCATCAACCTCTCATGACTATTTAGTTTTCCCTTATGAATGAGATTCCCACATCCTTCCTCAGGACTGCCTTCTTATCCAGTTTTTTTTTTTTTTTTTTTTTTTTAAATTCTGTGGGTTGCATCATGGAGGTACTTTACATATCGTAAAATGTCTATCTGCTGGAAAATTCATGATTTCTTTGTTTTTTGGTTTGTTTGGTTTTGGTTTGTTTGGTTTGTTTGTTTTTGTTTGTTTGTTTGTTTTGTTTGTTTGTTTTACAAGAAAGAGATTCTCTGTTTATCCCTGACTGTCTTGTAACTCACTCTGTAGACCAGACTGGCCTCGAACTCAGAAATTCTGCCACCCAAGTTTGGGGATTAAAGGCATGTGTCACAGCTGTCCAGCGATGTCATTGTTTCTAATAGCTAAATAGTATTTCATTGTGTAGATGTACATTTTCTTATCCTTTCTTCAGCTGAGGAACATCTAGTTTGTTATCAGTTTTTAACTATTACAAATAAGGCTGCTCTGGAGAAAGTACCCAAGGAGCTGAAGGGATCCGCAACCCTATGGGTGGAACAACATTATGAACTAACCAGTACCCCGGAGCTCTTGACTCTAGTTGCATATGTATCAAAAGATGGCCTAGTCGGCCATCACTGGAAAGAGAGGCCCATTGGACATGCAAACTTTATATGCCCCAGTACAGGGGAACACCAGGGCCAAAAAAATGGGAATGGGTGGGTAGGGAAGTAGGGGGGAGGGTATGGGGGACTTTTGGGATAGCATTGGAAATGTAATTGAGGAAAAGATGTAATAAAAAATATTAAAAAAAAGAAAAAAAAGAAAGAAAAATATTGTCAAATAAAAAAAAAGTCTGCTATGAACATAGTTGAATAAGTTTCTCTGTGACATACTGAGGAATCATTTGGACATGTGCCCAGGAGTCATAGAGGTACGTCTTGAGGTAGAGCTATTCCCAGTTTCTTAGAAACCACCAAATTAATTTCCAAAGTTGTTGTGCAAGTTTGCATTTCCATCAGCAATGGTGGAGTTTTCCCCTTTCTCTGTATCCTTGCTAGGATGATCTTAGCCATTTTCATGGCTGTAAGATGGAATCTCGGGATGTTTTGATTTGCATTCCCTGATGTATAAAGCCACTGAACATTTTTTAAGTGCTTCTCAGTCATATGAGATTCTTCTGTTTAGAATTTTCTCTTTAACTCTCTAACCCATTTTTAATTTTTTGGATTGTTTTTGTCTAGTTTCTTGAGTTCTTTATGAATTTTGGATATTAGCCCTCTGTCTGATGTAGGGTTGGTGAAGATCCTTTTCCAATTTGTAGGCTGCTGTTTTGTCCTCCTGACAGTGTCCTTTCCCTTACAGAAGCTTTTCAGTTTCATGATCCCATTTATCAGGTTTTTTTTTTTATTTTAAAACCTGAGCCATTGTTGTTCTGTTCAGGAAGTTGTTTCATCTGTTTTGTTTGGTTTTTACATGGCCACAAAGATCTGTAGAATTAGCTTCTGGTGATACTTTTGGTTTAAATATTCCTAGTGACTAGTAATGGTGAGCACTGTTAATGAGCTCATTAAAACTTTGCATGTTTCTTTGTATGTCTATGTATGTGTGATCCATGGCTCTTTTCATTAGTAGCTTTTCACTATAGAGTTAGAAGATTTATCAGATATTCTATGATTGCAAAATATTTTCTGCTCAGTGCTTCAGCAGTTACCTTTCTCACTGTTGTGACAAAATTTCCAACTGGAACCACTTAATGAAAAGGGATGTATATTGGCTTTCAGACTAAAGTAAAGAGAATCATGGTGAGGAATCAAGGTGGCAAAAATGATAGGCAACTTGCCACACTGTCCACAGTCAAGAAAAAGGAGCTGGCTGCTCAGCTTACTTTCTTCTTTTTCAACTTACTTTCCTCCCATACATTACATTCTAATTGCAGTTTCCCCACTCCTCTCCCCCTTGTCTCTTCTCCACATGCCCTCTCTTTCCCAGATCAACTTCTCCATTTCTCTTCAGAAAAGGGTAGGCTTCCCATAGTTATCAACCAAACATGATATATCAAGTTACATTAAGACTAGGTACATCCCTTCTATTAAGGCTGGATGAGGAATACTGGTAGGAGGAAAAGGTTCCCAAAAGCAGGCAAAAGAGTCAGAAAAAGTCCCTTCTACCACTAGGAGTCTCACAGGAACACCAAATTACACAACTGTAAAATATATGCAGAAGACCTAGGACCTAGGTGATACTAGATAGGCTCGATGATTTGACAGTTCAGTCTTGGTCAGCTCCTACGAGCCCTGGTTAGTTGATTCTGTGGGTAGTTTTCTTTTGGTGACCTTGAGCCCTCTTTACTCATCAAATCCTTCTTCCCACTTTTTTCATGGGATTCCCCAAGCTCTGTCGAATATTTGACTGTGAGTCTCTGTATCTGCTCCTGCTCCTATATATTACTAGATAAAGCCTATCTGATGAGCATTATGGTAGAATGTAGTCTACAAGAGGATTGTTAAGAATCTTATAATTGTCTGGAATGACATCCCATGGAATAGTGCAAACTACAGTCAGAATGTTTCTTTCCATTAGTAACTTAATCTAGAAACTCCTGGACAATATGAAAAGAAGACTGTCCCTCAGCTGGTTATAAATCCACTCAAGTTAATTGTATTAACTAGTTGACAGAATTAATCCTCATAAATGGACAATATTTCTTCACATAGAGAAATTTCCACATAGTGAGCCTTTTTTTTAATGTCTGCCAGTGTTTTTCATGTTATTGTAAAAATGTCATCACCACATGTGGTGCTGTGAATTGCTGTCCTTGTATTTTCTTTATTTTTAAATCTTGCCTTTGGGGATCTGAGCCACTTGGAGTAAATTATATACAGAGTCTGCAAAAGTCCAGCATAATTTTATTGCATGTCTATATTCAGTTTTCCCAGTTGAAGATACTGTCCCTCCTCTCCTGATACATGGTCTTGGGAACCTTCTTCAAATATTCCTAAAACGTTCACCTAAGATCTTGTTTATCAGCTTTCTAATCCATCTCTAGTTACTGCTGCTCTTGAGACAGTGGGACATGGGAGAATCAACCCTAAAACTAAGGTGGAATACGGTCTCATGTAATAGCCAACATTATATGCAATGACAGATAATTTGTACTCTGAGGTTTAAGATGAGTTGCATGAGTAAATGTATAACCACCAGGACAAGCCACATGTGGCAAAAATGTTTTTCCATAGAGTCATATTAATAAATAACAATATAACTCACTCTTATTTGCTATACCTGGTAGGGGCACAAAAGCACATCCAAAAAAATTCTATGTTTTTAAACAAAACAAAAAATGAAATGATAAAAAAAAAGAAAGATGACAAACTCTGGAAATATTAAAACCAAATCTAGAAGATTGTAACTGCTTTTGATGAAAAGAAAATAAGTTTCAGTATTACACCATGATTTTCTGCATGTTTGAAATTTTAAAGTAAAAATCATAATAATGTCTAAGAAAGACAAATGTAGACATCTCCTGTATTTCTCATCAATACAAACTATCTCTATGTGAAAATGAGATTTATAAAGACAACACTGAACAGTCAAAAGTTCTTCCTGATCAGAGTTTTCCTGACCAGGGAAATTTTTGTTCCTCAAGCTGTAGAGTAAGGGATTCACAATGAGAACCACATTGGAATAAAAGACAGAAGAAATTTTTTCTTCACCCAAAGACCCAGCTGAGGAGGATTTGAAATACACAAATGCACTTGAATCAAAGAACAGAGAAAGAGCAATGACATGGGAGCTGCAGGTGCTAAAGGCTTTGAAACTACCCTCAGATGATTTGATGCAGAACATGCTGGAGAGGATGAAACCATAGGAAATAAGTATAGTTGAAGAAGGAACAATGATATTAATGCACCCAACAAAAAATATTACAAGCTCATTGACATATGTGCTTGTACAGCAGAGCTGAAGTAAAGGAGGAATATCACATCACAAAATGTCAGTTTCAACCTTCATGTAGAGTGTGCTACAGCATCAGAAAATGAAATAAAGAATGAGCCAAGAATAAGGTTCAAACATAACTTAGGGGACATGAAAAGATTATATAACAGTGGGTTACAGATAGAGATCATAGGCCATTGAAGTCAATACAAAATGAACCACATTTTCTCTATCCACTCTTCTGCCGTGGGACATCTAGGTTGTTTCCAGCTTCTGGCTATCACAAATAAGTCCGCTATGAACATAGTGGAACACTTGCCCCTGTGGTATGGTGGGACATACTTTGGGTATATTCCCAAGAGTGGTAGAGCTGGGTTTTCAGGTAGATCTATTTCTAATTTTCTGAGGAAGCTCCAGATTGATTTCCAGAGTAGTTGTACCACTTTGCAATCCCACCAGTACTGGAGTGTTCCTCTTTCTGTACATCCTTGCCAACCTGTGTTGTCACCTGAGGTTTTGATCTTAGCTATTCTGATTGGTGTTAGGTGGAATCTCAGGGTCGTTTTGATTTGCATTTCTCTAACCACTAAGGACTTTGAACCTTTCTTCCCATGCTTCTCAGCCATTTGAGATTCTTCAGTTGTGAATTCTTGGTTTAGTTCTATATCCCGTTTTTGATTGGGTTGTTTGGTTTTTTGGGTGATTAACTTCTTGAGTTCTTTATATGTTTTGAATATTAGCAATCTATCAGATGTGGGGTTAGTGAAGTCTCTTTCCCAATCTATAGGTTGCTGATTTGTCTTATTAGTTTTAAAGGCAAATGAATGTATCTAGAAAATAACCTCCTGGGTGAGGTAACTCAGGCCCAAACGAACGTTCATAGTATGTACTCACTAATAAGTGGATATTAGCCAAGAAAAAAAAAGTACAGATTACCTAAGATAGAGTCTACAGAATTCAAAAAAGTCAACAAGCCTCAGTCTCACTTGGGAGAGAGAAGAAAGCAATCACAAGTTGGGAGGGAGGGAGGGAAGGAGGGAGGGAGGGAGGGAAGGAGGGAGGGACCAGGGAGGGAAAGTGGACATGGGGAAGAGTGACAGGGAGAAGGGAACCTGATCTGGTATTGGGTGAGGGAAAAGGACTGAAGCCCTGAGGGCCAGCAGAAAGAATGGAAACAGGCAACCTCAGGAAATAGGAGACGACGGGGCGGGGGGGGGGGGGGGGACGGGGGGGGGGGACACCCTTCCAGAATGCACTAAGGACCTGGGAGGTAAAAGACTCTCAGGATTCAAAGGAGGGATCTTAGATGACATGCCAGACAGTAGGGTGAGGGAACTTACAGAGCCCACCTCCAGCAGGAAGACAGGGCATCAAGTGAGGGATGGGGTTTCTATCTCACAGTCACATCTCTGACCTTTAATTATTTTTGTCTGAAAGAATTACAGGTATGGAAATGGAGAGGAGCCTGGAGCAAAGAAGGACCAGCAACAGGCAAAATGTGGGATTCAACCCAAGGGGATCCCAAAGCCTGACACTATTACTGAGGTTATGGAGCACTAACAAAAGGGGACCTATCATGGCTGCTCTCCGAAAGACCCAACAAGCAGCTGAAAGAGTCAGATGCAGATATTTGCACCCAACCAATATACAGAAGCAGCTGACCCCTGTTGTTGAATTCGGGAAGGCTGGAAGAAGCTGAGGAGAAGTGTGATCCTATAGGAGGACTGGCAGTCTCAATTAATCTGAACCCCCAAGACCCCTCAAACACTGGACCACCAAATTCACAGCATATACCAGCTGATATGAGGCCCCCAACACACATACAGTAGAGGACTTCTGGGTCTGTGTTCATTCAGTGGTGATGCATCTAACCCTCAAGAGACAGTGAGTTTATCAGGTGGGGTAAGAGGTGGGGGCATCCACGTAGAGACAGGGGGATAGGGACAAGGTGTGGGATGTGGAACAGTCAGAGGGTGGATGGGCGGACAGGGAATGGAATATAGAGTGTAAAAAAATGAATTAATTTAATAAAAAATAAATTTAAAAAAAAGAAAGAAAAGAAAAAATCAGAGAAAAAACAGAAAGGTGGAAGGATACCTGAAATTCAGAAAGTCACAACATTCACTAAAAATATTAGAGGTCTGTTACTATACCACTCATCCTTGTGTATCTGGATAAATAATTCAGATACAAAGGTTTCAAATCTTTCACTTCAAAGATATACACAAAGCTTAACTTTCTTGGACAAGTTTCTGAAGCACAATATTATTTGTGATTAAGGCTTTGTGTCATTTCTGGAAGAGAAAAAGGTTCTTTAACTGTGGAATATGTGTACTTATATGCAGGGTTAATCTTTTCCACTGAGGAGAGCATACACATTGAAGAAGGAGCTGAGGAGTTGCATTGGAATCTGGATTTTCATCCTCATTTCCCTAGGGGCCCACAATTATACTCAACTGCCCAATCTCTCTAGAGAGCCTGCACATGCAGTGTAGATAGTCTCTTATCTCCCCAATTATCTGAGCTCAGATGGGAAATCTGAGTTTAGGGTTCTTCCTTTCTTGCTTCCTGCAGTTATCATGCATAGGTCTTGCTCCTGACTTGTGAAATTATGTGTCTGGATATTGTAAAGTATTATACCAATTCACCCACCTCCCATGCTATGCTACCAGAAATATCACAGATTCTATTATATCTATATCTATATCTATATCTATATCTATATCTATATCTATATCTATATCTATATCTATATCTATATCTATATCTATATCTATATCATCTAGATAGATAGATAGATAGATAGATAGATAGATAGATAGATAGATAGATAGATAGATATTTCAGAGCAATTATAACAGCAGAAGAAATGTTAGCATGGAGGACAGAAATATTATGGGGACTCAGACCTATAGAACTGAAGATATCTAATGAAGGTTGGATTGGAACACATAGGCTTTTGCATGGACAAAAACTACCCAAAGTGATTAACCAATGTCAAGAGTTCAGTTGTGAAGTCATATACAAAGAAGTAACATTGTATGAACCAAGAAGTTGTATCTACATATTTAGGATTCTCTAGAGATATGTATGTAACAACAATTAAAGAGGTACAGACCCAGCCAGGCGTGGTGGCACAGGCCTTTTATCCCAGCACTTGGGAGCCAGAGGCAGGCAGATTTCTGAGTTCGAGGCCAGCCTGGTCTACAAAGTGAGTTCCAGGACAGCCAGAGCTATACAGAGAAACCCTGTCTCGAAAAAAATCAAACAACAGCAAAAAGATATAAAGACCCTGAATTTTAGAGAGAGTAAAAGGAGTGTATGTGAAGCGTTGAAGGCAGGAAAGGGAAAACAGAAAAATTTGTAATAACATGTTCATTTTAAGAAATAAAATGAGATACATTAAAATATATAAATATGAAAGTAAATATAAAATGAAGTAAATTAAAATATATAAATAAAAACTCTAAAAGATTTTACAAAAATGAAATAAAATATAACTATCATTTACTCAGATCCCTCTTCTTATCTATGCATTCCTGTGCCTATCCATATATACATGAAAATCTTATGTGACATACTTCAGTATATGATTATGGTTTGAAAGATTAATAATCTTGACCTGATATTATGTATTTAACAGCTTTTCATGTAATATGTAACATGAAAATAAAATGGAAATACCAAATGATGAAAAGACCCCCTATGCTCAGATATTATTAGTTTTAATATTGTGAAAATTGCCATCCTACTAAAAGCAACCTACAGATTCAATGAAATCCCAGCCAAATTTAAATGAAATTCTTTATGAAAATTGAAAATCCATGAGCAACCCTTCACATACATACTTATATAAAATGACATCAATAAATTATTAACTTGGATTTTGGATTAAAATTTCAAACATTTTCTGAACAAACTTTGGCAAATTTGTTTACTTTAAATAAAACGGTGATTATTCACAATAAAATATTTATAAACTCTAAATTGTTGATTATGCCTTGTCTTGGAATAATAACCATTTACTCAATGGATAATTCATTATGTGAATGAAAATAAGCATACCTTTGTCACAAATATGTGAATTTGCCATTTTAAAACTGAGAAGAAGAATATATTTTTCTTCTGAAAACTTTGTCAGGGCCCAAGAGATTGGTTGAGTGAGAAAAGCCCTTGCTGCTCAAGTGTAAGGACCTGAGTCACATGAATTTATATAAAGCTGAGTGTGCTAGCTCAAATCTGTCATCTCAATGTTCCTAAGGGGAGTGGGAGGGGAAGAGAGAAGAGAGGATAACTCTTGGAAGTGAGTGGGCCACTGGCCTGGGAAACCCATCACTGAATAAGAAACCCTATACTCAAAAGATGATGGCAAAGGAAGACTGACAACCAAAATATCCATAGATTTTCATGTATACTTTGTGGTGCAATTGCACCACATCCACATATAAACACATACACACTGCCTTCCTGTTTCTCTTTCCAACCCACACACTAGAAATAAATACATAAAGAAAAACAAATAGTGTTAAAATTAATTTATTTAAATAACTTTCAGCAATTCTACTGCTATTATTATTATTATTATTATTATTATTAGGTTAAGTGTCTTATATACCTATATGTCTATAGGTGTATAAAAACATTCTCAGATAAAGTTTAAAAACCTCTTATTTAGTGCATAGTTGCATGAGTAACATCTGTAATAATGTACCAGATATATGCTGGTTAGTTTTGCAACTTGACACCAACTTAAGTCACCTGTGAACAGAGAATCTCAACTGAGGAGTTACTTGCATCAGATTGGCTTGTAAGCCTGACTTTGGAGGAAATTTCTTGGTACTTTATTATGTGGGAGAATCCAGTCCACTGTAAGGAGATTGTCCTGGGTAGGATGAAGCAGAAAAAAACTTTGAATCAAGATTAGTAAACAGCATCCCTCCATTTTCTCTGCATCAGTATTTCCATGCCTTCACTTCCCTCACTGACAGACTGCAACCTGTAAACAAAGAGACCATTGCCTGTTCCAGCTTGTTCTTGGCCAGTGTTTCATCACAGAAATGAAGAAGCACCCCTTGTTATTTTAAGACCAGGAAACAGCTCCCTTCTGTGGTTTCCATTAATTAATTTCCATCTCATAACATAAAAAAAAGAGACATGGGCTTCTTTTATCATTATATCATGCATAAACATGTCAATACATCATGATGTATCTCAAAACTTCTGTATGGAAATATTTTCTCCCATTTCAATAAATTTAATACATTAAATTAAAAAGTATAAGAAGAAAATATGGAATATATGGAATACAGAGTGATTAATATGTTAACTCAACACAAGTCATACTGAGGACAAAAAGTACATACGTATCCAATCAAATCTTCCTCCTTACCAAAGTTTTTCTTAGGGCAATTTTAACATCTTTATTTTTCAAGCTGTAGATTAATGGGTTCATCATAGGAACTACATTGGTATAAAAAACAGAAGAAATTTTTGCCCATTCCAAAGATCCAGGTGAGGACGGTTTGAAATACACAAATGCTCCTGAACCAAAGAACAGAGAAACAGCAATTATGTGGGAGCTGCAGGTGCTGAAGGCTTTGGACCTACCCTTAAAGGAACTGATGTGGAAGATGCTGGAGAGGATAAAACCATAAGAGATAAAGATAGTAGGAGTGGAAAAAATTATGTTGATGACCACTATGACATAAGCTACAAGCTTATTAACATAGGTGCTTGAGCAAGAGAGCTGGAGCATAGCAAGGATGTCACAGAAATAGTGATTGATGTTTCCATCACAGAAAGTCAATGTCAGCATACACACAGTGAGAGCTACAGCCTCAGAAAATGCCATCAAATAGGAACCAATCGTTAGGTTTAAACACACTTGAGGGGAAATCATCACATTATATAAAAGTGGATTACAGATAGCCACATATCGATCATAGGCCATTGACGTCAGCACAAAGCATTCAGAAACAACAAAAAAACAAAAGAAATAGAGCTGAGTCATACATTGCATATAGGAAATGGCATTCTGTCTTAATATGAAGTTCATCAACATTTTGGGAGTGAACACAGAAGAATAACAAAAATCTATAAAGGACAAGTTAAAGAGGAAAAAGTACATGGGTGTGTGAAGATGTGAATTTAACAAAACTAGAATAATCAAACCCAAATTTCCCAATGCAGTGACTAGATACATTGCTAGAAACAGAAGGAACAGGGGTATTTGGAGATAAGGCTGATGTGTTAATCCTACTAGAAGGAATTCAGTCACCAAGGAGACATTTACTGAGTCCATTCTTTCCAAGGGAATTTGTAGACTCAGGAAAAAAGAGTTGTATTAGAGGATGATCCACACTCAGTCATGGGTCAATCCCACCTGTGGTGTGCATGCTGGGAATGTTTCTTCTAGCTCCCACTATGTCTACAGAAGCAGTTGTTGTAGCTGCAAGCAAATTGTCTTACAGTCATAAGGCCAGTAATATCAAATTTCAATAATATTTCTGAAAAAGAAAATACATGCAAAGGATGAAGAACAAAAAGCACGAAAAATGATTCAACTTTTCCTACCTAAGTTTTTCTTCACTATAGTTCTCCCTATATTAATGATGTCTGAAGCAGATGTCTTGGCAACACAGAGCTACATTCTGCAGCTACAGATTTTCCTCTGCTATGGTATGAATGAAAAACATGTGTTTAATCCAAAATGAGAGTGATGTAATTAATGTCCAGTATCACAGAGCCCAATATCACAGAGCCAGTAATCTTAAGATATGAGTCCTGGGCATTCATCTCAATAGAGATGATCTCTCTCTTTCTCTCTCTCTCTCTCTCTCTCTCTCTCTCTCTCTCTCTCTCTCTCTCTCTCTCTCTCTCTCTCTCTCTCTCTCTCTCTCTCTTCCTCTCTCCCTCCCTTTTTCACTCCCCCCTCTCTCCCTCCCTCCCTCCCTCTCTCTCTCTTTCTGTCTCTTTCTCTCCTTCTGTACCTCCTTCCCTCCATCTCTCTTACTTTCTGTCTATGTGTCCCTCAACCCCATCTCTCTGTGTTATTTTTTGAAAATAAATTCTCTCATCCAATACACGGACAGGTTTCTCTCTATACTCCTCCCTATTCTTCTGCACTTACCCTCTCCCTTGATTCACTCATCCACTATTTCCACCTCAGAAAAGAAGAGGCCTCCAAGAGACCACAACCATACATGACAAAACAAGATAAATAGCAAAAGGCAAAAGTCCTCATATAGAGGCTAAATGAGGCAATCCAATATAAGGAAAGGAGTTTCAGAAGCAGGCAAAACACTGAGAAACACCTACTCCCACTGCTAGATATTCCAAGCCAAACCTGGAAGATTTCTTGGGTTCATATTTATTTATGTTTATCTGGTAGAAACGCTTCAGGTTCCAAGGATTTATTTCATACCTTGTCAATCTAAGACGATATAGGCAAAACTTACTGCCTGAATGTTCCTGGAATGATGGTTGGATTTTAGAACATAATCTGTGAGTCATTACTGGAGGCAGAAAAAATATGAACTGTAATAATATCATTCCACTGCCAATGATAAGGCATAGATGATTTTGTTTGGGATAGCTGCAGAACACACTTGCTTATAAACAGTATGATGTGCCTGCCTCTTCCCCAGAGAATAGCATTTAAATAGAAGAGTGAACTTGGGAATTGTGTTACACCCTGGATGATGATTTGATTTTAGATCTTGAGGGGCCTGTGTATTTTCTCTTCACTCCGTGGTAAATTTATCCCACAGTGAGTGTAGAAAAATAGGATCTCATTTTCATTTTCCCCAATCATCTTCTGAATTACAGGTATACCTGCAGTGCTCTCTCTCCCCCTCCCCCTCCCTCCCTGTCTCTCTCTCTCTCTCTCTCTCTCTCTCTCTCTCTCTCTCTCTCTCTCTCTCTTTCTGTCTCTCTCACTCTGTCTCTGTCTCTGTCGCTCTCTGTCTCTCTTTTTCTCTCTCTGTCTGATATGGCTATGGGATTATAATTACTGTAACTTTATTTCTTAAAATTCTTCTAAAATATCCATTAGGTTTCTTATATACTATTTACAAAATTGGTATTCTTATGTATGGCTTTTCTTAGACTGTGAAGCTCAGAAACACACTTCAGTTAAAAATTCCCAGACCCTAAGCAATCACTTTACTCTGCCCATACATATTTGTGCATTTGGATCTTGAACATAAAATGTAACTGAGTATGTACTGAACCTGATAAAAGGAGGTAAGTATCATGCTTCTTGACCCATTCCAAAGCACATAAGGAACATGGGAAAGATTATGAAGATAAATGTGGTCATAATTCATAATTTCAACAAATGTTTCAGGAATTCCTACTATGCAGCCTATATGCTATTTAGAAATAGAGTGAAATAGTAGGTAAGTAGCAAGAAATTTATCCTCACAGAAATTACAGGCTTTAAGGCAGCACAAGATTTAGTGAAGTAATAACAAAAAAGTCTAATGATATAAGCAAATGCATAATGACAACTGGTATTTACCAGGAACTTATCATGAGCCACTTAATTCTTACCATAAGCTTTAGAGTATCCAATTTAACTGCTTTATAAATATACCCATTTTACAATAAGCTACATTAAGCAGATAATATTAAATACCTGAGGCACTATTCTTAGTAAACACAGGATGGAAAATGGGTACAATACCTTAAATCTCACTTTATACAAAAAATAAATTTAAAGATTGACCATAATAAAACTTAAACACACACACATACATAACACATACAATCACACAACAAGAAACCAAATAACAGCCGGGCGTGGTGGCGCACGCCTTTAATCCCAGCACTCGGGAGGCAGAGGCAGGCGGATTTCTGAGTTCGAGGCAAGCCTGGTCTACAAAGTGAGTTCCAGGACAGCCAGGGCTACACAGAGAAACCCTGTCTCAAAAAAAAAAAAAAAAAAAAAACCAAAAAAAAAAAAAAAAAAAAAAAAGAAACCAAATAACAAACAAACAAAACACATAAATGAAACTCTTTGAATATGTAGGCATACTTGAAGACTCTAAAAAGGACATAGGCCTTTCAAAAACACCAGCAAAACCTAACTTGGTATTAGAAAAATTTTACAGTCTTGAACAGCCCACAGAATAGGAGAAAACATTTGCCAATTCTACAACTGACTAAATATAATAGTAGATAACCATAAACCCAAAATTGTTCAAATACTGTCAAGAAAAGAAAGCATAGAAAAATAGCTTAGACTTCACTTGGCTTGGGTTGTACACACCATCTTTTTTTTCTTGATAAAGGAATTAGATCCCCTTGATAACCTAATACCACATGACCTGTATCAAGTTGCAAATATGCCCTACTTGAAACAAGAGAAATGAACTATTCCCATTAGTAGCCTCTTAATAGCACCTGTATTGGTTATCATTTTCAAATTGACACAAATCTAGAAAGTGGGAATCTTAAATGAAAACATGCCTCCATTGATGAGGCTTGGAGAAAAATAAACTTTAGAAGAAAACTGCTATTTATCACATTAGTCTGATGCATAATTCTGTGTGCATATTCATGCAATTAAAATAAAAAAAATAATTGGAAAGAACATGTGCAGCAAAACAAAACAAAAAGAAACAAAACCCAAACATAATAAAATAAAAATAAAACCATCTTGCAGTGACAGCTGTGGTGTGCTGTATGTGTGGCAAATATTTTTTCAGTCTGTGAATCACTTAAAATACTTCACTGATACATAGTACTCACTTTAAAATTTTATTAGCTGTCTATTTTTTCTTCTAGGTTGCTACGCACTCCAGTTGAGTCACCTTGACAGGCTGAGGCTTAGAAGCTACTCACGAGGCAGAAGAGTTTCACGGAAACTCACTCCTGGAGTCTGGTGTTCTCTCTAACCCATACATTATTTTTCCACTCCCACGTTCGTCTAGTGTATGGATCCACGTGCTCTCTTTTAGTATTATCCTATTATAAGTGCCTTTTAAGATTGAATTCTGACATAACTAAAGCCTTCGCCAGTGTTCCAACAGTCCTAGAAAGTCCTTGAGCAGACCATGGGAATTTAGTGACATTCAGAATTGCCTCTGGCATTACACTATCACTTAGAATAAAAGCCAAGTCGCTCCCATATACAGGAATTTACAATGGTTTAGGAAGTAGATCAGGCTGTGGTTTAAGAGTATTGCATTATTCATGAGATGGATAACTATAACAGAACTCCCTAGTTAGAACCATGACTTGGGTGTGAAAGCCCTTGCCCTAGGAGTGTAAAGACCTCACACCTGGCTTCTAAGACTATAGCTTACCATAGATAGGGCTGACTTTGTCTCAGTTATTTTATTGCCCAGTTCTTTCTGGTCTTTGTGTTTTCATTCCTCTGTTTTGTATAAGAGTCATTAAACATCTGGAAACCTCATTTGTACCTTGCGGGTATGTCACCCAACTTCCTTATTGTCTTCTGTATAAAAAGTTTGATGTTCAATTTGACAAATTACAGTCAGATTCTACACAACCTTGCCTGTGTGCATCTGTCTGTCAATCCATCCAACGCTTTGCCCACCCACGACTAGAGAACCGTTCCACGCAGACAAAGAGGCCCAGAGGGTCTGCGACACTAGGTATTGTATTTTCTAAAATATGGCTCTTAGATCATTCAAATATATTTTCTAAAAGATTTATAATTTACATATTTGTATATGATTTTGGTCCATGTTTGAGGAGTCAATTTTTGTGCATGGTTTTCTTTGTGAATATTTATGAATACAAAATAAGTGGGTTAAACTATCTTTTCCCATAATTAATTATGGGAAATTAATATGTTGATTTGTTGTGAACTAATAAGATACCTATCTGAAGAATCTGTTTTTGAGTCTTATATCCCATTCTATGGGTTTGTGATTTGTGATTTTTTTTTATGACAAAAGAAATCTGTTATGATTATACAAATTTTTAAAACTTTTCATATAAATGCCACCAATCAGTTCTGCTTAGAAATAGAATCCAGGAAACGATCACCTTTGCATGACATTTTTTGCAGTAATTGTCTGTAAAGGATGAAATTTAGGAAGGCAGAATTAGTAGGGAAAACCTGAGATCAGAGAGAAAATCTGAAAGAGACACAGGGAAATTTTGTAGTGTTGGTTCAGACTAGGTCAGTTATACAAGGCACAGGAAGGATAACATCAAGTATCCTATTAAAGCTAGCTTACTTTGTAAAGAAATTAGACAGCCTTAGTCCATACCAGAAGATGAATGCATATGCTTAAGTAAGAATATGTGTACAGAATGATGCATTTGAGGCATGAAGAAATGAACCAAAGAGTGCATGAAAAGAGCCTTGGCTAGAGATTTACAGCCTCTCTGTGAGGAGCATAGCTGCCTTCCTTGATGGAAAGCTAAATCGATACTATAAACCACCATAATCTATATTCAAACTTAAACTAGTCATTATATTTTATTATTATTTATACTAGTAAAGGTTGCCATGTTATCCAAACAAGTTAGATTCTTTCTATGAGCATTTTAAAAATTCTAAACATAGGTATGGGAAAATTATTTAAAAACTAGAATGATGATATGGCACAGCCTCAGTGTTAAATGTGATTGATTGTTATGACAACAATCTGTAATTTTATCAATAACAATTTTAAACATAAGAAAAATGCATATTATGCCACACTGGTATGAAAAAAAGATCTTCATGAAAAGAGCAGTAAAACTGGAAGATTCTTTAAATTAGCCTTTTATATTATTTTTAGTTAGGATATGAGTCTACTACAGACATTAATCATAAAATTTTCAGTGCTAGTTTCCCATCCCTGTTCCTCAAACTGTAAATCAGAGAGTTGAGCATGGGAGCCACATTAGTGCAGAAAAGAGAAGAAACTTTTCCTGGGTCCATAGATCTAGAATAATTAATATAAATGAATATTCCTGATGTGAAAAACAGAGAAATTGCTACAGGTCCTGAAGGTTTTTTTATTTTCCTTCTACGGATTTTATGTTTAAAATATTGGCAAGGAGTCCCATAGGAGGAACAACAATATGAACCATCCAATATACCCAGAGCTAACAGAGACAAAACCACCAACCTAAGAGTACACAGGGAGGGATCCGTAGCTCCAGCTACATATGTAGCAGAGAATGGCCTTGTTGGACATCAATGGGAGGAGAGGCCCCTGTTCCTGTGAAGGCACTATGCTCCAGTATAGGGGAATGCCAGGGCCAGGAACACCCACTTGGTTGTGTTGGGGAGCAGGGGGAGGGGGAAGAATAGGGGATTTACAGAGGGGAAATTAGGAAAGGGGATAACATTTGAAATGTAAATACAGAAAACATCTAATACAAATTGTTGGCAAGGATGAAAACAAAGGAAATGTGGCTAGTACAGCTATGAGAACTACAACCTCACTAATACATGTGCTGATGCAAGAAAGTTGAAGGAGGGTCAGAGTGTCACACCAGTAATAGTAACAACTGAGTCTTGAACTCCACATAAGAGATAGCATTCTTCCAAGAGAGTAAGTTCATTTTGGGATGGAAGACAGAAGAGTAGCAGAGATCAATGAAAGAGAGATTGAAGAGGAAATAGTACATGGTGTGCAGATCAGGGTTGAGACCAATCAGGGTGATCAAGCCAAAGTTTTCCACCGCTGTGACAGTGTAGATCTTAGAAAGTGGTAAAACAATCATCCATCCTGACCAAGAAGGTTTCATCCCAGGGATGCAGGGATGGTTCAATATACGGAAATCCATCAACGTAATCCAGTATATAAACAAACTCAAAGACAAAAACCACATGATCATCTCGTTAGATACAGAGAAAGCATTTGACAAAATCCAACACCCATTCATAATAAAAGTCTTGGAAAGATCAGGAATTCAAGGCCCATACCTAAACATGATAAAAGCAATCTACAGCAAACCAGTAGCCAAAATCAAAGTAAATGGTGAGAAGCTGGAAGTAATCCCACTAAAATCAGGGACTAGACAAGGTTGCCCACTTTCTCCTTACCTATTCAACATTGTAATTGAAGTCCTAGCCAGAGCAATTCGACAACAAAAGGAGATCAAGGGGATACAAATTGGAAAGGAAGAAGTCAAAATATCACTTTTTGCAGATGGTATGATAGTATATGTAAGTGACCTTAAAAATTCCAAAAGAGAACTCCTAAGCGTGATAAACAGCTTCAGTGAAGTAGCTGGATATAAAATTAACTCAAACAAGTCAATGGCCTTTCTGTACACAAAGAATAAACAGGCTGAGAAAGAAATTAGGGAAACAACACCTTTCTCAAGAGTCACAAATAATATAAAATACCTTGGCACGACTCTAACTAAGGAAGTGAAAGATCTGTATGATAAGAACTTCAAGTCTCTGAAGAAAGAAATTAAAGAAGATCTCAGAAGATGGAAAGATCACCCATGCTCATGGATTGGCAGGATCAATATAGTAAAAATGGCTATTTTGTCAAAAGCAATCGACAGATTCAATGCAACCCCCATCAAAATTCCAACTCAATTCTTCAACTAATTAGAAAGAGCAATCTGCAAATTCATCTGGAATAACAATAAACCTAGAATAGCAAAAACTCTTCTCAAGGATAAAAGAACCTCTGGTGAAATCACCATGCCTGACCTAAAACTATACTACAGAATAATTGTGATGAAAACTGCATGGTACTGGTATTGCGACAGACAAGTAGACCAATGGAATAGAATTGAAGACCCAGAAATGAACCCACACACCTATGGTCATTTGATCTTTGACAAGGGAGCAAAAACCATCCAG
Organism: Mus caroli; assembly: GCF_978045245.1. Taxonomy (NCBI): domain Eukaryota; kingdom Metazoa; phylum Chordata; class Mammalia; order Rodentia; family Muridae; genus Mus; species Mus caroli. The sequence goes on along the minus strand of NW_028227266.1, from coordinate 35,722,127 downwards.
TGGAAAAAAGACAGCATTTTCGAAAAGTGGTGCTGGCACAACTGGCGGTTATCATGTAGAAGAATGCAAATTGTTCCATTCCTATCTAATTGTACTAAGGTCAAATCTAAGTGGATTAAGGAACCCCACATAAAACCAGAGACACTGAAACTTATAGAGGAGAAAGTAGGGAAAAGCCTCAAAGATATGGGTACAGGGGGAAAATTCCTGAATAGAACAGCAATGGCTTGTGCTGTAAGTTCTAGAATTGACAAATGGAACCTCATAAAATTGCAAATCTTCTGCAAGGCAAAAGACACCGTCAATAAGACAAAAAGGCCAACAACAGATTGGGAAAGGGTGTTTACCTATCCTAAATCAGATACGGGACTAATATCCAATATATATGAAGAACTCAAGAAGGTGGACTCCAGAACATAAAATAACCCCATTAAAATGGGGCTCAGTGCTAAACAAAGAATTCTCTCCCGAGGAATACCAAATGCCTGAGAAGCACCTCAAAAAATGTTCAACATCCTTAATCATCAGGGAAATGCAAATCAAAACAACCCTGAGATTCCACCTCACACCAGTCAGAATGGCTAAGATCAAAAATTCAGGTGACCGCAGATGCTGGCTAGGATGTGGAGAAAGAGGAACACTCCTCCATTGTTGGTGGGATTGCAAGCTTGTACAACCACTCTGGAAATCAATCTGGCGTTTCCTCAGAAAATTGGACATATTCCTACCAGAGGATCCTGCAATACCTCTCCTGGGCATATATCCAGAAGATGTTCCAACCGGTAAGAAGGACACATGCTCCACTATGTTCATAGCAGCCTTATTTATAATAGCCAGAAGCTGGAAAGAACCCAGATGCCCCTCAACAGAGGAATGGATACAGAAATTGTGGTACATTTTCACAATGGAGTACTACTCAGCTATTAAAAAGACTGAATTTATGAAATTCCTAGTCAAATGGATGGACCTGGAGGGCATCATCCTGAGTGAGGTAACCCAATCACAAAAAATCTCACACAATATGTACTCACTGATAAGTGGATATTAGCCCAGAAACTTAGAATACCCAAGATATAAGATACAATTTGCTAAATGCATGAAACTCAAGAAGACCAAAGTGTGGACACTTTGCCCCTTCTTAGAATTGGGAACAAAACACCCATGGAAGGAGTTACAGAGTCAAAGTTTGGAGCTGAGATGAAAGGATGGACCATCTAGAGACTGCCATACTTGGGGATCCATCCCATAATCAGCTTCCAAACGCTGACACCATTGCATACACTAGCAAGATTTTGCTGAGAGGAACCAGATATAGCTATCTCTTGTGAGAATATGCTGGGGCCTAGCAAACACGAAGTGGATGCTCACAGTCAGCTATTGGATGGGTCACAGGGCCCCCAATGGAGGAGCTGGAGAAAGTAACCAAGGAGCTAAAGGTATCTATAACCCTATAGGTGGAACAACAATATGAACTACGCAGTACTCCCCAGAGCTCTTGTCTCTAGCTGCATATTTATCAGAAGATGGCCTAGTTGGCCATCAGTGGAAAGAGATGCCCATTGGTTGGGAAAACTTTATCTGGCTCAGTACAGGGCAACGCCAGGGCCAAGAAGTGGGAGTGGGTGTGTGGGGGACCTTTTGGGGACTTTTGGGATAGCATTGGAAATGTAAAGGAAACAAATACCTAATTAAAATAAATAATAAAATTTTTTAAAAGTGGTAACATACAGGACATGGGAGGCCAGTATAAAGTATCAATTCAGCAAGAACAAACACAGTTATGAAGGAGCCATTTCTGGCTGTCATACTTATTGAAAATCCAAAGAGACAGAGAAGTTTTCATCAGCTGGTATCGGTGTGACCTGTTTACAAACTTTCTTTACTGAAAAAGCGACTAGTATAATTTAAGTTCTCTTTTATTTAGGGGAAGCCATATGTACGGCTATACCTCATTAACTTTTGGGTCAATATGGTTTATCTACATGTGATATTTTTCCCCTTACTGGATGATAAAGAAACAAAATGGTAAAATAAAGCCTTTTGTCAAATTTGGTGTGGCTACAATTCAAAGTTTCTGAATCAACCTTTCACTTTCTGGGTCCTATGCCTGAAATTATTTACTAATCAGACCAGTTCTCCAGTAACTACCAGGAAATACGTATTGATGTAGAAGAGCTGTGCTCTTATTATAATTTTCAGAAGGGAATCTGTACAGGTCTACTGAGCTTTCAGATGTTCTGCTCCAAATATATAAAGAGTCAATTATTGATAAAGGTATAGTGAATATCTGCGTTACCTCAGATTCACATGAAACCACATATTTTCTGTTTAGTTTGGAACAAAGTGGGTGTTGGAAAGCAAATGTAATTGTTCAAGACACTATTGAATTAATTTAACCATAGGAATGTGCATGATGATTATAGTGATTATCACCTGAAATGGATTTAGAATAATCTAGGTGTAGGATGTCTCAACATCTTGTGAGGGAGTTTATAGATTTCTTCAAGTAGACAAACTGATCCTGAAGGTGGGCAACACTTTTCAATATGCCAGACCTTAGACAAAATAAAAATGTCCTGAGCACCAATGTTCATCTCTCCTTGTTTCCAAACTTTTGTAGCAGCCATCGTCTCCTGCTTCTGCCACTGTCATTTTTCTATCTTTATGGTTTGTGCCATCAATCTGCAAATAAAATAAATCCTTCTTTGATATGCTTTGGTAAGGCATTTTGTCACAGCAGTGAGAAAAGAAGCTACCTCAGCAGATGAATCATCGAAATTTACATGTTCTAGTTACTTTTTTTCTACTTGGAACAAATCTACAAATATCTGGCAAGAGAGTGATCCCATATATAGATAATGCCAATTTACAAAAAAGTGCTATACTAATATTAACCATTATTAATAAAGAAAAACAAAAATGACATTTAATTTTCTAGAAACACCAATGGCACCATATATGAGAGATAACATCATATTTTGTATCATTAAAAGAAAATAAAGTTGCCAACTGTATGCTAAAGTTGTATGCACTTACATTTAATAGATTTAGTCAAAAAGTAATACAAACTTCTAGACACTGACATATAAGAAAGAATCAAACAAATTGTCATGTACACGAATTTTAATGTAAAACCATTATTTTACTTTAAAAATAATATTTTATTCTTTGAAAGTTTGTTATATTCATATATAGTCCTTCAATATGTATTAATCATATGCATCCAGCATTACCTTTCTCTAAATTATCTTCGTGCCCCTCCCCACCTTCTTCCCAACTGTATGTCATTTTTTTCTATTGTTATTTATAATCTTGTGTCTAATTAGTATTACCTATAAGTACATGAGTATGTGGTTGTCCCATGGGGCATAAGCAACATACATACCAGTGGCCATGTCCCCAAAGAACAGTAACCACTCCTCCTTCAGCAACTGTCATTTCAACTCCCAAGATCCATTTCACATGTATCTCAGAAACAAAATAGGGCAGATATTTATCATTTGTGTATTCTGCTTTCCAAGAGCTTGTAGAACACTTTATTGTTATTCAACTTTGAATAAATAAATGTTTAAAATAATAATTATTATGTATGTGAATGTTCTTCCTACCAATAAAATTAATTTCTTTAATAACGTGAAAATATACGACCAGCTATTTTCTCATCTCTTTCTATCTGTATACTTTGCATATCATAGCTGTGTTACAACTACTGTTATTTTCTCTATCTCCTTTTATCTATATACTTTGTATGCCATTTCTATATTGTATTTGAAATATGTATTAGTCAGGGTTCTCTAGAGTCACAGAACTTATGGATAGTCTCTATATAGTAAAAGAATTTATTGATGACTTACAGTCGGCAGCCCAATTCCCAACAATGGTTCAGTCGCAGCTGTGAATGGAAGTCCAAGGATCTAGCAGTTACTCAGTCTCACACAGCAAGCAGGCGAAGGAGCAAGAGCTAGACTCCCTTCTTCCAATGTCCTTATATTGTCTCCAGCAGAAGGTGTAGCCCAGATTAAAGGTGTGTTCCACCACACCTTTAATCCCAGATAAAAGGTGTAGCCCAGATTAAATCTCCTTAAACTCGGAGATTTAATCTTCTGGAATCCATAGCCACTATGGCTCAAGATCTCCATACCAAGATCCAGATAAGGATCTCCAAGCCTCCAGATAAGGGTCACTGGTGAGCCTTCCAATTCTGGATTGTAGTTCATTCCAAATAAGTCAAGTTGACAACCAGGAATAGCCACTACAAAGTATTTAAAGATTTGTTTATTTTATTTTATGTGAATGAACTATTGTGTCTGAATATAGGTATGTATACAACATACATTCCTGGTAAATAGGAAGATCACAAGATTGTACTGGATCCCATGGAACTGGAATTACACATGGTTTTGAGTTGACTGGTGGGTACTGTGTATCAAACCTAGGTTGTCTACAAGACCATTGGATGCTATTAATTGCCAAACCATTGCTTTGCTCCTGATATATATATTAGTTTATAATATAATTACAAGATTTCCCCCTCCCCTTTCCTCATCCCAAATCCTCCTCTGTGTCCTTCAAATGCTAGCCTTTTCCCTACTAATAATTACAGCTTACAAATACACGTGCATATGTATATAGCCTTCTTTGTATAAGGATATTTATATTTATATTTTCAGTGCTGCCCGTTTGTGGCTGTGGGACTGTGAAAGGCAGCTTGGTCCCCAGTTGAGCTAAGGCTTGAAGCCCCAGAAACCCTGAAGGGATGGTAGGCCCTTAGACTGATTCCTGGGCACCAGGGCCCTGTCACTAGCCGCAGCACTCTCCCTCCAACCACCGCAATAGATTTGTGGCCATCAGTCATGTAAGGGCAACACCCCAGTCCTCTCCACAGGTAGAGGACTGACCTGTGGTCACAAGCTCAAGACAGATCTCCATACTAATGAGGGACCTAAAGGCCCACCATGAGAAGTAGGGTGTGGTTTTACTCATCCACTTTCTGCTGTGACAATAAATGTCCTAAAACCATGGACTGCTTTTTTTCATCAGGATCTGCCATGGGAATCCATGGAGAAGGCCTTTGCCTATAGAACCACTGTCTAATCTCGATGCACTCCCAGCCACAACCACCAACAACCACCATCAATCCAAAAATTCTCTCCATATGACCAGCTGGAGCTCGTTCCTTCCCCCAAACCTCAGTCTCCTGCCAGATACAGCCTGCAAGACCCCACTCTCCCACTCAGTTCTTAGCTCTTCTGTAGTTCCCAGCAGTTCCTGGGTGTCCGAGAGCCTGAAAGCCAGAAGGCCCTGGGCAGGCCCCAGGGAATCCCCAGCTGCCTGTGCCTCAGACTTTACTTTCCCACTCCTGGAACAGTGTCTCTCAGGGCTTCCCTACAGCCCAAATCGCACAGCAACAGTGTGGGGTAAACGTGGTTGACTGCCTGCATCCTGCCTCCCGAGCAGCCATACCCTGTAGTGGAGCAGACATGGGACCCCATAACCCTATGGTTTCTGGAAAAACAATTCATATATATTCCCTGGGGAAGACCACCTGTCTCTCTCCCACATTTCCTCAGGTGCATATAGTACTTTGTGTAAAGTTAAAGCCTTGTGGTGGGTTTTTTTCCATCCCCATCCACTTTGACATGTCTGTTGGTGTTGTTTTTGTTCAGCTAATGTATATATTTTTTCTATATGTAATATATGTGTATATATTATATACATATATGTGCATATATATGCTATATATACATAGCACACACACATATATATATGAATACATACATACATACATACATATAATGTTTATATGATATATAGCCCTGGCTATCGTGAACTTACTCAGGAGATAGGCTAGCCTAGAACCTGCAGAGATCAGCCTACCTCTGACTCTCAAGTACTGGGATTAAAGGCATGTGCCACCATACCCTGCTCTGTTATACATTTTAATTAAAGTTATTTAAGCTGTAGACCTAGTCTGCATCTATTAAATAAAATACACATATAAAAAGTTTTCTCTGGGAAGGAACTTATTAGTTGCATGCATTACCACCAATATTTTTCTCAATTTCAATGGTAACTTCAATATCTATGATAATTTAATGTTTACTTGATAACAGCTATATCAGAACTTCCAATAAGTCAACAGAATGGAGATGAGTGATGGAGTATGAGATTCTTGTTCATTTCAAGAATGTTATGTGACAAGAATCTTCATCGGAGGAACAGTAAAATAAAACTTGTACAAGATAAAATAAGTCAGTGCTACTTAAATATATGACATATTATTTAATCTCTATGGTATCTGTAATTTAAAAGCTAAATCCATGAGGATACAGAGCACAAAACATAAGAGAATTTATAGTCCAAACTAGTCACAGGTTTAAAACTTCAGTCATCTTTCCACGTTGGAAGATTTGTACCATATGGATAAAATGGTGAAATCAAACAAGCTTTCATTTTGATTGCTACCTGATGCAATCCAGAGGCTATGTCCAGTGTCTGATCTAGAGTCTGGCATGCAAATAATTGGGAAGAAATTGGCCTGGCATTCAAAGAATCACAACATAATGAATTTCCCTTCAAATTAGAAATCAGATGCTTAACATATCTGGATGGTGTCTACAAATTAGATAAGGCTTCAAAAGAGTGAAAAATGTAGTCCTTTATGTGATTAAAGTTATATAGACCCTCCAGAATGTACCAGAGACCTGGGAGGTGAGAGATTTTCGGGTCTCAAAGGGAGGAAACTTTGATGAAAGGTCCTACATTAGGGAGAGGAAAATTTTCTTTTCTTTTTGCAGCACTCCTCCTTTCCCTTACATTTAATGCATACACATCATTCCTAAACTATTTTTTTCATGGATCACACGAATCTTAAAATCACTTTTAAAGATGTGCACACAGATATACGTTGCATTTATTTTGGCCAATAAAGTTACTAAGAAAATTTGACTTCACTTTTTACAAATTTCCTTGAAGTTAAAGGAACACTAACAGGGACATTCACATTTCTCCTCTTATTTTAGAGAAATAAAGAAACCTCTCCCAAAAGAAACTTGTTCAACACTGAGCAGAGATTCTCTAAATTAGGAAATTTATTGCTCTAAGACCTCCAAATCAGCCAGGCAGTGGTGGCACACACCTTTAATCCCAGTACTTGGGAGGCAGAGGCAGGCGATTTCTGAGTTCAAGGCCAGCCTAGTCTACAGAATGAGTTCCAGGACAGCCAGGGCTACACAGAGAAACCCTGTCTCCAAAAACCAAAAACCAAAACAACAACAACAAAAAAGAAACAAACAAACAAAACTCCAAATCAATGCATGTCCATCACAGATCTACAGTATTCTACATGTATTCTAGTAAAAAACAAAATTCAAAATCTTGTCATTCCTGGATTAATTAATTCAGAACTTCTTCTACTCAAATCCACATGTCATATTTTATACAGTGGTATATTCCTACTTATAATCCCAGCAGTCAGGCAGCTGAGACAAAAGAATAACGACTTTGAGATAATACTAAGCCTTATAATAAGAGAAAACAGAAAGAAGAAATTAGAAAATTTAAAAGTAAGCTAGAGAATTAACAACTGAATATTTACAATTTTAGTTTATTGTATTATTTTAATTTATTGAATTTTAATTTTTTTTGTTTGTTTTTGTTTTTTTTTTTGGTTTTTCGAGACAGGGTTTCTCTGTATAGCTCTGGCTGTCCTGGAACTCACTTTGTAGACGAGGCTGGCCTCGAACTCAGAAATCCACCTGCCTCTGCCTCCCAAGTGCTGGGATTAAAGGCGTGCGCCACCACCACCCGGCTGAATTTTAATTTTTTTAATTATATAAAATTTTTTAAAGAATGAAGGACTCTTCTTCACAGTGGCTTAATCTGTGAACTGTTTTGCACAATTAATTTTTGTATTACTGAATAGTTGGAATTTCATTTCAAATTCTTAGGATTCTCTCTATAGCTTGCTACATCACATGAAACATGTAAGATCTGAATCTAGAAGAAAAACAGTTTCTATCTAGATAAGCATGCTTTTCTTCAAAGTCTTATGCAGTGCAATGTGAACATCCTTGTTCCTCAAACTGTAGATGAAAGGGTTCAACATTGGGCCCACAATGGTGTAGAAAACCGTGGATACTTTATCTTCACCCACAGATCCAACAGGAGAAGGCTTAAGATACATGAATGCTGAGGCTCCAAAGAAAATAGAAACAGCTATTATGTGCGAGCTACAGGTACTAATTGCCTTGGATCTGCCCTCGGTGGAACGGATATGGGAAATATTGAAAATGATCAAAGTATAAGAAGTGAAGATGATCAATGTAGGTCCTATCACATTGACACCCACAACAATGAAAACCACCAGCTCATTGACAGAGGTGTTTGTGCAGGAGAGCTTCAGGAGAGGGGGTATGTCACACATGTAGTGATTAATAATGTTGCCATCACAGAAGGTGAGTCTCAGCATGCAAATTGTGTGGGCTATGGCACCCACAAACCCCATCATGTACACACTCATTGTCATCATTAAGCAGACCTGATAGGACATGGTAACCTTATAAAGCAATGGCTTACATATGGCCACATATCTGTCGTAGGACATTGCTGTCAAAATACAACATTCATCAATAACAAAGAAGGCAAAGAAAAAGAGTTGAGTCATGCACTCAGCATGAGAGATGATATTCTGTTTCACAAAACCCACCAGCATTTTGGGGGTTATGACAGAGGAGTAGCAGAAATCAATGAAGGAAAGGTTGAAGAGAAAGTAGTACATGGGAGTGTGCAGGTGAGGATTCAAAACAATCAGAACGATCAAGCCCAGGTTCCCCACAATGGAGACCACATAGATTCCCAAGAAGAGGAAGAAGAAAGGCAGCTGGAGCTCCGGTTGCTGTGTCAAGCCCAACAGGATAAACTCCTTCACTGTGATGGAGTCATTGCCAGAGGCCATTCCTTCTCAGGTCATATCTGTGAGAATGGAAGAAATAAGAACATTAAGATAATATCCAAGATTTTCCCAGTAAACCCTGTATAATAATATTAAAACACAGAATGGAAAATTAGTCTCAAACCTATCCATCTCTGCACTTTTTTTCCATTTAAATTTCCATTGGTATACTTTTATAATATTAAGGGAATTTTAAAGGTGAATAATGGCCCAGAGAGACAGTAAAAAGCACTTGCCTCCAAGACTGATAACCTTGGTTTGAACCCCTGGATCCATAGCAGGAAAAGAGAGAACCAATTGCTGCAAATTTTCCTCTGATCTTCACATTCAAGCTGTGAAATATATATACCCACACATATAATAGCATAAATAATAAAGTATCTTAATGTTTTAAAGAACTAATATTTACTAAATTAAGATGTGCATATTAAATATACATTTCTGTGAGGATAAGGATCAAACAGTTTCAGCATCTCTGCTGAATTTCCACCATGATAGCCTAGCTCCGACCTCAGACTCCATGTTGATCTCACATGAGGAGATGATGCATATCAAGAACACCTTGACTCCCTTAGCAGAGGTTTCAAAAATCAAAATAAGTTCACCTTTTTGGAAAGAGACTTCAAGAAACGATCTTCACTTTCTTCCCTTCCATTGCAGTAATAGTGATAGCTTCTACTGATGGATCTAGGGGTATATGGTGCAGAAAAAGATACGGCTAATCTTTTAGTTTGGAATGAATTTTGTACTGAGAGATCCAGAACATACACTTTGCTTTCTAAGGCTCTGAGAAATCATTAGTTCCTGATTACAACTGATGGAGAGACTTTGCCCAGAGCATCCTCAGTAGACTTTGGGAGATAAGTAGCATCTACTGATGCCAAAAGAGTCACCTGCCAATATGGCCCAAGAGGATTTTGACATTGCAAATCTAGGGACCTGATTAAAAACTAAAAGACCTATGCTTCTCCAGGGGAAACACTAGGAAGAATTAACTGTCTTGTATTTACATACATATTCACTACAGTTAAATTGGCTTCATGGAATCACACCATTTTATATTCATTTTTAAATTTCATATCAAATGGGAATATTCCAGGGAAAAGGAAATTAAGTAAGATATTGCATATGTCCACAGAGGAGTCTCTCTAGCTGGTGCCGCTACCTGAAAAAACAATAAAGAAAAAACTATACATATAGGACATATGGTATACATATATACTATAATTTGAGTGAAAATGTCTCAAATATACTCACATATGACAAATTTGTTTCCACTGGTTGTGCACCTAGGGGAGTTATGAAACTTTTAAAGGTAGAGACTTACTGAAATAAATATGTAATTTAATTTTGGATTGAGAGTTTTTATTCCTGACACACTTAATTATACTTTCTATCTTTCTTCTTCTCTTTCCTATTTGTGTATGATAGTGTGATAATTATGTTTATTGCTACTGCCAAAATTCTATGTAATGCTTGCAATGATATACTTTATCTTTTTGGGTTGTAACCTAATAAGCTAAATTAAAACCCTTTTTATGTTTGTTTTTTTGTTTTGTTTTTTGGGTTTCTTTTGGGTTTTTTTTTGTTTTGGTTTTTTGTTTGTTTGTTTGTTTGTTTGTTTTGAGACAGGGTTTCTCTGTGTAGCCCTGGCTATCCTGGATCTCACTTTGTAGACCAGGCTGCCTCGAACTCAGAAATCCACCTGCCTCTGCCTTCCAAGTGTTGGGATTAAAGGTGTGTGCCACCACCGCCAGGCTTATGTTTGTTTTGATCACATTCTTTTAACCAGGTAATATACTCACTCAGAACACATATTGCTTACCCATATATGCATGTGAGTGAGTTACCCACTGAGGCATAGGCAACTTATCAATGGTTCCCACACTAAATCCAGCCTTTCATATAATGGCCCATTACTACTTTCCTGACTTAAAATACATAAAACAGGACATTTGAGCTAGCATCTACATGTGATTGTTTTTTGCTCTCTATATAATTTTCTAACTTTATCCATTTAAAATCAATTTTCACAATTTCATTTTTCTTAATGGCTAACATTCCATTGTGTATAGCTATCTATCAACCTTTTCATTGGTTGATGGATGTCTATAAATTCCACTTTGTAGCTGTGTAGGGGAATGAACATGCTTTTAAAAGTACCTTTCTTGTAAGAAATAAAGTCCTTTTCATGTATGCAAACCTTATGGTTCATAGCTGGTACACATGGTGGAGCTATTTCTACTTTTGTGGGGACTGCAGATTTATTTCCACATTGGCTACATTAGTTTACCCTCTATGTCAACATTGTTTAAAAGCTCTCCCTTTCCTACACCCATTTCCACACTTGTATTCCTGATGACTAGCAATGTGAATGGAATGAGATAGATCATTAAAGTAGTTTTAATCTACATTCATGTGGTAGATAAGGATGCTGAACACTTTGAAGTGTTTGGGGAAGATTTGTTTATATGTTGTTTTTGTTTGTTTGTTGTTTTTGTTTTTGTTTTTTTAAAAGAACTTTCTGTTCAATTCTAGAGCCAATATATTACTTGGGTTGTTAGCTTAGTAGATATTTAGGTTTCCTTACTTTTGTGTTTTTTAATTTTTTGGTTGTTTTTAGTTCTTTGTATATTTTAAATATTTTTCTTATATTTTGTATAATCATTTTTAGAAAAATAATTATATAATTCCTCCCAGATTTTCTATATTCTCTCTCTCTCTCTCTCTCTCTCTCTCTCTCTCTCTCTCTCTCTCTCTCTCTCTCTCCCTCTTTCAAGAAAATCCTCAAAAATTGAAAATAAAAACAAAGACAATAAAACAAAAATACTAATCCAAACCAAAACACACAGAAAAACATGAAGTTTGTGTTGTGTTAACCAACTACTTCCGGGAATGGGTCCTGACCTGGAATGTAACTCCATTGGAGAAAAGTGATTTTCTATTTCCTAGCAGGTACCAATTGCAGATAGCTTCTTAGTTGTGTTGCTCTATTTCAGTTGGAATGAGTTGCAAAGTAAGCTCAGTAGGTGGTCTGCTCATGTCTCAAGCAGGAAGATGTAAATGTAGCAAGACCAGGTGCTGGGCTCCAGCTGTTAGTGACTTGTTTAGCCAACTCAAGGTGGGGGGGAGGGAGAAGGGCACAGTTCCCCCTTTTTTATTTTTTAAAGATAAACTGGACAGGAAGCACAAAATTTACTTATGCTCCATGATCCTGTCTGGGAAATATGATGGCTGACAACCATGCCTGTCTTAGGTCTGCATCTATACTCCTTCTTACCCATCTTTAAGGATACACACAGCAGCTTGTTTGTGTTTATTTGAACAAACACAGCCTTTTAGTATTTTTTAAGAACAAATGCAGCCTTTTAGCACTTTCTTCTATCTTAGGTGATAGGAGCTCAAGAACCCCAGTTGCCCAGTTGCTAGTCTCTGAACACTGGCCTTCATTAGCACACCTTTACCCATTCAGCCCAAAGCAACAAAGGGCATATGAATATGGACTCAATTTATTTCTTCATAGCGATGAATAACTGCCATCGTGAATAACTGTGCTTTGCTGAAGGCGATTCTGTGTGAAGGCAACCAATCTGCTTAACAAAGTCTAAATTTAAAAACAACAGGATTAAAGTTGTCTGTGGGGATGTCCCAGGTATTCAATTCCGCTACAAATTAGTAACAATCAGACACAAAGTCTGACCACCAAGTATACATGAGGTGGCTTGGAGAATTAGCAGAAAACTGTTACTTCTCCTGTAAGAGTGGAGACTAGGCTCCAAGTTAACTCAGCTGGCTGATAGAGATTGTGAGCCATCTTCATAATTGTAATCATACTTAATAGAAAACTCAGCATCTATGTCCACTTGATGGACCAATTTTTCAGGCAGTCATTGGACTCCGTATTCTTTTTGTGAAAAAAAAAAAAAAAACAGACAGCACCTCACCCCTATATTAAATACCTGATCAGGACTATGCCATATGACAATACCTGGTTCCTTCCATTTCACCTAGGCATGAGTATTCCTAGTTGTAGGATGCTATAGACACTCAGCAAAGTGTTCCTTAGCATCCAAATTTAAAAATTTTAAAAAGAAAAAGCACATTTTAAATAATGTGTATGGGATGTAATTCCCCCATTTTTGTTTTTTAAGAAGATACTTTTTTAAAGTTCCACAGTACCTTGTCCTTGAGAATTATAAGGAATCCCAGTAACATAGGTAACATTAAAATTTTTGACAAAACATCTCAAATGCTTGACTGCAATAGCTAGTTCCATTATTTGTTTTAATCTGATTTGGAACATTAAGCACAGAAAAATAATGCAGGCAATGACTAATTACATTTTTAGTTGCTTCTCCTTTTAAAGCAGTTGCAATTAGAAAGCCTGACAAGGTATCAATAGTTATATGTGCATATTTTAATTTTCTAAAATCAGAAATATGAGTATCCATTTACAATAACTGATTAAGTATAAATTCTCAAGGATTAACACCATTATGTGGTAAAGGTAGAAATTGAGGACACTGAGAACAAGTCTTTATAATTTGACTTGCACATTCTCAAATAATACCAAATTATTGTCTCAAGCTATTACTATTTTGATGATGTAAAGAATGAGGTTGTATGGACAATTGTTTTTGTGTAAGGCCCATAATCTGCCTGGGATACAAATCTACTGTGGTGTTGCCTTAAGAGGTCTGTCCAGGCAATCCAGGATGAGCTCTTAAATGCTGAAAGGCAGTCCTTTAAAGGAACAAAAGGAACAGTACTTTTTCTTAAATTGAGTTGTATTTGCATAAATAATTGTAAAATTTGAGAACTAGCAGTATCTAAAAAAGGAACAATTTCAAGCAATTGTAAGCCCTGATTATATATATATATATATATATATATATATATACACACACACACACATAATCAGTACAGAAACTAAAGCTTGATTTTTTAACACTTTAAAAACAGTGGCTACAGCATATAGTTAGATTATTTGTGATGAAGTAGAGGGAAACTCGCGAGAATAAACGTGTGATTTAATCATATATAGTTCTCTCCCATAAAAGGGCTGTTTATAAAGACAGTAGATACATTCTTTATGTGATGCATGTATAAATTTACAGGACATACAAAAGCAAGCATCGAAGCAAATTTTAACAACTTATCCTTTGGATAATGATTATCAATTTTGCCTAAAAGTTTGCCATGCAATAGGCCAAATATCTTTATTCTTCACTAACCAATTAAATTGCTGTTTGAAAAAAAAAGGAATAGATGTCTCATCAGGTTCTTAGGACATTCTTTCCAAAATACTTTTAAAATTCTATCCTACAATTCCTTATTAACACCACAATGGCTTCATAATAGAATGTTTAAACTTTACTTGGAGATGAAGAAAGATGAATCCATATTAATGCTCCCTTTGCCAAAAAATTGATGTGGGCACATAACATATACAGCCAGCAACTGATTACAGCACTTTCCTCTACTATCTGCAAAACTATTTGTCTCTCACCAGTTAATTTGCATTCCCCTTGCAAACATCCAAGAAAGGCTTAAGTCCTCCTGTGGTGATGATCTTAAGGTGAGATCTTAGCCAATTAACATCTCCTGGAAGCATTTGAAAATGATTTGAAGTAAATCATCTTTTCTTTATGGAATTTTCTGTGCCATAATTTTTCTAGGATATAACTGAGGCCTCAAATATTGAAAAAAAATACTGCCTCTGAATCTTTTCTAGAGCAACAACTACTCCAAAATTTCTAAAGCTTGTTGTGTAAGAGCAAATGTTTGTACTAAATTTCCCTTTAGAGGGATTAGCTAATAAAACACTCTCCATGTAATAAACAATATACACTGAAAGATTCAAAGTCCTAGCTTCTTGTATTGAAGCAGAGACATTTTTTTTTACATATGTAAGGCAAAACATTCCTAGAGGCAAAGCTTTCCAATGATTACAAGTTCACTAGAAGCAAACCCTTTACAATTATTATGATGCAAATTAAAAAACAACCCTCCAAATCCATAATAATTCTATATGGAATAGGCAGGACAGATTGTACTGCCTCTACAAGTTCCATAGCCTCATTGACCTTTCATAAATCTTAAGTTGGAATTTTATTTTGAACAACCCCTGGATAGATCTGTAATAATGCTGTGTTAGCTTAAAAATAATTCCCCAGAGGCAAGTCAGGGGCCCCCAAAACTTCCCTAGACAGGATTTGCAAGACCAAAGCAGTGCCACACAAACCTCACTGAGGCTGCTCCAAGCTTTGCCTTAACTCAAATGTAAATATGTCTTAGTTTGAGCCTATTGTCTTAGCCCAGACCCAAAGATTACCCCTCCTGCAGTGAGGACAGATTCCAGGGGAGTGATTCTACTATTTGTCTATGTCTCTAATTTTTGGTCAGTCTTTCCTAAAATGGTTTATGCCCTCATACTTAAATCATTTCTTATAACCTTAGCACTATAAAAGCATTGTTTGAACTATAGTCCCCTGTAAGGCAGCAGCCATAGCCAGACCCTGACTGTATGAGGGTCCAATTTCTGCACAAAGATGAATATATCCAGATAAGTCTGTCTTTGCTTTGTATGACCAGCTGGCCACAGTGGGCAGCATTAGCATTTTCATTAGACAGTTGTGTAACAAGAGGAACCCCTGCTTGAGGATCTCTGAAAATTTGACTAGCTGTTTTTAGTAGTCTATTCACAAATTCCTTGGAACAATGTATCAGGAGTCTGTTTGATAGCAAATAAACTTCCATTGAGACCACTATATCCAATAAAGCTTGTGTAAAAGGTGCAGCAGGCCCACACTGGCCACAGCTGTTTTTAACTTTTATTACTCTTGCAATCATCCTAATTACAAAATATGGGTGACTTAAGAATCCCGAGCTTGTGATAAAACTGCAAACTACAGCAAATGGAACACTGGCAATTTTAACCATAATATTTACTTTCTTTTGCAGTATTAGAGCATAACCATAACTTTGGAAAGCAAAACCCAATTTTAAACAATCCATTCTCTTTAAAATCAATACCAAAAACATTAATTTCATGTTGTGAAGTTTGGCTGCCAGTTCTTATATATGAATGCACTACAATGTAACTCTTAATATTTCATTAAAGAGACATTGTTTTAAATCTTATCCATTATAAGTTCAGTTTCTAGGATAAGAATTACATAAAATATTATCCTAATTTAGAAGTATCTTTAGAGGCCTGGTTTCTTGGGCTGGTTCATGCCATGTGTTATTTAAAACGACTCCAACCCCGAGTTACCAGTTTTAAGCTAACTTTCTGTTACCAACGTTATACTTTTTTAATCATACCCAATAACTTATAAGCTAATACTCTATGACCAAGACAAGCAGAACATATTTATACCTTTAAGACCAGTCACAAACAAAATAAAGCGACTACATGAATCTTACAAATTTAGACCAATCAAAGAATTTTTACTTTTTCTAGCGATGATTTCACAAGAAAAAGTACTTTGTCATTTACTGAATTTAATAATCACAACTGCAGAGATTTTTCTAGGAAAAATTAGGTATCAGCTTATTTAATTCCCTTAAAACTGGCCCCCTTTAAAAGCAGCTTTTCAGCAGGGCTTCTCCTGATGTGCTCAACTCCTGACTAAGGCACCTGGCAACTTAAACAAAAACAGACACAAATTTACAAGTGGACAGATTGGTGCACCAAAGACACACAATACAGAGAGGGAAGAGAACTTAATGTAACCAGAACTAGGAATATCTCCAGTAGGGGCCAGGGAGAAAGCAGGATGTCTCATGATTTCCTCCTGCCCCTAGGAGAACTCTGAAATCCATTTTCCTTCTCTCTTTCTGTTACTCTCTCCTGTCATTTATATATTTAACATCATTTTTGTTGTTTTTGTTTGTTTTTTTACTTATTTTATTTTATGTTATTTGATTTTATGCCCTACTCCTCTTGCCTGAAGCAGCTCTTGGAGGCTACCTATATAAAATTCCCCATCCCAATGTGCTGTTACTCCTTGCTGATATCAGCATTGGGCTGCTGACTCAGTCTAGCATGTATCCTTTTGCACCCTTGTTATCAGCACCCTTCAAAAGATGAAATTTATAGTGCTAACATTAATGCCATATGTTGCTTACCGCCCTAACTCCTTCCATTTTCTGTGGAGCTCCACTGAAGACAGCAATCCTCAGTCGGTCCCTCCCACCCCCATCCCCCGAACCTCCACCCCAACCCACGGTGTCCAAGCCCCTCATTTGGGCTCTGCATGTAGTCATCCAGTGCCTATGGAGAACTAGGTACACCTGGAAGGAGAGCTGAGGATGGACTAGAATAGGCAGATGAGAGAAATAATGAGCTGCGACAAAGTTTTCCGATCATGGCTCAAATTTTAATTTTCAGCTTTGTGTTTATATAGGCAAAATCTAAAGACTTAACCCTTTGTTTAGGCTGCATTCTGTTACTTTGTTTCAGCTGGATTGAGTTGCAAAGTAAAAGGTGGTTTTCTCAAGTCTCAGGCAGGAAGATGTAAATGTAGCATAGCCATGCACTGGGGTCCAGTCAGACTTGTTTAGCCAAATCAAGGCTGGGGGAAGGGCACAGTGTCCACTTTCTCTTCTCGGTGCAAAGACTTTTGTCTGGTTTAAGCTTGTAAAAGTCATATTTCTCTGCATGTCACAACAGTCTTCATAAGTTCATATGTATATCACTTCTCTCCTATCTTGAAGATAGTCTTTCCTTGGAGTCATCTGGCTCTTAATAATCTTTCTTCCTCCACTTCCACATAGATCCCTGAGCCTAAAAAGGCTAATAAGACTTGAGAGTATAATTGGGACTGCCTTGAAGAGAGACCAAAAGAAAGTTACTTTGTTATTCTCCAGAACCTGCAAATAAGGACCTATACATTGCTGAGGATACCATTTGATTATGCCATTGAATATGGAAAAAATTGAACTGGTGCCAAATACATGTTTCACTCCCTAATAACTTGTGTTCTGGTACTTAAAGGTACTTTAGATATCACTGGAGGGAAAAAAGCAATCAATCCCCCTCAACTATTCACCCTATGATATACAACAGTTGAAGGGACTAGTACTTGCCCAAGGAAGCCTAATAAGTTTCCAGCACAAAGTACCCAAGAGGGGGGAAGAACAGGGAATAAAAGACAAAGACGGGAAATATAAAACAAGGGAGAAGGAAAAAGGAGGAAGAAGCAAGAGGAGTAAGGAATATTTGTCCCAGAGAGACAAAGACTGCCTCAATATAGAGAAAAGACAGGTGTGGCCCATAGCCAAATGTCAGTTTATAAAGGCAAAAGGGGAAACCCAATATTACAATGAGTTGATTAGTTGTGATTGGCATGTTAATTAAAGTGGCCAAATAGGGGAAGAGAGTTCTGATTGCTGGACTTTATTCAACAATAAAGTAGAATGAAGTTGTGCTATTGACAGGAAATGTCCTACTGAAGATTATCACACCAGATAAAATATGGAAACCTAGAAAGAAAAATACTACATGTTCTCTTTTACTTTTAGATTCGAGATTATAATATACATATCTGCATAACTTGAAAGAAGAAATAATTCTGTCTGAGTAAAGGTGGAGGAATGAAAGGAAGATTACAGGGAAACTACATGATGGAATTATGGCACATATGAATGGAAATGTATGTGAATCTCATCATTATGTAAAATTAATATATGCCAAGAAAAGAATAAAAGAAAAAGATGTGAATCTGAGAAGTGAAATCAATATGAAGATCTATATTTAATGAAAGCAAAGCAAAGTAGAAGGGGATCTCTGCATGGAAACTAAAGCAGTGGCTTTGGGGGACTTGGTGCAGAAATTAAAACCAATGTCCAACTATACACATATTTCAAAATGTTGTAAAGAAGAACATTATCTTGTATGGTAACTTCAAAATATAAAATAATAAAAGGAAACAAAACTCGCTCAGATACATATTATAAAAAAGTAAAATGTGACAAATATATACTATGGTGTTTATCCAGTCATAAAAAAGAATGAAATTATGTTGTCTAAAGAATATTGAAGAAACTACAAATATATGTTTTAAATAATTCAAGCCAGAATCAGAAAAATATTATATTTTTCACTTATTTGCAGAATCTAAATTTTAACTACTTAAATAAAATATTCATTATATATCTTATAATAAAATATGAAATTAAATAAGAAACTATGGCAAGAGAGATAGGCATTTACAAAGAGAGAGTAGTTAACAACAGAGGGTGATGAGAGAATAATAACAAAATATCACATTATCTTCCATATGAACAATCAATAGTTAATTATAACTATACAAATACCATACATTAAAGTTTAAAGGGCTATTTAGCAGATGGGAAGAGTGAGAGTATAGAGAATAGTGGATGGGGAGGTTGGATGGTCATGAATATAAGCAAGACCCTATGACTTACACATAATAATTCTATAGTGAAACTCACTTTGTATGTTGACTAAAATAGCTTGTTTTCCTCCCCAATAAAATAGTAACCACAATAATAACATTTAGTTTTAGTTTTTGTCTCTTCTACTTTGTTCTTTCTGGGTACTAAACAAACATTCAGTAGGTTGACTGAAGATGACCAAAAATATTACCAAAGTTCTGATATTTTCAAATCACTTTTCTGCATTTACTTTTGAATATTTTATTGATTTTTCAAGTTTGTTTCTAAATATGCAAAGTTCAGAAACTGACAATGATGAACATAATGAGAGCTAGGTACAGGTCTGTAATCCTAGCACTCAGAAAGCTGAGTTCAACACAGCCTGATTATATGGTAAAGATGCCCAAATCAACCAACCACACATACAAAAAATAGTAAACTTAATGAGAATTCATCAAGTGGACTAAATGTGATGTCCACTTGTGAACCTGAAACAGATAAGGAATGTGAAATAAATAAAATAAATAAAACACACACACACACAAAAATCCAAGCATAATGAAATAGTATGCCTGTATGTATGCCTATAATGCAGCAGTAGGGAGAAAGGAAGATCATAAGGCAAGATCAGACTGGGTCTTAAGACAAGAGAAAGTCCTTGTCAATACTAAGTGAATGATAGATAGATAGATAGATAGATAGATAGATAAATAGATAGATAGATAGATACATACATACATACATACATACATACATACATACATGTATACATAAACAGATATACAGATAATAAATAAAAAAGAATCTCAAATATGTCTGAATAATACATATATTTTAATAATATATTAATATTACTTCATTAATTATAAAAAATGTATACACTAATATAGAATAACAGTAAAGAAAATGTATGTGAAATTTATCTGCCTTACTTCTACCTTGAACATTTTTCTATGGATCTAAATCAACTCTAATACTCAAAAATCATGTGGAAAATGCATAGCAAGCTTTTGTTTACCAGTTTAAACACTGAAAAAAAATTTGAGTAAACTTGAAAAATCAATAAAATATTCAAAAGTAAATGCAGAAAAGTCATTTGAAAATATCAGAGTTTTGGTAATATATTTGGTCATCTTCAGTCAACCTACTGCATGTTTGTTTAGTACCCAGAGAGAACAAAGTAGAAGAGACAAAAACTAAAAATTATAGTTGAAGATACATAAACATAAACGTTAGATGCCTAATTATTAGACCTGGGGCTCTCCACAGTGTTTGATAGCAAAGTGACTACAGGAGCTTCTTATCCACTACTGTATCTAAAATACTGGTCCTAGATTATTGAAACTTAACCTCCTATAAACACAGCTAATTTACTAATGTTCTGCAATACTCTTTTATAAGTCAACTACAATTCTCTTTACATATTTTATAAATTATTATCTGACCTGTAAGCTTATGTCTTATAAACACTTAAGAATTATATTTTGTGACAAAAATCATAGAATAAGATATCAATCAATGCCACAGACCGGGCCCAGTCAGGCCCTCTCAATCCGTGGGAATCAGGGGTTCTGGCAGGTAGACATGGAGTCGTCGAGAATTGACAGACAGACACGACACAAGGGAGTGTGGATCTGAATGTATTTTTCCAAAAGGAACACCAGACTTTTAATACAGAAGAAAAACAAGAAATCCAGGTGAACACATCCGTCAAAACAAACCAAAAGAATGCATACATAAAAAGATGGCTGGGATCAGACCCATTTACCACTGAGAATGGAGCCAGGTGAATGTAAACCCACCACCAGGGGTTCTTTAGTAAATGCCTGATTATGCTATTCCTCTGGGCCTAGTGAAGTAACCTGTACCAGGGGAATTCCTTTCTACTAACTCTTTCATGCAACCCACCTATTTGCAAGGCCATGGGGTATTCCTGTATTTGGGTGTGACCCCGCTATTGTCCTAAGTAATTACTATGCAGACTAGCCCTGAGTTTTTCTAGCTCTGTTCTTTGTAATGCCTAATTAGTTTCACTGTCTCTACTAGAAGTGAATTTGAATGTTACTGAATAGGTAACATTCTTACTGAATTCCAAGCTCAGGGTCTGCTTCAAGGATTGCCTAGGACATTGGAACATTGGTAGAGGCTTAACTATATGTCAAAGTCAATCCTTAAAGGCACTTATAATAAAACAATACTGAAAGAGAGCACATGGATCCATACACCAGACTAACGGGGGTGGGGGGTGGGGGGAGACAGGATTTGAGTATATGGGCTATTGGAATGACAAGGTTCCAAGAGACTGTCTTCGTGAAACTCTTTGCATCATGACTGCTTTCAGGCTTTAGGCCTACCAAGCAGACTGCATTGGAGTGAACGTAGCATTCTTCCCCTTTCTTTTATTATTTTTCAGCTGAAGTTCTAGAATGTCCCACTTCGTTGTAGCTACTGATCTCAGAAGAACTCTAAAGATGAGTGGAAACACAATGATTACTAATAAAATAATGCCAATAATAGTAGCAAGTAGAATTACATATTGAAGCCAATCCAGGGGATTCAATGCACTTAGGTTATTTTTTAAATCTCTGGCCAATTCATCAATCTTCCAAATGTCCAAATGACTTCTGCTAATATCTGAAATTTCTGCCTTTCTAGCTATATTCTGCCCTATTGCTAAAACTACTTCTAAAGCATTAATCTTTGCCTCCAATTTTTTATCTATAATATGCAGCTCTGACAAAGGTACGGAAATATTCCTATGCATATCATTAACAAAATGAGCAGTATGTAACTGCTGAACTAAGGCAGTGGTACATAATGTAAAAGAAGTTAAAACTGCAATTAAAGCAGTAATTCCTAAAATCAGAGCTGCAACAAATCTCTTTGGTCTTATAAGCTCACTTAACCTTTTCAAAGTTTGCATTCCCGAATTCTCACAAGGAACATTTCCTAACTCTACAGGCAGCAAAACATAAGCAGGTCTCTTTAACAAAATCATAACAGCAGATTCCTTATCTAAATTAGGATCTACACAATTAGTTATTTGACAAGAAGTACAATGAATATGAAAAGACTTGCCAAGATTGGTGATTTTAACTCTGTTATAATTATCTAACAATATCGCATACAGGTAAGGTACACAAGCTTTTACAGCTATAGGAGAGTTGGCCTGAATGGCCAAAAACTGTCTCTGATGAAAGCATCTTGTCCAATACTCTGTAGCAGTCCCTCTGCCTCACGAGTCAGCTTTTATAGTTGTTTTTATTTTAAGTCGGCACCAGGTCGGTTCTCCTTGCTGTAGTCTGTGGCAGAGATAGGAAGAGTTTCTTCATTTTGCTTGCAAGTGTCTGTTCTCCCCAATTCCTCCTTCTCTGTGTTCTCAGTACTGCTTTCCTGTCACCACTGTCAGGGCACTCAGGAACTCACAGGTCAGCCTGTCACATGAATCACTCTAGAAGCTAGCATGTTCCTGCAGCATTCTGTGGAAAAAAAAAAAAAACACAAATGTGTCACCTCTTCCCCATATTAAGTATCTGAACAGGATCATGCTGTGTGCCAATAAGTGGATCTTTTCACTTTACTTAGGCATAAGTATGTCTGGTTGTAGAATACTATAAGATACTCACTCAGCAAGGAGTTTTTTGTTTTTCTTTTTTGTTTGTTTGTTTTGTTTTGTTATTTGTTTTGCATCTAAATTTAAAATTTTTAAAAATAAAAATGTGATTTAAATAGTGTACATGGGGATAGAATTCCTCCCCTTTGATTTATAAGAAGATATAGTTTTTAAAGTTTCACAATACCTTGTCTTTGAGAATTATAAAAAGTTTCAGTAATATGGGTAACATTAAATTGTTGTGAAACACCCACAACGTGAGGACTCCCCACGTTCTGACTCAGGAGAGGCTACACCCCAAAATCACCCACAAGAAACGGTCTTGCTGCAACTTGCAAGAGGATTTTTATTCAAGAGTGCTCTGGGCCCACGGTCATACACCACGCAGGGGTAGAGGACTGTGGTGCCCTGAGTAGCTGAGTAAGGGGGTATTTAAAGGAAGAAACCACAACTCAAGGAAGTGGGGAGGGCATTGTTGGAAAATACCAAAGGTACCAGTTAAGAGTCACAAGGAAGTGCAAAGTCACAAGTGTTACAAGGACTACCTGGTAATTTTTCCGGTTAACTCTCAACACAGTTTCTAAGAGCCCCTAACTAAAGCACATTTGCATAGTGGGTTCCGGCGTTGGTCAGGGTGACTTTCTTTGAATGAACACTCTTTGAACCCAGGAAGCAGGTGGGTGGAGGAAGGAATGTCGCTATCAAGGTATGATTAGCATATCTTGGAGCATTGAGTCACAAAGGTCACATTCCCAAGCCTCGACCTAAAGGCCTAGAATTTTGTTACTTCTTCATTCCCCACTTCTACTTGTTAATAGTTCTAATCTTAGAACTAGACACTATCTTCTCCCTGACATACTTGATCCTTTAGGGCATAGTACTGTTGTCTCAAAACTAAAAGCCGCACTGCACTAATTCTTGTTCTTAATAAAGGTGACTTGTCTATTTAACACACATGGATCTATAATTAAAAGTAGAAGCAAAATCAAAAGGGGTCTCATAAAGGTAGAAAGTAGGGTGGTCAAGAGTACAAGATAAGGGCCTTTCCACCAGAGTCTCAAGGTTTTCTGCACAGAGACATCTAATGTAGCAGGTCTTCTTCTCTTGAGTAGGCCTTCTGGAGCTGCTTTTTTGCTCGCTGTCTCACTCACTGGAGCACCTTGAGCCTAGAGAACAAAGGCTGGGAAAGCAGCATGTCAGCACTATGTACAGAGGCTATTTTTACCAGTGGAGGGGGCCCCCTGTAGAGTAATTTATAAGGAGGTCAGTCTAAACTGTCCAGGGGTGTTTCTAACCCTGAAGAGCAAAGGGTAGGAGAGCTATCCAATCATTAGCGCCAGTCTCCGCTGTCAATTTGGTAAGGGTCTCTTAATGGTTCTATTTATTCTCTCTACCTGTCCTGAGCTTTGGGGCCTGCATGCACAATGTAACTTTTAACTAATCTCTATTATCTTGGCCAGTCCCTGATTTACCTGGGCAACAAAGGCAGGTCCATTACCTTGGGAAGATTTCTTTTAGGATCTTCAGTCCTGGTAGGAAAAGCTTCTATCCATCTTGAAACGGTGTCTATAAACACTAACAAGTACTTGTTGCAATATCTAGCTGGCTTAATTTCTGTAAATTCTACCTCGTCATAGCACAGGCCTTGCAGCTTTTGGCTATTTCTTCTGCCAAGTCAGAGAGTCCTGTAACATAGTAGTCAAAGGACCTAACCACACTTTTGAATTTTTTTGGCCCCCAGGTGGGTCAAATACTGTCCATAACTTGATAGTGTTCAGGGGTGTATCTAAAGCTGGTCTCTCTGATGTCATAATAATCTTTAGGCTCCTTGACTGCCAGGATTATTGCTCCTTGGGCCACCTGTTTAGCGGTTAGATTTGCCATCTGATTTTCTTTTGCCACAGCATCTTAGGTTTTTCTCTGCAGATGTCAACAGCCCTCTTTGTCTGTATATTGCTCCTTACAGTGGCAAAAGCATACCTGCTGTCAGTGTAGACTTTTCTTTTGCCATTCATAGAGCTTGTCACAAGTTCAACTTTCTGGGCTGACGTCCCTTTAGGGAGGCTGCTGGCCTAGATCACTTGCTTTCTGTTCACCACCATACTGTTGTCCCCGCCTTCTGCTTACCTTTAACCTCGAGGCTACTGTCATCAGTGTACCAGCTCGAACCCTCAGGCCAAGGATGATCTGATCCTTCAGATCATTTCAAGTACCAGTTTTTCAGCGCAGTGATGAGTAGGTGCAGTCTCACGCAGTGGGACAGCAGGTGGAACGAAGCGAAGGTCACTCATTCAGCCAACAAAAAGCTCTGATGTGTCACAGGAGCATTGGTAGTCATCCAGTCAGGGGGCTTTCAGATAATGCTTTCAAGAGCGTGGGATGCCATTACAGTTATTTGCTGTCCCAGAGTGAGCTTATCAGCATCCTTGACAAGCAGATTATGGCAGCAATAGTTTACAGGCAAGAAAACCACCCGCTGGCAACAGGGTGTAACTTCTTGGATAGGTAAGCCACTGGCCTTTTTTAAAGTCCCAAAGTCTGAGTAAGGACTCCTCTGGCGACCCTTGATCTCTCTTTCACATAAAGAGTGAAAGGCTTGGTTAGGTCAGGCAAAGGCTGGCCATCAGTAGGGCCTTTTTAATTTTTTTTAAAGGCTTTCAGGTGATCTGGGGTCCACACAGACACTTCCCCTTCCTTGGTTAGGCGGTACAAAGGGGTAGCTAAGGTTGCCAACCCAGGTATCTAGAGTCTGTAGAAGCCAGCAGTACCCAAGAATTTTGTTACTTGCCTTGGTGTAGTTAGCCACTACTTCCGGTCTCGAAGGGTGTATCTCAAATAAGTAACTTTAGTCTGACACAGCTGAGCCTTTTTAGCTGAGGCTCGGTCTTCAGTTGCCCAGGTTTCCTGTCTAGATCCTGTCTTTTTCTTTCTCTCCTATCACTGTGGCCAAGATTCTAGTCAAATTTTTCTCTTGTCTACGATCCCTCCTGTTTTCTCTTTCTTCTGCCTCCCGCCTCTCTCTCTCTCACACACACACACACACTTTCTCTGCCTCTTTCACTAGATCGCCTGTCTCCCTCTTTTCTCTGAAGCTTCTTTCTGATATCGGGGGCCAACTGCCTTATGAAGGCCAGCCAGGCCACTAAGGCCTTCTGGGCTTCCAAGGTAAGATTAAAGGGAGTGAACTGCCTGAAGGCTTCCATAAGTCTTTCAAGGAACATTGAGGGAGGTTCGATCGGCCCCTGCATTACCTCTTACCTTAGCCAAATTAGTGGGCCCATCTTGAGGCACCTTGGAGACCAGAGCCTGGCGTTAAATTTTCAAGCTCTCCTTACTTTTAGCCATGTCGCAGTCGCAACTGGGGCAAGTCAAAAGGAATCCCATGTTGATCTCATTTTGTAGCTGTGTAGACCGCTGTTGGCTTCCGGGCCATTTTTCTAGCCTGTAACAGAATTCTCTCTCGCTCTTCGGTTGTTAAGAGCATATGCAACAGCTGTTGACAATCATCTCAAGTAGGCTGATGAGAAAACATAAGGAACTCTACGAACCCTGTGAGGCATTGGGGATCCTGAGAAAAGGGGTGGTTAGTTTTCCAGTTATAAATACCAGCAGAGGAAAATGACCAGTACTGAAGGGTTTAAAGTTTGGGCGGGTCCACCAGAGTCTGCCCGGACTCTGTGCTCTGCAGTTCCATGTACCCGCAGCAGTCCGCCTCTCGACACCCCGAGGGGTTTAGGGTTCCCTCGGCAGCTGGGGTTGAGGCTGTGGATAAGGGGAAGGTTGTGGACTAGGCCACTCAGGAGGCTTCATAGATTTTGGAGGAGCCGAATTGGCTGGTGGCTGCGATTTGGGAGAAACCTTTAATTTCTCTTGTAACATAAGAGTACAACCACAATTTTGAGAAGCAAAACCCAATTTTAACAGTGAAAACAATCTATTTTTTTCTTTAAAAATGAACTCTGAAAACATTACTTGCTATAAATTTTGGCTGCCTGTTCCTGCACACAAACACAAGAAGGTGTAGCCGCCAATATTTCAAAAAGACACTACCCTAAATCTTATCTTTTATAAGTCGGATTTCTAGGATAAGAATTACATAGAATATTACCCAATTCAGGCGTATCTTTAGAGACCTGTTCCCATGGGTTGTCTCATGCTGCATGTTGTAGTTCTAAATTACTCTAACCCAGATTTAACAGTTTTAAGTCAACTTTTTTTTTACCAATGTTACAAATTTTTAATCATAACCAATAACTTATGAGCCACTAATCTATAACCAAGACATATAAAACATATTTATACTTTTGAAACTATTTAGAAACAAAAATGAAATGGCCGCATACATTTGTTCATTTAAACCAAGCAAAATTCTTAATTTTTCTAGCTATAATTTCAAGAGAGGAGCACCTTGTCACCTGATGAATCTAATAATCACAAGCACAGAGATTTTTGTAGGAAAAACAGCCATTTGTTCCCTTACCATAGAACTTAAGAACTTGAGAAGCTGGTGGTCCCTATAAGAGCAGCGTTTATAATCAGCTCCTAGCAGGGCTTCTCTAGCCACACTAGATTCCTAACTACAGGTGCAGGGCCCCAAAGACCAATTAATACTGTTTATTTTATTTTATTTTATTTTATTTTTTACCAAATTATCCCCAGATAGTCGGAGAGTACTGCTTTTTTCAAAACCCATTCTCTCACATCTTAGGTGTAAACTATCTCTAGTCAGGGTATAAAGCACCTGTGAGAATTACCTTTGCTTTTCTAGATTTTCACATAGCTCTAAACACATACACAAAAACACATAAAACAGAAACCAACAGATCCAAACACATTCGACCCTTTCTTGTTCTCTACAAGCAGGCAAGAATTACCTTTGCTTTTCTAGATTTTCACATAGCTCTAAACACATACACAAAAACACATAAAACAGAAACCAACAGATCCAGACACATTCGACCCTTTCTTGTCCTCTACAAGCAGGCAAAAGAATTAGACCATTTTGGAGGGGGAAGCTTCCGCTTCAACAGAACTCGGTCCCTCTGACCTATTTGGAGACGGCCAGGCGTCCCTGGCTCTCCTTACCTCCCAGGGCGTCCCCCGGGGCCACAGCCTGTGGTCCTCCTAGCACATCTGCCGACCACAGTCCTCCGGTCCTCACGGCCCAAAAGGACAGCTGTAAATACCGACCGTGCGCACATTTCAGAAAACCCCATCACTCCATCGTCTACAAACACCGTCTTCCACTTTTACCTAGACGACCAAAACCAGAGAAGCACACTTGTTCCTCACTCTGCCAGATGTAAAACCAAGGCACGAGGTGGGACTCGAACCCACGATCTCGCCTGAAACCAAGACACAAATTCAATAAACTCAGATGGATCCAAACTCAGACTTTGCCATGCTTCAGAAACATAGGACAAGACACAAACAACCCAACACAACAAGCACATGTTCCAATGTTCGTTTCAGAAAACAGACACTCAAAACAGAGACACTGGCCGGCACATACCTCCAAGTCGGTTCTTAGGTGTGAGGGGTGGTCGCGTTTCCCGGCCAATGCACCAAATGAAAGACCCACAATGTGAGGACTCCCCCACGTTCTGACTCAGGAGAGGCTACACCCCAAAATCACCCACAAGAAACGGTCTTGCTGCAACTTGCAAGAGGATTTTTATTCAAGAGTGCTCTGGGCCCACGGTCATACACCACGCAGGGGTAGAGGACTGTGGTGCCCTGAGTAGCTGAGTAAGGGGGTATTTAAAGGAAGAAACCACAACTCAAGGAAGTGGGGAGGGCGTTGTTGGAAAATACCAAAGGTACCAGTTAAGAGTCACAAGGAAGTGCAAAGTCACAAGTGTTATAAGGACTACCTGGTAATTTTTCCGGTTAACTCTCAACACAGTTTCTAAGAGCCCCTAACAAAAGCACATTTGCATAGTGGGTTCCGGGCGTTGGTCAGGGTGACTTTCTTTGAATGAACACTCTTTGAACCCAGGAAGCAGGTGGGTGGAGGAAGGAATGTCGCAATCAAGGTATGATTAGCATACCTTGGAGCAATGGGTCACAAAGGTCACATTCCCAAGCCTCGACCTAAAGGCCTAGAATTTTGTTACTTCTTCAGTTGACAAAACATCTCAAATACTTGACAGTTATAGCCAGTTCCAATATCTGTTTTAATATAATTAGGAACACCAAGTATAAAAAAATTAACATAGGCAATGGCTAAGTACACTTTTAGTTGTTTCTCTTGTAGAGCAGTTGTAACTAGAAAGCCAAAATAGGTATCAATAGTCACATGTGCATATTTTATCTATCTATCTATCTATCTATCTATCTATCTATCTATCTATCTATCTATCTATTTATTTATTTATCTATTTAATCAGAAGTAAGAGTATCCATTTGCAATAATTGATGTCCTCAAGAATTAACAC
This sequence comes from Mus caroli, assembly GCF_978045245.1. Lineage (NCBI taxonomy): Eukaryota > Metazoa > Chordata > Mammalia > Rodentia > Muridae > Mus > Mus caroli. The sequence goes on along the minus strand of NW_028227266.1, from coordinate 35,692,720 downwards.
CATTATGTGGTGTTAGAAACTGTTAGATAGAAACTGAGGACACTGAGAACAAATTTTTACAATTTGACATGCACATTTTCTAAAAATACCAAAATATTATTTTAAGCCATTACTATTTTAATGATGTAAAGAAATGAGATTTATGGTCAGTTATTCTTGTGTAAGGTCTATAATCTGCCTGGGATATAAATCTAGCATGGAATTTCCTTAAGAGGTCTTGTCCAGGCAATCTAGAGCTAATTCTTAAATGTCCAAAGACAGTCTTCTTAAAAGAACTGCATTTTCCTTATGAGTTGTATATGCATAAACGATTGCAAAATTGCAAATTCATAGTATCTGAGGGATGAACAATTTTAAGCAATTGTAAGCTCTGAGCTCTCTTGCTCTCTCTGTCTCTCTCTGTCTCTGTCTCTGTCTGTCTCTGTCTCTGTCTCTCTCTCTCTCTCTCTCTCTCTCTATCTATCTATATATATATATCATATTAATAAATATTTTGTGGTTGTGGTGTAGAGATGGCTATTTGTCAAAGTGACCCGTCCAGCAGGTTCAGTTATTCGTGGGTCACGAGGGGACTTCTCCTAAAACCAAATGGGGAGTGAGCGAGAAAGGAGACCAAGCACAGAAACGCCATGGAGCCAAATCTGAATCTTGTCAAGGTCTCATTGTGTTCAGCAAAACTTACAGTTTTTATACAAAAAAGGGAAATAACCCTTACACAGAAGGGCAGGGGAGGGGGCAGTGGTAATTTTCCTTGGTGACTACAAGGGGAGGTATGATATCTAAAAGTACATCTTGTGGTTATGACATCTGCTGTTTGCGTCAGTCAGGTCTGGTGCCATCTTGTGGTAATTGTTGGTGACCTTCATCTGGACTTAGCTTGAGGAGGGGGTCCATCTGGGAACAGTCCGTTGGTGACCTTTGTCTGGACTTAGTCACCTTGGGGAGGAGGTCCAACTTTATGTCTTAAGACTTGGTAGTTCACTTGGATTATTATAAAGAATTTAGTTTTGGCTCCCAACATCAAAGTACTTTTAACCTGAGCCTAATGGCCTAGGTTATATCTCCTAAACCTATATAAGGTTGTACTGCTGATGTCAAGTATCTGTAATCCTGGTGAACCTGTGGGATGTGCAGACATGAATCCCCAGAAGCTCACATCCCAGCTAGCCTGGCTTACCCTGCACTATGGTAGCATGCTTTGAGCAACTAGGGAAGATTAAAGTAACAACTGAGGGTGAATCTCCAGTCTTCAAACAAACTTACAAACTATAAATACTTATAAAATTTATCCAAAATTTAAAATATCCCAGAAGATACAATTTATTTATATTAAATATACGTAAAATAAATATATTTAAAATTACTAATGAAAATATGTAATTGTTCTGAAACATAAGTCATCAGGCTCTGTACTTAAATGGTAGTGACTATGTCAACATTAATTAGAAGTCGTGTATGTCAATGATGAATTTTTCTGATTTTTTTTTTTGTTTGTTTTGTTTTTTGTTTTTTTGAGACAGGGTTTCTCTGTGTAGCCCTGGCTATCCTGGAACTCACTCTGTAGACCAGGCTGGCCTCGAACTCAGAAATCCACTTGCCTCTGCCTCCCGAGTGCTGGGATTAAAGGCGTGCACCACCAACGCCCGGCGAATTTTTCTGATTTTATTTGTAATTTAAAATAAAATCCTACATATTCTGTATATGAGTACAATGCAAAACAATAGATACTCATTTTGTAGTGAGTAAATTGAATAAAATAAAAAAATTCATCAACTGACTTTTATTATGTCAGGTGAAACAATATAATTATTCTTTGTAGCACAAGCATGTAAAATGTACTTACTATTTTATAAATTGAAAATATAAAAATAATTAACCAGAGTCATTGTGCAGTGTATTGGACTCAAATGTAATTTTCTGATTGAAACCATATACATGATCTGCCTTCTTGCTGTCTTCTACACAACTCCCTATATTTTTGGTAACTTTGATTCTACTACAAAATGAGAAAGCACCTACTATTGGTCATTTTAAGTTTTTCATGTGAAAGGTTTTGTAACATAAAATTCACTTTTCTTTTTGAGGTGAGAAATGGTCAAGGAAAGAGAGTACAAATTAATAATGAAAATTATTTGTGTGTTTATTGCATCATTAATATGACATCAATCATTTGGATAGGCTGTTAGGTATACTGGAGTTACAGAAAGAAAATGAAATTATCCAAACTTTGTAAAAGAAGTTTACCAACTTACATATTGACATAAAAAAGATCTTCACTGAAATTACCAACAAAAATTTAGATCCTTCAATTTCTTACAGGATTATTGATTCTAATTAAAATCTGTCTTTTCTCTGAATTTAATCAATGATTTCCTTAATGCCACCTTGACATCCTTATTTCTCAAACTGTAAATCAGAGGGTTGAGCATGGGACCAACATTAGTGTAGAAAACTGAAGATATCTTTCCTTGTTCCATAGATCCAGAAGAATATTTAAGATACATAAATGCAGCTGATCCAAAGAAAAGAGAAATTGCCATGATGTGAGAGCTACAGGTACTGAAGGCTTTCGATCTTCCTTGTGTGGATTTGATACTTAGTATGTTGGCAAGGATGAAAACATAGGAAATGAGGATGGTGAAGCTTGGAACTGTGATGTTGATACCCACAACTATGAGAACCACAACCTCATTGACATAGGTACTGGTGCAGGAAAGTTGAAGGAGAGGAAGAATGTCACACAAGTAATGGTTGATGACATTGGCATTGCAGAAAGTCAGTCTGAGCATACAGCCTGTGTGGGCAGAGGATCCAGCAAATCCCATCCCATATGCAGCAAATGATATCACAGAACAGATCTGAGGGGACATGGTGACCTTATACAGCAGTGGATTACAGATGGCCACATAGCGATCATAGGCCATTGAGGTCAACATGTAGCATTCAGAGATGACAAAAAAGAGAAAGAGAAACAGTTGAGTCATGCATCCCGCATAGGAGATGGAATTCTTCTCAGAAACAAAGTTAATCAGCATTTTGGGGCTGAAGACAGAAGAGTAACAGAGATCAATGAAGGAGAGGTTGAAGAGGAAATAGTACATGGGGGTGTGCAGGTGAGGATTGAGGCCAATCAGGATGATCAAGCCCAAGTTTCCCACCACTGTGATTATGTAGATTATTAGAAACAGGTAAAAGAGAGGCAGCTGGAGCTCTGGACGATCTGTCAAACCAGCAAGGACAAATTCTGTCACAGAAGAGCCATTTCCAACCAGCATGCTTATCACTGAAAATCTAGACGAGAAGAGAATTTTGTTAATGGATGGGCCATTTCCACAATTTTAACATCAGCAGAATTTAGCACCATGGACAAATTTATGCTTTGTCATATGAATATATTATCACATTCTCCCATTATGACAAATATCAGTTAGCCCATGCTTATGTTTATAACCTGAATACTACAATAACATTCTTCTATCCTTGCCTCAACCTATTGAGGTAGTGTGCCTGACATGCATTCATTAATTAACTTAGGTAGTGGGATGTGATTTACAGTCTCTTCGGTCTGGTACTTCAAATCCCATTCTTTCATTGCATTAGACTTCCTACTTCTTTTGTGATGTACATAAAGAGTGAGTTCTGGTAGGACATCAGCCATACAGATTTATCCCTCACAGTAATGAGAGGTTTCCATAGTGCTTACTAGACTCTATGAAGCTAGCAATTGATAGCAGGTATGGACGATATCCACAGTAGCTCAAGATTTACCTTTTTAATAATTTAATATCTAATTATATTCTTCACTGTTTCTTCACATTTCTTCTACTCTATCCTAACTTCACACAGGGATGGAGAAAGGTTTTACTTTCAAAGGTTTACAAAGGCATAAAAAAGAAAATAGTAATTAATATGGGTTTCATTTATGACACATATTTTAATGCTCAAACAATATGCTTATTATAAATAAATTCTTTCTGTAGATGGCACCTTAGTATTTTGTTTAAAATAAGTACCTACTCCCTGCTATGGTAGTTTTGTATTTCATGTGTCACCCGGAAATATTATGCTTGTCTTTCTATTTGACCAAAGAGGAAATACATACAGGCAACAACAGAATCTGAGCTCTGTACTACTGATCCGTTGTTGTTGTTGTTTGCTTTTCAATATAATAAGTACTCTCTTTTTTGCACACAAAAGAAATTGCAGACATGAATAGGAATGAATGCACTCACCTTTTCTTGATTTTGAACAGTCCTACCTCACTTCCACTATCCAGAACACCGAATTGGCATCAAATACCAATTAAAAATGGCCAGATATCATCACAAAATCCTATGTGGTAAAAGTGTCATAGCAAAGGTCTCATGATTTGAGACTCACTCTGAGATACGAATAATACTTCTAAATAATCATTTTCTCAAAATTGGTGAAGGAAATTCACATTATATCACTCCAGAGCCACCACTTAAATAGAGTACAAGACTGCTTATAATCTTTTAGACCTGATTAGAAATCCAGGAACAGGTTCCCCCACCCCCAAAGGAACACTCCATGGTGATCAAGTAGGAAAAGAAAAAAAAAAGATTTATGTTTAAACAGCACTTTGTTTTAGTACACATAATATTTTCATCAGGGACTGTCTAGTCACCTGAGTATAGACTTACAAAGATGTAAGTACAATTAACATCATTAAATTTTTCACTGCTTATTTCTATGAAGTAAATTAACTTTAGACAAAATCTGTATTTGATTGACGTAAATTTTATTTTTAAGCCAATTTTAGTAAATTTATTTTATATTTATTATACAAAGTAAGGATTGCATCTAACAAACTTTGAATATATTCACCTCAATTTGCTCTTTCTAATTTGCATCTGTACAATCTTTTTCTCTTCTACAATGCTAAGAGTATTCAGTTCACATTTCTATATAGATCACATATACAGCATGTTGATTTTCAGTTCTATACATTTTGCACACAAATAAAATAATTGCTATAATATTTATTAAAGAAGCAATAAACCTATATAGTGTATGATGTCATGTGATCTTTATACATGCATCAATTTATAAGCACCTCAGTGTTGAATTACATTTATATCAGGCACAGAAATAGGCAATTTTTTCTTAGGCATTTCTACTTTAGAAATATATAAAATGAAAATGGCCCTTTACTTCATTTACTTTAGTTTTCTTGCATTGTTCAGATAAACCTTATCCACAGTATAATAATGTTATATCAGTAAAATACATTGATATTTATGAGCAACCATTTCAAGAAAACATGACTTCACAATTTCCATATATAACTGGAGATTTACTTATGAAAATACATGCATTTTTTCTAATTTTAAGTAAATCTTGACACAATACTTTTACTTTAATGTAAAAGCTTGTAATATAAATCTACATGAAAACACTGTTAGATTTAGTGTTCAAAGGTCATTACCAACACATTCTTTGTTAATTTTAGTACACACATAAGCAGAAATTTAAATTTTCTGGAAAGTAAATTTTAAGGTACACCATTAAATTTGTATTTACTACAGTTGTTTATTTCATTCAATAAGCCATTCATTAATTTTATTTATATTATTGATATAATTATATTAATGTTTGTATTAATACTTAATATATGCAAGTCAATTTGGGAGTATAAAGAAAGTTAAATAAGTAATTAATACATAAGACTCAGATCTTCTGTGCTATTTGTAATAGGTGAGGTAACGGTAGTTAGTAGAAGCATCAGTGTTCATGTACAGAATACAGTAAGGATTCAATACCTAATTGGTGTCCATTTGACCAAGTATATCCCACAACAGTCCACATAGATATTTGAAGCCTGTCAGCATTCAATAAAAGGAGAATATTTAAGTTGAAAACATTGTGACTCCCCTAAACACACACACACACACACACACACACACACGGGCTTACACACTAAGGAATGAGGTTTTTTGCACTAAATATAAGTTCTAAAAAGAGAAAAATTTTGATGACTGGTCATGTGTGTGTGGGATGTCTTGCAACCATGTTTGGAGGATTCAATGGGAAGGGATAAAAGAACTGCTTAGTAAAGAGATCCAGGGTGGATGTTCACTGAAGCCCTGACTCTTTGGACTGATATGAGATAAGAAAATAAAAACAAGTTCTTTAAAATTATTAAATAGGAATTCATATAAAGTTTTTTTTAAAGTGATCTAAATTTTTTCACACAATTTCTTCTTATAGTGATATTGGAAGTCCAAAAGAATAGCAAAAGAAAGAAACTGATATTGGTATAATATTAACTAAATCACAAATATTGTTTAGCTTTCAGGAACTGCATGTGTGGTGGGGTGTAGGTTTGTGTGGGTTTGTTTGCAGGTCTCTATATAGATTTGTGGAAATCAATCCTAAAAATACTGCTACCAACCTGACCACCATCATGATACAATATTATTCTACCAATATAGAACAACAACCACATACAAATTATATATCCACAGGGGTAATATCATTATCTTATTGTCTGACAACTAATGATTTCATCATCATCTCTGCACTATGACTAATTTGAGGATGATAGATGGACTTCTACACCCTATGATCTCTGGAAATACTCTCAGGGTTTGATGGTTATTTTAGTTGTTTTAGTGTAGTTTTATTTTGTTTTATTTTTCACTACACATAACATATTTCAGGTCTCTCAAAGCTGTGGCATCTGTGACAAACTAGTGGCTTCAATTGCTGAAAACCATTCTATTTATGATAACCTAAGATTTACATTCTAGTGAGACCAACATAAGAGTACTTGGTCCTTGTATGGTCACAAGGTTTTGTGGGTGGGTAATATTTCATAAGCAGAGGCTGCAGTACCACAGTTGAGTCTATTGGCATTAGCATTTTCATGTTAAAAGAATGGGAAGGATATAATCCAGTCCCAGTTCTGGAAAATGTTTGGTGACAAGAGGTGGCAAGTTGGGATTCCATCTCCCCTACGATTTGGAGACGTCATTATGATTGCCTCCGTATATTTCAGGAATGATATACTGCATTAGAGTTCCTTAATTCTAGCTGTCTCTCTATGCATTCTCTTCTCCTCTTTACATGATCCTCCTGTTCTAGTTCCTGCTGCTGGTTCACCTGTATATCATAATCTAGTCCCGCTTCCTAGGGATATTTGTGTGCCTACTGTAGTCCTTTCTGGTAAATCTAAACTCTCTGAGTCTACACATTAGAGCATACTTATTATTTACTTAATGGCTAAAACACATATAAGTGAATACATGCTATATTTAACTTTCTGCGTGTAGCTTATCTCACTTAGGATGAATTTTTCAATCCATTCCTCTTCAAATTACAAGATGTCATTTTAAAAAAAATAGCTAAGTAATGTCACATTGTATAAATGAGCCACTTTTTTCTTTTTTCTGTTTTAGATCATCAAGGGTGTTTCCAATTTCTGGCTACTGATGAATAGAGAAGCAATGACCATGACTTATCAAGTGTTCTTCTGGTAGGATAGAACATCCTGTGTGTATATGCCCTTGAGTGGGATAGCCGGGTCATCATGTAGGTTGATTCCTAACATTGTGAGAAATCACCATACTGAATTCTGTAGTTGATGTATGAGCTTTCACTTATACCACTGATAGAAGTGAGTGCCTTACTTCATATCTTGGTCAGCATGAGCTGTCATTTGTGTTATAGTTCTTACCATTTTGACTTGTGTAGGATGGAATCTCAAAGTAGTTTTTATTTGCATTTCCCTAATGAGTAAAGATGTAGAAATTTCTTTGTTTCTGAGCCATTTGAGTTTACTCTACTGCAAATTCTCTATTTTGATCTGTACACAATTTTTAAATTGAATTATTTGGTTTTTAATATCGAGTTTCTTGAGTTTTTAATATATTTTTTGATATTAGTCTTCTGTCAGATATTGAGTTGGTAAAAATATTTCCCATACTCTTTGAATGATGTTGTTCTTTCCTTAACAGAAGCTTTTCAGATTCATGATGTCCCATTTATTAATTCTTGATCGTAGTGCCCGTGTAAATGTGTGCTATTCAGAAATTAATTTCCTGTGCCAGTACTTGCCTGCTCATATACAATTGAGTTCTTGTCCCTAGGAAATCTACAAATAACCTTGCCACAAAATTTTGACACAGAATTATGACTTGCTTGCAAAATATGCTAAGGCAATGGTGGCACAAATCTTCTAAAAACAAACAACTATTGTCTGATTTGACTTAAAGCACACTCCCTGAGATGGAAGTTATACACAGTACTCCTTGGTGATCAAGAAACAGAGCATGTATAGTCTAGTGATCTAGGGTAAATCTAAGTATAAAAAGTAGCAAAAATAATGAAGAATGACTTACTGTCATTATCTTCTACACTCATAGATCAGGATCTTAATGACTCATCACAGAAGCTTCCTCCTTCACCATATGAGAACAAATAGACATAGACCCATAAGTTATACAGAGAAAGATAGAGACCTTAGAACAATAAATTCTTAAAGGGATGTCTCCATGAAATCCCTCCCTCAGAGTTCATGAAACACGGCAGAAGAGGAGGCAGAAAGAATGAAAGAGTCAGAGGAGATGAAGGATACCAGAAGAAGAAAGCACTTTAAATCAATAGCTGAACTCACAGAGACAGAAATAGCAAGCAGAATGCCTCATAGGTTTGGACCAGGTCCTCTGACCATATACATTCATACACATGGATCCACATACACACAAAGATATATATAAATGAATGATGTATATATAATGTATATATATATATATAGTAGGTTGATATGTAATATATATATATATATATATATATATACATATATATAAATATATTACATTTGTGCTGACAACACTTCTCCAAAAGGACACAGGCTATTAAACAAAAAATGACAGTTCCAGGAATGAGTTGTTGACCGAGGGAATCAAATAGACTCCAAAATCTATATAGGATACTGATGTTGCTCTTCTTTACCTCCCAGAAGTTAAAAATAAAATGCCTTGATGAAGACACCACACACTTCAGAAACAAACATGGAAGAATTGATCAGTATCTAAACTAAAAGCCTACCCCAGAAGGACTAGCTTTTCTGGTACTACAAAGTGTTATTTGAGTTGCTACAGAAGAGAAGAAACCAGTCACCTGACCCAGCAGTGAGCCCTATAAATCACAACAATGACCAACATGGCAAGACACTCATTAAAATGAAAATTAGCATCTCATATCTAGGAGCTAGCCAACAGATGTCTAAATGAACTTAAGGCCAGCTCAACAGGAGGGAATTATGTGTGATACTCGAAACCTCGCCAATACCAAGATCTAGTGAAGTTATGGATTCTAAAGCAGAACATAAAATCACCACTTTACTAAAACAGTTAGTTCTTCATACCTGCATTCTAAACACTTGTACCAAACCAATATGTACAGTTTTCACCATCAAAGAAGCTTCTCTTTGCAGTAAATAAAGACCACTACAGAAAACTACAAGTGTAGGGAATAGCAGGCTGGTCTCCAGTCGACCTGAGATCTGAACCTTGATGGTCATAATTTACCTTCATGACAAGGCGTTCCCTCATGCTCCTGGAACTCTGGCCCCTGTCTAAGTTACCACCCACAGCCCCCACAAGAGAAGCATGGTCAGTAGTCACTTAGAAAATGGCCCAAGCTTCTGACCTTTAGGCTAAACTCCTCCCCAGTTACCTAGCAACAGTGAAGACAATAAAAAGGGGTGTTCAGCCCCCCACCTCGCTCTCTTACGCTCTCACTCCTTTGTTCTCTCAATATCTCACTTCTCTCTCCTCTTCCCTTTATCCTTGTCTTCTCTCCTCTCTCTCTCTCTCTCTCTCTCTCTCTCTCTCTCTCTCTCTCTCTCTCTCTCTCTCTCTCTCTCTCTTCTCTCTTTCTGCCTGCATTTCTATAATAAAGCTCTTAAACCACAGAGAGTCTGTGATCCGCTGCTCACTCTAGTCAGTGTTGGTAACCTCTGCCCTTATCCCTCTCTCCTAAAACCCTGGGGCTGCAGGGTGTGGCCCTGGGGCTCCTAGGTCAGGGGCTGCCCCTTCTCCACTCCCCACCGAGTGGGTCAGAGGCTTAGATGCCCACCCGGGGCTGAGTGGAAAGCGTCCAGCAGCCCCCCAATGCGTGTGTCTGCCTGTGCAGAGCACAGGAATTCTGGCCGGATGTTGGCCCCCCTTTCTCCTCCCCCTCTTCCCCAGGGCCTTCTTCTCATGATAAACTCCTTTACTGGTTACTGAATACTAAGTCATCTACCCTGAAATTATAAGTACAAGCAACACTAAAAAGGTTCAGCAGGACAGATGACTATATATATATGACATAGATAGATGATAGATAGATAGATAGATAGATAGATAGATAGATAGATAGATAGATAGATGATAGGGATAGATACAGATAGATATTGTGTGTGTGTGTGTGTGTGTGTGTGTGTGTGTATGTTTGTGTGTATAAAGAGGTCATGACTTTGAGAGAAAATTGTGAAATGGGAAGAAACTGGAGGTAGGGAAAAGGGGCAATAATGCAATTATATTTTAAGTAAAAATAACTCTCTTCCTTGGTCCGGCTTACAAGATTCATGTGGTATATAAAAAATGGGCCCAGTAATGACTGCTGCTAAGTTTCACAGAGCATTGTCTCATCTATGACCTGGTGACTTATATCATGCAGCATATCTACAGAAGTGTTACTCTAAATGACAGGCAACCAAATTTTGTTACCCTGAGATCAAAGTTACATTTCGGGCAAGCAGGTTGTAGGTCTATGATAAGAAGCATATTTCATTTTTTTCTATACCTATTACTTTTTAATTGAATTGTTTCCCAGACAGAGAAAAGAGTTTCCTAAGACTCTCTGAGGGTGTAGATAATAATTTTAATTATAAATATTATTAAATTCAGAGTTAATTTAAATGCTAAATTATTTTTTTAACCTAGATCAATGAAAGAAATTGAAATTGTAAAATAATCCCATTTGCTAAGATGATAGGTTAATAACGCACAGAGACCAGTCCATTCAGGAGAGCTTGCGGGCTGCAGATGCAACAGAGATTCTTGGACAGGGGCCCTTCAGGCCTTCATCCTCAGCCAGGAGGATGAGCTGGGACCCAGACCTCTGTACACCCTCTCTGCCAGAGGAGAGTCAGCCTCCGGGGAGGGCTCTGACCCCAGGACTCAGGCGAGATCGCCATCTTGTATCCCAGGTCTCTCAGTGACCAGTCTGACAGGAGAGCATGTGGGCCACAGAAGCAACAGAGCTTCTTGGACAGGGTCCCTTCAGACCTTCATCTTCAGCCAGGAGGCAGAGCTGAGCTCCAGACTTCTGTGCACCTTCCCTGTAAGAGGAGAGCTTGCCTGCAAAGGGTGTTCTGACCACTGGGACTAAGGAGAGAGTTGGATTCCCAGGAGTGTTGACAGAGGCTAACAGAATCACAGGAGGAACAAGCTCCAGCCATAGACAGCTAGAACATCTAGCACCAGAGATTACCAAATGGTGGAAGGCAAATGTAAGAATCTTACTAACAGAAACCAAGACCAGACCAGGTGAGAACACAATCTTATATCTGGGGTCCCTTAGAGACCAGTCTACACAGGAGAGTACTCAGACAGCAGAAGCAACATAGCTTCTGGAATAGGGTCCTGTTTGTGTCTACATCTTCAACCAGGAGTCAGAACTGAGCTGCAGACCTCTGTGCGCTTTCCCCACCAGAGGAGGGGTGGTCTCCAGGGAGGACTCTGACCTTGGGATCAGGGGAGAACACCGTATTGTATCCCTGGTCCCTCAGAGACCAGTCTGCCCAGGATAGCACATGGGCAACAGAAGCAACATAGCTTCTGGGACAGGGTGCATTTTGGGCTTTCATATTCAGCCAGGAGGCAGAGCTGAGCTCCAGGCCTCTGTGCACCTTCCCTGCAAGAGGAGATCTTGCCTGCAGAGAGTACTCTGACCACTGAGACTCAAGAGAGAGTTGGACTCCAAGGAGTGCTGACAGAGGCTAACAAAATCACAGAAGGAGCAAGCTCCACTCAGAGACAGCTATAACAAATAACACCAGAGATTACCAGATGGCAAAAGGCAAATATAAAAATCTTACAAACAGAAACCAAGACCACTCAGCATCATCAGAACCCAGCACTCCCATCACAATGAGTCCTGGATACGCCCAAGACACCTGAAAAGCAAGATTCTGATTTAAAATCATATCTCATGATGCTGGTACAGGATCTTAAGAAGTACATTTATAACTCACTTAAAGAAATAGAGGAGAACATAGCTAAATAGGTAGAAGGCCTTAAAGAAGAAGCACAAAATTCCATTAAAGACTTCCAGGAAAACACAACCAAATAGGTGTAGGAATTAAAAAAAAATCCAAGATCTAAAAAGGGAAGTAGAAACAATAAAGAAAACCCAAAGAAATCAGGAACCATAGATGTGAGCATCAGATACAGAATACAAGAGATGGAAGAGAGAAACTAAGGTGCAGAAGATTCCATAGAGAACATGAACAAAACAATCAAAGAAAATGCAAAATCCCAAAAGATTCTAACTCAAAACATCCAGGAAATCTAGGACACAATGAGAACACCAAACTTACTGATAATAGGGGTAGATGAGAATGAAGATTTTCAAATTAAAGGGTCAGTAAATATCTTCAACAAAATTATAGAAGAGAACTTCCCTAACCTAAAGAAAGAGATGCCCATGAACATACAAGAAGCCTACAGGACACCAAATAGACTAGAGCAGAAAAGAAATTCCCAAAAGCTCCAGAGCAAAAGTAAGCAAATACACTCAAGAGGAGTAAACGGAAGTAAATAATCAAACTCAGGGCTGAAATCAACCAAGTGGAAAGGAAAAAAAGAAAAACCATACAAATAATCAACCAAACCAGGAGCTGGTCCTTTGAGAAAATCAACTTGATAGATAAACCCTTAGCCAGACTAACTGGAGGGCACAAAGACAGTATCCTAATTAACAAAATCAGTAATGAAAAAGGAGACATAACAGAACACTAAGAAATTCAAAACATCATCAGATCCTACTACAAAAGGCTATACTCAACAAAACTGCAAAAGCTGGATGAAATGGACAAATTCCTAGACAGATACCAGGTACAAAATTAAATCAGGATCAGATTAATGATCTAAACAGCCCCATATCCCCTAAAGAAATAGAAAGAATCATTAATAGTCTCCCAACAAAAAAAAAAAAGAAAGAAAGAAAGAAAGAAAGAAAGAAAGAAAGAAAGAAAGAAAGAAGGAAAGAAAGAAAGAAAGAAAGGGGGAAAAAAAGCCCAGGACCAGATGGGTTTAATCCAGAGTTCTATCAGACCTTCAAAGAAAACCTAATTCCAATTCTCCTCAAACTATTCCATGAAAGAGGAACAGAAGGTACTCTACCGAATTCATTCTATGAAGCCACAATTACTCTGATACATAAACCACATAAAGACCCAACAAAGAGAACTCCAACCCAATTTCCCTTATGAATATCTATGAATATCAATACAAAAACACTCAATAAAATGCTCGCTAACAGAATCCAAGAACACATCAAACTGATAATCCATCATGATCAAGTAGGTTTCATCCAAGGGATGCAGGGATGGTTTAATATATGGCAATTCATCAATGAAATTCACTATATAAACAAACTCAAAGACAAAAACCACATGATCATCTCCTTAGATACTGAGAAAGCATTTGACAATACCTAAAACCCATTCATGATAAAACTCTTGGAAAGATCAGGAATTGAGGGCCCATACCTAAACAAAATAAAAGCAATATACAGCAAACCAATAGCCAACATCAAACTAAGTGGAGAGAAACTTGAAGGAATCCTATTAAAATCAGGGACTAGAAAAGACTGTCCACTTTCTCCCTACCTATTGAATATAGGACTCAAAGTACTAACCAGAGCAATTAGAGAACAAAAGGAGATCAAGTGGATAAAACTGGAAAGGAAGAAGTCAAAATATCACTATTTGCAGATCATATGATAGTATATATAAGTGACCCTAAAAATTCCATCAGGGAACTCCTAAACCTGATAAACAGCTTCAGTGACATAGCTGCATACAAAACTAACTCAAACAAATCAGTGGCCTTTCTCTACACAAAGGATAAACAGGATGAGAAAGAAATTAGGGAAACAACACCCTTCACAGTAGTCACAAATAATATAAAACATCTTGGTGTGACTCTAAGGAACTGAAAGACCTGTATGATAGGATCTTCAAGTCTCTGATGAAAAAATTTGAAGAAGATCTCAGAAAATGGAAAGATCTCCCATGCTCATGGATTGGCAGGATTACTAGAGTCAAAATGGCTATGTTGCAGAAAAGAATCTACAGATTCAAGGCAATCCCCATCAAAATGCCAATTCAATTCTTTACTGAGTTAGAAAGGGCAATTTTCAAATTAATCTGAAATAACAAAAGACCTAGGATAGCAGAAACTATTCCCAACAATAAAAGTACCTCTGGTGGAATCACCATGTGTGACCTAAAGCTGTACTACAGAGCAATTGTGATAAAAACTGCATGATGCTGGTACAGCGAAAGGCAGGTAGATCAATGGAATAGAATTGAAGACCCAGAAATGAACCCACACACATATGGTCACTTGATCTTTGACAAGGGAGCTAACACTATCTAGTGGAAAAAAGACAGCATTTTTCATAAATGGTACTGGCACAACTGGCAGTTATCATGTAGAAGAATTCAAATTGATCCATTCCTGTCTCCCTATACAAAGCTCAAGTCTAGGTGGATCAAGGAACTCCACATAAAACTAAAAACACTGAAATTTATAGAGGAGAAAGTGGGGAAGAGTCTCAAAGATATGGGCACAGGGGAAAAATTCCTGAATAGAACAGCAATGGCTTATGCTATAAGATCAATAATCCACAAATGGGACCTCATAAAGATGCAAATCTTCTGTAAAGCCAAAGACACTGTCAATAAGACAAAAAGGCCACCAACTGATTGGGAAAGAATCTTTACCTATCCTACATCATATAGGGGACTAATATCCACTATATATAAAGAACTCAAGAAGATGGACTCCAGAAAATCTAATAACCTTATTAAAAAGAGGGGTACAGAGCTAAACAAAGAATTCTCAACTAAGGAATACTGAATGGCTAAGAAGCACCAGAAAAAAATGTTCAAAATACTTAATCATCAGGGAAATGCAAATCAAAACAACCCTCAGATTCCACCTCACACCAGACAGAATGGCTAAGATCAAAAATGCAGGTGACAGCAGATGCTGGCGAGAGTGTGGAGACTGAGGATCACTCCTCCATTACTGGTAGGATTGCAAGCTTGTACAACCATTCTGGAATCAGTGTGGGGGTTCCACACTGATTGGACATAGTATTATTGGAAGATCCAGCAAGACCTCTCCTGGGCATATACCCAGAAGATGTTCCAACTTGTAATAAGGACACATGCTCCACTATGTTCATCACAGCCTTATTTATAATAGCCAGAAGCTGGAAAGAACCCAGATGTCCCTCAACAGAGGAATGGATACAGAAAATGTGGTACATTTAAGCAATGGAGTGCTACTTAGCTATTAAAAACAATAAATTTATGAAATTCTTAGGCAAATGGATGGGTCTAGAGGATATCATCCTGAGTGAAGTTACCCAATCACAAAAGGACTCACATTATTTGCACTTACTGATAAGTGCATATTAACACAGGAACTTAGACTACTCAAGATACAATTTGTGAAACACATGAAATTCAAAAAGGAAGACCAAAGAGTGGATACTTCATTCCTTCTTAGAATGGGGAACAAAATACCCATGGAGGGAGTTACAGAAAAAAAGTTCGAAGCTGAGACAGAAGAAAGGACCATTCAGAGGCTGCCCCACCTGGGGATCCATCCCATATACAACCACCAAACCCAGACACTATTGTATGTGCCAATATGATTAGCTGACAGGACCCTAATATAGCTATCTCATGAGAGGCTATGCCAGTGCCTGGCAAATACAGAAGTGGATGCTCACAGTCATCTCTTGGATGGAATACAAAGCCCCTAATGAAGGAGCTAGAGAAGTAACCAAGGAGCTAAAGGGGTCTGCAAACCTATAGGAGGATCAACAATATGAATTAACCAGTGCCCCCCAGAACTGTGTCTTTAGTTGCATATGTAGCAGAGGATGCTGTAGTAGGTCATCAATGGGAAAGAGGCCCTTGTTCTTGTGAAGATCATATGCCCCAGTACAGGGAAATGCTGGAGCCAGGAAGAGGGAGTGGGTGAGTTGGGGAGCAGGGAGGGGTGAGGGTATAGGGGACTTTGGGATGACATTTGAAATGTAAATGGAGAAAATATCTAATAAAAAACAACAAAAAAAACAATAAATAATTAAATAAAGCACTTGCCAGATAAGAGTGAGGACTGGAGGTCAAACTCCCACATAATTTCCAGGTGGGTACCTTGATCTACCTATAGTTGCAGTACTCATAAGGCAGAGGCAGGATATTTTTGGAACAAGCTAGCTATCCAAACTAGCTATATTGCTGAGCTCAGACATCAACTGAGAGACTCTAACTCAATGAATAAATGGATAATGATGGTGAAAGTCTCCTGATATCAAACACAGGCATTTACTTACATACACATACATCTACATGAACACATTGTGTGTCCTCACACTCATATGAACACTAACTATATTCACATGCAAATGGCATAAATAAATAAGCCCATTTACTTCACAGAATTGAGCCATACTATGTTCTGATTTGTTTTCCACCAGGCTATGTTGACTAGAAAAGAATTTGTATTGATATTTCGTATCTTGAACTTAAAACTCAACATTTACTTTTTAAAAAGTACATTTTAGGTTTTGGATTTACATACCTGACCCTGTGTCCTTAAGAAGTGTTGCAAGTCAACTAGAACATGTGCATGAGAATATATTTCAAATAATTTTTGACAAATGTGACTTTTCATGCTAAGTAACAATAAAGCAATATTTTTAAAATATAGAATATTTTTAGAAGGCAATTTGAAGCTCATTTGCTTAAATAAACAAAAATATTATAATGAATAAAATTGGTTCACTTTACTACAAATAATTTTATTCAGTTTAATTCAAAGATTTAACTGGTATAATGGCCGGGCAGTGGTGGCGCATGCCTTTAATCCCAGCACTCGGGAGGCAGAGGCAGGCAGATCTCTGAGTTCGAGGCCAGCCTGGTCTACAGACTGAGTTCCAGGACAGCCAGGGCTACATAGAGAGACCCTGTCTCGAAAAAACAAACAAACAAACAAACAAACAAAAAAACTAACTGGTATAATGATTTATCAGCATACATTTTAAAACAAATATCTTTTCAAATATAATCTACACAAATAAATATCACAGTTTAAAGATTCCTCTTATTTGAAGTCCATATACCACTATTTTTTTATACTATTGACTCAGAGCTGAAACAGTCTCTTCTGGTGGAAAAGGCAAGGTTCCTGATATTCAGGCAGCTCATAATATTCGCTGCCCTAAGAATATCTTACCAGTAAATGGTCCCTGAAGGAAGAAGGCATTATGTAGATCTAATTGCTTACTGGTGACAGGAATTCAATGAACCATTTTCCACCATGGGCCAGGCTTATGGGCAATGCAGGAGCACTTAGATCTCCCATATTTCTGTCAGTATCACATCAACTAGACTTCTGTGAGCAACAACACAAAATTCATTGTTTTACAAGACTGACTTGTGTTCAATTGTTTCTTTGGTCTGTTTTTGGTACCCTGAGTAGAATAACTGAAAGCTTATACTTCTGTCCCCAGAAAAAGTCTTATCACATACATGCAGGATAACATGTTCTGAACAGATTCCAGTCTTGTGGACACACACAAAAGAAAATGCTATACAATAAAATTAACTGATTTTTTTTAGAGTGTTTGGATAAGTCATCTTTCTCTACAAATAAAAATGTCACATGAAATATGCTCCTTAAATATACAGTTAACTGAGAGAACATGACTCCTTGGAAAGACTTATTCAATCTCAGACTCACCATCCTAAAAAAATCCAAAATCATAAAAATGATGAAAATATTATTCAGTCTCCCATGCCTGTGCCACTTTAATATTTATACTGTAAGAACAGGTACATCTTAAAAATTGGATCCTAAATCTCAGCTTTATCTCTATAATAAGCATTATTGCTAAGTTTATTTTTTTGGCTGGCTTCCATCTTTTGAAATCATTATGAAACAACTCTATAGAAGGTCTATCTGGTGTTTCAAAATCATCTGCCTTTGCATTCTTTATGAAGTGCACAGTGGGTGTGATAATAGTCCCTGATTATAAGGCGTGTGGCCTTAAAAAGTCACATGGCTATTTTTCTTATCCAGATGTCAGATACATATTACCCTTGGCCCTGAGATTCAAACTCAAGCAGAAGCATGTATGTACTTTATCTCTAACCTTAAGTGTACTTATGGTTTGGTTTTCAGAGGAAGCAAATAGATTATTTTTCTAAACTGCATTCTTTATATATAAACAAAACAGAAAATAAATGGACTAGTGTTCTATAGCCAGGGATGTAATAATTTTAAAAAACAATAATAGGCCAATCCATATATCAGAGAAAGATAGTGACAATTACAGCTCAATTCAATAAGGCAATCAGATTGTGTATTATCAAAATTGTGGTGGTAGACAAGGCTGATAGCATTCTTACAGTTTTGTAAGAATCAAATATTATTTGTAAAAAAAAAGTACAGAGTTTGTTATAGAAGTGAAAATAAAGTCTAGACTAAGTAAGTCTCTAAAGGACTCAAAATAATCTTGAAATTTTGACAACTATGCTATATCTACATAATTGTCCTCTTTAATGTCATCTGAGTAACTTAAATGAAACTCCCTGTTGTCTAAACAACAAACAAGCAAAGGAAAAATAAGTCTCAGAAATATAAGCAAGAAAGAAAAAAGTCATAAAGAACACAGTTTTTGAATTTCCTTGCATAGAGAAAGCACACAGCAAAAAGCCATAGATATTATCCTTAGGAGAATGAAGAAAAACCGGAGACTGCCTCTTGATCTGATATTGGCAGTGATCAACATCTCGGAGCAATATGAAGAGGAAAACAAGTGATGGAACAAATTAGACACGAGAATTACATTTCATAGTAGCACGAATAAAGAGTTTACGATGGAAATCTTTTCCAGACCCTATAGAGTGTAAAAGAAAACAGAAGAATGTAATGAAAAAAAACGAAGAGAGAATAAAGCGATGTAGTGGGGCAGGACTATAAAAGCACAACTGTTCATTCAGCTTGTGACTCTTTTCATTGTTCTCTTCACAGCAAGTTTGACATCCTTGTTCCTGAGGCTGTAAATGAGAGGATTCAGCATGGGTACCACAAGGGTGTAAAATATTGATAAAAATTTCCCCTGGCCCACAGTCTCAGCAGATGTTGGCTTGATATAGGCAAGTAGTCCAGACCCATAAAAGAGGCTAACAGTTATGATGTGGGACCCACAAGTGCCCAGGGCTTTTGACCAACCCTTACTTGATGACATATGAAGGATATTGGAAAGGATCATAGCATATGAGACTAAAATAATGATGCTAGATAAAATTATAATTGTTCCAACCACAACAGAGCTCACAAGCTCGTTGACATAGGTGCTGGTACAAGAGAGCTGAAGGAGGGGAAAGATGTCACACATGTAGTGGTTGATGTTTGAATTACAAAAACTGAGCCTGATCATAAACCCTGTATGAGTCATGGCCCCAGCAAAACCCATCAAGTAAGAACCAAACACCAGCAGACAGCAGATCTTAGGAGACATCACAACTGTGTACTGCAGGGGATGACAGATGGCCACATAGCGATCATAGGCCATGGCTGTCAGCACATAACATTCAGAGTTTACAAAAAAGCAGAAGAAAAATAGTTGACTCATGCATCCTTCATAGGATATGGTGTTCTGCTCTGAAACAAAACTCGTCAGCATTGTGGGGTTACAAACAAATGAATAACAAAAATCAATGCAGGACAGATTGAAGATGAAAAAGTACATGGGAGTGTGAAGATGTGAATTTAGGCAAATGAGATTCATTAAGCTCAGGTTTCCCACCACAGTGGCTGTGTAGTTTAACAAGAATAGGACAAACAGAGGCAACTGGAGCTCTTTTTGAACTGTTAATCCCATAAGAATGAACTCAGTCACTGAAGAATTACTTTCTGTAACCATTTGCTTCATGACTTGCATCTGTAATAGTGAGAGAATAAAATGTCACTAACAGGTATCTCATCATTGATCCCAGAGTAAGAACTGGAGTTCCTGCTTACTAAGCGTGGTGCCTATTGTACACACAGAAACGCATACATGAGCACTACTGCTCATGTTATTTTCCTCAAAAAGTCCCATTTTCTGTTTCCTTATACACATTTTATTTCCATGCATCCAGAAAAAGTGAAGACAGATCTCTCCAATGTCTCTAAACTTTACTTTCCTTGGTTCTCCTAGACTTTCTTAGGAGTTAGGGTAGAAAAGAGTAAGACGTAACTAACTCATAGAGTTTTGAAGAGAAATTGTTAAGGCCATGATTGTTGACTGCTCACCTTGTGTTTCTGGAGCTTCTCTGCTATCAAAATGCATGATGTATTTCCCTTCACTGTCCTGAGAAGGTTGAAGTTAAAAATAATGAAGCAGGTGGTAATTATTAGTATAGATATACTTACAGCATGCTAGGATAGCATAACAGGGAGTATCCTGAATCTGTATTTGAGAACTTCACTAGAAATTTATTTTCACATATAGGAAAGAAAATCATTGTCTTCTATGAATCTCTAAAACATCACTTGAGTTAGATGAGAATGTGTATCACAAGACCAGGATTTCTGAGAAAATTCATTAGTAGTCCTTGAAATTATTCTCTTTGTTTTGGGACTTCTTCTCATGTTGGGTGAGCCCTCGAGAGTAGACTTCACTGAGCTTGTGTTTGTATTCAGTTTGATAACTAGTCTTGGATGTTTAGAAATATAATTTCCCAGTAGGAGTACCTATGCCTCAAGGCAGAGTCATGACTGGTCTCCTTTCTTATTCTACTCATTATTCTCCTAATAACTCTGGAATAAATGTCCAGGGACATGCCCTCTTGACACTTACAATTTTCCTATGATTACAATAATAAACAGAGAGTGTTGCATAACATACAAAAATTTAAAGCAAGACAAATTGCAAGTCTATACAAATTTAAATCCAGATTTCCAACTCTGTATCTACAAAACTGCAGACTTCTTTGATCCTTTTTTTATGTATAGTTTTAAAACACACTTATTAAAATGATTTGGTTTTATGTAAATGTAGAATTTTTCCCTAGAGTATATAAATCTGTGGTTCAATTTTAGCACTGCAAATAAAACAGCTATCTTGCTGTGTAATTGAATGAAATGAAGGACAAATGTATTAGAACTCTTATACACGTATGAAAGTGCGCTGATAAGTGTTAGCTACCCTATATTACACATTCCTATTCAGATAATTTTTTTCTCAAATTTGGCACTATTTGCATTTGTAGTAGGTATCTTGTGGCTCCTTAGTATGGAGTGGAGCAGAAACAGTATCTATGGACTCCTCCCCTTCCATGTTAATATCACCTCCCCTTATCACATACACCAGTTGATACCCAAAAGGATTTCTGTAACTATTTTAAGTCATTCTATGAGTACTACTGTAGATGAGAAAATAAGGTGCCAAAGCAAGGTACACCATTAGGGTGAGTACTTTGAAAGTGAGAAATTCTAAGAGATGATACATTTAAATCAATGTCTAAGAAAAATTGCCAAGCTGTTCTCTCCTCGATCTACTTAAAAGGTGTCATTTTTTTTAACAGTATATTTTAAAAAATCAAAGAGTTAACCGTTTGTATGAGTTAACTGTTTGTAGATACTTTGCATGTTTTCTGGCCTACCAATGGACCAACTTATCATGGACCACGTTTGTTGTTGAGAGATGACAAAGTTTCTACTCATTCTTAATGAATACCTAAGAGATGATATTTTATATTTGATATAAGTGATATTATGAAATAAATTATTTATGCCATATAAATGTTTTAAATTCATATAAAACAATTTAAGTAGTTTTATATGAATATGACATGTACATTTTACTTGGGTTCTGGAGATGAAACCTCTCAAATTGAACTATGTCCCTAGCTCTGATTTACTTATCGATTTTAATTTTTTTGTAGACTCTGTAGTGTATTGAAACAATTTTTTTAAAATATATCTAGATTACATTTTCACTTCTCTCTACTCCAATCAGTTCTTCCCGTCACATCTAGTCCTGCCCCTTACATCTAGATCCACTCCCTTTCTGTCTCTCATTAGAGACAAATATGCTTCTAAGAAATAACAGTAAATGTAGAAAATAAGATCAAACAAACAAACAAACAAAAAACAGCACATCAAAGTTCGACAATGCAAACTAACAGGAGAAAAAGAGACCCAAGAGAAGTCAGAGATCCATTCAGTTGCACATCCAGTGATCCTATAAAAATACTGAACTGAAATCTAGAATATATGCACGGAACTTGAGGCAGACCAGTGTTGTCTGTGTGCTTGCTGCTTTGTTCTGTGATTTCTGTGAGCTTTGATCAATAGACTTATAGGACCTTGTTCTCCTGTTGTCCTCCATCTTCTCTGGTCCGTCACTTTTTCTGGCCCTATGTTTGAGGGGTTTCCTGATTTCTAAGTAGGGAGATTTGATGGAGATGTCCCATTTATAACTATGTGTTCCAAGATCCTACTTGAATGACTGTGTGTCTCTGAATTCATTCCCATCTGCTGTAACAGGAGGCCTCTTTGATGACAACTAATATCGTTAATAGTATTATGAGTCATTTTTTGTAACTATTTAGAGCAGTAGTATTTGTTTTTACCCTGGTTTTATGAGCTATCTAATCCCTGGTTCTTGGTCACAGAGGCAGTATTAGTTATGACTTCTATTCCATGGAGTGGACTTTAATTAAACAAGAATTAGATTGGTTATTCTCACAAGCTTTGTGTCACCATTGCATAGCATAATTTTTAGTTATGACAGATTATAGATCAAAGGGTTTGTGAAAGGGTTGGTGATTACATTTTCTTTTGGTAGCCTCCAAAAGAAAGGCATGTTCTTACCAAAGACATTAGAGAGTACAGATGAAGGTTCCATCTGGGGACAAGCTCTCCCTCTCCATGTTCAATGAGTTGTATGGGTATTTTCTTCAACAATTAGACCTTGCTGTCAGTTTGTGGAGAACAATATACTGTGTTGGATTTATGGATTTTCATGGGAACACTTTGGCCAACATCTCAGTTGTATATCTAATCTCACCTCTTGACCCATTTCTTGGTGACTAAAGATGACCAGCTGGGATTCCATCTACCTCATTATTTGGAGACTTCATTATGATTACCTTCATATACTTTAGGAAGTTTGTACTGCACCATACCACCAACCTAATGTCCCCCAATTCCCTCCCTACATTTCTTACCTCAAACACACTTCCCCTCTATATGGCCCTCACCATCACATTCCCAATTCCCACCTTCAGTCCACTAATAAATTATATATTTTTATTCCCTCCAGTCTCTTCATTTATATTTAACCTAATTATAGCTTAGTTATCATTTGTTTAATGATTTATATCTACATATAAATAAATAAATACCATAATTAGCTTTTTGTGTATGGTTTACCTCAGTCTGTATAATTTTTTTCTAGTTCTAACCATTTGCCTGCAAATGTTATGGTGGCTTTTTTTAAACAACTGAGTAATACTCCATTGTGTAATGCACATGATATTTTCTTCATTGATTCTTCTGTTGAGGGATATCTAGGTTTTCAATTGCTGGTTATGAATAGAGCAGCAATGAACATGGTCAAGCAAGTGTTTCTATGGCAGAATAAAACATCCTTAGGGTATGTGAGGAAGAGTGTTATAGATGTATGCTAATGTAGATAGATTCCTAATTTTGTGATGAACTGCCATACTAATTTCTATAGTGGCTTTACAATTTTGCACTCCTACCAGTAATTGTTTATTCCAAATTCTCAGGAGCATCTATCAGGCAAGATGTGTTCACTAGTATAATGAAAATAGGACCATTATGGAGATGCCCAGAAATGCTCTAGTTATTTTCTAAGCTGTTCCCTAGGAAAGACGGTGTACCTAGCACTGTACCCCTAATCAAAAGCCATAGATGTGAGGTCATTGGCCCAACTGGGATGTTACTAAATTTGTTTAGCTAAATTGACACAGTCTCTAAATATTACATTTTGCCCATAGGAAAATAATATTCTCAATATTAATCAGAAATGCTTCCTGTGCATTGAATGACAGTTCATGCAGAAATTCAATGTTGCTCAAAGTGCTGGAAATAAATGATAGCTGAATGTATATCTCTAAACACACATTTATACCACCCCCACCAAAACTCAGTGAACACCAGAAAGAAGGAACAAGAAGAATATAATGGCCAGAAGACAAGGAGAAGTTCCCCAGAGTGCTATTTTCTGAACATAACAGAACCAATAGAATCATGAAATCACATCAGCTATTCTTGTTATCATGAAGAATTAAGAATGAACCTGGTAACACTCAGACATTGCATAGAGAAGGGCTTCCAGGGCCCAAGTCTCCATGCATCATTATTGAATACTGATGAATTATAAGGGAAGAAAAGTCATTGTCCTTAGTTGAGTATGCATAGGTGAGCCTAACAGGCTCCATGATATAGCTCTGTAAGGGTCCAAAAACCACTGAAGGAAGACCCCAGAGTCAGGTAGTATGCAAAAACAGAGAGCATATATTCTGCAGAAACGACTAGCATGCTAAGGTCACCATCCTTTTAGAATGTTGCAAAAAGTTAAATAGTGAAATTGGAAAAGTACAAAACATAAAGATGGCCTATCAAGGGCTTGCTACTTGAGTTCATTAATTGTCCTTTTCAGCCTACATTCACTCTTATAGATCTTTTTCTAGTGGTAGTGCCTTGTTAGATGTCTTAGATACTCAATGACATGTATATTAAAAATATCACTTAATAGCTCTCACTCAGGTAACCATATTTTTGATATTTCATGATGCTATTCCCTGTCATATATAGAATAGTTGGATGAAAGACAGCATGTACATGAGGAAAATGAAATAAATATACTCTTCATGTATGAAGTTCCCAAAAGAATGAAATAATCATAGTGAATATGAGACAATGCCAACTATATAATATATGAAAATATAGAATATAGCTTTCTATTACTTTATTTGAATTTTACTTATAGCATCTGTTTATTAACAAAAGAGCAGAAATCTAGCATAACTGTGATTAGAGAGGCTTTACCCACAAACTGATTGAAACTGATGAACTGACAATCATTAAGTGGAGCTTGGGGAATCTTGTGGAGGTGAAGGGAGGGTGGGGAGAGGAAATTGGGAGGAACACAGGGAGAGGAAACTGCAATCTGGATATAAAATAAAGAAATAACTTAATTACTAAGAGGAAAGAAAGAGCAGTGTGCATCAACAAAATACCTTTAGCAAAATTCCTCAAGTTCATCATATTAGAAAGATCATCACTAATCCACAAGAAAACAGAAAACAAAACAAAAACAATGAAATGTGGGGGCAGGTCATCCTGCCTGCTTCACTTTAAAATTCCTCCTTAAAAGGGGCATGTACATTTTTCTCAATTAGGCATCATAACTTTGGAGATAATTTCTACTCTGGACACATCTTTGTTGGTGCTTTCATGCCCATCTAGTGCTACTTCAAGATTCATGATGGAAAAACTCTGAAAAAGTTCTGTCAGTTTTGTCACAGTTCTCTTTCTATACCTCCACTTTTTCATAGAATTCAGTGTTGAAAACCTGGGATTCTAGAGGCCTGCCTATTTTCTCTAGTACCATCAACTGTGTATCCTAAGGAATTCTTATAACCATTTTCACATCCAAAGTACAGGGAAAAATTATATTTAACAGTATAGTTTAAAATGTGACATGTGGAATGATATTTCAGGGTTTTTTTTTCAAAAGAAAACAATGTGAAATGTGAAAAAAAAACCCTTATATTAAAAGAAAAGTTTCTGATTGCTCCTGTTTGAGAACTAAATACATGTTCATGAGCATAATCCTAATATATTTACTAATATGTTTAACATATACATACTGATAACTAACAAACCTAAAACTATCGGCAGACATGTACATATCTGATCAATGGTATATAATCTCAGCTATGTATCATTTTTGGCATTAGAGAATCCTAATCATATAATCAGGAAAACAACGATATTGGCATTATGTGTAATATTCTGTTCAGTAGGCAGTAACTTTTTAAAATAACCACATACATAATCTACAGATGAATCTAATGATAATTACATTTCTATTTAGGTGAATTGTCAGCACAGCAATATCAAGTGGGTTTGAAGAAAGTCATGGGCAGAAAGGTAGTGTAAATCCACCTTCAAATATCT
Organism: Mus caroli; assembly: GCF_978045245.1. NCBI lineage: Eukaryota > Metazoa > Chordata > Mammalia > Rodentia > Muridae > Mus > Mus caroli. Next base: position 35,666,195 of record NW_028227266.1, on the reverse strand, counting down.
GGACAAATTAAGCATCATTCCAAAAAATATGAAGCATCATTAAAGGCATATAGCTTAAAACCCCAAATAAGAAATATCTTTAAAGACGCTGAAAAATTTTAAAAGGATTGATGACTTTATACTCTAAATTTTTTATTATCTATTTTTACTTTTAATTTTAATAAAAATAATTAATACCCCCTGTCTTAGTCAGGGTTTTTATTCCTGCACAAACATCATGACCAAGAAGCAAGTTGGGGAGGAAAGGGTTTATTCAGCTTACACTTCTATACTGCTGTTCATCACCAAGAAAGTAAGGACTGGAACTCAAGCAGGTCAGAAAGCAGGAGCTGATGCAGAAGCCATGGAAGGATGCTATTTACTGGCTTGCTTCCACTGGATTGCTCAACCTGCTTTCTTATAGAACTCAAGACTACCAGCCCAGAAATGGTCCCACCCGCAAGGGGCCCTCCCCCTTGATCACTAATTGAGAAAATGCCTTACACCTGGATCTCATGGAGGCATTTCCTCAACTGAAACTCGTTTCTCTGTGATAACCCCAGCCTGTGTCAAGCTGACACATAAAACCAGCCAGCACCATAATTGGTACCAAGAGTGGGGTATTCCTGTGACAACCTGACCATGTTTGGGGGAGGACTGTGGAAAGACTTTGGAACTTTGAGCTAGAAGATCCATTCGGTGTTAAGAACTCTGTCAGATGTTATGTAGGAGCTTGGAAGATAATGTTGAGAACAGTGCAGAAGATGGAGGCCTGGCTCGTGAAATTTCAGAGGGAAGATTAAAGACTCTTTTCAGGACCATTGCTATTTTGATTGTGAAAATTCTGTGGTTCTGGTTAGCTGGGGCTGAAGAATTAGCTGTGATTAACAAGATACCAGAACTACTAACTGCATTACTGAGACTATTGATGCTGGTTAGCTTGAGCTAAGAAATTAGTGGTGATTAAGAAGAGACCAGCATAATTGAGGTAACATCTTCTGGGAAGTGTTTTCTGAGAGCACAGAGGCTGTGTTCCAGAGATAGCCAAGGTTGTACCTTGTAATGTGGCTGGACTTAAGAGTTACCCAGGTGGTACTGGTTTTGAAGGCATGAAGGGGTTATGAAGAGCAACTGAGACACGGCACTGTGAGAGGCCATGGAAGGCCATTGGGGAAGGTGCAGCCTCAGTAACAATTACAGGACTGACGGGGTCATGTAAAGGAGTTGAGGCTTATCACCATAAAGAGAGCCTGTGAGAGGCTATTGGTGAAGCCTAGTTACAGCGGAAGACCGAAGTGTTTTAGAGATGCCAGGACCACGAATGACCACCAAGGACAGCAGCAACAGTGGTATACAGGCATCTGGAGCCTAGAGGAAAAGCTATGTGCTACAAAGGACAGGGCTGGAATAGTGAGCCAAGCCCTTGGAGGAATCCAGAAGATTGTGAGTGGATCCCAGACATTGGACAGTTGGAGTTTGATTTTGCTTTTCATTGTGACTGTGCCCTGATGCTTTTCCCTCTTGAAGGAAGTATTTTAGTGGAACCCACAGTTAAGAGACTTTTAAATATATAGACATTGGATTTTAAGAGGGATTGAAATTTTAAGAATTTGCAAAGTCTGTGGGACTTTTAAAGTTGTTTACATCTTGGGGATGAATAAGAAACTAAGGGATGAGGCTTAATAGTGATGTGTTTGTGTGTCAAGTTGACAAGACGTCAATTGTACTGGCTGATTTTATGTGTCAGCTTGACACAGGCTGGGGTTATCACAGAGAAAGGAGCTTCAGTTGAGGAAATGCCTCCATGAGATCTAGGTATAAGGCAATTTCTCAATTAGTGATCAAGGGGGGAGGGCCCCTTGCGGGTGGGACCATTTCTGGGCTGGTAGTCTTGAGTTCTATAAGAAAGCAGGCTGAGAAATCCAGTGGAAGCAAGCCAGTAAATAACATCCTTCCATGGCCTCTGCATCAGCTCCTGCTTTCTGACCTGCTTGAGTTCCAGTCCTGACTTCCTTGGTGATGAACAGCAGTATGGAAGTGTAAGCTGAATAAACCCTTTTCTCCCCAACTTGCTTCTTGGTCATGATGTTTGTGCAAGAATAGAAACCCTGACTAAGACACCCCCAAAAGGAAATGGATCTATAGAAATCTTTAAGGAGCCAGTCAGTGGTGGCACAAGCCTTTAATCCCAGCACTTGGGAGGCAGAGCCAGGCAGATTTCTGAGTTCGAGACCAGCCTGGTCTACAGAGCAAGTTCTAGGACATCCAGTGCTACACAGAGAAACTTTGTCTGGAAACAAACAAACAAACAAACAAACAAAACAACAAAAGAGAAATCTTTAAGGAAATCAAAACAGAGATGAATTTATTTAGAAAAACAATCAACTCCTTGACATTTCTTGGGTAGATATTATATACTAGAAAAAGAACAGTTGGTAGTATTAGTTTAAGATAATGAAATATCATTTTTAGCACATTTTTGCAAATTCTGAAGAGCATGGTGTCTGAAGCAATAGGGCTTTGCTATTAAATTCTTTGAGGCAACTAAGGGCCACAGATTACTGAGGATTCATTTCAACTGTCTTAAACAACTCAAAAGAAGTCTTCCTAAGCCTGGAACTGAATTCTTTGTGTGAATAGCTCTCAGAGTATTAAAAGGTTTGATATAAGCTATCAAGGGTGAAAAGAATCAGTAGTCCTTTGTAGCTACAAATCCTATGAATAGCAATAACCATTATAGCAAGATATCCATAAGGATGCAATAATAACACTAACCAATAGCTGTCTAATCATCTTAAGTCCTACATAACATGAGGGAATTGATGCCTGACACTCTAAATCTAGCTAAACCATTAGCTATGGACCGGAGAGGACATCCAACTACTGTGATTTTCCCAAACTAATGCATTTTCTCACTACATTCGATATACATCCTTAAACTCAAAGGTACCAACAGTCATTAAAGCCACCTCTTTTTGCAACAGATAGACACCATTCCAGAAATCCAAAGCAGAGCAAAAAGCAAAGAAAGAATGGATATGTGTTTTCCACCCCCAATGAATACATAATCACTGTAACTACGATAACAAAGGAACACGGGACATCAGAGGTGAGGAATAAAAAGATTTCAAGAGACAGAAACCAGATGTTTGCTTTGAGATTATATCTTCTTTATATGACAGGGAGTTTTACACAGGAAATCTAAAATATATGGCTCCTTAAAAAAAAGAGTTGCACAACTAAAACTATTCCAACATTGACACGGCAAAGTAGATAGATGAAATCTCCCAAGTCTCCACCCCTAGATGAAGGGCTACAGACAATGAATAGCTGCTGAGTATAGGAAAACTCTTGTCTTCACATGAGATGAGCTCTCTCATAAGTTATTTGATCTTTAACAGTCAGCTCTAAAAGTAACTCTAAATAAACTATGGTGGCTCTATTTGCATATAAATATGAAATATATCTTGTTATATGTGCATATATGTTAAATAAATTATAAGTCACATATTTGAGAGGGAGATAGGGGAACATGGGAAGAGTTGGAGGGGAAAAATAGATACAAATTACACTTACACATACACACACACACACATACACACACACACACACAAACACATATACTAACCATGACAGTCTCTAAATAAGTAGTTGAAAAATGTCAAGAAAACTATCCTCACAATATCTCTTTATGATACTGGTACAGGAGTAAAGTGGAGCCACATTCACATAAAAGCTATGCAGAGAGAGGGAAAAATGTAACTGCATTTCATGAAGAAAGAGAAAAGGATATTAGAGAGGATATATGCCTTTCTTACTCTGAACGTATTCAAGAAATAAAAATGAAAGGAAGGAAAGTATACCATAGAAGAAGTGGACAGGGAAGAGAAGTGAAGGAAACAAATTAGAGTCAAGATTTATGGCTACAACATAAGCACTTCCCTTAGATTGTAACTGTCTTTAGTGTTCTCTTCAAAGCAAGTTTGACATCCTTGTTCCTGAGGCTGTAAATGAGCGGATTCAACAAAGGCAGCACAAAAGTATAAACTACTGAAAAAAATTTCCTCTGAACTACAGATTCTGCAGATGATGGCTTGATATGAGCAAGCAGACCAAATCCATAGAACAGGGCAACAGTTATTATATGAGAGCTACATGTGCTCACAGCTTTGGACCAACCCTTAGATGATGACAAATGGATAACATTGACAAGAATCAAAGCATATGAGGACACAATAATTAGGCTAGATATAACAACAACGACAGCCACAGAAACAGAACTTACAAGCTCATTGACATGACTGCTACCACAGGAGAGCTCAAGGAGGGGGAAAGTATCACACATGTAGTGGTTGATGACTTTTGAACCACAAAACCTGAGCTGAATTATACATCCTGTGTGGACAATAGCAGAAGAGACACCCATCAAGTGTGCAGCAAGCATTAACAGGGAACAAGCCCTGGGAGACATAACTACTGTGTATAGCAGAGGCCTACAGATGGCCACATATCTATCATAGGCCATGGCTGTCAGCACATAGCACTCAGAGTTAACAAAAAGACAGAAAAAAAATAGCTGAGTCATGCATCCTGTGAAGGAGATGGTGTTGTGTTCTGAGACAAATCCCATCAGCATTTTGGGGGTAAAAACAAATGAATAACAGAAGTCAATGAAGGACAAGTTGAGAATAAAAAAGTACATTGGTGTGTGCAGATGAGAATTTAGACAGATGAGAGTCATTAAGCTCAGGTTTCCCATCACAGTGGCTGTATAATTCACCAAGAACAGAACAAATAAGGGCCACAAGAGCTCAGGCTGGTATGTCAGTCCCATAAGAATGAACCCTGACACTGAAGAGTCATTTTCCATATTCATTTGCTTCATGTGTTGCATCTGTAGAAGCATCAGTCAGAACCAGATGACTTTCGGAAGGAAACCTGCATCTTAAACCCAGAGAAAGAAGTAAAGTTTAGTATTTCCCATCTCAGTGTTGTTCAAAGAATTACAGCAAGGCATCCAAAGAACATGATTACCACTTTTTCTCAAGTTCCCATCCACAAAGAGTGACTTTGTCCTGAGATAATGCTGAGAGGAATGTTGCTGAACATTTTCCCATTATTTATCCTCCAGTCATGAATGAAACTAAAAGAAGTCATCCAGGGGCTTGTTACTCATCCCATGATTTATACTGCTTTGTATTTGAAGGGAAAATTATAAAGCCATAGATGATTTAGGACTTGCCTTTTACCTCCCTGCTTTAGTGTTGTTGAAGCAAAAGAGCCCTTTCTTTCCAGTGTCTTAATGTTTCTGGTGTCTGATAATAAATGTATTAATATCCATCAAAACAGGTCTATCACTGACCTTCAGAAACCCATACACTTGGAGAAAATGACATGATTTCTATTTAAAAATTTACCTCAAATTTCCTCCTTACGTACACAGTGGAATAAAAGAAGAAAATGCATGATGCTGTAGACAATCTCCTCATTCACATTCCAGTCTCTCTGATGGACCAGCATAGAAAATTTTTCTCATTTTTATGATTTCCTGCAGGTTTGCACGAACCCCTTGATGGTAGACACTTCTCAGCCTATTTACCATAGATTTTATAAACCTAGCGTTGAATCTTTGGGGATTTAAAGTTCTTACTCAATCTATAATTTTCCTCCCAGAGTAACTACTTCCCAGGGCAGAGTTGCATGATCTCCTTCGGGAATTTTTCCACTATGTAAGAACAAATAAATTTAATAGAGAAAAACCCAAGGATATAATCACTTGCCATTTCTGGGGATCTCCTAGGATTTTACTAATAAATATGCAATTCTTTAACTTTCAGCAGACATTTTGTAAAGAATAGATGAAAGAATAAAGAAGGAACTTTAAATGCTTCTGAGTTTAAACCCAGGTTGTGAGCCTTCTTATATGAACCTGCCAAGAAATAACACAACATGCCTGACCTTTATACTTATAGTTCTAGATTTCTTTGAGTAGATAAGAAATAAGGTTTATAAAAGGTAGAATGGAATGCACATCAATTCTGTCATATGTTTCAACACAAGGAATTTCATTTTATGCTAATGAAAAGATATCCTTTTCAACAAATGCTATTGGGAAAACTCATTATGTACATACAGAAGATGGAATGTAGATTCCCATTTTTTTTTTCTGTACAAAAGTCAACTCAAAACTTACCAAAGTTCTTCAAAGAATACATAAATGTTTGAAATTTCTAGAAGAAAATAGCAGGAATATGCATTAGTATCAGGCAATCTCATTTTGAATAAGACTGCAACCGCAGAAAAAAATAATTGAATTAATAAGTGGAATTAAAGAAAACTCAAAAGTCTCTTCACAAGAAAAATATTTAGTGAAGTGACAGTAATTAGAATAGAAGAAAAAAAATGGCAGCTATTCTGACATTGTATAAATACCCAAATTCAAACGCCTAAAAAACAGAATAATAATTGAGTTAGCAAATGATCAAGTAAAAGCAGGGAATGAAGCACACTGAAAGAATGCTTGCTGAGTATGCATGGAACCCTTATTGTGATATCCATTGTTGCAAAAACACAATAATTAAATGAGCAAATGAACTGAAAATAAGTTTTCCAAAAATTACAATAGCTAATAAATATGTGAAAGATTATTCACTACCATTTTCTATCAGAAAAATTGAAAATCAAAAATAGATGAAAAGACTGGGAGTAACTGGGACCAGCGGGATCGAGTGGCACAGGAATCTCGCCCGATCAGTGGCTTGCGTACCTTCAGGTCTTCCCTGGTTTAACTTGGACATAACTCTTCAGCCAGTTCCACAGACCCCAGGGGAGGCTCCACTTCCAGCAGTCTAGTATACCCAGAATCCCAGGATCCCAGGATCCCAGGATCTCAGGATCCTAGGAGCTTGGTCACACAAATATCTTAGGGTCTCAGAGGCAGCTTAACTCCTAGGAACTCTGACACACCCAGAATTTCAGGATCACAGAGATAGCTGGACTCTGAGGAGTTCTGACTCAATCAGGATTAGAGGAAGGACAGGATCCAGTCAGATATAGCAAGGGCAGGGAGCACTGGAGATAATATGGTGGAAGGCAAGCTTACGAACATAAACAACAGAAATCACAGTTACTTGGTATCATTGTAAACCAATTTTCCCACAATAGCAAGTCCTGGATACACCATCACACCTGAAAAAGCAAGATTCGGATCTAAAGTCACTTCACGTGAAAATAATAGAGGACTTTAAGAAGGACATAAATAACTCCCTAAAAGAAATATAGGTGAACACAGGTAAACAGGTAGAAGCCCTAAAAGAGGAAACGTAAAAATACCTTAAAGAATTATAGGAAAACACAATCAAACAAGTGAAGGAAATGAACAAAACCATCCAATTTCTAAAACTGGAAATAGAAACAATAGTGAAATCACAAAGGGAGAGAACACAGGAGGTAGAAAACCTAGGAAAGAGATCAGCACTCACAGATGCAAGCATCACCAACAGAATACAAGAGATACAAGAGAGGATCTCAAGGGCAGAAGATACCTTTAGAAAACATTGACACAACAGTCAAAGAAAATGCAAAATGAAAAAAAGCTCCAAACCCAAAACATCCAGGAAATCCAGGACACAATGAGAAGACCAAACCTAAAGATAATAGATATAGAAGAAAGCAAAGATTCCCAACATAAAGGGACACTAAATATCTTCAACAAAATTATAGAAGAAAACTTCCCTAAACTAAAGAAAGAGATACCCATGAACATACAAGACGCCTACAGAAATCCAAATAGACTGGACCAGAAAAGAAATTCCTCCCATCACATAATAATCAAAACACCAAATGCTTTAAATATAGAATATTAAAAGCAATAAGGGAAAAAGGTCAAGTAACATATAAAGCCAGAACTATCATAATTACACCAGACTTCTCCCCAGAGACAACGAAAGCTAGAAGATCCTGGGCAGATGTCATACAGACCAGAAGAGAACATAAATGTCAGCCCAGGCTACTATACCCAGCAAAATTCTCAATTACCATAGACTGAGAAAAAAAAAGATATTCCATGACAGAACAAAATTTGCACAGTATCTTTCCACAAATCTAGTACAACAAAGGACAATAAATGGAAAATAGCATCACAAGGTGGGTAACTACACCCTAGAAAAAGCAAGAAAGTAATCTTTCAACAAACCCAAAAGAAGATAAGCATAGGAACATAATTCCACCTCTAACAACAAAAATAACAGAGAGTAACAATCACTTTTCCTTAATATCTCTTAACATCAATAGACCCAATAAAAATACATAGACTAACAGACTGGATACTTAAATAGGACCCAGTATTTTGTTGCATACAGGAAACCCACCTCAGTGTCAAAGACAGGCACTGCCTCAGAATAAAAGGTTGGAATACAAATTTCTAAGCAAATGGTCCCAAGAAACAAGCTGGAGTAGCCATTCTAATATCAAATAAAAATCGACTTTTAACCAAAAGTTATCAAAAAGGATAATAAAGGGCATGTCATCCTGGTCAAAGGAAAAATCTACCAGGATGAACTCTTAATTCTGAACATCTATGCTCCAAATGCAACGGCACCCACATTCATAAAAGAAAACTTACTAAAGCTCAAAGCACACATCACACCCCACACAATAATAGTGGGAGACTTTACCACCCCATTCTCAGCAATGGACAGATCACAGAAACAGAAATTAAACAGAGACACAGGGAAAACTGACAGAACTTAAGAACCAAATGGATCTGACATATATTTATAGAACATTTCATCTTAAGGCAAAAGAATATACTTTCTTCTCAGCAGCTCATGGTACCTTCTCCAGAATTGAATATAATATGCCACAAAACAGGCCTGAACAGATACAAAAAGATTGAAATAATCCCATGCACCCTATCAAATCCCAACAGACTAAACTGATCTTAAATTCCAACAAAAACAATGTAAAACATACATACACATGGAAACTGAACAATGCTCTACTCAATAATAACTTGATCAAGGAAGAAATATAAAGAAAGAAATTAAAGACATTTATAAAATTTAATGAAAATGAAGACACATCATATCAAAAATTTTGGGACACAATGAAAGCAGTGGTAAGAGGAAAACACATAGCTCTAATTGTCTCCAAAAATAAACTGGAGAGAGCTTACACTAGGAGCTTGACAACACACCTGAAAGCTCTAGAACAAAAAGAAGCAAATACACCAATGAGGAGTAGACTGCAGGAAATAATCAAACTCAGGCCTAAAATCAAACAAGGTAGAAACAAAAAGAACTGTAGCAAGAATCAACAAAATCAGGACCTGGTTCTTTGAGAAAACCAACAAGATAGATAAACCCTTAGCCACACTAACCAGAGGTCAGAGAGACAGTGTCCAAATTAATAAAATCAGAAATGAAAAGGGAGACATAACAACAGAAACCGTGGAAATTCAAAAAATCATCAGATTTTACTACAAAAGTTTATACTCAACTAAATTGGAAAATCTGGATGAAATGGAAAATTTTCTAGACACATATAAGGTGCCAAAGTTAAAACAGGATCAGATAAACCATCTAAACAGTCCCACAATCCATAAAGAAATAGAAGCAATCATTAATAGTTTCCCAACCAAAAAACACCCAAGACCAGATGGGTTTAGTGGTGAATGCTATCAGACCTTTAAGAAGACCTAATGCAATACTCTTCAAACTATTCCACAAGATATAAACAAAAGGAACACAAACAAAAATTGGACATAGTACTACCTGAGGACCCAGCTATACCACTAGGCAAGTGCTGAGTGACCAGTGAACTTTATGGAGTTAGCTGACAATTCCTAGAACAGGTGCACTCGTGCATTTGATGACAGATGTCTGCTTTTAATGCAGCTGTGGACTGAGGTGTGGCTCAGAGGGCACTTTTTCACTACATGTAAGACCCTGGAGCCCTTTCCCAGCCCTGTCAAAAATAAATGGATGGATAAAAAAAAACTGTATAACTATTTAAGTAAAATTAAATTCAACATTTTTCACTAATTCTTGGGAGTACATTAGTTTTTAGTAAAAATCTGTATGTTACTGATAAAAATTTATTTGTTATGTATATTTTTAGAAATTTTATTATACATTTATTATACAAAAAGGATTTCATCTAGTAAACTTTGAACATATTCACCTATCACTCTTTCACTCTTTTTTTAACCTTTACAACTGTGATATTATATACCCACATATACCATGATGATCTTCAGTTCTATTGATTTTTCACACAAATACAATAGTTGCAATACTGTTTATAACTGAAGTAATAAACCTATGGAGTGTATGATATTACATGATGTGTATACATGCATCAGTTGATGGGCAACTCTGAAGTGGAAATTTCTGGTTTCTTTAGAGATTCAGTTGTATCATTTAATTTTTTTTTTCTGGAAACTGGCTTATGAAAAGATATTTTTGCTGAAGTAGACACATGGGAGGATGTTTTGCTGAGAACAGATACTTGGTGTTTTTCTGGAAACAGCCTGAAAAAAGGGCATGTGAAGTTTTTCCATTCTAGTGAGACAAATATAAGAGTACTTGATCCTTGTTTTGTGACAAGGCTTTATTGGTGGGTAATATTTCAAAAACAGGCTGGAGTCCAACAGTTGAGTCTATTGGCATTAGCATTTTCAAGTTAAGAGAGTCTCAACTTTCTCATATTAAAAGAATAGGGAGGATGTAATCTGGCCTCAGTACCAGAAACTGGTGAAAAGAGGTAGCAAGTTGGTACTCTATCTCTCCATGATTTGAAGACTTGATTAGGATTGCCTTCATATGTTTTAGGAATGGTTCACTACACTAGGTTTCCACATCACCCCTCGAATGCTCAGTTCTTGCTGTCTCTCCATATGTATTCTTCCCATCCCAACCTGATCCTCCTGTTCCAACCCCTGCCTCCTGTTCACCTATATATCATATTATGTTCCCCTTCCTCTACTAGGAAGATCTATGTGCCAACAGCAGTCCTTTATTTTATATGTAAACACTTTGAATCTACATATCATAGCATGCTTATTATTTATTTAATGGCTATATCTGCATATAAGAGAATGCATAGCATATTTCTCTTTCAGGGACAGAGTTACTTTGCTCAGGATAAAATTTTCAAGTGGCATCCATTCATCTGTAAATTGTATACTGTCATTTTAAAAACATCTGGGTTTAAAACATTTTGTAAGTGTGCCAATTTTTAATATCTATTCTTATGTTGAAGGACTTCTAGGTTGTTCCCAATTCCTGGCTACTGTGAATAGAGAAACAATGACCATGGATGAGCAAGAGTTCTCATGGATATGCCCAAGAGAAGAAGAGTGGGATCATCAGGTGGCTTGATTCCTAACTTTGTGAGAAACCACCAAACTGAGATCTGTAGTGGGTGTACAAGTTTGCACTCCTACCAGAAATAGAAGAGTATTTTCCTTACTCAGTATTCTCCCCAGCATCAGCTGTCATTTGTGTTATAGTTCTTGCCATTCTGACAGATGTAAGCAGGAATATCAAAGTAGTTTTGATTTGTATTTCTTTAATTACTAAAGATGGTAAACTTTTCATTGTTTCTCAGTCATTTGAATTTACTTTATTGAGAATTCTCTATTTTGATTTGTACCCCGTTTTTAAATTGGATTATTTGGTAATATCTAGTTTCTCTCTCTCTCTCTCTCTCTCTCTCTCTCTCTCTCTCTCTCTCTCTCTCTCTCACACACACACACACACACACACACACACTTTATACAATGTAATATAATATGTATAATTATATATTATATATATATATATATAATTTGATATTAGTCCTCTGTCAGATTTTGAGTTGGTAACAATATTTTCAAATTCTGTAAGCTGATGCTTTTTCTGAATGATGTTGTCCGTCCCTTGAAGAAGTTTATCAGTTCGCTGAGGTCCGATTTATTAATTCTTGGTTTTAGTGCCAATGCAACTGCTGTGTTATTTAGAAAGTCATCTCATGTCACACTACTAGGTCTAACTTATATACAATTGAGTTATTGTCCCATGGAAATCCACAAATAACTGTGACACAAAACTGTAGAGATACAATGATGTCCTACCTACAAACTATGTTAAAGTAATGATGGCACAAATCTTATGAAAGTAACCAACCATTGTCTGATTTGACTTACAGCCCACTCCCTCAGAGAGAAGCCATAGCCAACACTTTTTGCTGACCAAGAACCAAAGTTTAGATAACCCTATCAAATCCAAGTACAAAAGAAGTAGAAAAAAATGAAAAATGACATCTAATGAAAATCTTCTATACTCATAGGATTGTCAGAGAGGCTTCCTCCTTCACCAGATCAACCACACGTTACAAAGAGAAAGAAAGAGATCTGGGAAGAATAAGTTCTAAAAGGAATGTCTCCATCAAATCCCTCCTCTCAAACCTCAGAGAAGGCAGTAGTAGACAGAAAGAGTGTAAGAGTCATAGAAGATGAAGGGTACCAGGAGAAGAAAGTCCTCTAAATCAACTGAGCAAAGCCTATCAGAACACACAGAGATTGACCAGCAAGCAGAATGCCTGCATAGATATGCACCAGGTCTTCTCCATATATTTTATGGATTTCAGTTTAGTGTTTTTATAGAACTCTGTAGTATGTGAACAATTTGTTCTCTGAATTTTGCAACTTTTCTTGTTCTCTTTTCTTTCTGTTGGTTTGCCTTCTCCAACAATGAAGTGATGGTTTTGTTATATTTTACTATATTTTATTTTATTAGGTCTTGTTAACTTTTAGAGGTCTGTTGTTTTCTAATGAGAGACAGAAAGGGCCTGGATCTGAATGGCAGAGGAGGAAGAATTTAGAGAAGTTGAGGGAAGATGAAACTGTAATCAGTATATATTATATGGAAAAAAATCTATTTTCAATAAAAGGAAAATAGTGGGAAAGGGAATTAAACGAAAAGGATGTAAACACAAATGAGGTTGATATGTTCCATAATTATTGTTTGTTAAAAAGCATAATTATTTGTTATAATAACATCAGAGAGGAACAGGGACTTGGGAATTTTAAAAACTGTGAATAATGAGAATACATATAGCTTACTTGAAATAGGGTACTTCCAGTTGAAAATAGTCTTACACTTATATATCATACATATAAGCCTCTTTTTATACACACACGTGTACAATTTAAATGAAATTATCACTTCTGTGCCAATAATGATTCCCCCAAAGGACATACACTAGCAAGCAAAAATTCCAATACCAGGAATAGGAGGTCCCATTTTGAATTGTTGGCCAAGGGAATCCAGTGGACTCCAAAAAGTTATCGTATACTGCTGTTGACCTTGGTTGCCTCCAAGAAGTTGAAAATAATGCAGCTTGATGAAGAAACCACACACTTCAAACAGAAGATGTGAAAGAATTGATCAGGATCTGATCCAAAAGCCTATCCAGGGAGGACTATCTTTCATTCTATTACAAAGTGTTATTTGAGTTGCCAAAGAAGAAAATTAGCCGATTGTCTAACTCAGTAACATCACCTATGAATCACAACAATGACCAACATGGCAAGACACCCCTTACAATGAAAAGTAGCACCTCATACCTAGGAGCTAACCAGCAGCTGTTTAAATGAACTTAAGGCCAGCTCAATAGGAGGGAATTATGTGTGATACTGGAAGCCTAGCGAATACCCAGAGCTAGTGAGGCTATGGATTCTAAAGCAGAACATACAATCACCACTTTACTAATGCAGTGTAACTCTTCATACCTGCGTTCTAAATACTTGTATCAAACCAATATGTACACCTCATACCACCTATCAAAGCTTCTCTTTGTAATAGGTGAAGAACACTAGAGGTGGTCAAATTGTAGAGAACAGTTGATCTTTGATTCTAAGTTCCAATTTATAAATCTGCAACACAAGTCCTGCACCTAAAGCTCAGGGGATATAAGGAAAGTCGGAACAGTAAGATTATGAGGCAGAGTACCGGGAAATCTTTCTGGAGATTGAGTCACCTAGAAATGAGAAACCCATGATATTTCGAAAGTATTTATGCTAAGCAAGACCTGAGCACGTAAAACATCATGTTAATAGACATGTTAATGTGGAAGGGAGAAATCTCATGAGGCATCACATCTAGACCAATTAATGCTTAAAGTGAAAAAGAATTAGTCTTCCCAAGCAAGAGACACTCTTACTGGTTCCCAGATTCGAAGTCATCTACCCTGAAATCATACATTCAAGCAACACTAAACAGAACCAGCATGATAGACAGATCGTAGATGGATAGATAGATAGATAGATAGATAGATAGATAGATAGATAGATAGATAGATAGATGATAGATGTGTGTGAATTTGTGTGTGTGCGCTTGTGTGTGTGTGTTTGTGTGTGTTGTGTATGATTGATGACAGATAGATAAATAGGTACAGATATGAACAGATAGTAATACATATAATATGTATGTGTACAAAATAAAAAGAGGCCACTAATTTGAGAGAAAATTGAGAATTGGGGAGAAGGTGAAGTAAGGGGCAAATGGCAATGGTATAATTATATTTTAAATGAAAATAAATAACTCCTCCTTCTCTAGCTTACAAAATTCATATGTTACATAAAAATGTGCCCAGTTTCACAGAGCATTGTCTGAATGGCAACCTGGTGTGACCACTTGTATTGTGCAGCATGTCTGCAGAAGTGTTACTGTAAATGACAGAAAACAGACTTTGTTACCATGAGATCAATATTTCACTTAGAGCAAACAGTTTGTATCTGTATGCAAAGTAGGGTATTTCAGTTTTTCTGTACATATTTCTTCTGAATTGAAATGTTCCTTCCTAGAGAGAGGACAAAGTTTACTAAGACTCAGTTTTTATGTAAGTTTGCAGTTCAAATTTTTAATCATAAATGTTATTAAATTTGGAGTTTATTTAAATAAAATTATTTCATTTTTTCCAGGTAAATAAAAGCAATTAAACTTGAAACATAAACCTCTTTGCTGAAATGATAACTTAATGGATAAAGCACTTGCTGTGTAAAAGTGAGGACTTGAGGTCAAACCTGAGAAGCTACATAATTTCCTGGTTGGTACCTTGATCTGCCTGTAGTTGCAGTACTCAGAAGGCAGAGACAGGATATCTTTTGAGCAAGTTAGCTGTCTAGACTAGCTATATTACTGAGCTCAGATGTCAATTGAGAGACTAACTCGGTGAATTCATGAATAATGATGGTTAAAGTCTCCTTATGTCAGCCTCATGCATCTTCATGCTCACACATGTCCATGCATACCTTGTGTATGCACTCATATGAACACTATACACACATGCAAATGGAAGAAATAAATAAGTCCATTTGCTTCACAGAACTGAGCCACCAGGGTATGCTGTTGACTAGAAAAGAATACTGAGATGACATTTCCTATCTTGAGCTTACAACTCAACATTCCCTTCTCTTTTAAGTCATTTTAGGTTTGAGTTTTACACATCTGACCCTGTGACCTTAAGAAATTGTGTATGTCTACTAAAATATGTGTATGTAAGTAGTTTTCAAACCACTTTTCACAACTCTTTGAAGTAAAGAAAAAGGCAAAAAAAAAAAAGAATTAAAAAGCATAGAATATTCTTTTTTTCTTTTTCTTTTTTTATTGGTTATTTTATTTATTAACATTTCAAATGTCCCTACTCCTGGTTTCCCCTCCACAACCATCATATCCCAACCCCACTCCCCCTCACTCTATGAAAGTGCCCCCCCCCCCCCCACCTACCCAGCCATTCCTGCCTCACTGCCTTAGCATCCTCCTATGCTGAGGCATTAAGCCTCCACAGGACCAATGGCTTCCTCTCTCATTGATACAAGCTAAGACAATTTTCTGTTACATATACAGCTGGAGACATGGATCCCTCCATGTATACTCTTTGGGTGGTGACCACCCCTGGGAGCTCTGGGGTGGTCATGGTCCAGTTAGTTAACAGTGTTCTTCCTATGTGGTTACAATCCCCTTTAGCTCTTTCAGGCATTCCCCTAACTCTTCCATTTGTGTCCCCATTCTCAGTCCAATGGTTGGCTGTGAGCACACACATCTTTATTGGTCAAGAGCTGGCAGAATCTCTCAGGGGGCAGCTGTATTAGGCTCTTGTCAAGTGTTTCTTGGCATCAACAATAGTGTCTAGTTTGGTGTCTGCAGATGGAATGGATCCCTAGGTGGGGGCAATCTTTGGATGGTGTTTCTTTCAGTTTGTGCTCTACTCTTTGTCTCTCTATTTCCTTTAGAGAGGAACAATTCTGGGTTTAAATTTTTGAGATGGGTGGTGGCCACATCCCCTAACTGTAGGCCATGCCTATCTACTGGTTATGGTCTCTACATATTCTATCTTCCCTTTGTTGGGTATTTCATTTAATGTTATCCCTGTTTGGTCCTTGGAACCTCTTGCATCCTGGCATCTGGTACTTTCTAGTGGCTATTCCCAGTTTCTCATCCCCCAGTGCTACTCACCTCTATTCAGGAGTCAGGTGAGAAGTATAGTGGATCAGGAAATAGAATATTCTTGAGACATCAATTTTAAGCACAGTTGATAGATATATAAATATTGTAATAAATAAAACTGCTTGACTCTAGTACAATTAACTTTAATCAGATTGATTCAAAGATTTAACTGGTATAATGATTTTTTGGGGCTATATCTTCAAGCAAATATTTAAGAATGTTTCAGGCTGGCAAGATGGGACAGCGGTTAAGAGCACTGACTGCTCTTCCGAAGGTCCTGAGTTCAAATCCCAGCAACCACATGGTGGCTCACAACCGTCCATAATGAGATCTGATGCCCTCTTTTAGTGAGTCTGAAGACAACTACAGTGTTCTTATACAAAATCTTTGGGCCGGAGCTAGCAGAGTTGACTGGAGGGAGCAGAGGTCCTAAAGATTCAATTCCCAACACCCACAGGAAGGCTCACAACTATCTGAAGGCTACAGTGTACTCATATGCATAAAATAAAATAAATAAATGTTTAAAAAAAAAAAAAGCCGGGCGTGGTGGCGCACGCCTTTAGTCCCAGCACTCGGGAGGCAGAGGCAGGCGGATTTCTGAGTTCGAGGCCAGCCTGGTCTACAAAGTGAGTGCCAGGACAGCCAGGGCTACACAGAGAAACCCTGTCTGGAAAAAAACCAAAAAAAAAAAAAAAAAAGAATGTTTCAAATATCATTTTCAACATAAATAAAAGAATTACAGTTTAAATGTTCATCAAAGCACACATACTCACTGTTTTTGTTTTGTTTTGTTTTGTTTTTATATTTCCTTCAACCGTAAGCAGTCTCTTCTGGTGGAAAAGGCAATGCTCCTAATATCCAGAAAGCTCACAATATTCACAATTTACTGCTACAAGAAAAGGTTACTAGTAAATGGTCTCTGGAGGAATAATACTCTATGTAGAGTTGACTGCTTGTCAGTTTTGGGGATTGCTTGTGATGGCCAGGGTTTATCAGTGATGCAGCTGTATCTGAGTTTCTTATATTCCTGTCAGTGTTCCATCATCTACACTTTTGTGAGTACTCCCCCCCCAAAAATTCATTGTTTTATCAGCTTGATCTGTGTTCAATTGTTTCTTTGGTCTGTTGCT
This sequence comes from Mus caroli, assembly GCF_978045245.1. Classification (NCBI taxonomy): domain Eukaryota; kingdom Metazoa; phylum Chordata; class Mammalia; order Rodentia; family Muridae; genus Mus; species Mus caroli. Next base: position 35,648,596 of record NW_028227266.1, on the reverse strand, counting down.
GATACTATAAGTAGAATAACTAAAAATATAACCTTGTGTCACCAGAAAAAGTCTTATGATGTACACGAAAGATCATGTGTTCTGAACAGATTCTGGTCCTGTGAGCACACACAAAATAAAATGTTGCACAGTATAATTAACAGCTTTAAGGGTGTCTGGCTAACTCACTTTTCTCTATAAATAAATATGCCACATGGAGTAGGCTACATAAATGTACATTTAACTAAGTGAATATGACTCCCTGGAAAAGCTTATTCAATCTCTCCAGTCTCACCATCCTAAAAACCCCTTTTTAGGATATCCTTATAAAAGAGGGTGAAAATATTACTCTGTGTCCCATGCATGTGCCACTTAAATATATACACTGTAAGAATATATGCAATTTTCAATTCAATCCTATATCTTCTCATTATCTCTATAATAAGGCATTATGGCTGAGTCTATTTATTGACAGAAGTGCAACTTTTAAAATCATTATGAAAAAATGCTATAGAAGGTCTGTCTATTTTTTATAATCATCTGCCTTTGCATTTCTTCATCTTTACACAATGACTATGATCCTAGATTCTGAATCATAAACTATGTGCCTTTAAAAAGTTATATAACTACTTCTTTGTCCAGATACATGTAGACATAAGAATATAGATATACATATTACTCTTGACCTTGAAAATTAAACTCAAACAAAAGTATGTATATACTTTATTCCAAAACCTTAAGGGCAGCTGTGGATTGTTTTTCACAGGAAGCAAATACATTGTTCTTACAAAATTTCATCTTTCATATATAAAAAACACAGTAAATAAATTGACCTATGTTCTGTCACCAGGAATGTTAGTATGTCATTTGAAAACAATCATAGACCAATCAATATATCAGAGGATGACAGTGACAATTTCAGCTTGGTTTAACAAGGCAATCAGAGTGTAGGTGTATTATCAAAATTGTGGTAATGAATAGCTAACTAGGCTGATAACTTCCTCAGAGTCTTGTGAGAATCAAATATTATTTAAGTAAAGTACAGAATTTCATAATAAATGTGAGACTAAAAGTCTGAAATACACACTTCTCTAAAGGACCAAAAAAGGATCTTGAAAATTTGATAACTATGCTGTATCTACATTTCTGTCCTCTTTTATCTAATCTAAGTAACTTAGTTAATGAAACTCACTGTTGTCTAAGGAAACAAACAAGCAAAGAAAACCAAAATTTTCTAAGAAAAGAAAGCAAGAAAGCAAAAAAAAAAAAAAAAAAAAAAAAAAAAAAAAAAAAAAACAAGGAAAAAAGAAAGAAAGAAAGACAGAAAGAAAGAGAGAAAGAAAGAGAGATAGAGAGAGAGGAAAGATAGGTGGACATAAAGATTACAGCTCATGAATTTTCTTGCAGAAAAGGCACATAATAAAAAGCTATAATCATTGGTTATTTTTTTAAAAAAAGAAAGATGGGGAACAGGGTCTTGATTTAATATTGACAATGAATAATATCTTGGAGCCATATGAAGATGAAAACAATTCTGACAGAAAAAAAATTAGACATAAGAGTTACACTTCATAGTAGGAAGAAGAAAGAGATTACAGTGGAATTTTTTTCTAGACTAAAGACAGGAAAAGAAAGCAGAACAGAAGAATGTAATGAAAAAAACAAAGAGAGAATAAATCAATGTAGTGGGGGCAGGACCATAAAATCACAACTGTTCATTCAGCTTGTGATTCTTTTCATTGTTCTCTTCACAGCAAGTTTGACATCCTTGTTCCTGAGGCTATAAATGAGAGGATTCAGCATGGGAACCACAAGAGTATAAAATACTGAGAAAATTTTCCCCTGGCCCACAGTCTCAGCAGATGATGGCTTGACATAAGCAAGGAGACCAGACCCATAAAAGAGGCTAACAGTTATGATGTGGGACCCACAAGTGCCCAGGGCTTTTGACCAACCCTTACTTGATGACATATGAAGGATATTGGAAAGGATCATTGCATATGAAACTAAAATAATGAGGCTAGATAAAATGATAATTGTCCCAACCACAGCAGAACTTACAAGCTCGTTGACATAGGTGCTGGTACAAGAGAGCTGAAGGAGGGGGAAGATGTCACACATGTAGTGGTTGATGATGTTTGAATTACAAAAACTGAGCCTGATCATAAACCCTGTATGAGTCATGGCCCCAGCAAAACCCATCAAGTAAGAACCAAATACCAGCAGAGAGCAGATCTTAGGGGACATGACAGTTGTGTACTTGAGGGGATGACAGATGGCCACATAGCGATCATAGGCCATGGCTGTCAGCACATAACATTCAGAGTTGGCAAAAAGGCAGAATAAAAACAGCTGACTCATGCATCCAGCATAGGAAATGGTGTTGTGCTCTGAAACAAAACTCGTCAGCATTGTGGGGTTACAGACAAGTGAATAACAAAAATCAATGCAGGACAGATTGAAGATGAAAAAGTACATGGGAGTGTGAAGATGTGAATTTAGGCAAATGAGATTCATTAAGCTCAGGTTTCCCACCACAGTGGCTGTGTAGTTTAACAAAAAGAGGACAAACAGAGGCAACTGGAGCTCTTGTTGAATGGTTAATCCCATAAAAATGAACTCAGTCACTGAATAGTTACTTTCTGAAACCATTTGCTTCATGACTTGCATCTGAAATAATAAGAGAATAAAGTGTAATTAATAAGAATGTCATCATTGATCTCAGACTGAGAACTGGAGTTCCTGCTAACTGGGTTTGGAGTTATTGAACACACAGCAAGGCATACAATAGCACTACTGTTCATGTTTGCTTCCTCAAAAAGCCCCATTTCTCCTTTCCTCAGACACATTTTATGTCCGTGCATCCAAAAAATGAAGGCAGAACTCCAGTGTCTCTTCACATTACTCCCCTTGGTTTTCCTAGACTTCACTAGGAATTAGTGCGGAGAGTATGTGTACCTGATCCACAGAGGTTGAAGAGAAATTAAGAAAGTACGGATTAGTTACTGCTCACCTGGATTTTCTGGAGACTTTTCTGCTCTCAAAACACATGATGTGTTCCTCCTCACTGTCCAGAGGTTGTTTAAGGTAACAATAATGAAGCAGGTTATAATCATTAGTATAGATATGCCTCTGGCATGTTAGAAGTCATATAATGGTCAGGAACATTATCTGTATTTGAGAACTCCACCAGAATTTTATTTTCACATAAAGGAAAGAAAATCATTATTTTTTATGAATCTCTAAAACATCATTTGAATTAAATTAGAATTTGTATCACAAGACCAGGATTTCTAAGAAAATTCTTTGGTGGTAGAGGAAATTATTGTTTTTGTTATGGGCCTTTGTCCCACATTAGGTGGGCCCCCTAGGTTAGGTGTCACTGAGCTTGTGTTTGTATCCAGTGAAATAACTAGTGTTGGATGTTTAGAGATAACATAATTTCCCAGCAGGAGTACCTGAGTCTCAGGACAGTTGTGACTGGTCTCCTTTCCTATTCTCCTCATTATACATTTTACAACTCTGAAAGTTTAATGTCCAGGGACATGCCCTCTTGCCATTTGTAATTTTTCTAAGATTATAGTAATAAACATTAGACCAATGAGTAACACTATACAAAAATTTAATAGAAAGAGAATTGCAAGTCGATATAAATTAAATCCAGATTTCCCACTTTGTAACTACAAAACTGCAGTACTCTCTGAACCTTGTTTATATATAGTTGTAAAAAACACTCATAAAAAATGATTAGGTTTGTATCAGTGTAAAATTCTTCTCTAGTATATAAAAATATGTGGCTCAAATTTACCACTTCAAGAAGAAAATATGGTAATATTGTTAAATAAAAGAGCTATCTCACTGTGTAACTCAATGAAATATTTCACTAATGTATTTGAACTCTTCTAAATGCATGAAAAGAGGGGCTGATAAGTGTTAGCTACCCTTTATTATACATTCTTGTTCACATACATTGTTTCTCAGCTTTTATTGTTGGTATCTGAAGTAGGTATCATCTTGTGGCACCATATTGTGAGTGGGGCAGAAACAATGTCCTTGGGCTCCACCCGCCATGGTAATTTCACCTCCCATCATCACATACACCTGTTGTCATCAAAAAGGATTTCTAGTGGCTGAGAAAATTAGGTGCCAAAGCATGTTGTGCCATTAGGATGAGTTCTTTGAAATTGATAACTGAAAGAGATGATACATTAAAATTAATTCTAAGAAAAATTTCTATGCTACTCTCTTTTGGAATGACTTTAATCATTTTAAAAAGTCAAAGGGTTAACCTTTTTTGAATATGTACTTTGCATTATTATTCAATTCTCTCTCTCTCTCTCTCTCTTTCTGCATATATTTATCATGGAATCATGGATCTACTTACCATTTGTTGTTGAGATAATAACATTTCTACTCAATCTTAGCTTACATCAGAGATGATATTTTATATTTTAATTAAGTTATATTATGACATAAATTAGTTGTGTACCTAAGTTGTTTTATATGAACACTCACATACATTTTTTACTTGGGTACTGAGCATCAAACCACTGAAGCTCACATTTGTGCAGCAAGTACTCTTTCCCACTGAACTATATACCCAGCTCTGATTTACTCATTCATATTAATTTTCTATAGACTTTGTAGTGTATTGAGTACATATATTAATATATCCACATTATAGTTTCACTTCCCTCTCCTCCACCCAATTCCTCTTCCCCTCCCCCCCATCTAGATCCACTCCCTTTTTGTCTTTCTTTGAAACAAATAGGCCTCTAAAAGAACCAGCAAACATAAAAATAAGATAGTATGATAAAACGAAACACTAGCAAATCAATGCCTGACAAAGGAAAATCAACAGAAGAAAAACAGCCCGAAGAGAAATCACAAGAATCAGAGATCCACTCATTCACACACTCGGGGATCTCATAAAAATACTAAACTGAAAGCTAGAATATATAGGCACAGGATTTGAAGCAAACCAGAGATGTCTTTCTGCTTTCTGCTTCATTTTCTGTGACTTCATGTGAAATTCGCTCAATAGACAGAGGGCTTTGTTCTCTTGTAGTTCTCCATTATTTCTGGTACTTACACTCTCCCTTGTTCTACTTCCATGGAGTTCTCTGAGATCTAAGGGGGGAGGTTTGAAGTATACCATTGAGAAGTATGTTTTCAATATCCTACTCTCTGAGTAATGACTGACAGTGTGTCTCTGAAATTCCGTCTCCTGCATCCAAAAGCCTGATAATGACTGAATATTACTAATATCACCAAGATTAATATTATTATTACTTTATTTTAAATTAATTATTACATCCCCAATGTGCCCCCACCAGGTCTCCCATCCCAGAGTTCTTCACCCCATCCCCTCTCTCCTTTACTTTTACATCTGAAAGAGTGCTTCTGACACCTTCACCCCACCAGTCCCCTTCTTGGAATACATTAGGTACATGCTCTCCCACTGAGGACAGACAAAGCAGTTCTCTGATACATATGTGCCAGGAGCCTCAGATGAGTCTGTGTATGCTCTTTGTTTCCAGGCTTACTCCCTGGGAGCTACCAGGTATACAGGTTAGTTGGCAGTGTTGGTCTTCCTATGGGGTTGCGATCTACTTCAGTTTCTTCAGTCCTTCCCCTAACTCTGCCATAAAGGTCCCCAACCTCAGTCCAATGGTTGGCTGTAAGTATCTGCATCTGTCTCAGTCAGCTGCTGGTACAGCAGTTCTATCTGACTACCAAGCTATACCACTCTTGACATATTCCCAAAAGATGTTCCACAATACCACAAGGATATATGGTCCTCTATGGCCATAGTGGCCTTACTCATAATATTTAGAAACTGGAAGCAACCCAGATGTCCCTCTCAACTGAATGGACACAAAAAATATGGTTCACTTACACAATGGAATACTATTCAGCTATTAAACACAAGAACATCATGAATTTTGAAGGCATGTGGATTGAACTAGAAAATATCCTGAGTGAGGTAACCCAGACCCAAATGTACAATCATGGTATGTACTCACTGATAAATGAATATTAGCTAAATTGTGCAGAATACCCATAATGCAACTCAAAGACAGTAAGAAGTTTAACAAGAAGGAAGGCCCAAGTGAAGATGCTTCAATTCCACTGAGAAGGGAGAACAAAATAATCATGGGAGGCAGGAAGAGGGATGACCTGGGTTGGAGAGGAGAATAGGAGGAAAAAAGGGGTCAGGATCAGGTATGGGGAGAGACAGGAGAGAAGCCTGGTGAGGAGAGTGAGAGGAAATATGGAGCTGCTGGGGTTGGGGATTGGGGGATCATCTGGAAAGTTTTTTTTTATTTTATTTATTACATTTCAGTCATTGCCGCCCCTCGATCTCCCCTCCCACAGCTCATCATCTCACTCCTATCCCCCATTGCCGCTGAGAGGGTGCTTTCCCTCAACCAGAACTGCCCACTTCCCTGGAACCTCAAGTCTCTCAAGGATTCTTCCACTGAGGCCTGACCAGACAAATCTCTGCTATATATGTGCCAGGGGCCTCGATCGGCCAGTGTATGCTCCTGGTTGGTGGCTCAGTCTCTGGGAATTCCCTGGAATCTGAGTTAATTGGGACTGCCGGTCTTCCTATGGGTTGACCTTCCTTTCAGTTTCTTCAATCCTTCCTCTAATTCAAGCATAGGGAGTCCCGACTTCAGAACAATGGCTGGGTGTATCTCCTCTGTCCCAGTCAGCTGCTGGTAGGGTCTCTCAGAGGATAACCATGCCAGCAACCCATATGTAAGCACATCATAGCATCAAAAAGTAGTGTTAAGCCTTGGTGCAACCACAGGAGATGGATCCCAAGTTGGGCTGACTATTGGACCACCTTTCCTTTGGTCTCTTCTCCATTTTTTGTCCCTGCAGTTCTTTTAGACAAGAACCATTCTGAGTCAGACATTTTGAATGTGAGTTAATGACCCTGTCCTTCCACTTGAGACCATGTCTATCTACTGGCTATGGGGAGTTCCCTCTCCCCAAATTTGGCATTTTGGCTAAGATTACCCTCAATGAGTCCTGAGAGTCTCTAACTTCCAGGTCGCTGGTACTTTCCAGAGGGTACATCCACCTTCCACCACCGCCCCCTCCTCCATGCTGCTTATCTTTGTCCCCTCCATACATAACCCTGTTCCCCTTTTCCCTTCCCTTTCTCCTCTCCTACCCAGATCGCTCCATCTCTCTGCCTCCCAGCATTATTTCCTTTCCCATTCTAAGTGGGATTGCAGAATCCTCACTTGGGCTTTTCTGATTGTTACGCTTCTCACAGTCTGTGGGTTGTATCCTAGGTATACTGTACTCTTTGGTAAATATCCACTTATCAGTGAGTACATACCATACATGTCCTTGGGGGTCTGATTTATCACACTCAGGATGATGTTTTCTATATCCACCCATTTGTCTGAAAAATTTATGATGTCCTTGTTTTTAATAGCTGAACAGTATTTTATTGTGTAAATGAACCACATTTTCTATATCCATTCTTCAGTTTAGGGATATGTGGATTGTTTCCAGCTTCTGGCTATTACAAGTGAGGCTGCTATGAACATGGTGGAGAATGTGTCCTTGTGGTATAATGGGGCATTTTTTGAGTATATGTCTAAGAGTGGTATAATTGGGTCTTCAGGATGAACTATTTCCAATTTTCTGAGGAGCTGCTAGATTGATTTCCAGAGTGGTTATACCATTTTGCAATCCCACTAGCAATGGAGGAGTATTCCTCTTTTTCCCTATCCTCACCAGAATGTACTGTGACCTGACTTTTTGATCTTTGCTATTCTGAGTGGTATAGGGTGGAATCTCAGCATTGTTGTGATTTACATTTCATTGATGACTAAGGATACTGAATATTTCTCTTTTTTATTGGATACTTTATTTATTTACATTTTAAAGGTTATCCCCTTTGTCGATTTCCCCTCTGGAACCCCCCATCCCATCTTCCTTCACCCTGCTTCTATGAGGGCGCTTACCTACGTGCCTACCCACTCCAGCCTACTCACCCTAGCATTCCCCTACACTGGGGCATCAAACCTTCACTGGAACAAGAGCCTCTTATCTCACTGATGCTGAACAAGGCCATCCTCTGCTACATATGCAGCTGGAGCCATGGGACACTCCATGTGTACCCTTTGGTTGGTGGTTCAGTCTCTGGAAGCCCGGGGGGGCCTGGTTGGTTGATATTTTTCTTCCTATGGAATGCAAACCCCTTCAGCTCCTTAGTCCTTTCTCTAACTCCTCCATTGGGGGACTCCATGCTCAGTCCAATAGTTGGCTATGAGCATCTGTCTCTGTATTTGCCAGGCTCTGGAAAGACCCTCTCAGGAGACAGCTATATCAGTATTCTGTCAGCAAGCAATTCTTGGCATCCTCAATAGTGTCTTGGCTTGGTGTCTATAGATGGGATGGATTTCTAGGTAGGGCAGTCTCTGGATGGCCTTTCCTTCAGTCTCTCCTCTACACTTTGTCCCTGTATTTTATTTTATGAGTATTTTGTTCCCCCATTTAAGAGGGACTGAAGCATCCACACTTTGGTCTTCCTTCTTCTTGAGTTTCACGTGGTCTGTGAATTACTTTAGGAGTTTCCTAGCCATTTGAGATTCCTCAGTTGAGAACTCAGTTGCTGCTGCTAATCACCAACACCCAGAAGTATAGTTTTTTACAATACGTCCTTATGATTCTTTATATTTCTTTGGTATTTGTTGTTATGCCTCCTGTTTCATTTATGATTTTGTTCAGTTGGATATTTTCTCCATGTCTTTTAGTTAGTTTGGATAATGCATATCTATCTCATTTATTTCCTCAAAGAAAAACCTGTTTTACTGAGCCTCTGTATTATTCTTTTTGTTTCTATTTTATTGATTTTAGACTCTAGTTTAATTTTATTTTTATTTATTTATTTATTTAATTAATTTTTTTTGCTGTCTACTTCTCTTGCATTCATTTTTTCCATTTTTTTCTAGAAATTTCCTGTGTGATATTCATTTGAAAGCCTTCAGTTTCTTGTCTTTTTTATTAGTTATTTTACTTATTTACATTTTAAATTTTATCCCCTTTCCTGGTTTCCCCTCTAGAAAACCCCTATCCCATCCCTCGCTTCTATGAGGGTGCTCTCTCACCCACCCAACCACTCCTGCTAGCATTCCCCTACAATGGGGCATCAGTCCTTCACAGGACCAAGGGTCTCTCCTCCCATTGATGCATGACAAGGCCATCCTTTGCTCCATATGTGTCTGAAGCCATGGGTTGCTTTATGTGTACTCTTTGGTTAGTGGTTTAGCCCCTGGGAGATCTGCAGGGTCAGTTGGCTGATACTGTTGTTCTTCCTATGGGATTGCAAACCCCCTCAGGATTTCAGTCCTTTCTCAGATTTGTCCATTGGAGGCCGTGTGCTCAGTTCAATGGTTGGCTAAGAGCATCTGCCTCTGTATTTGTCAGGCTCTGGCAGAGCCTCTCAGGAGACAGCTATATCAGGCTCCTGTCAGCAATGCACTTCTTGACATCCACAATAGTGTCTGGGTTTGATGTCTGTATATGGGATGGATCACCAGGTGGGGCAGTCTCTGAATGGCCTTTACTTTAGCCTCTGCCCCACAATTTGTCTCCATATTTCCTCCAAGGAGTATTTTATTCCACCTTCAAAAAAGGACTGAAGAGCCCACACTTTGGTCTTCCTTCTTTTTGAGCTTCATGTGGTCTGTGTAATGTATCTGGAGTAATTTGAACTTTTGGGCTAATATTCATTTAACAGTAAGTGCATACTATATGTGTTCTTTTGTGATTGGGCTACCTCACTCAGGATGTTATTTTCCAGTTCCATCCATTTGCCTAAGCATTTTATGAATTCATTGTTTTTCATAGATGACTAGTACTTCATTGTGTAAATGTACCACATGTTCTGTATCCATTTCTCTGTTGAGGGACATCTGGGTTCTTCCCATCCCATGACTATTATAAATAAGGTTGTGATGAACATAGTGGAGCATGTGTCCTTATTACATGTGGGAGCATCTTCTGGGTATATGCCAAGGAGTGGTATAGCTGGGTCCTCAGGTAGTACTATGTCCAATTTTCTGAGGAACCTCCAGACTGATTTCCAGAGTGACTGTTCCAGCTTGCAGTCCCACCAACAATGGGGGAGTGTTCCTATTTCTTCACATCCTTGTAGGTAACTACTGCTATGAACTTAAATCTGTAGAAGTGTTTCTTTTACAAATTTTGATGCACTTGTGTTTGGGGCAGAGAAGTTAAGAATTGCAATATCTTGTTAGTGGATTTTTTTCTTTGATGATTATGTAGTACTGTCCGTTATTGTTTCAAATTAGTTTGTGTTTAAAGTCTATTTTGTTAGCTATTAAAATGGCTATATCAACTTGCCTCTTAGGACTATTTGCCTAGAACAGCTTTTATCAACCTTTTTCCCTGAGATGATATCTTTGATGTTAGGTTATGTCTTTTGGATGTTGCAGGACAGATCCTGTTTTCACATCCATTCTTTCCATCTGTGTGTTCTTTTTTTATTTGTTTGTTTTGTCTTGTATTGCATATATTGATATTGAGAGATACCAATGACCAATGATTGTTTATTCCTGCTATTTTGTTGTTAGTGGTGATTGTGGTAGTGTTAGTCGTTGCAGCCGGCAACAACTAACTACTAGTATTGAAAATGGTAGTAGTGCTGATGGTATATGTGGGTATTTCTGTGCTTCCCTTCTTTTGATTTTTCCTCTCTGAGATTATTTATTCCCTATGTTTTCATGATTATAGTTAACCTCCTTTGGTTTGAGTTTTCATTCTTCTACCTTCTGTATGGCTGGGGATTTGAATAGATATTTTCAAAATTTGGCTTTATTGTATAATATCTTATTTTCTTCATCTATAATGATTGAGAATTTTGCTTGGTGTAATAGTCTGGAATAACATCTGAACATGACAGAGCCATTGGAATCATGAAATAACAGAGCTATTGTTGTTTCCACTAATTGTGCAGAAGACTGGACCTGCTAACACTCAGACATTAGATGGCGAAAGGCTCCTAGGACCCAAGGTCTCTGTACATCATTATTGAATACTGATAGAACAAAGTCATTGTCCTCAGTTGAATATGTACAGGTGAGCCTAACAGGCTCCATAAGATAGTACTAAATTTATAAGCAAAATTGAAAGTCCTGGAGCTTGGATGGAAAAGAGAGATTAGTAGAAGGGGTATGAAACAGGTATTTTTAGAAGGTAGGATTGAAGTATTCAGGATATATCATGTACATAAATACAATGATGAAAAAAGATCAAATTTTATTAGTAAATAAAAAAGTTAAAATAAACAGTATTATTTGGAAAAGTAGAGAACATAACATAGTCTATCAGGGGCTTTTCTCTGGAGTGGGTTTATTCTCTTTCTCTGTAGCCATTGATTGCTTGTGGCTCTTTGTCTAGGTGTAGCAGCTTGTGAAATGTTTCTCTATCCAATGGTATGTCAATTGAAAGTGTCCTTTCTCAGCTCTCATTTAGGCAGCCATATTTTTGATATTTCATAATGTTGTTCCCTGTCATATATAGAAGACACTACTTAAATGGAAGACAACATATAAATGAGGAAAATGAAATAAATATGGTACTGATGTATGAAGTTCCAAAAACAATGAAACAATGATAGTGAACATGAAACAATGTCAACAACATAATATATGAAAAAGTGTAGAATACGGTTTTATGTTAATTTATTTGAATGAGTGAATTTTATATCTAAAGAAAAGCATAATGCCTAATGGGCTTCTTAAAATAGCTGCTTACTGAAGAAAAAACAGAAGCCTTGCATAACTGTAATAATGGTACATGCCTTTAATCCCAGCATTTGGGAGGCAGAGGCTGTCGGATTTTTGAGTTTGAGGCCAGCCTGGTCTACAAAGTGAGTTCCAGGACAGCCAGAGCTATACAGAGAAACCCTGTCTCAAAAAACAAAAAACAAACAAACAAAAAAAAACCACAAAAAAACAAACAAACAAAAAAGAGGCTTCATCTTGAAACTGCTGTAGAGACTTGCTTGGGGAATCCTGTGGAGGGGTGGGAGAGGAAACTTGGAGGAAAGAAGGAAGGGGAAGCAGAGTCTGGATGTAAAGTAAGTAAACAACTTAATTACTATAAAGGAAAGAAAGAAAGAGCAGTATGCCTCAACAAAAGGTCTTTAGCAAAACTCCTCAGCTTTTCCATTCAGAAAAAGCATCACTAATTTTAAAAAATGAAAACAATGAAATGTTGTGCTTCATATTAAAACTGCTTCTTCATGGGGACATGTGAATTTTTCTCTATCTGGCATCAGAGCCTTGTAGATGATCTCCGTTCAGGGAAACATCTTTGTTGGGGTTTCCAGGCCTATAATGCCTACTTTAGAACCCATGATGAAACAAATCTGAAGAACTTCTACCAGTTCTGTCACAATTTTCTTTCTATACCTCCATTTCTTTATGGTATTCATAGTGTTTAAAATCTAGGATTATAGAGGCATGCCTATATTCTCTCATACCACCAACTGTGTACCCATAAGTAATTCTTATAACCATTTTTACATCCACAGTATAAGAAAAGAAGATATATATATTTAACAGTATATTTTAAAATGTGACATGGAAAGATATTTCAGGTAATTTTTCAAAGGAAAAAATGTGAAAAATAAATCTTACACATTGAAAAAACATTTCTGATTGCGCCTTATTTGAGATATAAATAATGTACATGAATGCAACCTTAATATATTTACTAATATGACAAATGCATATTGATGTTAATAAACAAACCTAAAACTATGGACACAAATATATTTGTTCAATAAAATATAATCTCCGCTGTGGCTTATTTTTGGCATTAAACCTTTTGTTGTAAAAGATGTTTAAGATAATAAAACATCATTTCAAGGTTATTCTTCCAATTCTGAATAGCTAGGTATCTGAAGCAATAGGGACTTTCTATCAAATTCTTAGAGACAACTAGGGGCCACAGGAATACCCCAAATTACTGGAGGAGATTCTTTGTTTGTTTGTTTGTTTTATTAGATATTTTCTTCATTTACATTTCAAATGCTATTCCCTTTCCTTGTTTCCTTTCCAAAAATCCCCTATAACTTCCCGCTGCTCCCCAACCTACCCACTCCCTGCTTCCTCGCCCTGGCATTCCCCTATACTGGGGCATATAATCTTCACAAGACCAAGGGCCCCTCTTCACTGGAGGAGATTCTTTTCAATTCTCTTGAACAACTCAAGAGAAGGCTTCTCATGTCTGACACTGAATTTCTCATCGGGACTAGCTCTGAGAGTATCTGAAGGTTTGATACAAGTTGACAAGGGAGAGAACAATCAATAATCTTACCTATTTGCAAATCCTATGAATAATGATGGCCATCATATCAAGATATCCCTAAGGGTGCAATGATGGCACCAACCAACAACTGTCTAATTGTCTTAAGTCCTACATAACATGAGGGAATTGATGCCTGGTACTTTATACGTAGCCAAACAACTGAACATGTCAATAGTGGTACTAGATTTATCTTGTATTCAACCTATGGAGGCCAGGTTTTTCACTTAGCGATGTGTCCTTAAGACTCCTCCCTATTTTTTCAAGGCTCAATGTCTAATCTCTTCCCCTTTCCTTATATGGAATGTACTATAATTTGCTTATCCACCATCTTTTAAAGGATATTTTGGTTAGTTGTCTGTACTGAAAAAGATAAATAAAGCTGCTACATTCATATGCAAGTTTTCTCTTGCACACCTTCTTTCAAACCACTGCATAGCAACTATCTAGGAGCAGATTGACTATGAGAGAAGATGATGATTTGCTTTGGCCTTTTGTTGGTTTTATTTGGGTTTAGTTTGGTTTTGATTTAGATTTTAGGACAAGGGAAGAATAAAGTTCTTCCCTTGTAGGAAGGTAGGGAGTCTCTTGTAGGAAGGTAGGTAGGGAGTCTTGTAGGAAGGTAGGGAGTCTCTTGAATGAATTGCAGGAGAGTAAAATATGAACAAAATATTTTCTTTGAAAATATTCAGTTAAAAGAAAAGCTATCAATTCTCTTCTAAAATGTCACTCATTCTAAATTCTCATAAAAAAATAAAGCAAATACAATTTTACATTGTTTCAGATCTTTTTTAATATTAAGAAATCTTGGGGTCAGGATTTTCTTTTCAAGTTTAGTCATACTGGTATATGTCATATGTTGAATAGTTTTATTTTGTAATTCTCAAATTTCAAATAAAGTTTACATTTTTTTCATGCTGATGATACATTCCCATATTTTCTTTGATGAAATGGCTATTCAGATTTTTGCCTTTGTCTTAATGCTTTTTTTTTCTTTGTGATTTAATGCTTAGTGTTATTTACTTATTGTAGATAAATGTTTCTCATGGGATATATATATTAAAAATATTCTCTGTCATTGTGTGGTTTGCTTTATGTTTTTTATTGACACACAAGCAGAAAAATGTGGGCAGATAAAAATAATCAGATAAACATTAAGATGTTAGCCTCCTCATATGGAAACTTTTGTCCCATGAGCCCAGTCAAAAGCTCCAAAGAATTGGTATTTCCATTTCTATCCAAGTTGGCCAAGCTTGAATCTTCCTTTGTGCTCTTGATAACTCAGTGTTATAATAAGTTATATCAATTTATATACATGGCAAATTTTATCTCAAATTTATTTGTTAACTTACTTTAATTATGCAAAGAAGTAAGAAAATTTAATTCATAACAAGGAAAATTTGTTGTAGTTGAAATATATTCATATTTTAAATGAACAGACAAAAGCACAAAAAAAATGTTCTGTATGTAGAAATCATAGCATTTAAATAAAAACAGACGTTTCAGATAGGAGATACCTCTATATGAGCTATTGGTTAGAGAGTGCCCAGAGGCCTCCCAAATAATACAGGAAGTTACTATTTCTCTTGGTTGCCCATCATAGGTAGAGAGTATGCTCTTATTGTTAATTACATGATACACTTTGGACACTTGGCACAGAAATCAAGTTGGAATAGAGCTGGAGGCTTCCTCCTTTTTTTGCTATCATTCATGATGCCAGAAAAGATAAGGCAGGACATTGCAATAGAACATTTATTAAGTTTCACTTATCTATAGATTATGTATGGTATAATACCGTATTTCCAGTAAAGGAACAATAATTCCACAACTACTTGAGGGATAATTTTCCTTACATTACATAACATACCCAAGTAAACTACAGTCTTTTTATTGGATATTTTATTTATTCAAATTAAAATTTATTTCAAATTTTATCCTCTTTCCTGGTTTCTCCTCTGCAAACTCACTATCTCATCCCTCCTTTCCCCTGCAGATGAGTGTGGTTCCCCTCCCACTCACCCACTCCCACCTCACCACCCTGGCATTCCCCTACTTCGGGAACTGAGCCTTCACAGGACCAAGAACCTCTCTTCTCATTGATGCCAGACAATTCCATCCTCTGCTACATATGGGGTTGGGGCCATGGGTCCCTACATGTGTATTGTTATGGTTGGTGGTTCAGTCCCTGGAAGCTCTGGGAGCTCTGGTTGGTTGATATTGTTGTTCTTCCTGCGGGGTTGCAAACCCATTGACCTCCTTCAGTCCTTTCTCTAACTCCTTCATTGGGGTCCCCATGCTCATTCCAATGATTAACTACGAGCATCCACATCTATATTTGTCAGACTCCGGCTGAGCCTTTCAGGAGACAAATGAAAATGTATACCTACTTCTGGACTATAATCCTGTATCATGCCTTGTGTTTGTACACCTGATTGTACACCTGTTTGTACACCTTATTCATTTATTTACTTAAATATTTTCTACTATTTGTAGCCCAGATAGCCTGCAAATTCAGGGTCTTTGTAACACTTTCTTTGTGGTAATGTGATCACAAACCTACTTTACCATTTAGTAAGTATTACCAATGCTTTTTGTTGACATTTTATTTTAGTTGTCACTTCTTTGATTTTGTTTATTTATATGTTTGTTGCTGTTCATATTGCTTTTCTTTTTAAGGTATCTCTACACCATCAACCATGGCCTGTAATTCACTATGTATGAAAAACTGGCCTTAAAATTGTGATCCTTCTACATCAGTCCTCAGTTTCTTTAATTCTTATATCTTATGCATGTGCCATCATAGTTCTCTCTCTCTCTCTCTCTCTCTCTCTCTCTCTCTCTCTCTCACACACACACACACACACACACACACATACTTTCTCACAAAATATGTGTGTGTGTGTGTGTGTGTATGTTTACCTCTCTAGTTGGTGACATGAACCTGGAAGAGCATTGCCTGGGAATGAGTTGGAAAAAATTATCATTCAATAGCAGATTTTATTCAAAGCACTAAACAACTTTTTCTCTTCTAGTTAAGAAGAATCAGATTAGTATTGGGTTCGATCACAAAGATAAGCCACAACAACAACAACAACAAAAAAAAACCATGCTTTTCCATGGAGGCATATGAATGCAACAGCTGTAGTAAACTCAACCTATCTGCTACATCTGGGCAGAATACTCAGCACATTCCATGAAAAATTCCATGTTTTTGAAGAAACTGACGTCAAAAGACACTTATCCTTTTTTTTTTCTTGAAGTTTTTTATTTTTATTTTTTTATACAAGCACTCAGAATACCCCTTGCACAACTTATTTCACATGTAGGCTGAGTTCTGTCATGCACACACCTGTGTGTGAGTGTGTGTGTATGTGTGTTGTTATGATTGTTTATCCACAGATAAACAAACATAAAGTTAGAAAGTAGCATGATCTTAATTAGAAAATGGTAAAATTAAACAAGAGTTTTTTAAACAAAGTATCATATTTACATAAAGCAGAATGTAAGACATCAATCAAGAGATGGGAACATTTAAAAATGTAAATGATGCTCTTTAATGCATAGTTTTCACAGCATTATGAAGCTTGTTTAGGACATTTGCCCTTAGAAACCTTAGGAAAAAACTTAGAAAAAAACAATATACAGCCTAAATAATGGCTATGACAGAAAAAAATATGAATTTATATACCTGCATTATTTTTATCTCTTCTGATAATCATTGGGCACTTATTATTCAGTCTACATATCTCATCATGAAAAACTCACAACCTTGTTCTGAGTTACCTTTCCAAGAATAGGAACCAAACAATCTTGAGAGGATGGGGATAGAATTTCCTCCCAGAAAAATAATGGATTTGTTTAGTAACACTTTTTAAAAGGAAATTTCTGAGAGTTGTAAAACTGAGATCCATTTTTCAACAGCTTCTACCATTGAGAGTTCCTTATATTGAGGCTGTAATAGATACAGTACCTTCTGTCATCTTTCTCCACACTAGCTCTATGAGATGTGAAGTGAAGACATAAGAATTTAATTGACAGTGTGAATAATGTCTATTATACTGTGAATGATTAAGTTGTTTGAAGATGACTCAAGTCTTTTGTGGTTTCTCTGAATATTAATTAACAGTGGCAAGTTCAATTATGAATTTGGAAGTAGAGTAAATTCTTAAGCTTTTAAACATAAATTTTCACAACTGATATTTGCAGAGACTCCTTTTGCTATGCAAAATATGTCAACTCAAGACTGTTTACAACAGACAAATGGCATTTGTCAATAGAAATAAGGTAGATGTTATTACAAAGGCAGAAAGGAAGGTATGAAATAACATAGGAAGGGCATGAGGAGGAGGAGGAGGAACAGGAGAAAGGAAGAAAAGAGGGGAGGAGAGAGAAATAAAGAGAAGCAGTTCCCATGTTAGTCTTACGATTAGATTTTTACTTTGGTGTTAGGGTTCATATCTCTAAATTACTTTTTTAGACACCACCAATTTTAGACACCACCAATGAGGAATTGTAGTAAAATAGGCCCTGGCATAGTCTCACAAGAGACAGCTATATCTGGGTCCATTCAGCAAAATCTTGCTATTGTATGCAATGGTGTCAGCGTTTGGAAGCTGATCATGGGATGGATCTCTGGATATGGCAATCACTAGATGGTCCATCCTTTCGTCACACTTCCAAATTTTGTCTCTGTAACTACTGTAAGTATTTCTAAGGCAACTGAAGAACAATGTAAGCTGGAAATGAACAGAAGTATCTATCTAGAAAGGAAGTTTAGGGTTTCTGTGTTAGGAGGTAGCCCTTAAAACTTCTGACCTGGCATCTCACAACAGCAAAGACAGCACATGAAGCTGATGATCCTTGAGCACATGAATCAAACCAAGGCTCAGACATCCTCTTCCATGACCACCGCAGCTGCTGCCAGGTATAAAATGAGCCTTGCCTTAGGCTGTTGTAACAGAGTAAATGAAATCATTTTTTTTTCTATTTATTCCTGCTCTGCCACAGCCACGGTGTGCTCGCATATCAGACCTCATTACTTTTCATCCCAGGATATTATTTTCTAGGCAACACTCTGCCAGAGCAACCAACCTGAAATGCCAAGTGTTCAGGGTAACATTAAACTGACTTGGACCCAGTACCACTTCATCTAAAATTCATGTTGCTGCAAAGGTCTGTTCTGATACTCACTGATGAACTACAAAGGAAAAAAAAACTGCAGAGAGAAATATTTTAAACTTTTGATGAATGCAACAAATCAAGAATCCATGAACATCTCAATTACTTAGCGATATGGAATGAACGAGGTGGATAAATGAACATCATTCATGGGTTTGAAATGTTGTTTTTTATTACTTTTAAATTTCATATTTTTGACAGCCTAACATGTGAATATTACCTTTATATTGATGATTCTGAAATTTTATGAATCAATCATAATTTTAATTATGTTTTTGTTTGAAAGAGATTAAAAATGAAACCAATATATGTTAATATAAAGTTATGGAACCAGTTTACCTAATTCCACTTACGTATTTGAGGAACCTGTAATATCAGAATAATATAAGCAATGTGTGCAGACTCTATACATAATTTAATAAATACATACACAACACACCAAAATTTCAGTAATTATCAAATATGCTTATATTGGATAGCACTATATTGTGATGCTTAAAAAATTATTGGCCAATATCTTAAGAGTATATATTATTAGAATATATTTTATTAAAATAGTAAATCATTTTTACTATCTAGGGTAATATATCTAATTAGACAATCAAAAGAAGCTAGTTGCTTTGATCAAACGGAGCCAAATGATTTCATGATTTATTCTATGATGCTGACTTAAATACAAAACTCAGTCCATATTTGTAACTCATATTCACTTTCTGGTGAAGTATCAAAGCTTCATAGATGTTAGATTTATACATATTATTCTATGTATTTAATGAATGTTGTTTGCATCGTAAAATGTGGGTTTCTGAGAAATTTTCAAACCATCTTACACAACTCCATTTATCATGTTCTGTAATGAATAAAATGGAAGAACCGAAGGTGACACTGACAAATTAAACAATGTAGTAATCTATTCAATATTAAAATAAATTCCAATGCTTAATTCTCTAATACTTATCATTTAAATTAGGTTGATTTAAGAAATATTTTCTCCTAGCTCATATTTTGAAACAAAATCTCT
Source organism: Mus caroli (assembly GCF_978045245.1). Classification (NCBI taxonomy): domain Eukaryota; kingdom Metazoa; phylum Chordata; class Mammalia; order Rodentia; family Muridae; genus Mus; species Mus caroli. The sequence continues at coordinate 35,629,053 of NW_028227266.1, read as the reverse complement.
TGGAATTCATCAAGTAGCAATAGAAAGATTACAAATCAAAGATTTACTGTACCATTAACAGAGCATACTCAATATTTTGCAGATATAGCCTCAAAAGTGAAACATTGCTTCATGAAAAATGCTCATAATACTCTGGAAGCTTGGAAAACACACTATATTGAGAAGGCTGTGCCCTAAGAATACATTAACACTAAACAATTTCTGGAAGAAAGCAGGAGGCAGGGAATTGATTGCAATTTAGACAGAGAGCCTCAGTGAGGCAGTTTTAATAGAACATCATGCTTCTGTGGCTTCACCAGTGAGACACTTGCCTATGAAGCTCCTATTCCTGCCAGTAACTTCTTGTTTAGGCCTACATAAATAACCTTAAAATAGCCATTGTTTCACCAAACTGGACTTGTTCTACATTACTTCTTTGGTTTGTCATCTGGAGTAAATAGAGTTTATTATTGTTCCCCTAGAAGAAGTTACAACCTTCACTGAAAAGCATCTGCCCATAACTCACTCATGGTTGTGATGAACAGTAATGATGTATCTTCTGCCCAGCGAACGCAATCATAAATATGTAACAGAATGCAAATTTCTATTTCTATATTTTATGAATACACAATTTTCCATCCAAATTAAGATATAGCATGTAACCGACATCTTAAAGTATAAATGTACCTTTGGAAATAATAACATTCTTCACCAGAAAGGTTAACCAAATTCCTCATTCCCATCATACCAGAAAATCCAACCACTAATGGAAAAGAAGAACATGAAACATTATTATGATACTTACCATGCTTGTGACACTTTAATACAAGGCTCTTGTAGGAATACTTGCATTTTTTTAAATTTGTACTTCTGATCCCTATAGATAACTTCTCTGCTTACAAAGCCCCCAGCCTCTGTGAGAGTGTAGAAACTTGCAAATCTCTAAATCTCTTTGATAGTATATATTCTCTTACTATCCCCCATCTTGCAATCACTGGGAGGAATTTTCCTGAAGTAAACTATATTTCCTTGAAATTTTGTTCTCTTCTGTGCATTTTTCTTTTCTTTTGTTGCTTTTTATATTTTTGGGTGTTTTTGCTTGCATGTATAATGTGTGCCACATAAATGCAGTTCTGAACTACCATGTGGGTGCTGGAAACCAAACCTAGGACTTCTGCAAGAACAGCATGTGCCTTTATACACTAAACCATCTCTGCTATCCTCCCCTAATATGTTTCTATGTAAGATACATAAAGTTCTAAATTGGATTCCTTTTTTTTTTTTTTTTTTTGGTATGACTTTAAGGAAATCATACAAACATTGATTCATTTACATAAAAGATATATAGAGAGAGACAAAGAAGAAAAGTGGAGATTTCTTTTGCTCCTTGGAGTTGAACTCACAAACAAGAACATATACAGATGATATCCCTAAGCACTAAGCCCAGCAGGGTTTGTTTTACAGGAGCAAGTGACCTTCTCCGTTTTATTTTTAATTTTATTACAGCATAACATTCATCTGAGACAATAGAGAAAATAACTTAGATATTACCATGAACTTTTATTCCTTGTTATACAGACAAGAATATTTGTGTTTTTTTAAAAAGATTGTAGACATAGTCCCAATATCAAGAAAAATAAAGTGACAATTTCAATTTAATTCATAACAAAACACAATTATGATAATGTTTTAGCAGCATTGAGGGATTTGAGACATTTTGCAGAGAAATGGTCCTAATACATACTCAAATGCCTCTAAAAATAAAACCTAACTCCAGTGAATTGTAAACTTCCATCACAGTCTTGAAGCTAAAATCCTAGAATAAAAACCACACTAAAGGAGACACCAAATAATTCCTGAAATTGTGATAGTTCTGAAAAAAAAACTATAATTCTTCTCATCATTATCATTTTTAAATACATCTGTAGGTAATAAGACTTTCAAATTGATGACTAGTTTTTAAAGTGACTTCAAAAAGTGAGAAAGAAATGGGTTACAAATAACACATATATGAGATTAATAGGTTCACAGTCTGACACAGGTAATAAACACCATCTTGAATTTGAGAGTATCTAATCCCAAACAAGTCACACACAGATTTACAATTCATGATAAGAAACAAGACAGTATTGTAGGACTCATATTAATTTTGTCAAAATATAAAGAGAAGTTAAAGGAATAATAGACAAGAAATGAAAGCAAACCAGCTAAACTTGTTTCAATTAACTTGTGATTCTCTTTATGGTTTTCTTCACAGCAACTTTGACATCCTTGTTCCTGAGGCTGTAAATAAGGGGATTCAGCATGGGCACCAAAAATGTATAAAACACTGAGAAAAATTTTCCCTGACCCACAGTCTCAGCAGATGATGGTTTGACATAAGCAAGCAGCCCAGATCCATAGAAGAAACTAACAGTTATGATGTGGGACCCACAAGTGCCCAGGGCCTTGGACCAACCCTTACCTGATGACATATGAATGATATTGAAAAGGATCATAGCATATGAGATGAAGATAATCAGACTACATAAAATGATAGCTGTACCCACCACAGCAGTACTCACAAGCTCATTGAGATAGGTGTTACTGCAGGAGATCCGAAGGACAGGGAAGATGTCACACATGTAGTGATTGATGACGTTGTTATTACAAAAGTTGAGCCTAATCATTAAACCTGCAAGAACCATGGCACTAGAAAACCCTATCAAATATGATACAAACATCAGCAGACAACAGATCCTAGGTAACATGATAGCCTTGTAAAGTAAAGGCTTACAGATGGCCACATAGCGATCATAAGCCATGACTGTCAGCACCCAACTCTCAGAATGGGCAAAAAAGCAGAAGAAAAACAGCTGAGTCATGCATCCTGTAAAAGGGATGATATTCTTCTCTGAAACAAAACTCATCAGCATTTTGGGTGTAAAAACAAATGAATAACAAAAATCAATGAAGGACAGATTGAAAAGGAAAAAGTACATAGGAGTGTGGAGATTGGAGTTTAAGATGATAAGACTCATTAAGCTCAAATTACCCACCACTATAACAGTATGGTTCAGCAAGAACAGGAAAAACAGGGGCAACTGGAGCTCAGGTTGATCTGTCAGTCCCATAAGAATAAACGCAGACACTGAAGAGTCATTTTTTGTTGCCATTTGCTTCATGGATGGCCTCTGTAAGAATAGAAGGTTATACTACCAAGCAATTCATCCTTGACTCCAGAGGAATAAGGTAAAATTATTGACTTTTAAGCTTGTGTCAAAGAGGCATATAGCAAGCCATACAAAGATCTCCAACCACTCATGTCAACTCTGAGGAGCCCTTAGTTCCTCTCTATACTCCTAATAATGCATGTGTCTGTCCAGAAAGCATGAATTTTTAATGTTATTCCATCCCTTTCCATATTCTTTACTATCAACTAAAACTGAAAAGAGCAATGCATAAGAACATTTACACAGCATTCATAAGTTTGATAACCTTCAGTTTCAAGATACATAGCCAGGACAAGGATGGTTTTGTGCTTGCCTTTGCTTGCCTGGAGCTTCTTTGTGTTCTGGATCTCTTAGAGGCTTTCTCCTTACTATACTGAGAGGCCCAAGTATTCAATAGGAAAATAAAGTTATAGACATCAGCACAATGTATTTATGAATTCACAGAAGAGGTACACAGGGAATTCCTCTTTAAAATTTTCTTGACATATTTTATTCTACATACACAAAATAAATAGCAAACTTATGTAAGTCTCTAAAGTTTTGCCTCAGTCAAATGAGAATACTTATTTCAAAGCCAAGATTGCTGAGAAAATTCATTAGGACTACAGGAAATTATTCTCTTCTTTATGATTTCCTCCCTGTTGGATGTGTGCCTGGAGAGTCTTAATTAGTAACTTGTGCTTGCATTCAGTGCCACAGAACTAACATTGGATCTTTGGAGATTAAAAGTTCTAGTCAATTTGTTTCTTCCCACCAGGGTACCCAATCCCTTTGTCAGAGTTATGAGTGTTCTCCTTTGACCTTTTCCTCTATGCTTTGTAAAACTCCATAAGAAGAGTGTCCAGAACATCTTCATCTGCTGTTCATAGCTTACTGATTGCAATAATACACATCAGACAAATGGTTTAATACCATACAAAGGAGTTCTGCAAAGCCATTGAAAGGATAGGAACACTCTCAAATCAGCCTGAGTTTCTGCTCACTTCTCGACTTTCTGACTATGAAATTATGGATTTCCCTGACCCTTGATTATTTATAATTATATCTGTATATTTTATTCATGCCTATGAAATAGGAGGAAATAGGGGACTGTGTTTTGGACCAAAGTAAAGTCTGTGAGGGCTAATTATGTAAATTAAATAATAAAATCATTAAACCAAATGCAAGTTATATCTCACTGCTCTTATGAAAGTGATATACATAATGTGTTTAAAAATGTACTATACGTAAGAAAAGACATTGGGTAAATATTTGTCCCTTATCCTGTTTTTTCCCTATCCCTGACAAAGAGTAGAGCTGAGACTGAAGGAACAGCCACCTGGGGATCCATCCCATATGCAGCCACCAAAACAAGACACTATTGCTGATGCCAAGAAGTGCTTGCTGACAGGATCAAGATACAGCTATCTCAAGTTTCGAGCTGTGATGAAAGGATGGACCATCTAGAGACTGCCGTATCCAGGGATCCATCCCATAATCAGCTTCCAAACGCTGACACCATTGCATACACTAGCAAGATTTTGCTGAAAGGACCCAAATATAGCTGTCTCTTGTGAGACTGTGCCGGGGCCTAGCAAACACAGGAGTGGATGCTCACAGTCAGCTATTGGATGTATCACAGGGCTCCCTATGCAGAAGCTAGAGAAAGTACCCAAGGAGCTAAAGGGATCTGCAACCCTATAGTTGGAACAACATGATGAACTAACCAGTACCCCGGAGCTCTTGTCTCTAGCTGCATATGTATCGAAAGATGGCCTAGTCGGCCATCACTGGAAAGAGAGGCCCATTGGACTTGCAAACTTTATATGCCCCAATATAGGGGAATGCCAGGGCCAAAAGAATGGGAATGGGTGGGTAGGGAAGTGGGGGCGATATGGGGGACTTTTGGGATAGCATTGGAAATGTAATTGAGGAAAATATGTAATAAAAATATTAAAATTTAAAAAAAAGAAAAAAAAAAGAAAAAAAAAGATACAGCTGTCTCATGAGTGGCTCTGCCAGAGCCTTACTAATCCAGATGCAGATGATTGCAGCCAACCATCAGGCTGAACACGTGGACCACAATGGAGAAGTTAGGCAAAGTACTGAAGGAGCAAAAGCAGTTTGCAACCCCATAGGAAGAACAACAATATCATCAAAACAGACACCCCAGAGCTCTCACAGTCTAAACCACCAACCAAAGAATAAACATGGAGGCACCCATGGCTCCAGCTGCATATGTAGCAGAGGATGGCCTTATCTGGCATCAATGGGAAGGGAAGCCCTTGGTCCTGTGAAGGCTTGAGGGCCCAGACTAGGGGAATGCTAGGGCAGTAAGTTAGGAGTAGGGGAGCACCCTCATAGAAGCAGGGTACAAGTGATGGGATGGGGGGTTGTGGAGGGGAAATTGGATAAGAGAGACAACATTTGAATGTAAATAAGACCATTTGCACCCACAAGCTGTTCCACAGCCTACTGTGCACTGGTCCCCACGAAGAGAGACCTGTTATCCCAGGAGTTTTCACTCCTGAGCTCGGAGGTGAGACAACCACTTTTCTCCAATAACTGTGTGGAGTGGGGCTGCCAGGAGCACACAGGGCACAAGATCAGTGGAGCAACTGGGGCAGAACCCTTCTGGTCCGCCATCTGCACCTGCGAGCTGAGGCTGTTCCACAGCTTTCTGTGCACGGGTCCTGCCAGGAAAGCCCTGTTCTCCCAGGAATGTTTTCACTCCTGGCCTTGGAGACACTGCACAGAAATTCAACCAGGAAAGAGCTGATCTCCCAGGAGTACTGACACAGGCTTATAGACCCACAGGAGGAACAAGCTCCAGCCTGAGACTGCAAGAACATCTAGCACCAGAGATAACCAGATGGTGAATCATACTTACAGAAACCAAGACCATTCATCATGATCATCAGAACCCAGCACTCTCAACACAAAATGTCCTGGATACCCCAACACACCCTAAAAGCAAGAATCAGATTTAAAATCATATCTTATGATGCTGGTAGAGGATTTTAAGAAGGACATTAATAACTCACTTAAAGAAATACAGGAGAACATGGCTAAACAGGTAGAAGGCCATAAAGAGGAAGCACAAAAATTCCTTAAAGAATTATGGGAAAACACATCCAAACAGATGAAGGAAATGAACAAAACAATCCAGGATCTAAAAATGGAAGTAGAAACAATAAAGAAATCACAAAGGGAGACTACTCTAGAGATAGAAAACCTAGGAAAGAGATCAAGAGTCATAGATGCAAGCATCACCAACAGAATACAAGAACTGGAAGAGAGAATCTCAGGCACAGAAGATACTATAGAAAACATTGACACAACAATCAAAGAAAATAAAAAAACACATGAAAATCCTAACTCAAAACATCCAGGAAATCCAAGACACATGAGAAGACAAAACCTAAGGACAATAGGTATAGAAGAGACTGAATATTCCCAACTTAAAGGGCCAGTAAATATCATCAACAAAATTATAGATGAAAACTTTCCTAACCTAAAAAAAGAGATGCCCATGAACATACAAGAAGCCTACAGAACTCCAAATAGATTGGACCAGAAAAGAAATTCCTCCCATCACATAATATTGAAAACACAAAATGCACAAAACAAAGAAAGAATATTAAAAACAGTAAGGGAAAAATGTCAAGTAACATATAAAAGCAGACTTATTAGAATTACACCAGACTTCTCACCAGAAAGTATGAAAGCCAGAAGATCTTGGGTAGATGTCATACAGATGATAAGAGAACACAAATGCCAGCCCAGGCTATTATATCTAGCAAAATTCTCAATAACCATAGATGGGGAAACCAAGATATTCCATGACAAAAAAAAATATATATAATATCTTTCCACAAATCCAGTCCTCTAAAGGATATTAAAGGGAAAACTCCCACACAAGGAAGGAAACTACACCCTAGTAAAAGCAAGAAAATAATCTTTTAACAAACCAAATAGAAGATAACTACACACACACACACACACACACACACACACACACACACACACTAATTCCACCACTAACAAGAAAGAAAAACAGGAAGCTACAATAACTTTTTCTTAATATTTCTTAATATCAATGGACTCAATTCCTCAATAAAAAATTATAGACTAACAAATTGGATATGTAAACAAGACCCAGCATTTTGCTGCATATAAGAAACCCAACTCAGTGACAGAGACAAGTTCTACCTCAGAATAAAAGACTGGAAAACAATTCTCCAAGCAAATGGTCCAAAGAAACAAGGTGGAGTAGTCATTCTAATATCGAATAAAATAGACTTCCAACCTAAATTTATCAAAAAGATAAGGAAGGACACTTCATATTCATCAAAGGAAAAATCTACAAAGAAAAACTCTCTATTCTGAATATCTATGCTCCCAATGCAAGGGGACTCACATTCATAAAAGAAACTTTACTAAAGCTCAAAACACATTGCACTGCACACAATAATAGTGGGAGACATCAACACTCCACTCTCAGCAATGAACAGATCATGGAAACAGAAACTAAACAAAGACACTGTGAAACTAACAGAAGTCATGAAACAATGGATTTCACAGATATTTATGGAACATTTTATCCTAAAACAAAAGAATACACCTTCTTCTCAGCACCTCATGATACCTTCACCAAAACTGACCATATAATTGGTTACAAAACAGGTCTCAACAGACACAAAAAGATTGAAATAATCCATGCATACTATCACCATAGTCTAAGGCTGATCTTCAACAACAACATAAACAATAGAAAGCCCACATCTACATGGAAGCTGAACAACAATCTATTCAACGATATCTAGGTCAAGGAAGAAATAAGAAAGAAATTAAGGACTTTTTAGAGTTTAATGAAAATGAAGCCACAATATACCCAAACTTGTGGGACACAATGAAAGCATTGCTAAGAGGAAAACTCGTACCTCTGAGTGCCTCCAAAAAGAAACTGGAGAGAGCATACACTGGCAGCTTGACAGCACATCTGAATGTGCTAGAACAAAAAGAAGAAAATTCACCAAAGAGGAGTAGACTGCAGTAAGTAATCAAATTCAGTGCAGAAATCAACCAAGTGGAAACAAAAAGGACTATAAAAGAATCAACCAAAACAGGAGCTGGTTCTTTGATAAAAATCAGCAAAATAGATAAACCCTTGGCCAGACTAACTAAAGGACACAGAGACAGTATTCTAATTCACAAAATCAAAAATGAAAAGGGAGACATAACAACAGAAACCAAGGAAATCCAAGCAATCATCAGATCTAACTACAAAAGCCTGGACAAAACTGGAAAATCAGGATAAAATGTACAATTTTCTAGACAGATATCAGGTATCAAAGGGAAAATAGGATCAAATAAATTATCTAAACAGTCCCATTTCTGCTGAAGAAATATATATTAATAGAAACAGTCACTAATAGTCTACCAACCAAATAAAGCCCAAGACCAGAGGGGTTTAGTGCAGAGTTCTATCAAACTTTCAAAGAAGATCTAATACCAACACTTCTCAAACTATTTCACAAAATAGAAACAGAAGGAACACTACCCAATTCATTCTATGAAGCCACAATTATTCTGATACCTAAACCACACAAAGACCCAACAGGGAAAAAGAACTTCAGAAAATTTTCCCTTATGAATATTGATGCAAAAATACTCAATAAAATTCTCACAAACTGAATCTAAGAACACATCAACATGATCATCCATCATGATCAAAGAGGCTTGATCCCAGGGATACGGGGATAGTTCAGTATACAGAAATCTATCAGTATAATCAACAATATAAACAGACTCAAAGGAAAAAAAGAACATATGATTATCTCACTATATGCTGAGAAAGCATTTGACAAAATACAACGTCCCTTCATGATAAAAGTCTTGGAAATATCAGCAATTCAAGGCCCATACCTAAACATAGTAAAAGCAATATACAGAAAACCAGTAGCATCAAGTTAAATGGAGAGAAACTTGAACCAATCCCACTAAAATCAGGGTCTAGACAAGGTTGCCCACTCTCTTCCTTCCTATTCAATATAGTGTTTGAAGTCCTAGCTAGCGCAAGTAGACAACAAAAGGAGATCAAATTGAAAAGGAAGAATTCAAAATATCACTACTTGCAGGTGATATGATAGTATACTTAAGTGACCCCAAAACTTCCACCAGAGAACTTCTAAACCATATAAACAACTTCAGCAAATACCTGGATATAAAATCAACTCAAACAAATCAGTGGCCTTCCACTACACAAAAGATAAACAGGTTGAGAAAGAAATTAGGGAAAAAACACCCTTCAGAATAGTCAAAAATAATATAAAATACCTTGATGTGAGCTAAATAAGCAAGTGAAAGGTCTGTATGATAAGAACTTCAAGTCTCTGAAGAAATAAATTGAAGAAGAACTCAGAAGATGGAGAGATCTTGCATGCTCATGGATTGGCAGGATTGATATAATAAAAATGGCCATCTTGCTGAAATCAATCTACGGATTCAATGCAGTCCTCACCAAAATTCCAACACAATTCTCCACAGAGTTAGAAAGAATAATTTACAAATTCATCTGGAATAATAAAAAACCCAGTACCAAAGTATTCCACGACAAAACCAAATTCACACATTATCTTTCCAAGAATCCAGCCCTTCAAAGGATAATAACAGAAAAAAAAACCAATACAAGGACGGAAACCACACCCTAGAAAGAGCAAGAAAGTAAGCCCTCAACAAACCTAAAAGAAGACAGACACAAGAACAGAACAACTCTAACAACAAAAATAATAGGAAGCAACAAGTACTTTTCATTAATATCTCTTAACATTAATGGACTCAATTCCCCAATAAAAAGACATAGACTAACAGACTGGCTATACAAAGAGAACCCAACATTTTGCTGCTTAGAGGAAACCCATCTCAGGGAAAAAGACAGATACTACCTCAGAATGAAAGGCTGGGAAACAATTTTCCAAGCAAATGGTATGAAGAAACAAGCTGGAGTAGCCATTCTAATATCAAATAAAATCGACTTCCAACCCAAAGTTATCAAAAAAGACAAGGAGGGACACTTCATACTCATCAAAGGTAAAAATCCTCCAAGAGGAGCTCTCAATTCTGAATATCTATGCTCCAAATGCAAGGGCAGCCACATTCATTAAAGAAACTTTAGTAAAGCTCAAAGCACACATTGCACCTCTCACAATAATAGTGGGAGACTTCAACACACCACTTTCATCAATGGACAGATCATGGAAACAGAAACTAAACAGGGACACAGTGAAACTAACAGAAGTTATGAAACAAATGGATTTAACAGATATCTACAGAACATTTTATCCTACAACAAAAAGATATTCCTTCTTCTCAGCACCTCATGGTACCTTCTCCAAAATGACCATATAATTGGTTACAAAACAGGCTTCAACAGATACAAAAATATTGAAAGTTTCCCATGCATCCTATTATATCACCATGGACTAAGGCTGATCTTCAATAATAACATAAATAATAGAAAGCCAACATTCACGTGGAAACTGAACAACACTCTTCTCAATGATACCTTGGTGAAGGAAGTAATAAAGAAAGAAATTAAAGACTTTTTAGAGTTTAATGAAAATGAAGCCACAACATACCCAAACTTATGGGACACAATGAAAACATTTCTAAGAGGAAAACTCATAGCTCTGAGTGCCTCCCGAAAGAAACTAGAGAGAGTACACACTAGCAGCTTGACAACACACCTAAAAGCTCTAGAACAAAAGGGAGCAAATTCACCCAAGAGGAGTAGACAGCAGGAAATAATCAAACTCAGGGGCAAAATCAACCAAGTGGAAACAAGAAGAACTATTCAAAGAATCAACCAAACGAGGAGCTGGTTCTTCAACATAACATAAGCTCCTACACTACATCTCACCTGGACAAGGCTATTGGTAAGACGACTGGAAAACTGAATAATGTCTATAGATGGGTGTATTATACTGCACCAAAACTGTTAGTTCCCTAGTTTCTAGTCTTTTGCATATTATGTAATTTGGGGGACTTGAACAAAAAACATTTGGGAACTGCTATTTTTACAATTTTTGTTTGAGAAATTGTTTCAAATTTTAAAGTCAAACCTTTTAAATAAAGTCTTAACTTTAAAAAAAAAAAAAAGAAAATCAAGACGATAGATAAACCCTTAGCCAAACTCACTAGCGTACACAGGGACAGCATCCTAATTAACAAAATCAGGAATGAAAAGAAATCTATTCTCAACAATAAAAGAACTTCTGGTGCAATTGCCATTCCTGACTTCAAGCTATACTACAGAGCAGTCATGATAAAAACTGCATGATATTGGTACAGAGTCAGACAGGTAGATCAATGGAATAGAGTTGAAGACCCGGAAATCAACCTAAGCACCCATTGTCATTTGATCCTTGATAAAGGAGCTAAAGTGATCCAGTGGAAAAAGGACATCATTTTCAACAAATGGAGCTGTCTCAACTGGCATTTAGCATGTAGAAGAATTAAAATTGATCCATTCTTATCCCCTTGTACAAAGTTCAAGTACAAGTGGATCAAGGACCTCCACATAAAACACTGAAAGTAATAGAAGAGAACGTAGGGAAGACCTTGGAGCACATGGGCAGAGGGGAAATTTTCCTGAAAAGAACACCAATGGCTTATGCTCTAAGATTAAGAATCTACAAATGGGACCTCATAAAATTGCAAAGCTTCTGTAAGGCAAAGGATACTGTTGATAGGACAAAAAGGCAAACAACAGATTAGAGAAAGGTCTTTACTTATCCTATATCTGATAGAGGGCTAATACCCAAGATATAGAAAGAACTCAAGAAGTTGACTCCAAAGAACCAAATAACCCTATTAAAAATTGGAGTACAGTTCTAAACAAAGAATTCTCAACTGAGGAATACTGAATGGCTGAGAAGCACCTAAAGAAATGTTCAATATCCTTAGTCATCAGGGAAATGCAAATCAAAACAACCCTGAGATTCAAGCTCACACCAGTCTGAATGGATAAGATCAAAAAACTCAGGTGACAGCATAGGCTGGTGAGGTTGTGGAGAAAGAGGAACACTTTTCCATTGCTGGCGGAATTTCAAGATGATAGAACCTCTTTGGAAATCAGTCTGGCACTTCCTTAGAAAATTGGACATAGTACTACCTGAGGACCTAGATATACTGCTCCTGGGCATATATCTGGAATATGCTCCAACATGTAATAAGGACACATGCTCCACTATGTTCATAGCAGACATATTTATAATAGCCAAGAGATAGAAAGAACCCAGATGTCCCTCAACAGAGGAATGGGTACAGAAAATGTGGTATTTACACAATGGACTACTACTCAGCTATTAAAAACAATGAATTTATGAAATTCTTAGGCAAATGGATGAAACTAGATAATACCATCCTGAGTGAGGTAACCCCATCACAAAAGAACACACATGGTATGCACTCACTGATATGTGAATATTAGACCAGAAGCTCAGAACACACAGATACAATTCACAAACCACATAAAACTCAAGAAGGAAGACCAAACTGTGGATACTTAGATCCTTCTTAGAAGGGGGAAAAGTAGCCATGGAAGGAGTTACAGAGACCAAATGTGGAGCAGAGACTGAAGGAATGACCATCCAGAGACTGTCCCACCTGGGGATCCATCTCATATACAATCACCAAACCCAGACCCTTTTGTGGATGCCAACAAGTGGTTACTGATAGAAACCTGTTATAGCTGTCTCCGGAGAGGCTCCACCAGTGTCTGACAAATACAGAGGTGAATTCTCGCAGTCTACCATTGGAATGAGCTCTGGGTCCCCAAGGAAGGAGCTAGCAAATGTACTGAAGGAGCTGAAGGGGTTAGCAGTCCCATAGGTGGAACAACAATATGAACTAACTAGTACCCCCCCTCCCCCGAGCTCCCAGGGACTAAATCACCAACCAAAGAATACACATGGTGGGACTCATGGCTCCAGCTGCATATGTAGCAGATGATGGTATAATCGGGCATCAATGGGAGGAGAGGCTTTTGGTCCTATGAAGGCTCTATGACCCAGTGTAGAGGAATGCCAGGGTCAAGAAGTAGGTTTGGTGGTATTTGGTGAACATGGGGAGGGGGGAGGGCATAGGGTTTTTCAAAGGGGAAACCAGAAAAGGGTCCAACATTTGAAATGTAAATAAATAAATATCTAAAAACTAAGATAAAAATATGAATAATAAAAAGATATATAAATCAATAAAATAAAACATTTAAACAGTAAAACATTTTAAAAAATAAAAACAAACAATGTAATACATATAAGAAAAGGCAGTGGGTAAATGTTTATTCCCTTATCCTGTTTCACATTCTTGTTTAGATTCATCAACTTTATAACCTGACCACATTGAATGAAGCACACTTTTATTGTGGTGCTGTTGCCCTGTGTAGAAAAAATGAGCAGCATTCTTGGCTCCTTATTCCATGCCAGTCTCTCCTCCCAACCACCCACACATGTCCGCTGAAGCCAATAAAATGTCTTTAGACATCAAATTTGTTATGGATACAGTAGAGATCAGAAAATGAGACTCTGAAGTATAATGTTTTGACTTGGTAACTACATTGAATGAAGAGCACTGGAAGAGTGAAAAAATGAGTGTCATTAATAACAATCTGTGCTTTCAAATTAGTTAAGAATGAATATCAAGGAGCAGATAGATTGAGATATAACACTCGTTCCTTCAGTAAGACACTAACAAATTCTCCAATTGTTTGCATCATTTACATTCCCCTGAGAAAAGAGTGAAATTTTCTAATATTTTTAGTGTTCTATTATTTGCAATATTCATATTTGTCATGGTTTCTTATTTTAATCACCTAATAGATGATTACAAATATTTTCTTCTTTTATTTTTTAAGTTCTTTTTTTATAATTCTTTGAATACTTACTAGTAAATTTTAAATGCCATGAAAGGTAACTCCAAAATCTGAATTTTACTAAAAATATTTTACATTTTTTCTTTGTCTTGTTTTTTATCAAAATTCTTTTGTAAAATAATATGTTATCCTATAAAAGTTTCATTCTTTTATACAAAGTGTATTGATAATATTAATTCACTACTTATGCTCTCCAAATACACTTAATGTTCCAACTTTATATTCCTTCCAGTTTTATGTCCTTTTACTTATTTACTTTCATGGTTACTAATAATCCCCGAGTTCACTTAATGCTGCTCATATGATATTAGTATATCAGCAATCCACTAGGGCATTAGGAACGGATCAGTGGCCGCTTCTAAAGGAAAGCACACATTTTCTTCAACAGCCATCAACTGCCATAATTAATCGGATAGGCATGTAACATCAGGGGCACATCTCCCATCTCAAACACACACAGAAATGAACATAATTATTTAAACTTTATTTATTGTAGTAAAAGGAACAAATAACAAAATTAGTTATGGAAATTTTTCATTAATAAATCATATCCTGCAAGTTTAATCACAACAATATACCAAATTTGATATCACAGACATATTAATATCACATATAAAGTGCAGTTCACTAAAATTTATTTTCAGAGCAGTAGCAAAAGAGTTTTGTTAATACTTTCAATTAAATATTTTATTTAATGATTTATGCCACAGCAAGAAAGATGTTTATTTATTATCTTAGGGCAGAATAATAGTGATAAATTTTTCCCTGATCTAAAACAGTTTTTCTTTTCACCTAGTCCTTGTTTATATTATTTTCCACATTTTTTATACTGTAGATGTGGGTGAGTTTGTGCTCATGCCAAAACAAGCCATGGTGCATGTGTGAAAAACAAAGAAAAACGTCGTAGTGAGATGTCTCTTTCATCTATGTTTCAAGTTACATTGTCTAACAAGCCATTTCTCAGGTCACGTTAATGTTACAAAGGTCAAGTAGAAAGGCAGAAAAATAATATAAACAAATAAGGAACATCAAGAAGATAATATGCTTGAAAGTTGCTTATGTAGATTTTCTATACTACCTAGTTTTATATTGAAAACACCTAAAGTTGGAGGAAAGTGGCACCAAGAACTCAGGAACTCAGGGAAACCATGTTGATTGGTTATTATGGATATAGTGGCTTAAATTATCTAACATCTAAAACCTCAAAAGTGCTTGGACACATCTGTTAAGGTTTTTTTTTTTTTTTCTTTTCTTAATAGATCATTTTAAGTAGGATGACCCACTTAAAATCCTATTCATTGATATATGATGACACACATTCAATTCAGCTCTCATCTAGGCCACTCTTTCACCTGAAAATCTATACAAAGGAAGAAGATGGAAGCTCTTGCTTTTTGTTTGCTTCTTCCTACTCTCACTAGCAAATCTTATTCCTTTATTGACATTATGGCCTACTTCTGGTAATTCCAATGTATACTTAAGACCAACTGAGACATCTAGTCTCATGGACTAAATAAGTACTGGATTCTTGGAACTTCTGAACATAGGTTGCCATTGTTGGATAAGCTGGTCCACAGTGTGTGTGTGTTTGTGTGTGTGTGTGTGTCTGTGTGTGTGTGTGTGTGTCTGTGTGTGTGTGTCTGTGTCTCAGGAGCCAATTTGCCTGCTTCTGTGAAAAACTGTATGTCAGGCAGTCATGTCAGGCCAGGGTCTGCTGGCAGATTTCCTGGCCTTAAGACACATAGAACAATAAGAACGAATACACTTGAAGCTCAAGGTGAGGGGCTGAATGCTCTGTTAACAAGGAGTAATATGGAGGCCTCCAGATGGGTTCAAATATTGAATGTATGTCAGCTGTTGTCTCTGCTGGATTGTGACTTTGTTTCCCTCAATGCTGTAAAGTATACAAAGCCTAAGAGAATAAAACTCAAGGCTGCCACAGCATTGAGTGGACAACCCTCCCGATTTCTAAACTTTGTCTCTGAGCCTTCTTTTCTGTCTTTCCTATACTCCTCACACACCTGTCAGAGGAATGTTCAATGTCATTCTGGCAGGACAAGTACATATATACATACATATGTATACACATATACACATATATACATATATATATATATATATATACATAATATATATATATATGAAGAGATAGATTTAATTATTTTATTTTTTAGATGTTCTTTTTAATTATTATTAGATATTTTCCTCATCTACATTTCAAATGCTATCCTGAAAGTCCCCTATACCCTCCCCTTGCCCTGCTCCCCAATCCACCCACTCCTGCTTCCTGGCCCTGACATTCCTCTGTACTGGGGCATATAATCGTCACAAGACCAAAGGTCTCTCCTCCCTTTGATGGCTGACTAGACCATCTTCTGCTACATATGCAGGTAGAGACACGAGCTCTAGGGATAGTGGTTAATTCATATTGTTGTTCCACCTATAGGGTTACAGACCCCTTCAGCTCCTTGGGTACTTTCTCTAGCTCCTCCATTGGGGGCCCTGTGATCCATCCAATAGATGACAATGAGCATCCACTTCGGTATTTGCCAGGCACTGGCATAGCCTCACAAGAGACAGATATATCAGCGTGGTTTATTTTTTAAGTCCTATTACTATGGAGAACCTTGACACAAGATGGTAGTGGCACACACTTTTAATCCAAGTATGTTGATGGAAGAGGCAGGCAGAATCTCTGAGTTTGATGCCAACCTGTTGTAACAAGTGAGTTCCAGTAGGACAGCCAGGGCTGCACAGAGAATCTTGAGCAGTACAAATGCTTATTTAAACTTAGGAAGTAAATACTTCTCTTTCTTTTCCACTGGGAATATTTTTATTAATGTTTGCCAAAAATATTCCATATACATCTATATGCATGCAAACGAATATGACATTATTTGGGTTACAGTTACTATATGAAGAGAAAATAGAACTCCCAAAAGCAATCTGAAAAAAATACTGTTTTTCTTACCTTTCCGTGTGAGCAATCAGGTAAAAACACCCTCAAAATGCAGAAAACATTGTAGCAATCTATTCAATATTAAAATAAATTCAAATAGTGAGCTCTCTGTTATGAATAATTTAAATTAGGCTGATTTAAAATTTTTAAAAGACATTTTTCTCTAAGCCCATATTTAATACAAAATCTCTTGGAATCCTTCATATATCAATATAAAAATTACTGCTGAAAATTTTACTGTACCAAAACAGGACATATTCAATATTTTGCAGCTATAACCTTAAAAGTGAAGCATTCCTTCATGAAAAAAATGCTCACAATTCTCTGGAAGCTTTTAAAAATCACCACATTGACAAAACAGTGCCCCAAGAACACATCAGCATGGAAAAGTTTCTGGAAGAAAGTAGCATGCTGAGAGCTGACTGCAGTTTAGACAGAGCCTCAATGAGGCAACTTTAATGAAATGCCAGACTTCTGTGGCTTCTTCAGTGAGACACTTGCCTATGAATTCCATATTCCTGCCAGTAACTTCTTGTCTAGGCCTAAATAAGTAACCTTAAAATAGCCACTATTTCACCAAGCCAAATATGTTCCATATTATTTCCTTGGTTTACCATCTGGAGTAAATGGACATTGTTATTATTATTATTATTATTATTATTTAATTATTATTTTCTTCCTAGGAGAAGTCACAGCATTCACTGAGAAGTATCTGCCCATAACTCACTCATGGTTTTGATGAAAAGTAACGATGTATTTTGTGCCTAGTAGACACAATCAAAAAAGTGTGACATAGTGAAAATTTCTATTTCTATATTTCGTCAATAGATACTTTTCTCTCCAAGTAATGATACAACATGGAACAGACTTCTTAAAGTATTCTTGTAAGTTTGGGAATAGTGACATGCCTCACTAGTGATGTTTGGCCAAATTCTTTATTCCAGAAAAAAAAATCACTAATGGAAAAGAACAGCATTAAAAATAATTTTGATGCTCACCATGACACTTTAATATAAGTCTCTAATAGGAAAGTGTGCATGGTTTTACTTGTACTTTAAATTGCTATAGATCAGCTCTATTAATAATCATCTAAATTTTTATACAGTAGTTTCTAATTTCTAATTCCTAATTTCTGCAGTAGTCTATATTCTTATAGTCCATGTAATCTTTGTAATAAGCCATATCTTTATACTTTCCACCACAATCTCTGTTAGTTCATATTCTCTTACATTCCCCTATCTTGTAATCTTTGGAAACAATTCTCCTAAGGTTCATTCTATTTCTTTAGAATTCTGTGTCATCCCTGTACATTTCGTTCAAGTCTTTTAAGTCATTTTTAAAATGAGTATGACTGCTTTTGCTTGAATTTATATATGTGTGCCATGTACATGCTTGGTACACACGGAGAACCAAAGTTGGCATTGAGCCCCCTTGAACTGACATTACAGGCAGTTCTAGTGAGCTACAATGTGGGTGCTAAAGACTAAGCCTAGGTTTTCTGAAAGAAGAGCCTATGCCTTTATTCACTAAGCCATCTATTCCTACCCCTATTCATTTCTTCATAAGAAACCTGAAGTACTAAATTGGCATCTGTGTCATTCATTGTTCAGCCTTACAGAAGTCACAGAGGCATTTATTCAACTACATGGCATAGAAAAATAGATACATACATATGTACATACATACATACATACATGCATACATGCATAACAAGAAGTAGAGATTTATCTTGGAGTAAATCTCTTTGGAATTAAAACCACAAACAAGACAATCTATAAACTATATCCCTAAGAATTAAGCAGGTGTTTTTTTTTCCCCAGAAGTAAGTTTCCTCATGCTTTTTATTTTTTATTTTTATTTTTACAACATAGTATCCACTTGTGGCAACACAGAAAATAATCTAGACTTTACCATGTATTATCAGAATTGAATGATTTGAGATATTGAGCAGAGAAATAGGCCTAATACATACTCAAGTATCTATAAAAAATAAAACATTATTTCTATAAATCACAAACTTCCATCACAGGTTTGAAGTTAAAAGCCTAGAATATGAATCATTCTCAAAAAGACACTGGATAATAACTAAAATTTTGGGAGTTATGTCAGGCCTACAATTTTCCCCATCACTTTCTTTACAAAATACATCTGTAGGTCATAAGATTATCAAATCAGGGAATAGTTGTAAACATAGTTTCCAAAAGTTAGAAGGAAATGAATTGCAAAGAATACATATGAGAGATTATATAGCAGAACATGAGCATGAATCTAAGGATAACAAGTCCCCAAACAGGCACACACATATGTATAATTCATAATGAGAAGAAAAATGATATAGTATAAATTGTGTTGACCTTGTGGATATATAAGAAGAAAGAAGAGAAGATGGGTAATGAAAAAGATCCAGCAACCCAGTGGGGACAGCAACCCAGCTCTGTGAAGTACCATTGGTTCATTTAACTTGTGATTCTCTTTAAGGTCTTCTTCAAAGCAATTTTTACATCTTTATTTGGGAGACTGTATATGAGCGGATTCAGTACAGGCACCAGACATGTATAAAACACTGTGAGAAATTTTCCCTGGCCAACAGTCTCAGGAGATGATGGCTTGACATAAGCAAGCAGCCCAGATCCATAAAAGAGACTAGCAGTGATGATGTGGGACCCACAAGTACCCAAGGCTTTGGACCAACCCTTACCTGAGGACATATTAAGAATATTGAAAAGGATCAGAGCATAAGACATTAAGATAAGAAGGCTACATAAAATGATAGCTGTACCTACCACAGCAGAACTCATACGCTCATTGACATAGGTGTCACTGCAAGAGATCTGAAGAAGAGGGAAGATGTCACACATGTAGTGATTGATGATGTTGCTATTGCAAAAGTTGAGCCTAAACATTAAGCCTGTGAGAATCATGGCACTAGCAAACCCCATCAAATATGACATAAATATTAGAAGACAACAGATCCTAGGTAACATGATAGCCTGGTATAGTAAAGGCTTACAGATGGCCACGTAGCGATCATAAGCCATGGCTGTCAGCACATAACTTTCAGTGTTCACAAAAAAACAGAAGAAAAACAGCTGAGTCATGCATCCTTTGAAGGATATAGTGTTCTTCTCTAAAAAAAACTTCATCAGCATTTTGGGGGTAAAGACAAATGAGTAACAAAAATCAATGAAGGACAGATTGAAGATGAAGAAGTACATGGGGGTGTGAAGGTTTGAATTCACCAAAATGAGACTCATTAAAGTCAAGTTTCCGACCATTGTGGCTGTGTAGTTCAGCAAAAACAGAGCAAACAGGGGCAACTGGAGCTCAGGTTGGTCTGTCAATCCCAGAAGAATAAACTCAGACACTGAAGAGTCATTTTCTGTAGCCATTTGCTTCATGGATGGCCTCTGTAGGAATAGAAGGTTGCACTACCAAGCAATTTATCTTTGACTCCAGAGAGATAAGGTTAAATTATTGGCTTATAAGCTTGTATCAAAGGGGCATATAGCAAGCTATACAAATATATCCAACTATTCTTGTCAACTCTGAGGAGCCTTTATTGCCTCTCTATCCTCCTAATAATGTGTGTGTCTCTCCAGAAAACATGCATTTTTAATGTACTTCCATCCCTTTCCATATTCTTTACTATCAACTAAAACTGAAAAGAGCAATGCATAAGAACATTTACACAGCATTCATAAGTTTGATAACCTTCAGTTTCAAGATACATAGCCAGGACAAGGATGGTTTTGTGCTTACCTTTGCTTGCCTGGAGCTTCTTTGTGTTCTGGATCTCTTAGAGGCTTTCTCCTTACTATACTGAGAGGCCCAAGTATTCAATAGGAAAAAAAAAAGTTATAGATATCAGCACAAATGTATTTATGAATTCACAGAAAAGGTACACAGGGAATTTCTCTTTGAAATTTTCTTGAAAATTTTCATTTCACATACACAAAATGAACAGCAATTTTATGTAAGTCTCTAAAACTTTGCCACAGTTGAATGAGAATATCTATTTCAAAGCCAAGATTGTTGAGAAATTCATTAGGATTGCAGGAAATTATTCTCTTCTTTATGATTTCCTCCCTGTTGGATGTGTGCCTGGAGAGTCTTAATTAGTAACTTGTGCTTGCATTCAGTGCCACAGAACAAATATTGGATCTTCTGAGATTAAAAGTTCTAGTCAATCTGTTTCTTCCCACCAGGGGGTACCCAATCCCTTTGTCAGAGTTATGAGTGTTCCTCTTTGTCTTTTCTTCTGTGCTTTGTGTATTAGTCAGGGTTCTCTAAAGTCACAGAACTTATGGACACTCTCCATATAGTAAGGAAATTTGTTATGATGACTTATAGTCTATAGTCCAATTCCAAAACTATGATTATCTGTGAATGGGAAGTTCAAGGATCTAGTATTTGCTCAGTCTCACAGGCTAGTAGATTCTAACAGAGGTGCTGGCAAGTAAATTCAAGCAGGCAAAGCAGGGCAAATCTTCTTTCTTCCAACATCCTTAAATAGGTCTCCAGTAGAAGCTGTGGCCCAAAATAAGGGCCCACCATACCTGCATCTGGAACATGTTTTACCCCAGGCTGACCTTGAACGCAGAGATCTCCATGCTTTGGTCTCCTGAAATTCATAGCTACTAGGCCTCAAGAGTTCCACGACAACATCTAGATCAGAAAATTGTGACTCCCAACCATGAGATCTGGATCATAGGTGGGCCTTCCAACTCTGGATTGTAGTTCATTCCTGATATAGTCACATTGACAACCAGAAATAGCCATTACAATCCCCCTTTGTCCACTTGACACAAATGTCTCACGTCCACATGAAACAATAACAAAATCATGAATATAGCTAATATGATGTAACTATTCCTCTTACAATCCCAAAAGCATTTATAAATTTACAATGAAGCCATGCCCCTTGGGAATATTCTTTTAGCATTCTTTTAAATACCAATTGATGTTAAAGAAATTGGAAGAAAGTACAGATAGCTATGCAAATGTGTTATAAACAAAATAGGGCCAGTGGAAAGGGGTCTGAGCGGAGAGGGAGCGCCTAGCCTGAGCATCAGCAGCAGACATCCTGGTTCCAGGACCCCACCAAGTGTATTCTGCACAGAGGTTAGGGATCTGACCCGCCGGGAACGCTTTGCCTGAGCATCGGCAGCAGACATCTTGGTTCCGGGACCCCGCCGGGTGTATTCTGCACAGGCCCCAGACATCTGGCCACCTACTGGACAGAGGAAAGGGGTCTGAGCGGGAGGGAGCACTTTGCCTGAGCATCGGCAACAGACATCCTGGTTCCGGGACCCCGCCCAGTGTATTCTGCACAGCCCTAGAGATTACCAGATGGCGAAAGGCAAACGCAAGAATCCTACTAACAGAAATCAAGACCACTCACCATCATCAGAACGCAGCACTCCCACCCGACCTAGTCCTGGGCACCCCAACACAACCGAAAAGCTAGACCCGGATTTAAAAGCATATCTCATGATGATGGTAGAGGACATCAAGAAGGACTTTCATAACTCACTTAAAGAAATACAGGAGAACATTGCTAAAGAGTTACAAGTCCTTAAAGAAAAACAGGAAAACACATCCAAACAGGTGATGGAAATGAACAAAACTATACTAGACCTAAAAAGGGAAGTAGACACAATAAAGAAAACCCAAAGTGAGGCAACGCTGGAGATAGAAACCCTAGGAAAGAAATCTGGAACCATGGACGTGAGCATTAGCAACAGAATACAAGAGATGGAAGAGAGAATCTCAGGTGCAGAAGATTCCATAGAGAACTTCAGCACAACAATCAAAGAAAATACAAAATGCAAAAGGATCATAACTCAAAACATCCAGGAAATCCAGGACACAATGAGAAGACCAAACCTACGGATAATAGGAGTTGATGAGACGAAAGATTTTCAACTTAAAGGGCCAGCAAATATCTTCAACAAAATTTTAGAAGAAAACTTCCGAAACCTAAAGAAAGAGATGCCCATGATCATACAAGAAGCCTACAGAACTCCAAATAGACTGGACCAGAAAAGAAATTCCTCCCGACACATAATAATCAGAACAACAAATGCACTAAATAAAGATAGAATATTAAAAGCAGCAAGGGAGAAAGGTCAAGTAACATATAAAGGCAGGCCTATCAGAATTACACCAGACATTTCACCAGTGACTATGAAAGCAAGAAGAGCCTGGACAGATGTTCTACAGACACTATGAGAACACAAATGCCAGCCCAGGCTACTATACCCGGCCAAACTCTCAATTACCATAGATGGAGAAACCAAAGTATTCCACGACAAAACCAAATTCACATATTATTTTTCCACGAATCCAGCCCTTCAAAGGATAATAACAACAACAACAACAAAAAAAAACCAATACAAGAAAGGAAATCACGCCCTAGAAAAAGCAAGAAAGTAATCCCTCAACAAACCAAAATGAAGACAGCCACAAGAACAGAATGGCAACTCTAACAACAAAAATAAAAGGAAGCAACAATTACTTTTCCTTAATATCTCTTAATATCAATGGACTCAATTCCCCAATAAAAAGACATAGACTAACAGACTGGCTACACAAACAGGACCCAACATTCTGCTGCTTACAGGAAACCCATCTCAGGGAAAAAGACAGACACTACCTCAGAGTAAAAGGCTAGAAAACAATTTTCCAAGCAAATGGCCTGAAGAAACAAGCTGGAGTAGCCATTCCAATATCGAAGAAAATCGACTTCCAACCCAAAGTTATCAATAAAGACAAGGAGGGACACTTCATACTCATCAAAGGTAAAATCCTCCAAGAGGAACTCTCAATTCTGAATATCTATGCTCCAAATGCAAGGGCAGCCACATTCATTAAAGAAACTTTAGTAAAGCTCAAAGCACACATTGCACCTCACACAATAATAGTGGGAGACTTCAACACACCACTTTCATCAATGGACAGATCATGGAAACAGAAACTAAACAGGGACACAGTGAAACTAACAGAAGTTATGAGACAAATGGACTTAACAGATATCTACAGAACATTTTATCCTAATACAAAAGGATATACCTTCTTCTTAGCACCTCACGGGACCTTCTCCAAAATTGACCATATAATTGGTCACAAAACAGGCCTCAACAGATACAAAAATATTGAAATTGTCCCATGCATCATATCAGACCACCATGGACTAAGCCTGATCTTCAATAACAACATAAATAATGGAAAGCCAACATTCACGTGGAAACTGAATAACACTCTTCTCAATGATACCTTGGTCAAGGAAGGAATAAAGAAAGAAATTAAAGACGTTTTAGAGTTTAATGAAAATGAAGCCACAACATATCCAAACCTATGGGACACAATGAAAGCATTTCTAAGAGGGAAACTCATAGCTCTGAGTGCCTACAAAAAGAAACTGGAGAAAGCACACATTAGCAGCTTGACAACACGTCTAAAAGCTCTAGAAAAAAAAGAAGAAAATTCACCAAAGAGGAGTAGATGGCAGGAAATAATCAAACTCAGGGTTGAAATCAACCAAGTGGAAACAAGAAGAACTATTCAAAGAGTTAACCAAATGTGGTTCTTTGAGAAAATCAACAAGATAGATAAACCCTTAGCTAGACTCACTAAAGGGCACAGGGACAACATCCTAATTAACAAAATCAGAAATGAAAAGGGAGACATAACAACAGATCCTGAAGAAATCCAAAACACCATCAGATCCTTCTACAAAAGGCTATACTCAACAAAACTGGAAAACCTGGATGAAATGGACAAATTTCTAGACAGATACCAGGTACCAAAGTTAAATCAGGATCAAGTTAACGATCTAAACAGTCCCATATCCCCCTAAAGAAATAGAAGCAGTCATTAATAGTCTCCCAGACAAAAAAAAGCCCAGGACCAGATGGGTTTAGTGCAGAGTTCTATCAGACCTTCAAAGAAGATCTAATTCCAGTGCTGCACAAACTATTCCATAAAATTGAAGTAGAAGGAACTCTACCCAACTCATTCTATGAAGCCACAATTACTCTGATACCTAAACCACAGAAAGATCCAACAAAGATAGGAACTTCAGACCAATTTCCGTTATGAATATAGATGCAAAAATCCTCAATGAAATTCTTGCTAACCGAATCCAAGAACACATTAAAGCAATCATCCATCCTGACAAAGTAGGTTATATTCCAGGGATGCAGGGATGGTTTAATATACGGAAATCCATCAATGTATCCATTATATAAACAAACTCAAAGACAAAAACCACATGATCATCTCGTTAGATGCGGAAAAAGCATTCGACAAGATCCAACACCCATTCATGATAAAAGTCTTGGAAAGATCAGGAATCCAAGGCCCATATCTAACCATGATAAAGCAATCTACAACAAACCAGTGGCCAACATCAAAGTAAATGGTGAGAAGCTTGAAGCAATCCCTCTAATATCAGGGACTAGACAAGGCTATCCACTTTCTGCATACCTATTCAACATTGTACTTGAAGTCCTAGCCAGAGCAATTAGACAACAAAAGGAGATCAAGGGGATACAAATTGGAAAAGATGAAGTCAAAATATCACTTTTTGCAGATGATATGATAGTATATATAAGTGACCCTAAAAATTCCACCACAGAACTCCTAAACCTGATAAACAGCTTCAGTGAAGTAGCTTGATATAAAATTAACTCAAACAAGTCAATGGCCTTTCTCTACACAAAGAATAAACAGGCTGAGAAAGAAATTAGGGAAACAACACCCTTCTCAATAGTCACAAATAATATAAAAATATTTTGGCGTGAATCTAACTAAGGATGTGAAAGATCTGTATGATAAAAACTTCAAGTCTCTGAAGAAAGAAATTAAAGAAGATCTTAGAAGATGGAAAGATCTCCCATGCTCATGGATTGGCAGGATCAACATTGTAAAGATGGCTATCTTGCCAAAAGCAATCTACAGATTCAATGCAATCCCCATCAAAATTCCAACTCAATTCTTCAACGAATTAGAAAGAGCAATCTGCAAATTCATATGGAATAACAAAAAACCTAGGATAGCAAAAACTCTTCTCAAGGATAAAAGAACCTCTGGTGGAATCACCATTCCTGGCCTAAAGCTTTACTACAGAGCAATTGTGATAAAAACTGCATGGTACTGGTACAGTGACAGACAAGTAGACCAATGGAATACAATTGAAGACCCAGAAATGAACCTACACACCTATGGTCACTTGATCTTCGACAAGGGAACTGAAACCATCCAGTGGAAGAAAGACAGCATTTTCAACAAATGGTGCTGGCACAACTGGTTGTTATCATGTAGAAGAATGTGAATCAATCTATTCCTATCTCCTTGTACTAAGGTCAAATCTAAGTGGATCAAGGAACTTCACATAAAAACAGAGACACTGAAACTTATAGAGGAGAAAGTGGGGAAAAGCCTTGAAGATATGGGCAAAGGGGAAAAAATTACTGAACAGAACAGCAATGGCTTGCACGGTAAGATCAAGAATTGATAAATGGGACCTCATGAAACTGCAAAGCTTCTGCAAGGCAAAAGACACCGTCAATAAGACAAAAAGACCACCAACAGATTGGGAAAGGATCTTTACCTATCCTAAATCAGATAAGGGACTAATATCCAATATATATAAAGAACTCAAGAAGGTGGACTCCAGAAAGTCAAATAACCCCATTAAAAATGGGGCTCAGAACTGAACAAAGAATTCTCACCTGAGGAATACCGAATGGCAGACAAGCACCTGAAAAAATGTTCAGCATCCTTAATCATCAGGGAAATGCAAATCAAAACAACCCTGAGATTCCACCTCACACCAGTCAGAATGGCTAAGATCAAAACTTCAGGTGACAGCAGATGCTGGCGAGGATGTGGAGAAAGAGGAACACTCTTCCATTGTTGGTGGGATTGTAAGCTCGTATAACCACTCTGGAAATCAGTCTGGCGGTTCCTCAGAAAATTGGACATAGAACTACCGGAGGATCCAGCAATACCTCTCCTGGGCATATATCCAGAAGATATTCCAACCGGTAAGAAGGACACATGCTCCACTATGTTCATCGCAGCCTTATTTATAATAGCCAGAAGCTGGAAAGAACCCAGATTCCCCTCAACAGAGGAATGGATACAGAAAATGTGGTACATTTACACAATGGAGTACTACTCAGCTATTAAAAAGAATGAATTTATGAAATTCCTAGGCAAATGGATGGACCTGGAGGGCATCATCCTGAGTGAGGTAACACAATCACAAAAGAACTCCCACAATATGTACTCACTGATAAGTGGATATTAGCCCAAAACTTAGGATACCCAAGATATATATTACAATCTGCTAAACACGTGAAACTCAAGAAGAATGAAGACCAAAGTGGGGTCACTGTACCCCTTCTTAGAATTGGGAACAAAACATCCATGGAAGGAGTTACAGAAACAAAGATTGGAGCTGTGACGAAAGGATGGACCATCTAGAGACTGCCATACCCAGGGATCCATCCCATAATCAGCTTCCAAACGCTGACACCATTGCATACAGTAGCAGGATTTTGCTGAAAGGACCCAGATATAGCTGTCTCTTGTGAGACTATGCTGGGGCCTAGCAAACACAGAAGTGGATGCTCACAGTCAGCTAGTGGATGGATCACAGGGCTCCCAATGGAGGAGCTGGAGAAAGTACCCAAGGAGCTAAAGGGACCTGCAACCCTATAGGTGGTACAACATTATGAACTAACCAGTACCCCGGAGCTCTTGACTCTAGCTGCATATGTATCAAAAGATGGCCTAGTCGGCCATCACTGGAAAGAGAGGCCCATTGGACACACAAACTTTATATGCCCCAGTACAGGGGAATGCCAGGGCCAAAAAAAAAAAAAAAATGGGAATGGGTGGGCAGGGAAATGGGGGAGAAGGGGGAGCATATGGGGGACTTTTGGGATAGCAATGGAATTGGAATTGAGGAAAATACGTAATAAAATATATATAAAAATAAATCAGAACCATTTATAGTACCTTATAATCCTTGTTTCTGCTACAGGTTATGTAGCCTTAGATGATATTTATAACTACCTTCTTTTAATACTCATTCTGCATTTTCTCCACACTCTGCAGGCACCTCAGCAGGTCTTGGCTCTTTTTCTGAATGAGTAACCCATACCTTCATTCCTGGTGGGTCTGTGTCCTTTGTCATCCTGCTTGGATTAGGCTGTTGTAGTTTCCCATTGACTTGAATCACAGGACATGATAGTACTAAGAAATTCCCTAAGAGATTTCCTGCACTCCAGACCTAATCCTTACCTCCACTGTGGAGAGGAAATCCAATTTCCCCATGAAAATCTGGATCTATCACTCCTACTAACACTGTTATTTCTGTCTTAGCCTGTTGGTTTAAGAGCTTCAGAATCCCAAAATGACCAGGGGAAGTCTGAGCTTCCAGATAAATAGAATGTGGTTTTCTTTTTTGTGGCTCCTTGTAGGTGCAGCCCCATTCTGTAACCAAAAATTCTAGGCCAGCAGAACCTAGGTATGTGGGAACAGGAAGAAAAATTTCCTAGAGCTTCGCTAGGAGTTATAGTGAATAGACTCTTTTCCACCCCATTCCATCTTTCTATCAGACCAGCTGTTTCAGGATGATGGGGAACATGATAAGACCAGTGGATTCCATGATCACTCCACTGTCTCACATCTCTGGTTGTGAAATGAGTTCCTTATTCAGAAGCAATACTTTGTGGAATACCATGATAAGGCATTCTGTAAGTTGACAGATGGTGGTTTGCACAGAAACATGTGCAGAAAAGACAAATCCATAACCAGAACAAGTATCTACTCCAGTAAGAACAAAACATTGCCCTTTCCACAGAGGAAATGGTTCAGTGTAGTCAAACTGCCACCAAGTTGCTGCCTGGTAACCTCGAGTAATGGTGCAATATCTGGGCCAGAGTGTTGGTCTCTGCTATTGGAACATGTGCCTTTAAGCAGGAGCTATACCTAGTTCAGCTTTTGTGAGTGGAAGTCCATGTTGATGAGACCAAGCATAACCCCCATCTCGGTGACCATGGACACTTTGTTCATGTGTTCATTGAGCAATGACAAGGATGGCTGGGGAAAGAGGCTGACTGTTCACAGAACGGGTCATCTTATCCAATTGATTATTAAACTCCTTCTCAGCTAAATTATTTTTTGGTGAGCATTTACATGGGACACAATATCTTCACATCCTTTGCTCATTTGGAGTGATCTATCCACATACTTCTTCCTCAGATGTCTTTCTCACCCATTTTCCAATTGTGATCTTTCCAAGTCCCTGACCATCCATCCAATCCATTGACTACAGCCTATGAGTCAGTGAGCAATCATACATATGGAAATTTCTTCTTCCAAACAAATTGTAATACCCTGTGTATTTCCTGAAGTTCTGCCCAGTGTGAAGATTTCCTTTTACCTGTATCTTTCAGGGTTGTCCCAGAAAGGATTTGTAATGCTGAAGCTGTCCACTTATGGGTAGTGCTTACATAACATGCAGAGCCATTAGTAAACCAGGCCCTAGTCTCCTCTTCTTCAGTGAGCCAATCATAGGGAACAATCAGGAGGCTATAGGTGCATACTTGGCAGCAAATGGCATTGTAACAGGAGTAGAAAACATGGGCATTTGAGCAACTTCTTCGTGTAACTTGCTTGTGACTACAGGACCTGATCAGGCCCAATTATGTATACACCACTTCCATTTGATAACAGGCTGCTGCTTTGCATGTCCTACTTTATGACTTGGATGGTCTGATATCACCCAGATCATGATGGGAAATTCAGGTTACATGGTAACTTAGTGTTCTATTGTCAAATATTCAGTTTCCACTAAGGCCCAATAGCAGGCCAAGAGCTGTTTTTCAAAGGGAAAATAATTGTCTGTAGATAATGGCAGAGATTTGCTCCAAAACCACAAAGGTCTCTTCTATGATTCACCTACAGGGGTCTGCCAGAGGCTCTAAACAGCATCTCTGTCTGCCACTGACACCTCAAGTACCATCGGGTCTGCTGGATCATATGAGCCAGTTGTAGAGCAGCCTGCATAGCAGCATAGACTTGTTGAAGAACCTTCTACTGTTCTAGGCCCCACACAAAGCTAGCAGTTTTCTGAGTCACTTGGTAAAGTGGCCTGAGTAACACACCCATGTTAGAAATGTGTTGTCTCCAGAATCCAAATAGACCCACCAAACATTGTGATTTTTTTCTTGGTGGTGGGAGGGGCCATGTGCAATAACTTATCTTTCACCTTAGAAGGAATATCTCTGCATGTTCCACACCACTGGACTCATAAGAATTTTACTGAGAAGGTCCTTGAACTTTGGTTGGATTTATTTCCCATCCTCTGAGACACATGTGTTACCAATGAGTCCAAAGTGGTTGCTATTTCCTGATCACTTGGTCCAATCTGTATAATGTCATCAATATAGTGCACCAATGTGATATTTTGTGGAAGAGACAGATGATTAAGATACCTTCTAATTAACTTATGACACTGGGCAGGAGAGTTAATATATCCTTGAGGCAAAACTGTAAAGGTATACTGCTGACCTCGCCAACTGAAAGCAAATTGCTTCTGGTGGTCCTGATGGACAGGTGCCATGGACTGGGCCCAGTCGGCCCCCCTCAATCCGTGGGAATCAGGGTCTCAGACAGATGGGCATAGAGTCTGCAAGAATTGTGTGACAAACAGACTTGATACAAGGGAGTAGGGATTTGAATGTAATGTCAAATTGAGCATCAAACTTTTTATACAGAAGAAAATAGGGAAGTTAGGTGACACATTGGCAAGGTACAATGAGGTTACCGGATACTTAATGACTCTAACACAACTGGGCAATAAAACAACCGAGACAAAGTCAGCTCTATCTAAGGTCAGCTATAGTCTTAGAAGCAGGTGTGAGGTCTGTACACTCTCGGGGCAAGGGCTTTCATGCCCAAGTCATGGTTCTAATAAGGGAGTTCCACTGTAGCTAACCTTGTAATGAATAATGCAATACTCTAAAACCACAGCCAGATCTACTTCTTAAACCATTATAAATTCCTGTATATGGGAGTGACTTGGCTTTTATTCTAAGTGATAATGTGGGGGGACTTTCTACTAATAAGTAATATATTCTGCCATACATCACTATAATAAGAATTCTAAACTTACTTTGCTAAGCTTGCCCTGAGATTTCTAACTCTATGTAGTAGATAGTAATGCCTGATTTCTTTCACTATCTCTCTTACAATACTAAAGGCAATTCTGAATGTCACTGAATAGGCACCATTCTTACTGAATTCCAAGCCCATGGTCGGCTCAAGGATTACCTAGGGCACTGATGAAGGCCAGGAAGCAAAGTTCGATTTTGCTTAGGTATTTGGCAAGTCATTGCTTGGAGGCACCTATAACAAAACAATACTGAAAGGAAGCACACTGATGGTATGGGATGCCACAGATCCAGGAGACTAAGTTTCTGTGAAACTCTTCACCTCAGGACTGCTTCCAGGTTTCTATACCTGTCAAGCAAGTCACTACTGAAGTGGATGTAGCAGACAGGTACTGGGAAGATGGCATTTGCTAGATCCATAGCTGCATACCAGGAGATGTGTTAATTTGCCCTAGTAATGAAACTATATCTGGTAAAGCAGCTGGAAACAGAGTTACTACCAGATTTACTTTTCCATAGTTAACTGAGTCATTCTCCATGATCCGTCTGTCATCTGCACTTACCAGATAAGAGAGTTTAAAGGAGATGTGGTGGGAACTACCCCTGCATCTTTCAAGCCTTGGATGGTGGGGTTAATTTCTATAATTCCTCCAGAAATTCAATACTGTTCATGATTCACTATTTTCTTTGAAAGAGGCAACTCTAAAGGCTTCCATTTAGCTTTACCAGCCATAATAGCCCTCACTCCACAGGCTAGGTAACCAGTGTGAGAATCCTGTCAATTTCTATGTGTACTGATCCCAATTATACATTCTGGAACTGGGGAAATGACCACAGGATATGGTCATGGAGGTACTGGACCTACTGTGAGTCAGACATCATTAATCACCTGTCCTTAATAAGCCCCTATATTAACTAGAGGGCCACAACATTTCTTAGGTTTTCCTGGGATCAACATCAATTAAGAACCAGCATACAATAGATTCTGGAAAATCTGATTATTTCCTTTCCCCCAGTGTACAGTTACTCTTGTAAAAAGCCATAGGTTCCTCTGTGCAAGAAGTGGAGAAAGGCTAACAGCAAAACTATTAGATGTCTTATCAAGATCCTTTCTCAGAGGAACATGGCCACCCCTTCATTCTAGGGTTCTGAGTCTTCAAACTGGCTCAAGTCTGCAAATTGATTCACTGGCCAAGATTGCCTCTTGCCATGATCCAATGTAGCCTTTCTTTCATTGCTTTGAGAATTTTTCTGCTTATATAGATCAAACAGTTATGCAGTAGGCTTCCTATCTATTTCATGCCTGGAAAAACCATGTCTGATTAGTCAGTATCAAAGGTCTCTATGAGGCATGCCATTATAAATTTCACCTCTTCTGCTCTGACCATTATGGGCTAGGTCATTATAAACATTGTTTGCTCTATGCTGCCTATTATAATAACTTCGATCACATTGCTGCCACCTGTCTCTTGCTACCCATT
This sequence comes from Mus caroli, assembly GCF_978045245.1. Taxonomy (NCBI): domain Eukaryota; kingdom Metazoa; phylum Chordata; class Mammalia; order Rodentia; family Muridae; genus Mus; species Mus caroli. Next base: position 35,596,321 of record NW_028227266.1, on the reverse strand, counting down.
GCATTTAATTCATCTAATTGAGTAGCAGCATCTCCCACTTCAGTATTGTCTTGTCCAACATTTTCTTGAGAGAAAGTCACTGCTAGTTTATCAGACTCTGGGAGGTTAATTTCCTTTTGAGAATAAAAAAGTATTATTTCAAGGGGTAGGGCTGATGGTACTACTTCCTCAGGTAAAGAAAACCCTTAAGAATCTGAAGATTCAAAGTTTTCAGCTTCAACAGGATCTTCCCACACATCCCCATCCTAAGTTATAGGATCCCAGTCTTTGCCAGTTAATACCCTTACTTTAACTGCTGACACCTTTTGAGTCTGAGACTTGAATTTTTGATATAATTCAGCCAATCTTATAATGGGGATTCAGTTTGATTTTCTGCAGCTCAGCTCTGTGGCTACTGGACAGAAGATTCTCTTCAAGAGCTCATTTAGAAACCTTTAAATTATTCATTTTCATCTGGAACCATTCAGTTTTATCTTACAGCTCACTCTTTTCCTTCATCAATTTTTCCAGAGATACAAAGAGCAACAAGCCGGCAAAACCATTTTTCCATTTTCCCCCAAGTTGTAGAAAATTTGGTAAACTGGGTGACCTAATGCATCACCAGTTACAATTAATGAATCAAGATAATCAAAGTTAACTTCTTTAAGATAGAATTATAGTTCCCACCATGGGTTTTCAATATTCTCCAAGCTCCAAATAGAGAGAATATGTGGAGAGGCTTCCATAGTTGAAGGTGCCGGTGAATTATTAAACCAACTCCAGATTCTTTTTTTTTTTTTAATTTTTTATTAGGTATTTTCCTCGTTTACATTTTCAATGCTATCCCAAAAGTCCCCCATACCCACCCCCCCAATCCCCTACCCACCCACTCCCCCTTTTGGCCCTGCGGTTCCCCTGTACTGGGGCATATAAAGTTTGCAAGTCCAATGGGCCTCTCTTTCCAGTGATGGCCGACTACGCCATCTTTTGATACATATGCAGCTAGAGACAAGAGCTCTGGGGTACTGGTTAGTTCATATTGTTGTTCCACCTATAGGGTTGGAGTTCCCTTTAGCTCCTTGGGTAATTTCTCTAGTTCCTCCATTGGGGGCTGTGTGATCCATCCAATAGCTGACTGTGATCATCCAATTCTGTGTTTGCTAGGCCCCGGCATAGTCTCACAAGAGACAGCTATATCTGGGTCCTTTCAGCAAAATCTTGCTAGTGTATGCAATGGTGTCAGCGTTTGGAAGCTGATTATGGGATGGATACCTGCATATGGCAATCACTAGATGGTCCATCCTTTCATCACAGCTCCAAATTTTGTCTCTGTAACTCCTTCCATGGGTGTTTTGTTCCCAATTCTAAAAAGGGGCAAAGTGTCCACACTTTGGTCTTCGTTCTCCTTGAATTTCATGCGTTTAGCAAATTGTATCTTATATCTTGGGTATCCTAAGTTTCTGGGCTAATATCCACTTATCAGTGAGTACATATTGTGCGAGTTCCTTTGTGATTGTGTTACCTCACTCAGGATGATGCCCTCCAGGTCCATCCATTTGCCTAGGAATTTCATAAATTCATTCTTTTAATAGCTGAGTAGTACTCCATTGTGTAAATGTACCACATTTTCTGTATCCATTCATCTGTTGAGGGGCATCTGGGTTCTTTCCAGCTTCTGTCTATTATAAATAAGGCTGCTATGAACATAGCGGAGCATGTGTCCTTCTTACCGGTTGGGACATCTTCTGGATATATGCCCAGGAGAGGTATTGCGGGATCCTCTGGTAGTACTATGTCCAATTTTCTGAGGAACCGCCAGACTGATTTCCAGAATGGTTGTACAAGCTTACAATCCCACCAACAATGGAAGAGTGTTCCTCTTTCTCCACATCCTCGCCAGCATCTGCTGTCACCTGAAGTTTTGATCTTAGCCATTATGACTGGAGTGAAGTAGAATCTCAGGGTTGTTTTGATTTGCATTTCCCTGATGATTAAGGATGTTGAACATTTTTTCAGGTGCTTCTCTGCCTTTCGGTATTCCTCAGGTGAGAATTCTTTGTTCAGCTCTGAGCCCATTTTTTAATGGGGTTATTTGATTTTCTGGAGTCCACCTTCTTGAGTTCTTTATATATATTGGATATTAGTTCCCTATCTGATTTAGGATAGGTAAAGATCCTTTCCCAATCCGTTGGTGGCCTTTTTGTCTTATTGATGGTGTCTTTTGCCTTGCAGAAGCTTTGCAATTTTATGAGGTCCCATTTATCGATTCTCGATCTTACAGCACAAGCCATTGCTGTTCCAACTCCAGATTCTTAAAGGATTCATTCTTAAACTTCTGCTCCTCTAGAGCCATTCCCAGTATCAAATTCTGTATTAGTCATGGTTCTCTAGATTCACAGAACGTGTGGATAGTCACTACATAGTAAGGGAATTTGTTATGATGATTTACACTCTGTAGTTTAACGCCCAACAATGGTCAGCTATGAATGGGAAGTCCAAGAATCTAGGAGTTACTCAGTCCCACAAGGCTAGTAAATTCTAACAGGTGTGCTGGCAAGTAAATTCACACATGAATAAAAGCAAATCTTACTTCTTCTAATGTCTCCAGCAGAAGCTGTGGCTCAGATTAAAGGTGTGTAACACCATGCCTGGATCTGGCACTTGTTTTGTCCCAGGCTCACCTTGAACTCAGAGATCTCCTTCCCTTAGTCTCATGGTATTCATAGCCACTATGCCTCAAGATCTCCATGCTAACATCCAGGTCAGAAACTTGTATCTTCCAACCTCAATCTGGATCTCAATCTGGATCACAGGGTGAGCCTTCCAATTCTGGATTGTAGTTCATTCCAGATAAAGTCAAGTTGACAATCAGGAATAGCCATTTACACTTTGTACAACTCCATAAGAAGAGTGTCCAGAAACATCCTCATCTGTCATTCATAGCTTTCCTACAGGCACCTCTAATTGCAATAATACATAAGAGATCAATGGTTTAACTCTATACAAAGAAGTTCTACAAAGTCTTTGAAAGCATAGGAACAGTCTCTCAAAATCAGCCTGAGTTTATATTCACTCCTCCAATTCCTATTAATGAAAGTATAGATTTCCTTGACCCTTCATTATATATAATTATATATGCATATTTTATGCATGTCTATGAGATAGAAAAAAGGGGGGCTTGAGTTTTGAACAGATGGTAAGGTTCTTGCTTATAGAAGTCTGTTAGGGCTAATTATGTAAGATCAATAATAAAATTATTAAAGAAAATGAAAGTGATATCTCACTGTTGTTGTGAAGATGATACACGTAATGTATGTAAAAATGTATTAACATAAGAAAAGTCACCAGATAAATGTTTGTTCCTTTATCCTGTTTCACATTTTTGTTCAGATTCATTAGTGTTCTAATTTGATCACATTTGAATGAAATCCACTTTTATTGTGGTACTGTTGCCCTGTGTAGAAAAAGAAATGAGCAGCATTCTTGGCTCCTTATTCCATTCCAGTCTCTCCTCCCCACCACCCACACATGTCAGTTGGAGCCAATAAAATGCCTTTAGACATTGTCAAATGTATTGTGAATACCAGTAGAGATCAGAAAATGAGACTCTGAAATATTATGTTTTGACATGGTAATTATATTAAATGAAGAACACTAGATGAGTGAAGAAATGAATGTCAACAATAACAATCTGTGCTTTCAAATTATTTAAGAATGAATATCAAGGAGAAGATAGATTGAGATATAACACTGGTTCCTTCTGTAAGACAGTATCAAATTCTCCACCAATTGTTTGCATCATTCACATTGCCCTGAGAAATGAGTGACATTTTCTAATATTTTTAAGTGTTCTATTCTTTGCAAGATTCATATTTGACTGGTTTCTTGTTTTAATCATCTAGTAGATGATTACTAATACTTTCTTGTTTTATTTTTCAATTTCTTATTTTGTAATTCGCTGAATTACAAAATTTATTTGCTACTAAATTTTAAATGCCATAAAATTTAACTCCAAAAACTGAATTTTACTGAAAATATTTCACATCTTTTCTTTGTCTTGTTTTATCTAAAAATTATTTTGTAAAATAATATTTTACCCTATGAAAGTTTCATTCATTTAAGCAAGTTGTATCGATGATACTGATCCACTACTATTGATCTCCAGCTATACTTAATGTTCTAACTTCATGCCCTTTTATTTATGTGCTTTTACTGTTGTTAATAATCCCTAAATCCACTTAATGCTGCTCATTTGTATGAGTATGTTGGGTATCTACTAGGGCATTAGGAATCTATCAGTGTCCACTTATAAAGGAAAGCATACGTTTTCCCTTCAACAGCCATCAACTGCCAATAATTCATCAGATAGGCATGTGACATCAGGGACACTTTTCCCATCCCCAAAATACACAGAAATGAAAATAATTGCTTAAATTTTATTTATTGTAGTAAAAAGGGACAAATAAAAATTATTTGTGGAATTTTTTCACTAATAAATCACATCCTGCATGTTTTATAACAACAATGTACCAAATTTGCTATCACAAATATATTAATATCACAGATATATAAAGGGCAGTTCACTAAAACTGTTTTTCAGACCAATAGCCAAAGAGTTTTGACAATACTTTCAATTAAATATACTACTTAATTATTTATGCCACAAGTAAGGTGTTTAGTAATTATATCAGGGCAGAATAAAAGTGATAGTTTTTCCCCTGACCTAAAACAGTTTTTCTTTTCACCTAGTTCTTGTTCATAAATTTTCCACTTTTTTTAATATTGTGGATGTGGATCAATTTGTGTTCATGCACAAAAAAAAACAAAACAAAACAAAACAAAAAACATGGAGCATCTGTGGAAAACAAAGAACATCTTGCAGCACTGAGATATGAGATGTCTCTTTCAACTATGTGGCAAATCACATTACCTACAGAGCCATTCTCTCAGGCCACATTAGCATTATAAAGGTCAAATAGAAAGGCAGAAAAATAATATACATCTGGCACACATTGAGGCCCAAAGAAGACATTGAGCCCTTTGAATTGTAGTTAGAGGCAGTTGTGGTGAGCTACAATGAGAGTGGTAAAAACTAAACCTACTTTTTCTGCAAAAAGAGCATTTGCCTTTATTCACTTAGCCATATCTCTCTTTGAGAGAGAGGGGGAAGAGAGAAAGAGAGAGAGAGAGAGACAGAGACAGAGAGAGAGACAGAGAGAGACAGAGACAGAGAGAGAGAGAGAGACAGAGACAGAGACAGAGACAGAGACAGAGAGAGATGGAGAAGTAAAGATTTATTTTGGAATAAATCTTTTTTTGAATTGAAATGATGAACAAGAACATCTATCAACTATATCCCTAAGCATTAAGCAAGTTTTGTTTTTCAGAAGTAAGTATCCTCATCTGTTTTATTTTTATTTTTACAAGAGAGTATTCATTTGAGGTAACACAGAAAATAACCTAGACTTTAACACCTATTATCAGACTTGAAAGATTTGAGACATTGGGCAGAGAAATAGGCCTAATACATACTCAAGTATCTATAAAAATAAAGCCTTATTTCAACAAATTACGGACATCCATCAAAGCTTTGAAACAAAACCCTTAAAAAGAGTGGATTCTAACTCAAATTATGAGTTATTCCAAGCATACAAATTTTCTCATCATTTCCCTTATGAAATATATCTATAGGTCAAATACCATCAAATAAGGCAATACTTATAAATATTGTTTCCAAAAGTTAGAAAGAAATTAATTGCAAATGAATACATATGTGAGATTACATAGCACAACACCAGCATAAATCTAAGCATATTAAATCCCAAAATGGGCATACACATATTTACAATTCATAATGAGCAGAAAAATGATGTAGCAGAAATTGTGTTGACCTTGTGGAAATATAAGGAGAAGTAGAAAAAATAAAACATGGGTAATGAAAAAGATACTACAACCCACTGGGGACAGGGTTCTATGAAGTACCAGTGGTTGAGTTAATTTGAGATTCTCTTCAAGGTTTTCTTCACAGCAACTTTGACATCTTTGTTCTGGAGACTGTATATGAGAGGATTCAGCATGGGCACGAGAAATGTATAAAACAGTGAGAAAAATTTTCCCTGGCCCACAGTCTCAGCAGATGATGGCTTGACATAAGCAAGGAGCCCAGATCCATAAAAGAGACTAACAGTTATGATGTGGGACCCACAGGTGCCCAAGGCTTTGTACCAACCCTTACCTGAGGACATATTAAGAATATTGAAAAGGATCAGAGCATAAGACATTAAGATAAGGAGGCAGCATAAAATGATACCTGTACCTACCACAGCAGTACTAACAAGCTCATTGACATAGGTATCACTGCAGGAAATCTGAATGACAGGGAAGATGTCACACATGTAGTGATTGATGATGTAGTTATTACAAAAGTTGAGTCTAAACATTAAGCCTGTGAGGATCATGGCACTGGTAAACCCTATCAAATATGAAACAAACATCAGAAGACAACAGATCCTAGGTACCATGATAGTCTTGTATAGTAAAGGCTTACAGATGGCCACGTAGCGATCATAGGCCATAGCTGTCAGCACATAACTCTCAGAGTTCACAAAAAAGCAGAAGAAGAACAGCTGAGTCATGCATCCTCTGAAGGAGATGGTGTTTTTCTCTAAAAAAAAGCTCATTAGCATTTTGGGGGTAAAGACATATGAATAACAAAAATCAATGAAGGACAAATTGAAGATGAAAAAGTACATGGGGGTGTGAAGGTTTGAATTCAAGAAAATGAGAATCATTAAGCTCAAGTTTCCCATCACAGTGGCTGTGTAGTTCATCAAAAAGAGAACAAACAGGGACAACTGGAGTTCAGGATGGTCTGTCAGTCCCATAAGGATAAATTCAGACACAAAAGAGTCATTTTCCATAGTTATTTGCTTCGTGTGTAACATCTGTAAAATAGAAGGTCACACTACCAAACAACTTATGTTTGACTCGAGAATGATAAGTTAAAATTACTGTTTTACAAGTTTGGTTTGAAGGAACACATAGGAAGTCATAGAAAGATTCCCTTAATTTCTCTGGAACCTCTATTTCCTCTTTTTACTAACTGTAATATGTATATCATTCCAGAAAACATGCAAATAAACATCTGAATTAGTTGTAGTAATTTTGTCTCTTTCTTTTGCTTTACTACCAATTAAAACTGAAAAGAGCAATATATACGAACTTTTATGCAGTATTTATAATTTACATAACTTTGGGTTTGAAGATACATAGCCTAGTCAATATGATTTTGTGCATACCTTTGTTCTCCTGGAGTCTTTTTTCGTTTTGGAGCAGGTAGAGCCTCCCTGTGTATGGTACTGATAGGACCAAGTATCACATAATAAAGAAAATTATAGATATATCACAAATTTGTTTATGAACTCCTAGAAGAAATACACAGGTAATTTTCATTAGCATTTCTTGACAAATGTATTGTCACATAAACAAAATACAATAACAATCTTACATAAGTCTCCAAACGTTGTCTTACTCAAATGAGAGTATCAATTTTGAGGCCAAGATTACTAAGAAAAATCGTTATGATCACAAACAGTCATTCTCTTCTTTATGACTACTTCCCTGCTAAATGTGTGCCTAGAGAGTCTTAATTGGTGAGCTTGTGCCTGCATTCAGTGCTACAGAACTAATAATGGATCTTTTAAGATTCAAAAGTTTTACTCGATTATGATTTCCCTCTAGGAATCCCTAGTTCCCTTTGCAGAGTTCTGAGCTTTCCTCTTTGTCTTTCTCCTCTATGCTTTGTACAACTCTCCTAGAAAAGTGTCGAGGGACATGCTCACCTGCCATTTGTAATTTTCCTATGGGTATCTTTGATTGCAGTAATGTACATTAGACTAGTTTTTTAATACTGTACAAGAGTAAATTCTAAAAAGAAGTTGAAAAGATAGAAATAATCTCTCAAATGACCCTGAGTTTATACACACTTCTCCACATAACCTTTGATTATTTATACTTATAGCTGCATATTCTTATGTATACCTATAAAACAGACTCAGAAAAAAAGAAGCATGAGCTGTAGACCAATGGTAAACTTCTAACTTATAAACATCTGCTGGGGTTCATGCTGTAAAAACAACATTAAAATTACTAAATAAAATTAAAGAGATGTTTCTTTGTGGTTTTGATAAAAAGATGATGCACATGATTTGTTAAAGCTTCATTAGGAACCATAATATCTGGGCAACAGACTACCCTCCACCCTATTAAAATAGATCTCCCTATACATAACCAAGTTATTACTTACTACATTTCATTGTTTCTTCTGGGCTGCTCTTATCTCCAATTGGCAAACCCCCATGTTGTTGTAGCTCAGCTAATTCATAGCAAGTCTCCTTTCTCCTCTCCTACACATTCTTCTTCAATTCCATGGCAGCTTCTCCCTTCTTCTCCCAAGCTCATCAAACCATAATCCCACCTGTTCCTTTGCCCAGATATTAGCTGTTGACATCTTTATTCACCAATCAGAATTAACTTGGGGGAAGAGTCCCAGGAGCTAAGTGCATACTTGGGTCTTGGGGGCCACCACTTAGCATTACAATAGACAGTAAAAGACAAAACATCAACAGTAGCCTTTTCAGATTCCATATCTGATATTGCTAGGTGTCTTAGCTAGGTTCACAATCATAGATTCCTGGGAGTTTCCATCATCCTAGGTTTCTAGCTTAGCCCAGAGATTCCAGTTCTCTCTCCTTTCTTCTTCCTAGACTTGATCCCTCCTGTTCCTCTCCCTAACCCTTCTGTTCTTTCCTTCCAAACACCCCTGATGTCTATTGCATTTCCCCGTCTCATTGAGATTCATGCATGCTACCATGGGCCCTCTTGGCTACTTAGCTCCTTTAATTCTGAGGATTGTAACATTGATATTCTGTATCAGTACTTACCATGTTTATCTTTCTGTATTTGGGTTACTTCGCTCAGGATGATGATTTCTAGTCTCATCCATGTGCCTGAAAATTTCATTATGTCCTTGATTTTAACAGTTGAGCAACATTGCATGGTGTAAATGTACTACATTCATTTTCTGTTGTTTTTTTTCCCCTTTTTCTTTTTTTTATTGGATATTTTCTTTATTTATATTTCAAATGTTATCCCCTTTCCCAGTTTCTCCCCTTGCAGAAACACGCTGCCACATCCTCCCTTCCACTGCTTCTCTGAGGGTGTTCCTTCACCTACTCACACAGTCCTACCTCCCCGCCCTCGATTCCACTACACTGGAACATCGATCAAGCCTTCATAAGACCAAGGACCTCTCCTCCTATTGATGTATGACAAGGCAATCCTCTGCAACATATGCAGCTGGATACATTACACAGATATACATTATAAAGAGAGAGGATCCAGACAGAAGGATACGTAGGGAGGAACTAAAAGGTGCAAAGAAAGAGGAAACCACAAAAAGGATGTGTTGTGTGAGTCAGAAAAAGTGACTAAACCATGTAAATTAATCTATTCATCAACTTATCTATTTTTCATAATTTATGGGTGTTGAAATATTTTAAAGCAAATTTGGAATATTATATCATGTGGTCATGGACTATATAATTTGTGTATGTATCCTGAGACATTACCCCAGGGTCAGCATCACTCTTATACTACCCAGCTTACTCCACTCCTGTGGTAACCGTTATTTTACTTTACATTTCTGTGACTTCCATAAAAGCAAAAAGATAAGTACTGTCTGTTCTCCCATGAACATCTAAAATATGTTTACCCATTACATAATTGTGGGGAAATCTCAATCAGCTTATTTAATCACACTAACTTGAAATTGCTAACAAGTTGTACCCTCCCTCCATGTCATAACCATCTATTTAGTATAAAGACACTTTAAGAAGTAATTAAAATTACCACAATTATCTGTTAACATAGATTAGAAAAGATGGAAGGAGTTACAGAAACAAAGTTTGGAGCTGACACAAAAGGATTGACCATCCAGAGACTGCACTGCCTGGGGATCCTTCCCATAATCACCCACCATATGCAGACACTATTGCATATGCCAGCAAGATTTTGCTGAAAGGACCCTGATATAGCTGTCTCTTTGAGGCTATGCCAGTGCCTGGCAAATACAGAAGTGGACGCTCATTGTCATCTACTGGATGGAACACTGGGCCCCCAATGGAGGAGCTAGAGAAAGTACCCAAGGAGTTAAAGGGGTCTGCGACCCTATAGGAGGAGGAACAACATGAACTAACCAGTACATTCTGCTTCTATTTTGTGGAATAGTTTGTGAAGAACTGGAATTAGATCTTTGAAGGTCTGATAGAACTCTGCACTAAACCCATCTGGTCCTGGACTTTTTTTGGTTGGGAGACTATTAATGACTGCTTCCAATTCTTTAGGGGATATAGGACTGTTTAGATCATTAACCTGATCCTGATTTAACTTTAGTACCTGGTATCTGTCTAGAAATGTGTACATTTCATCCAGGTTCTCCAGTTTTGTTGAGTATAGCCTTTTGTAGAAGGATCTGATAGTGTTTTGGATTTCTTCAGGATCTGTTGTTATGTCTCTCTTTTCATTTCTGATTTTGTTAATTAGGATGCTTTCCCTGTGTCCTCTAGTGAGTCTGGATAAGGCTTTATTTATATTGTTGATTTTCTCAAAGAACCAGGTCCTCTTTGGTGGATTCTTTGAATAGGTCTCCTTGTGTCCACTTAATTTATTTTGCCCCTGAGTTTGATTATTTCCTGCTGTCTACTCCTATTCAGTGAATTTGCTTCCTTTTTTTCTAGAGTTTTAGGTGTGTTGTCAAGCTGCTAGTGTGTGCTCTCTCTAGTTTCTTTCTGGAGGCACTCAGAGCTATGAGTTTCCTCTTAGAAATGTTTTCATTGTGCCCCATAAGTTTGGGTATGTTGTGGCTTCATTTTCATTAAACTCAAAAACTTTTAAATTCTTTCTTTATTCCTTACTTGACCAAGGTATCATTGAAAAGAGTGTTGTTCAGTTTCCACGTGAATATTGGCTTTCTATTATTTATGTTGTTATTGAAGATCATCCTTAGTCCATGGTGATCTGATAGGATGCATGGGACAATTTCAATATTTTTGTATCTGTTGAGGCCTGTTTTGTGACCAATTATATGGTCAATTTTGGAGCGGTACCATGAGATGCTGAGAAGAAGTTATATCCTTTTGTTTTAGGATAAAATGTTCTGTAGATATCTATTAAATCCATTTGTTTCATAACTTCTGTTCATTTCACTGTGTCCTGTTTAGTTTCTGTTTCCATGATCTGTCCATTGATGAAAGTGGTATGTTGAAGTCTCCCATTATTATTGTGTGCAGTGCAATGTGTGCTTTGAGCTTTACTAAAGTTTCTTTAATGAATGTGGCTGCCCTTGCCTTTGGAGCATAGATATTCAGAATTGAGGGTTCCTATTGGAAGACTTTAACTTTGATGAGTATGAAGTGTCCCTCCTTGTCTTTTTTGATAACTTTCGTTTGGAAGTCAATTTTATTAGATATTAGAATGAGTACTCCAGCTTGTTTCTTCAGACCATTTGCTTGGAAAATGTTTTCCAGCCTTTCATTCTGAGGTAGTGTTTGTCTTTTTCCTGAGATGGGTTTCCTGTAAGCAGCAAAATGTTGGCTCCTGTTTTTGTAGCCAGTCTGTTAGTCTATGTCTTTTTATTCGTGAAATGAATCCATTGATATTAAGATATATTAGGGAAAAATAATTGTTGCTTCCTATTATTTTTGTTGTTAGAGTTGGCAGTCTGTTCTTGTGGATATCTTCTTTTAGGTTTGTTGAAGGATTACTTTCTTGCTTTTTCTAGGGTGTTGTTTCTGTCCTTGTATTTTTTTTTTTCTGTTATTATCCTTTGAAGAGCTGGATTCGTGGAAAGATAATGTGTGAATTTGGTTTTGTTGTGGAATATTTTGGTTTCTCCATCTATGGTAATTGAATTTTTGGCTGGGTATTATACCCTGGGCTGGCATTTGTGTTCTCTTAGTGTCTGTATAACATCTGTCCAGGATCTTCTGGCTTTCATATTCTCTGGTGAAATATCGGGTGTAATTCTAATAGGCCTGCCTTTTTATGTTACTTGACCTTTCTCCCTTACTGCTTTTAATATTCTATCTTCATTTAGTGCATTTGTTGTTCTGATTATTATGTGTCAGGAGAAATTTCTTTTCTGGTCCAGTCTATTTGGAGTTCTGTAGGCTTCTTGTTCTTCTTGTTTGTTCATAGGCATCTCTTTCTTTAGGTTTGGGAAGTTTTCTACTTTAATTTTGTTGAAGATATTTGCTCGCCTTTAAGTTGAAAATCTTCATTCTCATCTACTCCTATTATCCATAGGTTTGGTCTTCTCATTGTGTCCTGGACTTCCTGGGTATTTTGAGTGAGGATCTTTTTACATTTTCTATTTTCTTTCTTTTTTTAATTGGGTATTTATTTCATTTCCATTTCCAATGCTATCCCAAAAGTCTCCCAAATGCTCCCCCACACACCCACTCCCACTTCTTGGCCCTGTTGTTCCCCTGTACTGAGGCATATAAAGTTTGCACGATTAATGGGCCTCTCTTTCCACTGATGGCCGACTAGGCCATTTTCTGATTCATCTGCAGCTAGAGACACAAGCTCCAGGCTGGTACTGGTTAGTTCATATTGTTGTTCCACCTTTAGGATTGCAGATCCCTTTAGCTCTTTGGGTACTTTCTCTAGCTCCTTCACTGGGAGCCTTGTGGTCCATCCAATAGCTCACTGTGAGCATCCACTTTTGTGTTTGCTATGCCCTGGCATAGTCTCACAAGAGGCAGCGCTCTCTGGGTCCTTTCAGCAAAAACTTGCTAGTGTATGCAATGGTGTCAGCGTTTGGAAGCTGATTATGGGATGGATCCCCAAGTATCGCATTCTCTAGATGGCCAATCCTTTTGTTACAGCTCCAAACTTTGTCTCTGTAACTCCTTCCATGGGTGTTTTGTTCACAATTCTAAGAAGGGGCAAAGTGTCCACACTTTGGTCTTCGTTCTTCTTCAGTTTCATGCGTTTAGCAAATTGTATCTTATATCTTGGTTATCATAAGTTTCTGGGCTAATATCCACTTATCAGTGAGTACATATTGTGTGAGTTCCTTTGAGATTGGGTTACCTCACTCAGGATGATGCCCTCCAGGTCCATTGATTTGCCTATGAATTTCATAAACTCATTCTTTTTAATAGCTGAGTAGTACTCCATTGTGTAAATGTACCACATTTTCTGTATCCATTCCTCTTTGAGGGGCATCTGGGTTCTTCCAGCTTCTGGCTATTATAAATAAGGCTGCTATGAACATAGTGGGGCATGTGTCCTTCCTTCCGGTTGGAACATCTTCTCGATATATGCCCAGGAGAGGTATTGCAGGACCCTCCGGTAGTACTAAGTTCAATTTTCTGAGGAACTGCCAGACTGACTTCCAGAGTGTTTGTACAAGCTTGCAATCCCACCAACAATGGAGGAGTGTACCTCTTTCTCCATATCCTCACCAGATTATGCTGTCACCTGAATTTTTGACCCTAGCCATTCTGACTGGTGTCAGGTGGAATCTCAGGGTTGTTTTGATTTACATTTCCCTGATGATTAAGGATGTTGAACATTTTTTCAGGTGCTTCTGTGCCATTCGGTATTGCTCAGGTGAGAATTTTTATTCAGCTCTGAGCCCCATTTTTTAATGGGGTTATTTGATTTTCTGGAGTCTACCTTCTTGAGTTCTTTATATATATTGGATATTAGTCCCCTATCTGATTTCGTAAAGGACCTTTCCCAATCTGTTGGTGGCCTATTTGTCTTATTGATGGTGCCTTTTGCCTTGCAGAAGCTTTGCACCTTTATGAGGTCCCATTTATTGATTCTTGATCTTACAGCACAAGCCATTGCTGTTCTATTCAGGATTTCCCCCCCTCTACCCATATCTTCGAAGCTTTTCCCTAATTACTCCTCTATAAGTTTCAGTGTCTATGGTTTTATGTGGAGTTCCTTAATCCACTTAGATTTGACCTTAGTACAAGGAGATAGGAAAGGATCAATTTGCATTTTTCTACACGATAACTGCCAATTGTGCCAGCACCATTTGTTGAAAATGCTGTCTTTTTCCACTGGATGGTTTTAGCTCCCTTGTCAAAGATCAAGTGACCATAGGTGTGTGGGTTCATCTCTGGGTCTTCAATTCTATTCCATTGGTCTACTTGTCTGTAGCTATACCAGTACTATGCAGTTTTTATCACAATAGCTCTGTAGTATAGCTTTGGGTCAGGCATGGTGATTCCACCAGAGTTTTCTTTATCCTTGAGAAGAATTTTTGCTATCCTAGGTTTTTTGTTATTCCATATGAATCTGCAGATTGCCCTAATTCGTTGAAGAATTGAGTTGGAATTTTGATGGGAATTGCATTGAATCTGTAGGTTGCTTTTGGCAAGATAAGCCATTTTTACTATATTGATCCTGCCAATCCATGAGCATGGGAGATCTTTCCATCTTCTGAGATCTTCTTTAATTTCTTTCTTCAGAGACTTGAAGTTCTTATCATACAGATCTTTCACTTCCTTAGTTAGAGTCACTCCAAGGTATTTTATATTATTTGTGACTATTGAGAAGGGTGTGGTTTCCCTACTTTCTTTCTCAACCTGTTTATCCTTTGTGTACAGAAAAGCCATTGCCTTGATTGAGTTAATTTTATATCCAGCTTCTTCATTGAAGATGTTTATCAGGCTTAGGTGTTCTCTGGTGGACTTTTTTTGGGTCATTTATATATACTATCATATCATCTGCAAAAAGTGATATTTTGACTTCTTCCTTTCCAATTTGTATCCCCTTTATCTCCTTTTGTTGTCGAATTGCTCTTGCTAGGACTTCAAGTACAATGTTTAATAGTTAGGGAGAGAGTGGACAGCCTTGTCTAGTCCCTGATTTTAGTGGGATGGCTTCCAGCTTCTCACCATTTACTTTGATGTTGGCTACTGGTTTGCTGTAGATTGCTTTTATCATGTTTATGTATGGGCCTTGAATTCCTGATCTTTCCAGGACTTTTATCATGAATGGATACTGGATTTTGTCAAATGTTTTCTCTGGGTCTAACGAGAAGATCATGTGGTTTTTGTCTTTGAGTTTGTTTATATACTGGATTACATTGATAGATTTCCATATATTGAACCATCCCTGCATCCCTGGGATAAAACCTACTTGGTCAGGATGGATGATTGTTTTGATGTGTTCTTGGATTCGATTAGCGAGAACTTTATTGAAGATCTTTGCATCGATATTCATAAGGGAAATTGGTGTGAAGTTCTCTATCTTTTTTGGGTCTTTTTGTGGTTTGGTATCAGAGTTATTGTGGCTTCATAGAATGAGTTGGGTACAGTAACTTCTGTTTCTACTTTGTGGAATAGTTTGTGAAGAACTGGGATTAGATCTTCTTTGAAAGTCTCATAGAACTCTGCACTAAACTCATATGGTCCTGGGCTTTTTTTGGTTGGGAGACGATTAATGACTGCTTCTATTTCTTTAGGGGATATAGCACTGTTTAGATTATTAACCTGATCTTGATTTAACTTTGGTACCTAGTATCTGTCTAGAAACTTGTCTATTTCATCCAGGTTTTCCAGTTTTGTGGAGTATAGCCTTTGGTAGAAGGAGTTGATGGTGTTTTGGATTTCTTCAGGATCTGTTGTTATGTCTCCCTTTTCATTTCTGATTTTGTTAATTAGGATGCTGTCCCGGTGCCCTACAGTGAGTCTGGCTAAGGGTTTATCTATTTTGTTGATTTTCTCAAAGAACCAGATTGGTTGATTCTTTGAATATTTCTTCTTGTGTCCACTTGGTTTATTTTGCCCCTGAGTTTGATTATTTCCTGCTGTCTACTCCTCTTGGATGAATTTGCTTCCTATTGTTCTAGAGTTTTTAGGTGTGTTGTCAAAGTGCTAATGTGTGCTCTCTCTAGTTTCTTTTTGGAGGCACTCAGAACTATGAGTTTTCCTCTTAGAAATGCTTTCATTGTATCCCATAAGTTTGGGTATGTTGTGGCTTCATTTTCATTAAACTCTAAAAAGTCCTTGATTTCTTTCTTTATTCCTTACTTGACCAAGGTATCAGTGAGAAGGGTTTTGTTCAGTCTCCATGTGAATGTTGGCTTTCTATTATTCATTTTATTATTGAAGATCAGCCTTGGTCCATGGTGATCTGATAGGATGCAAGGAACAATTTCAATATTTTTGTATATGTTGAGGCTTGTTTTGTGACCAATTATGTGGCCAGTTTTGGAGAAGGTACTATGAGGTGCTGAGAAGAAGGTACATCCTTTTGTTTTAGGATAAAATGTTCTGTAGATATCTGTTAGATACATTTGTTTCATAACTTCGGTTAGTTGCACTGTGTCCCCTTTCAGTTTCTGTTTCCGTGATCTGTCCATTGGTGAAAGTGGTGTGTTGAAGTCTCCCACTATTATTGTGTGAGGTGCAATGTGTGCTTGGAGCTTTACTAAAGTTTCTTTAATTGTGGTCTCCCTTCCCCCACCTGCTTGAACCTGCTTGCTCAAGGGTGGAGCTACCTGCTTATTCGTCCTGCCACGCCTACTGCTGGACCCTGCCCCTTTGTTGCTTGGAGGCACACATGTGTTCGTCCTGCTACTGGACCCTGAGATTGTTTGGCGGGAAATCGGGTTCCCTCCCCCTTCCTTTATAACTGAGTGTCTGGAAATAGTAAAATTGAGCTTTGATCAGAATGTTGTCTTAGCTTCATTCCCTTCTCTCGCCGCCTAGCCCCTCTTCCCTTCCAGGTTTCCAAAATGCCTTTCCAGGCTGGAACCCAGGCTGTGATCTGCTGGCCGGACACAACATTTGGCGAACCAACGCGGGACTGAGAAACGGCAAAGAATTTTTGGAAGAGACACTGCTGGTTTGGAGCTCCATGGAATAATTAAAGGATAAAGGAAATTCATACCGGAGAAGGTATGGGCTAAGCTGAGACAGCGTTAAGCCTGAGCGCTGGTTCACTTAGGTTCAGCAGTGAAGCTTAAGAGGAGCTAGGCACAGGTGGTAGGCTGTGGCTCGCAAAAGCTACATTGTTAGGTGTGAGAAAGGAAAGGGTTTATTAAAAGGAAATTAATAATCAAGCAGATTGCCGCAGTTATAAAAACTGCATCATGAGGGAGGAAATTGTCCCAAATAGCAGGAGTACTCTGCCCCCATTTTGTGTCTTGTTTAATGTCTGGTGCACCAATCTGTTCTCGTGTGCAATTCATGTATGTTCGTGTCCAGTCTGTATGAATGAATGTTCTATGTTTTATGTTGGATAATAAAGATGGTAAAAAAACAAAACAAAACAAAAAACCAAAAAACTTTATCTGCAAAGCCAAGAGCTGCCACGTGTTTCAGCCAAGAACCAGACACATGGCAGGAGGGACCCTGATGGAAAAAATGTTTGTTTTAAGAAAAAGCAGCGAGTGCACAGCCTCTTAGTTTCGAATCTGATAAATGGTTCATGATTAATGTGTTTGACAATGGTAAAGTGCTTTTTTATTCTATGATTGTAGCTACAAAAATTAATATTCTGATTGGTCTAAAATTAACTGCTTCATTTGGTTCTTTTTTTATTGAAAATGTGTTCTGCATGTTTTCACATTCAGCTCACAAGTTGTTGGTTAAGATTAATAATTGTTACATTGCTACAGATGGTTAATGTTAAATTTGATAACTCAAGTTTAGAGTCCTTCCGACACGTGGCCTAAGGCAGCCCTAGAGGCTGGGTCTCTAAAGATACTTCTAGTTTAGATAATGATTAATGTGATTCCTATCCTAAATAGTAAAATTTAAGATAAGATTTAAAGCAATGCCTCTTTATTAAAGCATCAAAGCTTGCTTTAATAGGTATTCATTGGTATTAATTGACATCCAAACTTCGTAATATGATAGTAATGCTTCTAATATTGATTTTAAAGGTGATAAATTGTTTTAAACTTAGGTTTTGCTTTCCCAGAGTTGTAGGTATTATCCTAACCTTGCACAAGAAACTTAAAAATTATGGTTAAAACTGCCATTGTTCCATTGACTACAGCTTGCAGTTTGATTGCAAATTTAAGATTGATGCTCAGATTAAAAGGTATTTTACCTTTGAGTCAATACAGGGCTCTGGACAGCCCCAGAGCGGCTTGTGGCCCTTCTTTTGTTTTGCAAACAATGCCTGAAAAGGTTTTTCCCTGTGTTCAAGGAAATTTCTTTTTAACAGTGTTACAGATCTATTCAGATGTTTAAAATAATGCTTAAATTCAAAGATCTTTGCTTCTAGTAAACTGGTAATCACTAGAAAATTTTGCCTCTACGTATGGCTAATATAGCTTTACATTATGTAAGAAAAATGTTTATTGTTTCTGCTTCTTTACAAGAAGCCAAAAGTTTTAATCTTTCAGTATATATTGTTTCCTAAGTGGAAAGTATTTTATTAACTAATGCTTCTCAAGGGAAGTTTACCTTAAATCCTTGCTTTCACCCAAAAGATTCAGAGACAGTATCCTTTTATTACATAGTGTTTTAGTTTACTACAAAAGGTTTTACAAAAAATAAAGAAAGCTTTTATAATTGTTGTTAATTGGTAATTAAAAATTAGTTGTGCCCAAGACAATTCTTTGGCCAGAAAAAAACATTATTGTAAAGTCATTTTTCTCATCCTCCCAGCCAATCGTTGGCACACGTGGGCCCAACTAGCTGCTGTGGGGCAAAGTCTTAAGACACACAGTTGCCCCTGTTCCCAGCACAAATAATCTAGTTGTGTGCTGTAGATGGTGTTTTAAAATGCTAAACAATCAAACCTTAATTTATATATTAATAGTCAATGCTATATCTTAAGCTCATAATTACTTAAAATTGTTCATCCCTCAGATACTATTAATTCTCAAATTTACAATTGCTTATACATATTTCTAGTTAATAAATAAATAAATTATGCATGTGTGACTCTTAATAACTTTTGAAGCTTTCTAGTTACAACCGTTCCTTAAGAAAAATGATCAAAAGTGCAATTAATCACTGCCCCTTTACAGCCAAGTATGTATAATGTTTTGTCCAACAAGTTATTAATTCAAAAGGTTAGATATTGTAAAATTTTAAACTTTAACCTCTTAAAAGACAAAAGAGAGAAATTGTATCCCCATATATACTATTTAGTGCATTTCCATGCACACTATTTAAATCATACCTTTATTTTCAAAATTTGAGATTAAAATGTCAAATTTAATAAATGCTTTTTAGTATCTTAAAAGGGTCTACTTATTGGCTTATAGATTGATCCTAAAACAGCTACCTTATTAAGAAAGGGAAAAACAGGTTCTCTCCACAGAACGCTACAAAAGCATATTAGTAATTTGTGTGCCGAGCCGACAGGTAAGTTAACTCAGTGTCCTGATTAAAAGGACTAAAAGATTAAATTCATGTTTTAGATCCATCCTTGCTTGTCATTTTTCCAGTTTAGACTAGCTTCTAGCCTTTTAACTTTTTGACAATAGTTCATCAGAGACTGTATATTCAGACTTAGGAAAATTAGTCATTTAATAGAGTCATAATGATTTTTCACTTTTCTTCAGTGTGACCAGCCAGTCTAACTCAATTTTAGACTGGTCTAATATTCAGTCCAATTATTAGAGATTCCTATATTCTAAATTACCTAGCAGAGTTAATTCAGAACATATCCCCCAAGGTCACCAAAGCCTCATCTTGCCTTATTTGTCCTAAACTTTTTGCAAACTGATATTAAAGGTCAGTCTGCAGCAGATCGCCACTGGCATCCAGTTACTTCTAATTCTTATTCCATTAATAAAATAAAAGGACACCCTGACTAACCAATGGAAATGTACGGATCCGGTTCTAATCTGGGGAAGGGGCTCTGTTTGTGTTTTTTCAAGAGATAAAGATAGAGCACGGTGGGGTGGTTGCCAGAGAAATTAATTAGTCAGATGAACACACATTCCAAATCTTCTTCAGACCATTTGCTTGGAAAATGTTTTCCAGCCTTTCAATCTGAGGTAGTGTCTATCTTTTTCTCTGAGATGAGTTTCCTGTAAGCAGCAAAGTGTTGGGTGCTTTTTGTGTAGCCAGTCTGCTAGTCTATATCTTTTTATAGGGGAGTTGAGTCCATTGATATTAAGAGGTATTAAGGAAAAGTAATTGTTGCTTCCTATTATTTTTGTTCTTAAAGTTTGCATTCTGTTCTTGTGGCTGTCTTCTTTTAGGTTTGTTGAGGGATTACCTTCTTGCTTTTTCTAGGATGTGTTTCTGTCCTTGTATTGGTTTTATTCTGTTATTATCCTTTGAACGTTGGGATTTGTGGAAAGATAATGTGTGAACTTGGTTCTGTGGTGGAATAATTTCATTTCTCCATCTAAGGTAATTGAAAGTTTGGCTGGGTTTATTAGCCTGGGCTGGCATTTGTGTTCTCTTAGTGTCTGTGTCTGTATAACATCTGTCCAGGCTCTTTTGGCTTTCATAATCTCTGGTGAAAACTCTGGTGAAATTCTGATAGGCTTGCCTTTATATGTTACTTGACCTTTTTCTCTTACTGCTTTTAATATTCTATCTTTATTTAATGCATTTGTTGTTCTGATTATTATGTGTCAGGAGGAATTTCTTTTCTGGTCCAGTCTCTTTGGAGTTCTGTAGGCTTCTTGTATGTTCATGGGCATCTCTTTCTTTAGGTTTGGGAAGTTTTCTTCTATAATTTTGTTGAAGATATTTGCTGGTCCTTTGAGTTGAAAATCTTCATTCTCATCTACTCCTATTATCTGTAGGTTTGGTCTTCTCATTGTGTCCTAGATTTCCTGAATGTTTTGAGTTAGGATCTTTTTGCATTTTCCATTTTCTTTGATTGTTGTGCCGATGTTCTCTGTGGAATCTTCTACACCTGAGATTCTCTCTTCCATCTCTTGTATTCTGTTGCTGATGCTCACATCTATGGTTCCAGATTTCTTTCCTAGGGTTTCTATCTCCAGCGTTGCCTCACTTTGGGTTTTCTTTATTGTGTCTACTTCCCTTTTTAGGTCTAGTATGGTTTTGTTCATTTCCATCACCTGTTTGTATGTGTTTTCCTGTTTCTCTTTAAGGACTTCTACCTGTTTGGTTGTGTCTTCCTGTTTTTCTTTATGGACTTGTCACTCTTTAGCAGTGTTCTCCTGTATTTCTTTAAGTGAGTTATTAAAGTCCTTCTTGATGTCCTCTACCATCATCATGAGATATGCTTTTAAATCCGGGTCTAGCTTTTCAGGTGTGTCGGGGTGACCTGGCCTAGGCGAAGTGGGAGTGCTGGGTTTTGATGATGGTGAGTGGTCTTGGTTTCTGTTAGTAAGATTCTTAAGTTTACCTTTCACCATCTGGTAATCTCTGGAGTTAGTTGTTATAGTTGTCTCTGGTTAGAGCTTGTTTCTCAGGTGATTATGTTAGCCAATATCAACAGACCTGGGAGACTAGCTCTCTCCTGAGTTTCAGTGTCAGAGCACTCTTTGCAGGCAAGCTCTCCTCTTGCAGGGAAGGTGCACAGATATTTGGCATTCAGACCTGTCTCCTGGCAGAAGATGAAGTCCCAAAACTGGGTCTGTCCCAAAGGCTGTTAGCTTCTGTAGTCCACACTCTCACCTGCCCAGACTAGTCTCGGAGGGATCCAGGAACCAAGATGCCTCCCCCATGTGGGCTGGCAAAGCCATGCCAGGTGGGGCGAACACCTCTCCTCTGGCAGGGAAGGTGTGGGATGTCTGAAGCCTGAAATAGGGTCTGCCTCCGAAACTGTTCTCTAGGGACCTTGGGGGTGTCTGCTGACTCAGCGCCCAAGGTGTCCAGGTGCTGGTTTAGACCTGAAGGGATTTGTGACCCTGGTCAGGCCAGGTTTTCTGCCTCCCTAATGCTGTCTCAGGTCCCTCGCAATTGGATTGGAACAGAAGTTGTGTTCCACTCACTGGTGGTCCTAAGATTGTGTGGAGAGTCCTCTAGGGACCTTGGGAGTGTCCGCCGACTCTGTGCCCAAGGTGACCTGGTGCTGGCCCCGACCAGAAGGCTATTTTGCTATATTCTTGTGGTTTAAGATATAAGATCTCAGTTTCCTTCTCCTGCAGTGACACCTGGGAGCTGTTTCCATGCTGTCTCCACCATTTTGAATGTTAAAGCTCTGTAATCATAGCTAAGATAAATTCTTCCTTCTATAAGTTATGTGAAGCATGGTATTTTTTTCACAGTAACAAAGAAGTAGCTAATCCACTGTTTATCACCAAAACCCTTTTTTTTCTTTCTTCCTTTTCATTAATTATTTTATATGTTTACATTCAAATGTTGTCCCCCTTTAGTAGCTCTTCTCTATGAACTACCCACCCTATCACAATCCCTTTGCCTCTAACAGAGTGCTCCCGTGTATTACAGTAAGCTTTCTGACATGCAAGCAAAATAAATGTAAAATTTTCATTAATTGAAGGATAGAAAGAAGTTATAGTTATTTGCAGGTGTTTTATTGAAAAGTTTTCATCTGTGTCAATTAGGGAAATTAGTCTATATTTTTCTTGTATTTTGGGGATAGTTTAGGTATTAGGGTAACTGTGGTTTTGTAAACAGAATTAGACAATATTCCTTCAGTTTGAGAAATATTCTCTGAAGGACAAATTATTGAATCAGCCTGGCCCTGGGCTTTTAAATTCAGACTATATAAACAAGAAGGGCCTGGGCAGATGAGTTCTAGCTTCCAACACACCACAGATATTAGCCTAGATCATTGTATGCCAGGAAGTTTTCAATCACCATAGATGGAGGAAATGAAGCATTTCATGATAAAACCAAATTTAAGCAATATTTACATACATATCCACATACACATGATGATGATGATGGTGGTGGTAGTGGTGGTGACATCTCTGAAAAGTAGAGGTATAGAGAGCCTCCTCTTAAAATCATTAATTCTGCCTTCTTTTATCTTTTTTTTAAGCCTTATGTGCAAGAGTTGTGTTGTTAATGTACCTATTGTGGCAAGGCTCCCAGAGATAATTTTGTCTCAGTACCATCTCATTTTATTGATAGGCAATTTCAATTTATAAACAAAAGCAAAGTTTATTTAAAAATTACATGAATGCAATTCAAAGCTTGATTAAACTATATGTAAATAATAATAAATTTTAATACATATGAAGGTGATTAATAAACTCAAGTATAACTATATGTAGAGTTAACATACCAAAGCAAAAGGAGCTATTATGCTATTTCCAGAAGTCATGGTCATTTAAATAATAACCCCAGAGTCAAGTGCAAAATTCTTGCTATGAGTTGTTGGCTGAAGAAATCCAAGAAGTTCCAAAAAGTAAATCGGCTATTATCATTGTTACTCTTGGTTACTTATCAGAACCAAAATGATAGAGCCTGTTTATAAAGACATTGTACACTTTAGATACATAACATGGAGAAGGGAAGATGCTACTAAAATAAAAACTTCTTTATACCTAGCTAGTTTTCATCAAAATTCTAACTCATCCACAAACCAGGCATGCTACAATAATGACCTGCCAGGCTTATATGACCATTGATGCAATGGTGGCAAGAATATTGGGGGAATAACCAACCACTTTGTGATTTGATTTGATTTTCCTTCATGTGAAATACTATACATGTAGTATTATAAACCCTTTTCAAATGTTTACTGTGAGGAATTACATAAGCTGTAAAGATGACAATACACCATTGTTTCCCTAAATGAATATGTGGTGGTCAATTTGCCTTCTAATTCTTCATCTTTATACCCATAGAGTAGTGCTGCTCTCACCCTGAGAAAAAGACATTATTTTTGAGTTTATAATTAATGCAGAGCCACATCTTGTCAAAGTCCTGGAAAAATTTTAATGAAGATCTCTCCACTCTAAATGGGACCTCTGCATCATGCCTCTTTCTAAGACCCAGGGAATATTACAGAAGAGACAGAGAAAATTTAGTAGCTAAGAGGATGAAGGGAGTATCTTAACACTCAGCTCTATGTAATCACCCTTACATGGGAATCCAGGAATATGATGTAGTTTCAGATATTGATTTTCACCTTTTGAAAAGCTTATAAACTCAGTTGAATTTAAGAAATACGAAATGTCTTCAATTTCATTTACATACCAAACTTTGGCCTGCCTAAAATTAATTGGAGTTTTCAACTTCAAGTATGTCAAAATATCAAAGCCAAAAATCTAATTACCAGAAAGCTTTTACAGTGTTGCACTGCAACTGTTGGAGAGGCCACCAAGAATGTCAGTTAAAAATGAACAGAAGTATCTATATACATCCTGGAAATCATAGACCAAGGCTTCTGCTTGGAGAGGTGACACCACAGAAATGCTAGCCTGACCTTCCACAGTCACAAAAGTGCTATCTGTGGCTGGGAAAAAATACTCCTTGGGTAAAGGAAATGAATGATCCTCTAGAAGCCTAAGCTACAAGTGTGGCCATTGCCCCTGCCTATAACTGCAATAACTGCAAGCTGTATGTCTTTGCTAGGCTATCTTAATGCAGTAGATAATTACATTTATCCTGTCCATGCTCCTGTCAGGGCCATGGTGTGCTAACACATCACAACTCATTACTTTTGACTCCATCAGACTGCTGTCTAAACAACAGTGCCAGCACAACCATGATGAACTTACAATGTATCTAGGCCACCCAGGATAGGAATGACTTCAATACCTTAAAGTGGGACACAGGCTTTTGTTTGAGAACTCAACATTTTTTCATGAAAGGGAAATTATGAGGACTGTGGAGAGATGTTCATGAGGTCTTTCAAGACCATCGAATGAAGAACTTAGAACTCTCAGTTCCTTTAGAGGATGGAAATATATACATGGCTAAACATACTCTGGTCCATGGATAATTAACTTATTTATTTTTCTGAACTGAGACAGGCTATTTGCTGATTTATTCTGCATCTGGTTCTTCTGCTGACTTCAATACAGCATGTGGAGCACACTATTTATGTGTGCTTCGGCGTCATACTCACTTTCTCCAGTAAATCATAATGAATAATAAAAGAAAAAACATTGAATAGTCTCTAGACATTCATGCTACCTTTAAGAAATTAAAACCATTCAAGAATCTGATCACTATTATAGTGAACAGAAATGCTTAACTTTCAAAGTTCCACTATTTTAGCAGATTGACTGAACTTTTCAAAGGCATCGATTTTTCTATTTCTACAATTCTAAGCCATATATCTTAAAAATTTTCAAATACTATTCACATAAAATTATAGTTGATTGTTTCACTGCATCCTAAGCCTTATATATCCACTATTTTGTAGTTATATTTTAAAAATTGAAATATTCCTTCCTGGAGATAAATCACGTGCTTATAATACTCAGGAAATTCACATAACCTATTGTCTTCATAAGGCACTGCCTAAGAACATATTATCAATATGCAGTTTCTGAAGGAAAACAGACTGTAAAATAAAGCTGTCTACAAGATAAGTAGGGAGCTTTTACCAAGGGAAGGTAGACACTTAACATCAAAACTCTGGAAGTTCTTCAGTAAACACTAACTACAGAAAGTATCTCCTATCCTAAACAGACAATAAGAAAGCATAATGCAAGGCAAATAATTGTGTAAAGCAAAACCATATTGCAGTAAAATATTTCCACTATCTATTTGAAGTTAAAATTCTAGAGGAAAAATAGAAACAAATTATCTTTTCATATTTTTGAATGAATGTACAGGTAATAAGCCCTGTAAATAAGGAAAAACACCAAAGTTGTACAGAAGAAAAAAACAGAAACAAATTAGAAATAAAGCACAGAATACCAGGCATTTCATTACCTGAGAGAAAATTGCTACCAGTGACATGAAGAGGATTCAGCAGTTAAGTTCTCTCATGACTCTTACAAAATATCTCAGTTCTATTCCCAGCACCAACATGGTAGCTTGCAGATCCTTGTAACTCCAGAACTAAGGAATCTAACGACCCCTTCTCTTCCCCTTGGGCTCCTGCATTCACATACTACACATAAATTCAGTGATGCTTACAAACATGCATATAATTTTAAGACAAATGCATAATTATTTTTCCATGGAAAATTAGTAAGAATTTTTATTTGAAGGTAGCATAAACTGTAAAAAGCAAAGGCTCTTAATCTTACAGAAGCAGTAGATATGACACCATCCTAAACACATTGAATCTAAAGATGTCTCATATTCTAACATATATGTAGAGACATTGTACATAGAGAAATAAAGGATATGTTGATATAGTAGAAGGACAAAAGCAAAGATAATAACAGAATATATATATAATGGAAATACAGGAGAATAGGAGAAAGACATAAACTGGATTGAATGCAGCTAAGGAACATTTCAATGGGTAATTTAACGTGTGAGTCTCTTCCAGGTTTTTTTCACAGCAAGTTTGACATCCTTGTTCCTGAGGCTGTAAATAAGAGGATTCAGCATGGGCACCAAAAAAGTGTAAAACACTGAGAAAATTTTTCCCTGGCCCACAGTCTCAGCAGATGATGGCTTGACATAAGCAAGCATCCCAGTTACATAGAACAAGCTAACAGTTATGATGTGAGAACCACAAGTGCCCAAGGCTTTGGACCAACCCTTACCTGATGACATATGAATGATATTGTAAAGGATCATACCATAAGAGATTAAGATAATGAGGCAACATAAGATAATAGCTGTACCCACCACAGCAGAGCTCACAAGCTCAGTGAGATAGGTGCTACTGCAGGAGAGCCGAAAGAGAGGGAAGATATCACACATATAGTGGTTGATAACATTAGAATCACAAAAGTTGAGCCTTATCATAAAACCTGTATGGAACAAGGCACTAACAAGTCCCATCAAATAAGTACAAAATATCAATAGACAGCAGATGCCAGGTGACATAACAACTTTGTAGAGCAGTGGCTGACAGATGGCCACATAGCGATCATAGGCCATTGCTGTCAGCACATAACTCTCAGAGTTCACAAAAAATAGGAAGAAAAATAGCTGAGTCATGCATCCTCTGAAGGAGATGATGTTCTTCTCTACAACAAAACCCATCAGCATTTTGGGGGTAAAGACCATTGAATAACAGAAGTCAATGAAGGACAGATTGAAGATGAAAAAGTACATGGGGGTGTGAAGGTTTGAGTTTAGGCAAATGAGATTCATTAAGCTCAAGTTTCCCATCACAGTGACTGTGTAGTTCACCAAGAACAGAACAAATAAGGGCAGCTGGAGCTCAGGTTGGTCTGTCAGTCCCATAAGAATAAACTCAGACACAGAAGAATCATTTTCCATAGTCTTTTGTGCATTGAGTGGCATCTGTAAGAGTAAGGGTAGAATGGAGTATTAACACATAAACTATTTTTCACTCCAATAGCAGAGCAAATATTATTGGATTTTATGCCTAAATTGGATGTAATCTTAAGGAATCCCTATTTCCTCTTTACTCTTCCATCTTGTGTAAAACACTTCAGAAAGATGCTGGGGAACCTTAATTTCCTCAAATAAAACACCTTTCCTTTCATCTAGTGTTTACTAACATATAAGGCTGAAAAGTACAATGTATTCACTTTTTTTTTTCAGAATTTATGATTTATATAGCAGTGGGAATGAAGACAAAAATGTCAAAATAAAGATTATTCAGTGCTCACCTTGATTCATCTGGAGCCTTCCCTGACATCGGAGTTCATGGTATCTTCCTGTACACTGTGCACAGAGGGCCTAAGTTGTTAATAATGAAGCAGGTAATTGCAATCAGTGAAGAAAATGTACCTCACTTGCTACAAGAAGTTCCCTTGGGAAAATGTCATGGTTACTCTTTGAGAATTTCACAAAGATTCTTTTTCTCATACAAAAAAGAAAATAGTTTTCTTATTTGAGTCTCCAAAGCCTCAAGGTCAAGATTTTTGAGAAATTTTATTAGAATTATAGAAAAGAATTCTCTTCTTTAAGATACTTTCCACGTTGGATGAGTCCCTTGAGGGTTAAACTGTTGCATTTGTACCAGAGAACTAACATCAGTCCTTTAGAGATTCAACATTCTACTCAAGTTATAATTTTCCAGCAGGAGTATCTGGTCCCCAGAGTAGAAGTGTGAGTTGGCCAGTTTGTTATTCTCTTCATTAAGTTCTGCAACAGCTCTGCAAGAGAAAATGTCCAGGGACACAATCACTTTCCATTTGTAGTTTTCATATGATTTCATTAATAAACTGTTGACCAAGGATTAATATTGTACAAAAATATTTGAAGAAAGGGGATAAAAGATTTCGAACAGGCTCTCATGTTTTTTTTAATTAACATTAAAGCTTTTCATTCCTAGGCGATGAAACTAGGTTACCCAGGTTTGCCATTGTTTGTTTACATGTGAATATTCTTATGAATAAATGTAAAATAAATTCATAAATATGGGCTTACATTTTGAATCACTAGTAAAGTTCTTGGTTATCATACAGAAATTTCTGGGTACAATTTTGCAGAAAATAACAAATTCAAATGCACAATATAAAATATTCATTTTGAGAAAATTTATACAGTATATCAGAAAGTTACTTATGAAAATATACTAGTATGTGTTAGTCCTCTTATACTGTTTACATTATTAATAAGATAAATAAAGTTGTTTATTTTTGGCACACTTAGAAATGATAAATTCTTGTTGTAATGTTGTCCTGTGTAGTAGAGACAAAATGGAATCTTTGGCCCCTACTATTCCATTGCCATGATCTCTTTCTCATCACCACGTACACATCATGTAAATACTGTGATGTTTATATACATTGCGTAGACATTGAACTCAGAAATGTGGTGCTTAAGTATATTTTCCCATGGAAACTACTTTGAAGAAAAAGACACCATTGGACACATGATGAAAGTTGCTTAAAACTGATTATAAAAAAGAATAATGCATACTACACACAAAAATTAATTTATAACATCATTAACTAAATATAAAATCTAAAGTCATATCATTCTTACAAAAAGAGTGTAATATAAAGAAAAAAAATAGTGAGACTTACAGTTCTGCAGTTTTAAATGAGCTCTATCTTTAACTGTGAGCAAATCTTATTAGTCTTTCCAAAGGATTGAGAGTTTCAGATGACCTTGGTCACCTTAGAGAAAGAATTTATGACAGAGAAATGGGAAATTCAGGGAAAAAGGGTTAATGAGAAAAAAAGTCAAAGAAGCTTATCAAAGCAGTGGAGAGAAGGGAAACAGGGAATTGTCTTTTCAGTCCCTATTTATAATTGAGGCTACATTTGGGAACTGTGTGTCTGCATGTGTGTGTGTGTGTGTGTGTGTGTGTGTGTGTACAACTGAGCATATGCCATGATCCACAAGTATAGGTTACATTTGAGTATCAGTCCTTGTATTCCTCCACTTTGTGAGAGGACCAGTGCCTCTCACATATACCAGGAGAGTTGTCCAATCTCCTGTCCTCACATCTCATTTCCTTGAAGGAATCCTTGGATTATAGATGCAGTGCTATTGTGCCTGAAGTTATATAGGGTCTGCTGACATGAACTCAAGATTTTACCCTAGTGTAGTGGGCTATGTCATCAGTTTTATAAATCACTGCTTTATAAAACAGCTATTGCTTCTATAGTGTATGGGTGTTAGCTTGACAAATACCAGTAGGCAATTTTATAAGGATCAATGTCTGGAGTCTTCATTTTGTTCCACTGATTCAAGTATCTAGGTTTTTACTACTAGTATGATCTCCATGTTATTATAATTGCTCAAAGTCAAAAAATTAAGAATTATCAGAGGCATTACTTTTTTCAATATTATGTTGCTTATTGTTTGATCATATCTATACTGGAATAATCCAGAATATGAGTTGGACTGGTTAAATCTACACAACAACAAAAATCTGATACATTATATTTTCCAGCAATATAAGAAAATGGAAATTTTTCATTTATATGCTTTTTAAATTTTATTTTAATCAGAGTTTTGTAGTTTATACACATTCTGAAACTTTGTTATTTTTATCATCCCTGGAACAAAATATCCCAAAGTAACAATCTGAGGGTAAGTGAAAAATTTATTTTGTTTCAGAGAATATCAATCTATGCTGGCTGAGGAAGGCACAGTGGAGAAGGCATGGTGGATAGGAGACGCTCCATTTTTTTCAACAATAATGAGAGCATGAAGCAAAATATTGAAGAACAATGGCCAGGAGAATGAAGGCTTGGACTGCAATTTTGACAGGATACAACCTTCAGTGCCTAGACACAACACACTTCTGTTACTGAAGCTACATGTAGACCAGGTTCCAAATCCTTACAAATAACCCTACTATCTAATATCTGAGATCTAAGTTTTAAACACATGGTCCTTCTGAGAATAATTCACGTTAATATCACAACAGAGTCTGTATATATCTTATTAAATTTATATTTAAAAATATATCTATCTTTTTCTACCATGCCCAACCTACTCTGTCTTTTCTCTTCCACTTCTCCCTCCTCTTCCCCACTTTTCCTCATTTTTTTGCACGTTCCTCAAATGATATTGTATTTTTAATTTAAGTCCACAATAAAATCTAGGATACAAGTGTCCATTTAAATTTCTTTCATTGTGCTAAAATTTCTATCAAAGAATGGTTAAATAAATTAGTTAAAATAAATTTAATGGCAGCTACCTCAGCAAGGAAATGTTCTCATATATATCCAAACTATGCTTTAAACTTAATAAACATTATGTTGAGCTCAAGAGAAAGGAAAAATTAATATAAGCAATATAATTTATTTTATACTTGCCCATGGAAATAAAACAAAAATTAAAAAGGTGTAAAAGTATCTTTTATTCACCAAATGTAATTGTCAACTAGAATGCTTACTGTTAATAAACTAACCTTCCTAGCTCTTTCTGAACTCTGACTGTCTGGTTCAACCCAGCTATTTTGGCCCAAACTCTTCTCTAGCTGACCAATTCAAACTGGCTTCTTTCACTTTCTGACTGCATTAATTGCTCTGCTTGGCCAGGAACTAATTCTGGAAATTTATTCTAATCTTCTGGTTCCTTCTTATTCTCTGGCAAATACTGTACTTGTGAAACTGCCTCCTTACTAAAGAATTCTCTTTGTCTCTCTCTATCTCTCTGTCTCTGTCTCTCCCTGTGTGTGTGTGTGTGTTCCCCTATCTTGTTTCTTTCTCTGCACTGTGCTCTTAAGTCTCCTCTCCTTTCTGTTCTTATGAGAGTTGGGAATATTCTATCTTTGATTCATTCTGTCAAATCTTTCTCTGATTAAACCTGTCTGCCCCCCAATTAGATGTCACTTTCAAACACGGCTGCTTCCTTCTATAAACTAGCCTTACTTTCATTGTTTGGAATTAAAGGTGTGAACTAAGGATTTATCTGTATTCCAGTTAGATCATACTGTAATTCAGAGCATATGTACTTTCCACCCTGATCAAATAGACCTAGAAGGTATTTAGATGTGATTCCTTGGCAGATGAATTGTGTTGCCAGGTTAATTCCTTGGCAGATGAATTGTGTTGCCAGATTAAAATTCCTCTACAAAAGTGATTATTGGGATAGTAGTATTTGGTGGATTGGTAGGACAAAGATACTACAAATGGAATATTGGAAATAATCTAGTCACTTTAACTATGGTGAGAGGAAAGACCAATACAAGAAAAGGAAGAGGTGGGAAAATACAATAAATGATGTTTTAAAAATCTATAAACAATCAAAAAATTTATCTAAAATTACAAAATTGACCTGCACATACACACACATATTTACACACACACACACACACATCATAAACATACACACACATACCTACATGTATATGCATATACATGTAGGTGACATGATTGACAGTCTGTTTTGTTATGTATATTTTTAAAATATGGCGATGTTTGAAACAAGATTTTAATGGCTCATGTCAAAAAGTCCACTTATGCTACGAAGGTTGACACAAATGTTGTCATTCACACACACACACACACACACACACACACTCACACACCCTTCCAAACACACACACACACACACACACACACACACACATATATATATATATATATATATATATATATTCCAAACACACACACATACACACACACACACACACACACACACATATATATATATATATATATATATATATATATATATATATTCCAAACACACACACATTTTTTGTATGACATTTGCAAAGGACATCATTTTAAACAATGTTTTATTGGATGAACCTATCATTACAGAACACTGGGCTCTAGCACTGAGCTTAGCAATCAATTTTTAGCTTGAAAACACCATAGATGCTTTATGCAGGAGAACACAAGAATAGATTTACACTGGACAGACTTTGGATTCCAGGAAATAATGTTAGCTTGCATTGAGTTTACTGAAATATGGGTGAAATTCCCTAAAATTGACAAACAGAAAAAGAAATCAGGTAAATTTAACTATATAAAGTGGAGATGTTTTCTTCTTCTTGTGGACAGTTCTGAGGAGTTCTCTTGTTAAGTAATGCAAAGAATTTGTATTTCTATTTTACTCATTATGGCTAACCTTGAATTTTCATTTGTTTTTACTAAAATGAAATTACATCAAAATGTCTGCCATACCCTTGGTGACTATTCAAAAACTGCATTCCTGGAACTGTCTGTGAAACTAGCAGGCACCTCTACAGATAGTGAAGGACCTCCAGCAGGTGACCCAGTCAATCTCCTCCCTGTAGCAGTTACTTACTGTCTTCATGATATCCATGTTGAACTTGAGAATTTGTAAATTTTAGCTCTCCTAGACCTGTGAGGTCTCATTACATACTCATCTTCCTCACTCCTCATTCCAGGAAAGCATGTTACCATTCAAAGAAAATTGCTATGCAACATTATTACATTTAACTTCACCAATTTTGTGTGTTTTTGAGCATTTATGAAAAACGCAGAACCATTACACATAGATACAGGCTCATTGTAAGTTATCTGTTATTTGTTGTAGAACAATTCTTTCCTTATTTGTATAGTCTTGAAACCTTTGTTGAAATTAATTAACCATGAGTTACTTTTGAACCCTCAGTTCTATTGCATTAATTTGCCTATAGTTACTATACAGAAAATTATCCTGATCACTACAGCTTTGTAGTAAAATTTGAAATTTGGAAGCATAAGTACACAACTTTATTCTCTTTTAAAATTGTTGGTTAGACTATAAATGGCACTGTTCTCAGCTGTGGACATATTTTCTCTATATACCTCTCACCAAACAGGCTCAAAGTATATCTTGCAAGAGGTAGCAAAAAGAAAGACAAATATACTATATATTCACTTATCTATGAATATTAGCTATGAGATCATTGATAACACTACAATCTATATAATCACAGAGATTAGAGGTAGAGACAGAGAGAGGGGTGGATCTCCCCTGAAATGGCCAGTAGAATAGTAATAGATAGATGGCATGGGGATTGGAAGAGGAGGATCAAACAGAGAGTGGTAGATAAAAGAAAGCAAGGGAGAATATTTGAAGAGGGACAAACAAAACAGCCATTTGAGAGGGTAGTTTAAAATTTAGTACACTATAAATTTCCTTTAATACTTACTTATATAAAGTTCATTTAAATTAAACTGCCAAATAGCATGGAAGACAAAGCCCCAACTAGATAACTCTCATCACCAAATGAAGCTTCCAGTACCTGAAATGGGTTGCATCTAATTGATTTGTTGCTCAAAGGGGTCCTCTGGGAACCATCAAACAACACAGGCTATTAACAGGGCTAAGAGTTGCTTTCCATGCAGTAAGGTTCTAGTTAAAGAAAACACCTATACAACTCACTGAATTAAAAGATGTAGAACTGGTGCCTACCTAGAGATTTCACCCCTATGGAGAAATTTTCCTGCTTAACTAAAGAGAAAGTTAAATCTTACCAAAGTAGAAATGTAAAAACCATTCCAGCTATAAACCCTTAAGTCAAAAATGCCTACCTACCTGACAGTAATAGGTATAAAAATGGCACAAAATTTTTTGGAAAAAACCAAGAAGACTCTGATTTGCTTTAATTCCAACTCCATGAAGTAGAACCCCTATCCAATACTGGTTGGGAAGCCAAGAACCTTAGACTAGTATGCCGTTGACCTAGGATAAAACCAAACATCATTGCTCTAATTCAATAATGTAACAATAAAATTACTCCTAATGATACTATGCAATCATTATAGTTCTTTTCCTTGCTCAACTATCACCAGAGAAGCCTGCTCCAACACAAAGACCCACATCCAAATAATGTTCAGAGAATGAGAGACCTTAGGATATTCAGCCCTAAAAGGAATATCTCCTTAAAGTCTTTCCATTCACGGCTCAAGGACGTTGTAGAAGAATAGATCCAGAATAGATAAAGGAAAGAAAGGAAACAAGAATTCCTAAAGAGAACACACTGATGTATTTATTATGAAGGTGCATGAATGGTACAACATCATTGTTGCTTTAGGTCACAGGACCTAAAGGAGGCTACCCCAGACAGACAGAAATGACATCTTAGAGCTGAGAGTAGAAGTGAACACATGCCCCCATCCCTAACACAGAAGCTATCTCTAATTGATAAGTATTTCAAATAAAAAATTACTTTTCTCTGTAGGAGTCTTAGGAATAGATGGTCACCAGCATATTTGGACGTTCCTTGTCTCATATAACATTTTAATAAGTATTTAAAATAAAAATTTAATAAGTAATAAATAAATAAGTATTTAATAAATAAATAATAAGTATTTAATAAAATAAAAATTTAATAAAATTTGTAATAAGTATTTAAAATAAAAAATTACTTTTCTCTGTAGGAGTCTTAGGAATAGATGGTCAACAGCATATTTGGACGTTCCTTGTCTCATATAACATTATGTCAGGGCACTTAAAAAAAAACTCACAGGTCTTCTGCATATATATTATGGCTTCTAATTTTGTTTTTATGTGATTCCTGTGTGGGTAAGTATGTGTAAAATCCAATGAAAATTAACACAAATAATTTGCAGACTGAGACACAACGAAGATGATGCTAGGAGGAAAATTAATAGCTCTAGGTAACTACACAAAATTTGCAGAGGTCTCATACTAGCAATTTAAAATTACACCTAGGAACTGTAGAATAAAATTAACTAAATATATCCAAATTGATTTGAGGGCAAAAAAATTATCAAATTCGGGGATGAGATCAATAAAATAGATACAAAAAGAACAAAACAAAGAATCAATCAAACAAAGAATTTTTTCTTTGAGAAAATCAGTAAGATCTTCATATCTGAACTAACTAAAATACAGTGAGAAAATATCTAAGTTAATGAAATCAGAAATAAAAGGGAAGACAAAACAAAAGACACTGAGGAAATCCAGAGAATCAAAAGAACATACTTTAAAAAGCTATACTCTACCAAATTAAACAAATCTAAAAGAAATGAATCATTTTCTAAATATGTGCCACTTACTAAAGTTATATTAAGAGTAGATAAACAATTTAAATAGACCTATAACCCCCAGTAAAATAGAAATAGTCATTAAAATATCTCACAATCAAAAAAAAAAAAAAAGCATCTAGGCTCAATGTGTTTTGTTTGGGTTTTGGGTTTTGGGTTTTTTGTTTTTTAGTTTTTTTGTTTCCTGTTTGTTTGTTTCTTTGTTTTTGTTTTTGAGACAGGGTTTCTCTGTATAGCCCTGGCTGTCCAGGAACTCACTCTGTAGACCACGCTGGCCTCGAACTCAAAAATCTGCCTGCCTCTGCCTCCCAAGTGCTGGGATTAAAGAAGTGTGCCTCCACCACCAGGCTGGCTCAATGGTTTTAAAGCAGAATTAATTGTCACATCTGCTCTCCACCAGCAAGAACTACACGATACAGTCAGATTCTTCTCAACAGCCTTTATTGCAGGAACGCCTTGGGTGCCCAGGGGAGCCCTGTTTATATGCAACCCAGCACAGGAGAAGGCTCCGTGGCCCCCTGGGATTGGTCAGTCTGCCGGTACCCAATTTGCTTGTAACCGCTCGGGAGGGGTTGGCGCCAAATTCGAATTGATGCCTGTGCAGTGGTGTTGTTTATGACAACGGCAACCGGAAACCGGCACCATCTTGGAGTTGGCTTCCCACAATTAATCATATGATATTTTCAAGAAGAATTAATACCAATACTCCTCACATTGTTCTACAAAAAGAAACAGAAAGAACACTGTCCAATTTACTTCATGAGGCTACAGTTACCCTGATATACGAACCACATAATGACTCTACAATGAAGCATAATTACAGAAAAAATTCTAAGAATGTAGATTCAGAAATAATCATTATCAAACTTGTAAACCAGTTCTAAAATCATATCAAAAGTTCATCCACCAGGATCGCTTGATCTTTATCCCAGAGATGCAGGCATGGTTTAATATAAAAAAATCAGTTAATGTAATCTGTTGTAAAAACACATTGAAAAACAAAAATTGCATGATTTTCGCATTAAATGTAGAAAATCCATTTGACAAAATTCAGTACTCAAACATGGTAAAATTTCAGGAGAGATTAATGATACATGGGACATACCTGAACATAAAATAAAGGCAATTTTACAGCTAACATCAAGTTAAATAAAGAGAAACTTAAAGCAATTCTACTAAAATCAGAAACAAGGTAAGGTTGGCTACAGGAATCTATGGAGTTTACCTGGCACAGTTGTCTTGAGAGACATGTACTATATAGGTTTTTCAGGTTAGAGTCTATGGTTCCTTAGCCATAGAGTGCATTTCCTGAGAGACCAACATATTCCTTCACATAGTGAAACATTTAGCCCACTTTTTTTTCTGTATGTTCCCCTGGAAGTCAAGAAAGCATGGAAGCTTGACAAGACAATTGGTCTTAGACATTATTCTTATAAAAACTGTAAAGTTTGTAAACATCATTATATTATGGCAACTGCAACTTTATTTATCTTGGCAATTGTCACTATATTCTGTTTCTGAAAAAGGAATAAAAACTCTGATTGGTTTCAATAAAGTTACCAAATCTTAAGCTTTGCTGTGGCCCCTCCAAATGACCTGGTTTAATTCCTTTAGGCCCTATCAGCTGACCTTGCCCTGACAAGTAAGCATGTGTACTTACAGCTGTCTATTTTTTCCATCCTATTAGTTATAGAACTTGAGGTCTTATCTAGAGTAATAGGCAAATAGGGATGTACAAATTGGAAAGGGAAAAAAAGTATCATTACTTTCCAATGATGTGATAGTATATATGAACCAGGGAATTCCTAACCATGATAAACACTTTCAGCAAAGTGGCTAGATGCTCACAGTCATCTATGAGATGGAACACAGGGACCCCAATGGAGAAGCTAGTAAAAGCACCCAAGGAGCTGAAGAGGTCTGCAACCCTATAGGTGGAACAACAATATGAACTAACCAGTACCCCCAGAGCTCATGTCTCTAGCTGCATATGTAGCAGAAGATGGCCTAGTTGGCCATTACTGGGAAGAAAGGCCCCTTGGTATTGCAAACTTTATATGCTCCAGTACAGGGGAATGCCAGGGCCAAGAAGTTGGAGTGGGTGGGTAGGGGAGCAGGGTGGGGGGAGAGTATAGGGAACTTTCAGGATTGCATTTGAAATATAAAGAAAATATCTAATAAAGAAAAAGTTTGACAAAGAGTATCTAGCTATATACAAAAGTAGCAGTAGCCTTCCTATATACAAATGATAAATGGACTGAGAAAAAAATTTAGACAAACAACACCTTTCACAGTAGTATCAAATGCCATCTTGGAGTAACTCTAAACAAACAAGTAAGTAAACACTTGTATGATAAGTGATAACACTTCAAGACTTTGAAGAAAGAAATTGAAGAAGATAACAGAAGATAGAAAGATCTTACATGCTCATGGTTTAGTAGAATTAGCTGAGTGAAAAATGTCATCTTACCAAAATCAGTCTGTCATCTTACCAAAATCAGTCTACAGATTATTGCTAAGCCCATCAAAATTCCAACACAATTCTTCACAACAAATACTGCTGGGAAAACTGAATATTTCTTCTTCTATAAAGAAGAATTCAAATCAATTCATTCTATTACCCTGTACTAAACACAAGTCCAAGTGCAACAAAGACATCAACATAAAACCAGATCCTCTGAACCTGATAGAAAAGAAGATGGAAAGTAGGTTTGAAACCGTTGCCAGAGGAGAAGATTTTTCTGAACAGAACACAACTAGAGTAGGTGTTAAGATCAACAATAAATAAATGGAACTTCATGAAACTGAAAAGCTTCTATAAGGCAAACATCACTGCCATTCAGACAAAGAAGCAACCAATAGAATGGGAAAATATTTTTAACAAGTCCACATCAAGTGGAAGAATAATATCCAAAACAGATATAGATTGGAATTAATCAAACATCTATAAACCAAATAATCAAACTTAAAAATGGGAAACAGGCATTTAGATGAAATGCCTGACAGTAGGGAGAGAGAGATCTTATAGATCCCACCTCTAGCAGAAAGACAGGGCATCAAGTAAGGGAGGGGGTTGCCATTACACAGTCAAAACTCTGACCTATATTGTACCTGTCTGAAAGAACTGCAGGGATAGAAATGGAGAGGAGCCAGAGGAAAAGAATGTCTAGTGGGTAAAGTGGGATCCAGCTCAAGAGGAGGTCCCAAGGCCTGACACTGTTACTGAGGCTATGAAGCACTCACAAAAAGGGACCTAGCATGACCACACTCCGGAAGACCCAATAAGCAGCTGAAAAGAGTCAGATGCAGATATTTGCACTCAACAAAAATACAGAAACTGCTGACCCCTGTGGCTGAGTTTGGAAAAGGCTGGAATAATCTTAGGGGGAGAGTGACCCTGTAGGAGGGCCAGCAGTCTCAATTAACCTGGATCCCCAAGATCTCTCAAAGACGGACCACCAACCAGGAAGCATACACCAGCTGATATGAGGACCCCAAAACATCTACAGCAGAGGACTGCCAGGTCTGGGTTCAGTCAGAGAAGATGCAGCTAACCCTCTAGAAACTGGAGCCCCCAGGAAGTTTAGAGGTCTGGTTGGATGGGGGATGGGAGGTAAGGACATCCTCATGGAGACAGGGGTGTGGGGAGGAGTTATGGGATGTGGAACAGTCAGAGGGTGGACTGGGAGGGGGAATAAAATCTGGAAAATAAATAAATGACTAAAAATGGAAAACAGATCTAAATAAAGAATTCTCAATAGAGGAATATGAAATACAAAACTACCTTTCACAACTCTGTTTTATCACACACATAAATACAAAAGAAAATTGAAAAAGACTTTAAGCATTCAAACGACTCTTGAGAAAATAAGAATATTCTATAAACATACTAGTATTAAAATAAATAGAAATGTTTAATGCTCTCATGCTACTAATTTTCATCAGATTGATTTTTATATTTCAAAGGCATAATTTTTTCTAATTTTTATAGTTCAAAGTCAAATGTCATAGAATTTTTCAGATATTATTAATATAAAAATTATGCTTTTAAAATTCATGTAATTATCTTTTTTAATTGAAATATTCCCTCTGGAAGAAAAGACAGGTTCCTATAGTATTTAGGAAACTCACAAAACACATTGTCACTATACAGTTCCAAAAACAGACTCTAATACACAGCTAACAGCAAGATGGGCAGGGAACTTCATTGAGGGAAATTAAACACTCATCATCCGCATGTCTGTGGGTTTCTCAGTAAGCACTAGGAAGCATATATTCTCCCCAAGAAAATTATTAGAAATTTAATGCAATGCAACCTATTGATTGTATATTTCATGAGTGTATTGTATTTCTATATAATTAAAGATGAAAGATTAAATAAACTTCTTTTTATTTATTAGGTAATTTCCTCAATTACATTTCCAATGCTATCCAAAAAGTCCCCAATACACTCCCCCCCCAGTCCCCCACTCACCCACCCCCACCCCTTGGCCCTGGCATTCCCCTGTACTGGGGCATATAAAGTTGGCAAGTCCAATGGGCCTCTCTTTCCAGTGATGGCCTACTAGGCCATCTTTTGATACAAATGCAGCTAGAGACAAGAGCTCTGGGGTACTGATTAGTTCATAATAATGATCCACCTATGGGGTTGCAGTTCCCTTTAGCTCCTTGGGTACTTTCTCTAGCTCCTCCATTGGGGGCCCTGTGATCCATCCAATAGCTGACTGTGAGCATCCACTTCTGTGTTTGCTAGGCCCCGGCATTGTCTCACAAGAGACAGCTATATCTGGGTCCTTTCAGCAAAATCTTGCTAGTGTATGCAATGGTGTCAGCGTTTGGAAGCTGATTATGGGATGGATCCCTGGTTATGGCAGTCTTTAGATGGTCCGTCCTTTCTTCACAGCTCCAAACTTTATCTCTGTAACTCTTTCCATGGGTGTTTTGTTCCCAATTCCAAGAAGGGGCACAGTGTCCACACTTTGGTCTTCGTTCTTCTTGAGTTTCATGCGTTTAACAAATTGTATCTTGTATCTTGGGTATCCTAAGTTTTTGGGCTAATATCCACTTATCAGTGAGTACATATTGTGTGAGTTCCTTTGTGAATATGTTACCTCACTCAGAATGATGCCCTCCAGATCCATCCATTTGCCTAGGAATTTCATAAATTCATTCCTTTTAATAGCTGAGTAGTACTCCATTGTGTAAATGTACCACATATTCTGTATCCATTCCTCTGTTGAGGGGCATCTGGGTTCTTTCCAGCTTCTGGCTATTATAAATAAGGCTGCTATGAACATACATACATATTAAAC
Organism: Mus caroli; assembly: GCF_978045245.1. Taxonomy (NCBI): domain Eukaryota; kingdom Metazoa; phylum Chordata; class Mammalia; order Rodentia; family Muridae; genus Mus; species Mus caroli. Next base: position 35,555,596 of record NW_028227266.1, on the reverse strand, counting down.
AATAAGAATAGTGACATGACACTTCAAAAAGGTTTAACAAAACTAACACCTGTCATTCCAGAAAGAGAATCACTAATTAAAAATAACAGCCAAAATGTAGCTTCGTAGTTTAGCAGGTTTACACATTACTCCGAGGCATTTAGAGAGATATGGTTAAAAAAGAAAAAAAAAATCAAGTCACCATAGGTGTGTGGGTTCATTTCTGGGTCTTCAATTCTATTCCATTGGTCTACTTGTCTGTCCCTATACCAGTACCATGCAGTTTTTATCACAATTCCCATAATCAGCCTCCAAACGCTGACACCATTGCATACACTAGCAAGATTTTGCTGAAAGGACCCTGATATAACTGTCTCCTGTGAGACTATGCCAGGGCCTAGCAAACCCAGAAGTGGATGCTCACAGTCAGCTATTGGATGGATCACAAGGCCCCCAATGGAGGAGCTAGAGAAAGTACCCAAGGATCTAAAGGGTTCTGCAACCCTATAGGTGGAACAACAATATGAACTAACCAGTACCCCGGAGCTCTTGTATCTAGCTGCATATGTATCAAAAGATGGCCTAGTCAGCCATCACTGGAAAGAGAGACCCATTGGACATGCAAACTTTATATGCCCCAGTACAGGAGAACGCCAGGGCCAAAAAAAGAGGGAGGGAGAGGGGAGGGGGACTTTTGGGATAGCATTTGAAATATAAATGAAGAAAATACCTAATAAAAAATATTTAAAAAAAGAAAAAAAGAGAAAAATTTGGTCTTGATATCTTGTAGACAAGCTCTCCTCTACAGGCATCTTGGCTGAATCCATCCATATTCAGAGTAATTCCTTTCTTGGGGAGTCCTGGATAATAACTCTCCAGGAGTTATCTGTTTCTTCACATTCCATTTTCCTTTTCCTGTATTACTGCATAAGAAATGCAACATGTACAAAACTGAACTGTGAATCAAAATTTTGTGGTCTTGCAGTATTCATGTGAGCATATCCTCAACTAGATACTATGTATTTAGATAAATATAGAGGTAGACATGGAGAGAGGAATTGATATAGAAATCCCTCCTGGTCATAGAAATCCAGTCACAAATGCATGAACTATATCAATATGTCTTTATCCCACATGCTGCTTGTTTTGCCGAAAACATTATCCTTTCTATGGATGGAGTGGGTGGAGGATATAGTCTAGATATTATTGAAAACACTGTGTTCTTTGGACAGAAATATGTAATTTTATAAAAACAGTCAGAGACACAATCAACAACCCACATTTCATAAACAAGAAAGTGGCAATTTCCAGTATATACATAACAAAAATATCCATTTTGTGGAAAAAGTACTAAACTCGGGGGAAATGGAGATACATGTGCAGAGGAATAGCCCTAACATATACTCTGATAACCATAAAGGTAAAAAAAAAAAAAAAAAGTATCCCAGTTATATACAGGTTTTTATCATTAATTTTAAGATAAAATGTTAGAAGAAGAAACATATTGAATAATTGCTAGAATTTTAAGATATACTATTCCCATACTTGTTTTCTCGTCCATTAAAATAAAAGTGAAGGGAAAAAACCTCATCAAATGAGGAAACACATCAAAGTTATATCAGAAAACAAAAACCCAGGATGAAATGAGTTAGATATAAGGCATAGCACTACAGAATAATTATATGCTGGGAAAAAATAGACAATGTGGGATGAAAAGAGGGTTCAGCTGTTAAGGGTTTGTAACACTCTTACAGAAGGTATGTATTCCTTTCCTGGCATCTAGATGGTGGTTCCCATCTGCCTGTAACTCTACTTCTAGTATCTGAAACCCTCTTCTATTCATGACAGTTCCCTAAATGCACGTGACAGATATAAACTCAGGGAGGTTCAACATATACATTTAAATTTTAAAATAAATTTACCGACATTAAAAAAAACATATAAAATAAAAACCACTAAGAAATTTTATCCTCAAGTAAAGTAAAAACAGCTGACTATGGTCTTAATCTGATATAGTCAATGAACATGGCATAAATCTTAGAAAAATATTGAATCTGAGCACGTGTCAAATCCTCCCAGTACTTACAGAGTTACATTGCATGGTTTAAAGAGAAGACATGTGTTATAAAAGAACAGAATATAGGTACTGAAAAAAGAAAAGAAGAAGAAGAAGAAGAAGAAGAAGAAGAAGAAGAAGAAGAAGAAGAAGAAGAAGAAGAAGAAGAAGAAGAAGAAGAAGAAGAAGAAGAAGAAGCACACCAAACCTAAACTATGTGGCTAAAGGACAGTTTATGGGATAAATCAGCTTGTGATTCTTTTCCAGGTTTTCTTCACAGCAAGTTTGACATCCTTGTTTCTGAGGCTATAAATAAGAGGGTTCAACATAGGCACCAATAAAGTGTAAAACACAGAGAAAAATTTTCCCTGGCCCACAGTCTTAGCAGAAGATGGTTTGACATAAGCAAGTAACCCAGATCCGTAAAAGAGACTAACAGTAATGATGTGAGACCCACATGTGCCCAAGGCTTTGGACCAACCTTTACCTGATGACATATGAATAATATTGAAAAGTATCATAGCATAAGAGATTAAAATAATGAGGCAGCATAAAATGATAGCTGAACCTACCACAACTGAACTCATAAGCTCATTAACATAGGTGCTACTGCAGGAGAGTGGGAGAAGAGGGAAGATGTCACACATGTAGTGGTTGATGATGTTAGATTCACAAAAGCTGAGCCTGATCATACACCCTGTGTGAGCCATGGCACTAGCAAACCCCATCAAGTAAGAACTAAATATTAACAGACAACAGATCTTAGGGGACATAATAACTTTGTATGTTAGTGGTTTACAAATGGCCACATAGCGATCATAGGCCATGGCTGTCAACACATAACTCTCAGAGTTCACAAAAAATAGGAAGAAAAATAGCTGAGCCATGCATCCTCCAAAAGAGATTGTATTCTTCTCTAAAATAAAACTCATCAACATTTTGGGTGTAAAGACCATCGAATAACAGAAATCAATGAAGGACAGATTAAAGAGAAAGAAGTACATAGGAGTATGAAGGTTTGAGTTTAGGCAAATGAGATTCATTAAAGTTAGGTTTCCCATCACAGTAGCTGTGTAGTTCATCAAGAACAGAACAAATAAGGGCAGCTGGAGCTCAGGTTGGTCTGTCAATCCCATAAGAATAAATTCTGACACTGAAGATTTATTTTCCATAGTCATTTGCATCATGTGTAGTATCTGTAAGAATAATTGTAGAAAGCAATATTAACCCATAAACAATCATTTACTCCAAAAGTAATGTTGGATTTTTTGGTTTTCAAGCTAGAGTGAGGGAACTAAGAATCTTGAGGAATCCCTGTTTTCTCTTTCCCATACTCACGTTAGGTTTATCTCTCCAGAACAATCTTTGAGCATTTCATTATTTTCTTCACCTAGTGTTTACTATGGTTTACTAAGGATTGAGGCTGAAAAGAACAATGTGTAAATTTTCCCCAGAACATATGATTTATATAGCCATGGGCATGAAGATAAATGTCAAGGTAAAAATCATTCAGTATTCACCTTAGTTCACCCGGAGCCCTCTCTGACATTGCAGTTCATGTTGTCGTCCTTCACCATCTAGCTGGAGATAAAGTTGTTAATAATGGACAAGGTGTTTGCAATCAGTGCAGAAAATGTGTCTCAATTGTTAGAAGAGCTTCCCTTGGGAAAATGACATGTTTTCCTTTGAGGATTCCAGACTCTTGTCTCAAATGTAAAAGAAAATAGCTCTGTTAGCTGAGCCTCTGAAGCCTAAAGGTCAAGATATTTAAGAAAAAAATTTAGGTGCACTGAAAATTATATTCTTGTTTATGACAGTCTTCATGTTTCATGGTCTCTTGAGTTTGAAATCACTGATTTGTGCTGTAGAATTAACATCAGTCTTTTTTATAATTTTCCATCAGGAGTGTCTAGTCCCCAGAGCAGAACTGTGAGTGGTCCCCTTTGTTATTCTCTTCATTAAGGTCTGCACAACTCTACAAGAAGAAATGTTCAGGGACATATTCATTTGCCATTTGTAACTTTCCTATCATTTCAGTAATAAATTGTTGACCAAGATCTAATATTGTAATAAAAATAATTATAGGAAGAGGATAAAATAGAATAAATGTGCTCTCAACTTTTCACTTCCTAGCTTTTACTAAATTCTTGTTCTTGTTTACTTATATCCACATATTCCTTGAATAAATATAAAATATTCATAAAAATTGACATAAATTTCAGGCCAGTAGTAGTTCTTGGTTATCATACAGAAATTGACAGGTGCAATTTGTACAAACAACCATAATTTTAAATAATAAAAAAATATATTTTGAAATAATTTACACAGTGTGTTAGAAAATTACTAGATGAATGAAAAGATATTATTATGTGTTAGTGCCCTCATACTGTTTACATGCATAATCAGATGAAAAATAGATGTTCTTGCTTTGACACATTTGGAGACATTAATTTTTTGTTGTGTTACCATTCCATATAGTGGAGAAAAACAGAAAATTTAACACATACCATTCCATGACCTGTTTTTCTCCTCACTACCATATACATATATGTATTATTTACTATATATTATATAACAGGCATTACATAGTATTTGTGCTCAAAAATGGATGCTGAAGTATAATTTCATATGGGAGTACTTTGAAGAAAAGGATATTGAAGATGGAAAAAAGGTGTTTAAGAATGATAATAAGAGAAATCATACACACTAAACACATATGGTATGTATTTACTATATGTAGATGTTAACTGTTACATCATTGATAAGAAAACTATAATCTATATTACCAGAGTTTAGAGATATCGTAATGGGAGAGAGATGCATCTCCCTAGGAGGGGGAACTAGAACAGTTATGGATAGATGTGACAAGGACTGGAAGAGGATATTCAAACAAGGAATAGCAGATAAAAAGAGGCAAGGAAGGGTATGTGAAGAGGAACAGATAATAGAGCCATTTCAGAGAACAATTGAAAATGTAATACAATAGAAACTTTCTAAAGTATCTATTTATTTGAAGTTGATCTAAGTGAAATCACCAAACAGCAGAGAAGACAGAACCCTAACCAGAAATCTGCCATCATTAAATAATGCTTCTAGTACCAGGAATGAGTTGCATCTAATTCAATTGATGGCCACAGGGGTCCCATGGGAACCAACCAATACCTGATTATTGTCAAACTCTATGATGTGAAACACATGCTCAACACTGGCTGAGTTGCCAAGACTCTGGGACTAGATAGTCCATGGACCTTGGGTAAATACAAATCTTCTTCTTCTGCTGCTGCTAAAGGAACATACCAATAAAATGTCTTTTAGTCTCATTCTGTGATACTCATAGTTTAGTACCTTGATCAACTATCATCAAAGAACCTTCCTCCAACAATAGATAAGAATAAATACAGAAACCCACAGCCAAACAATGTACAAAAATTACAAGACCATGGTACACTTATCCCTAAAAGGGGTATCTTCTTCAAGTCTACCCCTTTGGCTTCAGATAACTCTCTAGGAAACGAAACAGAGTGTAAAAAGGAAACAGAGTGCATAGGGGTTGAGGACAGAAAGGAAATAAGATCTTCAAAACACAACACAACTGATGCACATATGAATTCCCAGAGGCTGTAGAAGCATTCATAGGGGATACAGGGATCTGCTACAGAAACAAATAGAGTCTTAGAACTAACAAGAGAAATTGACATGTTACCCAAAGAGAATCTATTTACAATTGATATCCACTTCAAAAGATATTTTTTTTTCCTAAGGGAGCCTTATTGAGAAAACTAACCACTCTTAAGAGTAATCCCCTTGTTCATCAGTAGATGGCCAACACAAAACGAGCTCCACAGCATCTTTGGAAGTTCCTTATCTCATAATTTTGTATCACACACTAATTATTATAATCTCACATGTCCTTTGTTTATATATTATGGTTTTCTATTTTGTTTTCATAGAATTCCTGTCTGTACAAATATATTCCTCTACTTCCTTATGTTGTGTTTCCTGTGATTTCTCATTGACTCTTCTCTGTGTATTTGTTTTCTCATATTATGGCTTGCTTCCTTTTGTTTAAATTTTCCCCACACCATTATCCTTAGATACCTGTTTGTTTTCTAAAGACAGAGAAAATACGTGTTGATGAGGATCCAGAAGAAGAGAAGATGCGGGGGGGGGGGGTGTTGACTGTAAAGTGTTATCAGAATATACTATAGAGTGAAAATCTGTTTTCAAAATTAAAAATTAAATGTAAGAGCAAGTGAATGGGGAAATGCTGTGGTGTAATTCTGAACATAACTTGGATGCTGTATGCATCAATATACAGCATCAATAGTTACCTGTGCCAAATCTGTGCAATATCAAGCCACTAAAACTTCCAGCATGGATGGTAAAAGAATTCCTAAAACCAATCCTAGCAAGAGAGCTTTTGACAATTGATGCTGTTGAAAAAGAATCACTTACCTGCGGAGATGCAGCTACTGATAGGTTACTCACACCCAAGTGTACATGGGAATCATTTCCTGAACTCCAGATATATTTAATATGAATTAAAACCATGAAAAGAGAACATGAGACTGGGGGGAAGGTGAGGTGGGCCTCACAAGGAGAAGTTAGAGAGAATTAAATGTAGATGGATATGATCCATATATATGGTATGAATATACAACTATATCAAAGAACACAAATTCAATTTTAAAATGTCAACCCTATCAACAGGAATCTAAAGATTCACTATAATAATCACAATCAAAGTTCCAGAGCTTTTATTCAAATACATAGGAAAAAAATTAAAATTTATATACATACCAAGTAAAATTTTTATATATATACCAAGATTGTATTAAAGAATTTGTCATAAAAATAATACTAATGGAAGGTTTGCTGTATCTGCTTATAAGCAATACTATTGAGGGTAGTGAGAATAATAATAAAGTAGTAAGATATTAGAACTAAGTAGTTATATGGATCATTAGAAGAGGAGATCCAAGTATAAGCACATACAACTACGACTATGTGGGTGTTGACCCACATACCACAAATATACCTTGGGAATAAATACAGATTTTTCAACAAATGATGTTCAGAGAATAGAATGAAATTACATAGAATAGTGAAAACCGATTTTCACCTCTCACCTTGCATAGAACTCAACTCCAAATGGGTCAATAACCTCAATGTAAGACTCAATGGCTTAAAATTGTTGGAAAAGAACATAGAGGTAATATTTCAATATTTAAGTACAGGCAAAAAAATTCTGAATAGAACTGTGTTAGCACAGGGAATGATAACAATAACGGATAATTGCTATCTCATGAAACTTTTAGACTTCTCTACATCATAGTACATATTTGATCAATTACAGTGATAAACCTGACCCAGAAAGGTATAATGGTATGTGTTCACTTACAAGTGCACAATAGCCTTTAAGTAAATGATACCCAAGCTACAATCTAAAGGCCCAGAGAGATAAAATGTACTTATATCCACTAGTGTTATTCTGAGTTTTACATTATATTCTATGCTGTTTTAAAAATCATTAGCATGTATTTTAAGAATAAATATATTTATGTTGATTTGTTAAAAATGTCAAGTTATTTCATTTTCCTAAAACAGAACAAACAACTATGCATGTCAAAGAAGTTAGTTGCTTTCCAGAACTAAGCAAGGCAATTTGCTGTTTTGTTCTGCACAATACTATGTCAATGGCTGCAATACAGAACTCAGACCACACTTTATATACTGTCCCTGTGGCTCATATTCACTTTCTAGCTTGGTAAGAACCCTGTATGTATGGATATTGCATATGTTGTTCTATATCTTTTATAAATATTGTTCATGTTTTAACATGTGTGCTTCTTAATAAATTCAAAACCACTTTTGCCAACTATGTTTAATGTTTAATCACACACTGATGACAAAACAAGAACAAAACAAAACACTGTAAAAGTCTCAAAGACTATAGGCATTCAAACTACTCTTGAGAAATTAAGAACATTCAAGAATCATATCACCCTCTGCCTGGTCCTTGCTGCTGGGGCAGACCCCTAGTTGGTCTGCTCCTCTGAAGACTCCATATTCCATATCCTGATACATCCTAGAGGACCTGCTGCACTCAAAGCATTTGGTAATAACCCCCACCTCCCTGAGTCCTTGAGCTGCTGCAGGGAGCTTGGTGGTCTCATGACACATCACTCACCAAAACCCCACCCTCCTGAACACTACTTCCCTTCCTTTTGCATCCCTCCCACACCTTCTGCATGGTCCTTGCGGCTGGGGCAGAGCCCTCTGCTCCTGTGAAGACTCCATATCCCAGTCCATCCAAGATGACCTGCTGCACTCAGAGAAGTTGAGGACCAGCTGCACTCAGAGCACTTGGACACACTGAACTTGGAGCAGTTGAGAAGTTGAGGACCCTCTGTCCTCAGAGGAGTTGAGGACCCGCTGCTCTCAGAGCAGTTGAGGATCATCTGTACTTAGCACAGTTGGACAACAGCTTCATTGCTCCACCAAAGACTCAAAAGTCTGAAGGCCTCCCAGAAGATATACTGCAGTCCAAGGCAAATAAATGATCAGCAGCTTCTCTCCCCCTGTGAAAAGTCCCCAGTTGGAAGGACCCACAAATTATCTGATACAGCCAGGGCCATAAGCCTACCAGGAGACCTGAAGCAACCGAGGGATAAAAGAGGCAGACTCCATATAGTCACCCAACTCAACAAACACCAGGGATATGCAGATGGAAAAAGGCAAGTACAAGATCATAAGCAACAGAAGGCAAAATACTTGGGCATCATTAGCATGACATGAATATATCAACATGGCGCACGCCTTTAATCCCAGCACTCAGGAGGCAGGAGCAGGAGGATTTCTGAGTTCGAGGCCAGCCTGGTCTACAGAGTGAGTTCCAGGACAGCCAGGGCTACACAGAGAAACCCTGTCTCGAAAAAACAAAAACAAAACAAAACAAACAACACACCTGAAAATCAGGAATCTGTCCCAAAATCTTAACTCATGAAGATAATAGAGATCTGTCTTAGTCAGGGTTTCTATTCCTACACAAACATCATGACCAAGAAGCAAGTTGGGGAGGAAAGGGTTTATTTAGCTTACACTTCCATACTGCTGTCCATCACCAAGGAAGTCAGGACTGGAACTCAAGCAGGTCAGGAAGCAGAAGCTGATGCAGAGGCCATGGAGGGATGTTCTTTACTGGCTTGCTTGCACTGACTTGCTCAGCCTGCTTTCTTATAAAACCCAAGACTCCCAGCCCAGAGATGGTCCCACCCACAAGGGGCCTTTCCCCCTTGATCATTAATTGAGAAAATGCCCCACAGCTGGATCTTATGGAGGCACCTCCCTAACTGAAGATCCCTTTTCTGTGATAACTACAGCCTGTGTCAAGTTGACACACAAATCCAGCCAGTACAAGTCCTTTCAAGAAGATATCAATAATAGCTCACTGAAAGAAATACAGGAAAAGACAGGCAAACAGGTGAAGGAATTGAATAAAATGATGCAAGACCTAAAATTGGAAGTAGAAACAATAAAGAAAACACAAATAGAGGCAAACCTGGAAATGGAAAACCTAGGAAGGAAGTCAGGAACTACAGATGTAAATATCACCAACAGTATACATGAGATAGAAGAGAGAATCTCAGGTGTAGAAGATAGGATAGAAGAGTTTGCCAGAACTGTCAAAGAAAATTCAAAACATAAAAATCTCCAAACCAAAAGCATCCAGGAATTTCAGGACATAATGAAAAGACCAAATCTAAGAATAATCAGAATAGAGGAGAATGAAGAGTCCCAGCTCAAAGGACCTGAAAATCTCTTCAACAACATCATAAAAGAAAGATTCCCCCACCTAAAGAAAGAGATGGATATAAAGGTACAAGAGGCCTATAGAACACCAAATAAACGGGACTAGAAAAAACAATCTTCTTTCACATAACTATCAAAACACTAAATGTACAGAGCAAAGAAAGAATATTAAAAGCTAAAAGGGGGGAAAAAAGCCAAGTAACATACAAAGGTAGATACATCAGAATTACACCAGACTTCTCAACAGACTATGAAACCCAGAAGAGCTTGGTTAGTGGTCAAGCAGACTCTAAGAGAACACCAATGCCATCCCAGGCTACTATTCACAGAAAAACTCTCAATCAACATAGATGGAGAAAACAAAATATTCCAGGACAAAACCATATTCAAACAGTATCTATCTACCAACCCAGCCTTACAGAGGATCTTGGAAGGAAAACTCCAACACAAGAAAGATACCTGCACCAAAGAAAGGACAAGATATTAACCATCTCACAATAAAGTTGAAAGCAGAGAGCCACAAGCACATAAAGTCACCTACAAAAACAAACATATCAGCAAACAACAGTCATCTCTCAATAATAATGGACTCAACTCACCTATAAAAAGACATAAGCTCACTGACTGGATATGCAAACAAGATCCACCATTTTACCGTATACAAGAACCACACCTCAACAATAAAGACAAGCACTATCTCAGAGGAAAAGGATGAAAAAATGTCTTCCAAGCAAATGGTCCCAGGAAACAAGCTGGAGTTGCCATCCTAATATCCAATAAAATATGCTTTCAGTCAAAAGTTATCTAGTGTGATGAAGAAGGATATTTCATATTCGTCAAGGTAAAATCCACCAAGAGAAAGTCTCAATTCTGAACATCTACACCCGAAATGCAAGAGCACCAAAATTCATAAGAGAAACTTTACTAAATCTCAAAACACATTGAACCACACACAATAATAGTGGGAGATTTGAATGCCATACTCTCACCAAAGGACAAATCTTTGAAACAGAAACTAAACAGAGATACAATGAAACTAGGAGAACTTATGAACCAAATGGATTTAACAGATATCTAAAGAAAATTTCAACCTAAAACAAAAGAATACAGCTTCTTCTCAACACCTCATTGTACATTCTTCAAATTGACCACATAGTTGTTCAGAAAACAACCCTCAACAGATACAAGAAGATTGAAATAACACCATGAATCCTATCAAACCACTGTGGAATAAGGATGTTCAAAAACAGCAAAAACTACAGAAAGCCCACACACATATGGAATCTGAAAAACTCTTTACTCAGTGATAACTTGGTCATGGAAGAAATAAAGAAAGAAATTAAAGACTTCGTGGAATTTAATGAAAATGTTGACATATCATACCCAAACCTATGGGATACAATGAAAGCAACGCTAAGAGGAAAGTTCATAGCACTAAGATGCCCATTTAAAGAAACTGGAGAGATCTTACACTAACAACTTAACAGCACACCTGAGAGCCCTAGAACAGAAAGAAGCAAATTCACCCAGGAGGAGTAAAAGGCAGGAAATAGTCAAACTCAGGACCAAAGTCAACCAAATAGCAACAAAGAAAACAATACAAAGAATCAGCAAAACCAAAAGTTGTTTTTTGTAAGAATCAGCAAGATAGATAAACCCATAGCAAAACTAACTAAAAGTTCAAGAGGCAGTATCCAAATTAATAAAATCAGAAATGAAAAGGTAGAAATAACAAGAGAAGTGGAGGGAATTTTTTAAAAAATCATCAGATCCTATTATAAAAGCCTATACAAAAAAAAAAAAAATCCTGGATAATCTAGATGAAGTAAATGGCTTTCTAGACAGATGTCACATACCATAGTTAAATCAAGAGCAGGTAAAGTATCTAAACAGGCCCATATCACACAAGGAAATAGAAGAAGTCAGTTAAAAACCTTCCAACTATAAAAGAAAAAAAAAAAAAAAAAAGAACCAGTGCCAGATGGATTTAGTGCAGAATTCTATCAGACCTTCAAAGAAGACCTGATAACAATTTTCCTCAAACTATTCAATAAAATAGAAAGAGAAAGAACACTACCTAACTCGTCTATGAAGCCACAATTACTCGGATACCTAATCCTCACAAGGACCCAACCAAAAAAGAGAAACTCAGACCAAACTATCTAATGAATATTGATGCAAAAATACTCAATAAAATTCTTACAAACAGAATCCAAGAACACATCAAAACCATCATTCACCATGATCAAGTAGGCTTCACCCCAGGGATGCAACATTGGTTTAATATATGAAGATCCATTAACATAATCCACTATATAAATAAACACAGAGGAAAATATCATATGATGATATCTTTAGATGGAGAAAAAACATTTGAAAAAAATTCAACATTCCTTCATGTTAAAAGTATCGGAGAGATCAGGAATTCAAGGATCATACTTAAATATAATAAAAGCAATTTACTGCAAACCAACAGCCAATATCAAATTAAATGGAGACATACTTGAAGCAATCACACTGAAATCGGGGACAAGACAAGGATGCCAACTCTTCCCATATCTATTCATTATAATACCCAAAGTGCTAACTAGAACAATAAGACAACAAAAAGAGATCAAGAGAATACAAATTGGTAAAGAAGAAATAAAAGTATCACTACTTGCAGATGATATGATAGTATACATAAGCAACCCCAAAAATTCTATCACAGAACTTCTCTAACTGATAAACAAATTCAGCAAAGTTGCTGGATATAAAATTAACTCAAATAAATCAGTAACCTTCCTACATACATAGAATAAACAGGCTGAGAAAGAAATTAGGCTAACCATTCCCTTCACAACAGCCACAACTAATATACAATATCTTGGGTAACTCTAACCATACATGTGAAAGACCTGTATGACAATAACTTTAAGTCTCTCAAGAAAAAACAAAACAAAACAAAACAAAAACAAAAAAAGACAAAACAAAACGGAAAAAAAAACAAAAAAAAAAAAACAAAAAAAAAAAACAAAAAAAAAAAACAAAGAAGATCTCATAAAATAGAGAGATCTCCCAGGCTCATGGATTGGTAGAATTAACATTGTAAAAATGGCCATCCTACCAAAGGCAATCTATAGATTCAATGCAATACCCATCAAAATCCCAATACGATTCTTCAAAAACATGGAAAGAACAATTCTCAAATTCATCTGGAAAGGCAAAAAAAAAAAAAAAACAGAATAGTGAAAACAATTCTTAACAATAAAAGAACAGCTGGGGGAATCACCATCCTTGACCACAATCTTTACTACAGAGCATAGTGATAAAAACCGCAAGGTATGGGTACAGAGACCGACATGTTGATCAGTGGAATAGAATTGAAGACCCAGAAATAAAACCACAAATTTACAGACACTTGATTTCTGAAAGACACGAAAAATATACAATGGAAAAAAAGAAAGCACCTTCAATAAATGGTGCTGGTCTAACTGTCTGTATGTAGAAGAATGAAAATAGACCCATATTTGTCACCTTGTACAAAGGTCAAGTCCAAGTGGATCAAGGACCTCTACATAAAACCAGATTCATTGAATCTAATAGAAGAGAAAGTGGGAGAGACTCTTAAATTCATTGGCACAGGGGGGAATTTCCTAAACTGAAATCCAATGGTTCATGCTCTAATAACAAGAATTGATAAATGAGACCTCATAAAACTGGAAAGCTTCTGTAAGGCAACGGACATAGTCGATAAGACAAACTAGCAACCTACAGATTGGGAAAAACCTTCACTAACACTACATCCAATTGAGGGCTAATATCCAAAATATATAAAGAACTCAAGAAGTTACTCACCAAAAAACCAAATAACCCAATCAAAAAAATGGGGTATCAAACTAAACCTAGGTTCACAACTGAGGAATCTGGAATGGCTAAGAAGCACCTAAAGATATGTCCTTAGTGATCAGAGAAATGCAAATCAAAATGACCCTGAGATTCCATCTTATACCAGTCAGAATGGCTAAGATCAAAACTTCAGGGACAACACATGCTGGAGAGGATGTAGAGAAAGTGGAATATTCCTCCTTTCCTGGTGGAATTGCCATCTGGTATAACCACTCAGGAAATCAATCTGGAGTTTCCTCAGAAAATTGGAAATAGATCTACCCGAAGACCCAGCTACACCACTCTTGGGAATATACCTAAACGATCCCCCACCATGCCACAAGGGCATGTGTTCCACTATGTTCATAGTGGCCTTATTTGTGATAGCCAGAAGCTGAAAACAACCTAGATGTCCCATGACAGAAGAATGGATACAGAAAATGTGGTTCATTTACTCAATGGAATACTATTCAGTTATTAAGAATGAGGACATCCTGAGTTTTGCAGGCAAATGGATGGAACTAGAAAATATTATACTGAGTGAGGTAACTCAGACCCAAAAGACATGCGTGGAATGTGCTCATTAATAAGTGGATATTAGGCAAATAAATAAATACAAATACAAATACAAAATACACAAAATACAGTCCACAGAATTCAAAAGGCTCAACAAGATGAAGTGCCCAAGTGAGGACATCTCAGTCCCACTTGGGAGAGAGATGAAAGCAATCACAAGTGGGGAGGGAGGGAGGGACTTGGGAGGGAGAGTGGACAGGGAAGATGGGGAGTGAAGGGGAGAAGGGAACCTGATCTGATATTGGGTGAGGGAAAAGGACTAAAGCCCTGAGGGCCAGTAGAAAAAAATTGTTAACAAGCAACCTCAGGGAATGGGAGGTTGGGGACACACCCCCAGAATGCACCAAATACCTGGGAGGTGAGAAACTCCCAGAACTCAGAGGGAGGGACCATTGATGAAATGCCTGACAGTAAGGAGTGGGAACTTATAGAGTCAGCCTCCAGCAGGAAGACATGGCATCAAGTAAGGGATGGGATTGCCATCTCACAGTCACACCTCTAACCCATAATTATTTCTGTCTGAAAGAATTACAGAGATGGAAATGGAAAGGGACCTGAGGAATAGAAGATCCAGTGACAGGCCCAAAGTGGGATCCAGCTCAAAGGGAGGTTCCAAGGACTGATACTATTACTGAGGCTGTGGAGCACTCATAAAAAGGGATCTATTATAACTGCCTCTGAAAGACCCAACAAGCAGCTGTAAGAGTCAGAAGCAGATATTTGCATACAAGCAATGGACAGGAGCAGCTGACCCCTGTTGTTGAATTAGGGAAGGCTGAAACAAGCTGAGAAGAAGTATGATCCTGTAGGAGAACCAGCAGTCTTAATTAATCTGGACCTCCAAGATATTTCAAACACTGAACCACCTAACAGACAACATACACTAGCTGATATGAGGCTCCCAGTACACATACAGTAGAGGACTTCCAGGTCCATGTTTATTCAGAGATGGGGCACCTAACCCTCAAGAGGCTGGAGGCTCCAGGTAGTTTAGAGGTCAGGTTGGGTGGGGTGTGGGAGCATCCACGTGAAGACTGGATGGCATGGGGAGGAGGCATGGGATGTGGAGCAGTTGGAGTGTGGATGGGGGGCAGGGAATGGAATATGGAGTGTAAAAAAATGAATTACAAATAAAATTAAATTAAAAAAAGAATCATACTGAAAGACCACCGGAGGGCAGACCCTCACACCGGAGGGCAGTCCCTCACTCAAGCCTCGGGACAGCCGCGTACCCAAGAAGACACTGAGACCGAACTCAAGATGTAGAGAGTAAGATTTAATGAAGCAACAACAAGAAAGCACATAAACCAGAGCTCTGGGGTCGAAACTCATACACCAGGCATGGTGTAGAGGAGAATTGACGACCGGCCCAAATTTCTCACAGGCTTATATAGGAAAAAAGCCAAGGGGGAGCAGGGTAGAAAAAATACAAGTTTACATAACTAAGGGGTTTTTGCCAAGGGTTTTTTCCATAACCAAGGGGTCGTGTCCTATATTTTGGCAATGTACCCGATCTATGATCTATTGGACATTCTGAGGTTTGTTCAAACCCTTATCTCAAAAATGTTCCTGGCACAGTCCTCAGTTGGGAGGGGTTGGATCAAGTTTGTTCCAGAAGACCCTTATTTAAAAAATGTTCTTGGAACAGTTTTCATTTGGGAGGGGGTCGGACTCTGGGGTGAAGAGTTCAGGAATGTACTCTGGGGTGAGAAGTTCAGGAGTGTTCCAGGAACAATCTCCAGATGGGAGGGGTAGGAGGACTCTGAGTTGAAGAGTTCAGGAAGAGTTCAGTAATTTTCCTCCTTCAATACCACTATTAAAACAAATAGAATTGTTTAACTCTTTAACTCCATTAATTCTTATCTGACTGATTTCATTGTCATTTCTTATCAGATTGATTTTTCTAATTCTGCAGTTCTAGGTCAAATATTGTAAAACATTAAATATTAATTATACTTACAGTATCCATCAAACCCTAGGCATGCTATCCCTTATTATGCAGTTATTTCCTTAAAATTGAAATATTCACTCCAAGAGGAAAGACAGGAAACTCACAAAACAAACTGTCTTCAAGAGGCCCTGATTAAGAATAGATTATCAATATGTAGTTCCTGGAGGAAAAGAGGCTCTAAAGTAAAGCTGACTTCAAGATGCACAGGGAACTTCACTGAGAGAGCTTTATGCACTCATCATCAACATGTCTATGGGATTTTCAGTGAACACTACAAAGCATATATTTTACCTAAGGCAGACAATAAGAAAGTGTAATGCAATGGTAATTTTTGATAGTACATTTCATTAAATAATTATTTTTCTGCCTAATGGTAAAATAAATGCTATACTTCTTAAACTATATATTAAACTATAAGAATAGTTACAAGTTATACTTCAGAAAGTCTTAACAAAACTCCTCACTCCCATTATTCCAAAAAGAGAATTGTTAATTTAAAATAACAGATAAAGTGTTGCTTTTTAGTTCAGCAGATTATACCACATTATTCTGAGGCTTCTGTGGGGAGATAGACTTTTTATAAAACTTAAGTCCAAAGCTCTGTAGACATAATTTCTGTGATAGGCATCTTGGAAAGGCCCATGTTCTTATAGACTCATTTCTTGGGGAGTCCTAGGGAATAATTCTCCAGAAATTATTTGTTTCTTCACTTTCCATTTTCCTTTTCATGTATTGCTGCATAGAAAAATTCAGCACGTGAGAAATAAACTGTGCATCATTAGTTGTATTGTCTAGCCATAATCAGGTGACCATTTTCTCATCTCAATGGCAGATATGTATAGAGGCAGACATTGATAGAGTAAAGGTCAAAGAGATTCCTCTTGGTTGTGGGAACCCAGGCCCAAAGACATGGACTATATCAATAGGTTTTTATTCCATTTGCTATTTCTTTTACAGAAGTAAACTGATATCTTAAAAAAAAATTATCCATTCTGTGTAATGTGGAGAAACATGTGAGAGGAATAGCTATAATATGCTATGATAATCATAAAAGTAAAACCATTTCCCAGGTAATTACAAATTTCCTTCATCAATTTCAAGCTCAAATACTAGAAAAAGAACCATATCAAAGAGTAGCTGGAATGTTGAAAATTAGATCAGTTCTACAATTGTCTTCTCATCTCTTTGAATGAATATGCTGATAATAAACCCTTTAGATAAGGAAGTTATCTTTCACATCAAACTTCATATAAAAGGTATATCAGACAACTGAGAAAGAAAAGATTTGCTAATTAAGCATAGTACACCAGAAAACTTATTGGCTGGATAAGAATAGACAGTGGGACAGTGGGGAGGGCTCAACTGTTAAGAGCAGTTAATGCTCTTACAGAAGGCATGGGTTCCTTTCCCAGCACCTATACAGTAGTTTCCAACTGCCTGTAACTCTACAACTAGGGAATCTGAAACCCTCTTTTATTCACAACAGGCTCTTAACTGTACATGATAAACATACACTAAGGGAAGTTCAAAACATACAAATAAAATTTAAATATATATACAAATATTTTGAACAAAACACATGAAAGAAAAGGCAGTAAGAAAATGTATGCCTGGGTTTGACAAAAACTGACCAGGGTCTTAACCTGGTATAGGTAATGAATATATTGGAAACATGTTGAATCTGAAGATGTCTCATATCCTCACAGTATAGAGAGTTATATTTTATGGCTTAAAGAGAAATTTGGTATTATAGTATGAATTCTGTCAATGCTATTGAAGGACAATGATAAATAAAAGAATACAATATAGGAAATATGAAAGACAAGGACAAAGAAAAACAAATCAAACAGAAAGTGATGAGTCTAAAGAATACACCATAGCATAAATCAGCTTGTGATTCTTTTCCAGGATTTCTTCATAGCAAGCTTGACATCCTTGTTTCGGAGGCTATAAATAAGAGGGTTCAACATGGGCACCAATAAAGTGTAAAACACAGAGAAAAATTTTGCCTGACCCACAGTTTCAGCAGATGATGGATTGACATAAGCAAGAAGCCCAGATCCATAGAAAAGACTAACAGTTATGATGTGAGACCCACAAGTACCCAAGGCTTTGGACCAACCCTTACCTGATGAAATATGAATGATATTGAAGAGGATCATAGCATATGAGACTAAGATAATGAGGCTACATAAAATGATAGCTGTACCCACTGCAACATAATTCATAAGCTCATTGGCATACGTACTACTACAGGAGAGATGGAGGAGAGGGGAGATGTCACACGTATAGTGGTTAATTATATTAGAATCACAAAAACTGAGCTTGACCATACATCCTGTGTGAGCTGTGGCACTAATAAACCCCATCAAATAAGAACCAAATATTAACAGACAACAGATCTTAGGAGACATAACAACCTGGTACATTAATGGCTGGCCGATGGCCACATAGCGATCATAGGCCATTGCTGTCAGCACATAACTCTCAGCATTTACAAAAACACAGAAGAAAAACAGCTGAGTCATGCATCCTCTGAAGGAGATGGTGTTCTTCTCTACAACAAAACTCATCAGCATTTTGGGGGTAAAGACCATTGAATAACAGAAATCAATGAAAGACAGGTTGAAGATGAAAAAGTACATGGGGGTGTGAAGGTTTGAGTTTAGGCAAATGAGATTCATTAAGCTCAAGTTGCCCATTACAGTAGCTGTATAGTTCATCAAGAACAGAACAAATAAGGGCAGCTGGAGCTCAGGTTGGTCTGTCAGTCCCATAAGAATAAATTCTGACACTGAAGATCTATTTTCCATAGTCATTTACATCATGTGTGGCACCTGCAAGAATAAGAATAGAAAGATAATATTAACCCATACATCATCTCTCGCTGCAAGAGCAGAGTTGGGTTTATTACTTTCCAAATATGAGTGACGGTACAAGGTGTCCTAATTGCTAATTTCTCTTTCCCCTACCCATGATTTGTTTAGCTGTCTAGAAAGTTTCTGTGAGTTTAAATCTTTTCTTTCACTTACCATTTACTAAGAATTGTGACTAAAAAGCTCAATATATATTTATTCCTTAAAACATAGGTTAGATATATGACATATAGATAGATAGATTGATAGATAGATAGATAGATAGATAGATAGATAGATAGATAGATAGATAGATAGATAGATACATAGTTGGGTAGACAGATAGATACGTGCTTTTGAATGTAAAATGTCAAGATAAAGACAATGCAATTCTCACCTTTATTCACCTTGAGCCTTCTCTGACATTGGAGTTCATTGTGTCTTCCTTTACACTGTGCTCAGAGAGCCAAAGTTGTTAATAATGAAAAAGGTGATAATAATCTGTGCAGATTGTGTGCCTCACTTCTATCAGAGGTTTGCTGGGGACATTGATATACTTTCTGTTTGAGAATTTTACCAAGATTCTTGTCTCATGTAAAAAAGATTATAGTTTTCTCATATGAGTCTTCAATATTTCATAGTCAATATTTCTGGAAAACATTCATTAGAAGCACAGAAAATTATTCCCTTTATGAGTCTTCTTTTGAATTAGTCTCTTGATGGTAGAAATTGTTGAGTCTGTGCCATACAACTAATGTCAGTTCTTTAGAGACTACTAGAGATTCTACTCCATTTATAATTTCCCAGCAGGAGTGTCTATTCCCTAGGGAAGAACTATGAGTTTGTCATCTCTTCATTAAGTTTTGCAGAGCTCTACAAGAGGAGAAGTCCAGGGACATGCTAACTATCCATCTGTAGCTTTCCTATGTTTTCAAATATACAGTATTGAGCAAGTATTAATATCATATAAAAATATATTTATGAAGAGGATAAAAGAATATGAAGACACACTCAAGATAGTACAAATTTACATTAGAAAATTTGTCTTCCCAGCTATGAAACTGTACACTAAGCTGATTCTTGTTTTGGTCCATCTGTATTTTCTTATGAATAACTATAAATATTGATAAAAATTGAGAAATCTGGGCTAATAGTAAAGTTCTAGGTTGACATACAGAAATTTGAAAGTACAATTTATATAAACAAAAATAATTATAAAATACATAAAATAAGAAATCTATTATATTTTGAGACAATTTATACCATATTTAGAAGTTTACTAGATATATGAAAATATACTAGTATGTGTTAGTGTCCTTATACTGTTTATATGCTTACTCAGAAAAATAAATTTGTTCTTGCCTAGACTCACATGCAGTAACTAAATTCTTCCCATGCTGTTGTCTTGCGTAGTGGAGACAAAACAGATTTTTGGCTTCTACCATCCCATGCCATGCTCTCCTCTTCTCGGCCATGCATACATGAACCATAGCCTAAGATATTTCTCTAGATATCAAATATGGCATACTTTATATGCATGGCATAGTAATTGGGCTCAGAAAATGAAGTGCAGAAGTGCATGGTGTCATTGGGATTATTTTAAACAGAAGCACATTGAACACGTAGAGAAAGGTGTTTAAGAATAACAGCCTGGCAATAGTGACTCACGCCTTTAATCCCGGCACTTGGAAGGCAGAGGCAGGCAGATTTCTGAGTTCGAGGCCAGCCTGGTCTACAGAGTGAGTTCCAGGACAGCCAGGGCTATACAGAGAAACCCTGTCTTGAAAAATCTTACAAACAAAAACATACAAACAAACAAAAGAATAATAAGAACAATCATGCACAATACACATAAAATTAATGTGTAAAATCTCAATAAAATCTTACAAAAAACAGTGTAAGATAAGAAAAATACTGGCATTTATGGATATGTAAACATAATTTTTTACATTATTTATTAAGTTATTTATTTACTTTACAACGCAATCACAGTTCCCCTCCTTCCTCTCCTCCCAGTCCTTCCATCTCACTTCTCCTTCTCTCCTTCCCTGAGGAGAATGGGGGCCTCTCATAGATATCAACCATAGCAACTTGGAGTAGAACCAGGTCCATCTTCTATTGAATCTAGAAAGTGCAGTCCAGTTAATGCAAAGGGATCCAAAGGCAGGCAATGCAGTCATCAACAGACTCTGCTCCTGCTTTAGGAGCTCCACATTAAGAGTCAGTTGCATGACTGTTACATACATTCAGAGGTCCTAGGTCCACCCTATGCCTGCCCTCTGACTGGTTTATGATGTCTATAAACTATATGCCCAGGTTAGTTAATTTTGTAAGCTTTCTTATGGTGTGCTTGACCCCTCTGGCTTCTTCAATCCTTCCTCCTCCTCTTCCACAGGCTTCCCAAGCTCCACTTGATGTTTGGCTGTGTGTCTTTGCATCAGTTTCTATCAGTTGCTGGGTAAATCCTTTCTGATGGATGACAGTTATGCTAGGCTCCTGTCTGCAAGCATAGCAGAATATCATTAACAATGTCGGAGTAAGCTTCCTCTGATGGCATAGGTCTGCACCTGGGACATTCACCGATTGGTTCTTCTCTCAAATTCTTCATCTTTTACCTCTGCACATCTTATAGGCAGGACAAAGGGTAGGTTTAAGGTACAAAGAGTTCCAGCTTTCAGTTTAGAAATTTTATGGGACTCCTGAAAGTGTAAATGATTAGATCTCTGATTCTGTGCCTTATTTAGGGTCTTGCTACTTTGTTTGTTTATTGTTGGCTTGGATTGTCCAACTTTGATAAGTTGGTTTTTTGTTCTATCTTATTATGTATTTTATTTTGTTGTGTTTTATTGTTGTCTCACAAAATCCTGTTCTTTTCTAATGAGAGACAGAGAATGAATCCAGATTGACGGAAAGGAGGGAAGAAGAAGGAGGAGTAGAGGTTGAAAAACTCTACTCAAATTATACTGTATGAGAAAAGAACATATGTTTAAACAGGGTGGAGGTTAAGAAAAATTCATTAACAGCATTTTCATCAGCAAAGAATGCTGATATTTTTACCAGAAAAATTGAAAGTCAAAAAATATCAGAATCAAAACACAAAACTATATTGCAACATAATTTTGTCAATATGTCTTTTAAAGAATATACAAGTCTTAAGATAATAGAAATCAAATCAAATTTACCTGAAGTTAACAATTTGCACTTTCTTGCTGGAGATGATTATAGATAGATAGATAGATAGATAGATAGATAGATAGATAGATAGATAGATAGGTAGGTAGATAGACAGACAGATAGATAGATTAGATATACATATATTTCTAAGGAAATAAAAAAGCTGAATAATTTCTTAACATATTACTGTGCAAATTGTCATGAAATAAAATTTAAAATGTGATAAGTATACTTCTTGACAACAGTGCATATGAAAATTAGTATAGTTTAACACTATAAGCAATTAATGTATAAGACATTTACATTAATTAATGTATAGTATTACACTAATTCCTTTTTAGAGGCACATGGCTGGGTTTGAGCTTACATGCCTAGAAAGAATATTCTGACTTGCAATGGATGTCTTTCTGAAACTTGGAAGACATTACCTGATATTGATGGTAATTAAAAACAAACAAACAAAAAGAACAATTGAGTACAGATAAGAATGTTCTTATTGTCTCATCTCATCTATGTACCTCTTGAGTTCTGCAAACACTGCATGGTATTTATATTTCTATCACCAATAATGAGAACAACGTTCAACTTTTGTTTTATAAAAGAACAGTGTAATATAGATAGTCTCATTTAAAAAACAGGTCAAAACTTATTTCAAATTAACTGAAACCTAATTCATAATTTGCTTGAACTAATGTGCAAATAAGTAGGAAAGTTCAAGTTATAGCTAAGAAAAAAGCAATTAGTTGAATCATACCCACAATGAAAAGTAATAGACAGCCAAAGAGACCTGTCATAAACACATTTCATGGTTAAAAAGAAAAGGAAAATTTTAATTAATGGCATGTGATTAAGCTGTGGAATATTTGTCCTGATGTTACAGAAATAATGATTATAATTTCTGAAATAAAGATACTGAAATAGTTTAAAACCTCACACACTCACTCAAATCATGAGATAGTGAAACAAAATTTCAGTTGAGAAACATTCTACAAAGCTCATAGCTACTATTGTGAATTTCAGTTGTCCAAGTCCTACAACATATCTAAATTGAAGATAGTTACTACAAGAAAGAACAGAAGTTTGTGTTGGTGTGGCCCCAAGGAGGCATCTGGATGAAACTCAGGAACACAAACAGAACTTTAGGAAACCAGAAAAATTGTGAATAACAAACACACACTGAGATATGTGTGTCAGAATTTAGTTTGCAAGTATAGTATTGATAATTTTTTGTTTCTACCTTAGTGAAAGGTATTTCTCTGTAGTTTTTATTGGTTGTGTCTTTATCTAACATTAGTATTAGATTGATACTGCCTTCATAAAAGATTATAAGTGTTCTTAAAGTTTTTATTTGCTTTCATAATTTAAGACACAGAAGAATTTTTTCCCCAATGGTGTCTCACTGGGTTTATAAACTACACATAAGTACAAATGCTCAGAATTACATGGCCAGAAGAAAACAAACTTATTGGTGTTTCTGTTTATTTTTCTCTCCTATTTCTTTCTGTATCTTTTTAATTTATTGGCTTTCTACTTGATTTGATGATTTTCAATTTGGTGGTTTTGTGGGTTTTTGTTTTTGTTTGTATTTCTGTGTATTTCCTATGAATTTTTGTTTGTTTTCTTGTGGGCTTATTCTGCTGCTGCTGCTGCTGTTGCTGTTGTTGCTGCTGCTGCTGCTGTTGTTGCTGCTGCTGCTGTTATTATTATTATTTGTTCATTTTGTTTTCTAAAGTGGGAGAAAGAAGAGTAAAGTTTGGTGAGGAGGAGATCTAAAGGATCTGGAAGGAAACACAGACGTGTGGGAAAATTATGAGAATATATTGTGTGAATTTTAAATGAAATATAAGTATTGGTTGTGATATTATTTGAGAATCTGAAAGAGTTCTGCTGCAAACTCATCTGTACCTGTACATTTTTCTCTTGAAAGGTTTTATATTACTGAATTAATGTCCTTCTTTGTGATGAGTCTCTTCTACTTAAGGTGGTAATCTCTTCTTGGCTTAATCTTAGTCATTTGAAGATTCATCCATTTTATTTAAGGTTTCTACATTAATGCGATATAGATTTTAACATTATTCCCTTATCATTTTCTGAAAGTTTCTGATGTCTATTTTAATGTTTAATGTTTCCCTATTTACTTGTGGTTATGTTTATTTGAATCTCTTATTTCTGTTTCCCTTTCTTTTTTATTTCTTAGGCCAAGGATTATGTGTGAATGTTTTTTATCTTTTCAAAGAGTCAGATCTTAGATTTTTTGATTTTTATATCATTTTATTTTTTTCTATATCACTAATTTCTGCTCTGGATATTATTGTTTGCTCCAACCTACTGGATTTGTGTTTGTTTTGATCTACTTTCTGAAAATTCTTGAGTTGCATTACTAAGTCATTTATATGTGGGTCTTCTGGTTATTTAGTAAAGGCACATAAGCCTGTAAATTTCCCGCTTAATGTTGCTTTTAGTGTGACCCAGAGGAGTTACCACTCATTGTACCAGAATGTGCTGTGTGAGGTATACAAAAAATGTAAGTAGTCCTACCAAAGATAAATCCTATTAATAAACAATATTGATCCTCCAAAGATATTCTTAATGGTGCAATAGTGGCCATTGATAGTAAGCAAGAACTATGTGATTGTTTTGAAAGCCCATTTAAAGGGGTAGTCATTTAAACAGTACTGTAAACAGTCAACTACAAATTATTACTGCCATTTTCTTAAACCAACCTAATTTCTAACTCTAATTCAAGTATTTGTTCTTTAGCTGTCATCCTTTATCAAAGAAGTTTCTTTGGCAGAAGATGGTGACTCTTACAGAGATCCATAACTATCCAAAATACAGAGAAATTCATACCAACCTCAACAGTACAACCTCTACCCATAAGTCTAAGGGAAAATGATGGCAGAGGGATTAGAATAGTTGTTAGAACCAGAAAATAAGAGTACCTGTGGGTAGATGATATCTTCAAGACATAACAGAAAAGCTGTACCCATGATACCTCAACAATATGGTTGCCTTACAAGGCCTAGATAATGAGGGCATTTGAGGAAATTTTTACAAGGCTCTACCCATAGATGAAAAGCTACATGCAATGGTTAGTTGTTGAGAATCAGAAGACTCACAAGATTTCCATGGCCATACATATCTTGACTGTCAAATTTGAAGATGTTGCCCTTTATATTAATGTCATTAAGAAATTAAAATCAATTTAATTAAGCTTTTATCCAAAGATGGATTTAATATATACTTAACATTTGTTAATATGGAGTTATGAAACAAAATTTCTCATTCCAATTATGTAAAAGGAGATATAATGGTGCAGAAATTAGGTAAAAATACATGTTTACTCTGTCCATATTTTTTATAAATATATATGGAGTACCTCTAAATACTAACTGTCAAATTAATTTACCTCTAAAATTTATCTTGTATCTAACTTACTTGTAGTGCTTGAAATTATAATTGAAATAATTTATCTATAACTATTACCAAATTTTGATAACATCCATAACTATGATCAAATGCAGACTGATTAAAACGTTAAATCAATAATTTTTACCAGGTAGATATAAAAATAACTCCTGTAAAACTAGTCTCTTTAACTTGAGAAAACCTTGTCAAGTGTATTTGTTTATATTTTCTCCACCTGTCTCACATGATTATGTCGCACCCAGACCACAGAGTGCACTCTATTCCTGTGATTCATATTATAAATTTGCAAGTTCCAAAGAATTCTGAAAATGAAACTTCTTATACCTGATTATCTGTATTTGTTAATTATTCTCTGCTCTTATTAAAATATGTCAAAATTTAAACCAATAATTTTAATAACTTGCTTCTCAGATACTATAACAAATGAAAACAAAAGAAGTGCATCACAGCATTGATAATTTATTTTGAAAATAATGATATATTTAAATGTAAAAACATAATTAATATTGCTTGAATATTTCACATCAATAAATTAATAAGGTTAAATTCATGTTCTAAATTTGCTTTTCTTTCTAAGTCTATATTACTAATCTATTACTTCAGAACTTTGAAAACACCATGATCTTGAAGTAGATATAACAATTACATTTTGAATAATCTTTCTCTTACTACAGCATCTTCATGGATGGGTATGTACCTGAATTCATGCAAACTTAAGGTAAAAACTGATGATGTACCTTCTATAGTAGATACACATATGAATATTTTGTACAGCATAATTTATATTTTATTGTGAACAAATAATTTTGCTTCTCAGTAAAGTAATTATATTTACAAAGCTTCTTAAAGTATACATTTTATCAGAGAAATATTGACAAGCTTCACAAAAAAAGCTTGATCAAAATACTCAGCATTACTGTCCTTGAATGATTGATCATGAATATGAAGAAACAGTTTAAAATCTCACTTTGTAGCTTTCTCCACTAACTCTACATCAAAGTCATGTTTTTGTATGGGCATTTGCTTTTATAACTACTTAGATACTCATAATTCCTATTAAAGTTTTGTGGATAACATCTCTAATATAAGCAACTTAGTTGGACAATCATTCTAATACTCCATCATTTGGATTCATACTGAAACAACTTTCCAAAAGTTCTTTGTCCCTTTACCACTCTATTTCTCTACATTGTTTTTTCATAAATAAGTATTCTTTTAAAAAACATTTATCTGGTTATCTCTTCTTAGAAAAAATACACAAAGGCAGACACTATTGCATATGCCAGCAAGATTTTGCTGAAAGGACCCTGATATAGCTGTCTCTTGTGAGGCTATGCCAGAGCCTAGCAAATACAGAAGTGGATGCTCACAGTCATCTACTGGATGGAACACAGGGTCCCCAAGGGAGGAGCTAGAGAAAGTACCCAAGGAGCTGAAGGGGTCTGCAACCCTATAGGTAGAACAACAATATGAACTAACCAGTACCCCCCAAAGCTCGTGTCTCTAGCTGCATATGTATCAGAAGATGGTCTAATCAGCCATCATTGGGAAGAGAGGCCCCTTGGTCTTGCAAACATTATGTGCCCTAGTACAGGGGAACACCAGGGCCAAGATGTGGGAGTTGGGTAGGGGAGCAGGGTTGGGGGAGAGTATAGGGGACTTCCAGGATAGCATTTGAAGTGTAAATGAAGAGAATATCTAATTTTAAAAAATTGGAAAAAACGAGAAAGAAACAATATGCACCTAAACTTAATGATTGGTGATAAAATAGAGAAGACTCAGCTTTCTAGGTTTTATTCATAGAATTTAAAGCATTCTCATGGATTTATTTTCATTAAAATGATATAAAAGAAATATATAAGATAGTATTATCTTTATGTGTAAAATATATTAGACCAAAGTCTTTATCTGGAACAGGTAATGAAGATCAGCATGGGTAATTTTAGAGTGTGGAAGAGTTTCAGATCCAAGAATAGTGTCACAAAGCTGCCTGCCAGATGATGATGACAACGATGATGATGACAATCATCATCGTCATCATCAAAGTGGTAGTGGTCGTGGTATGGATGCTTATGGTGTTGGTGTTATTAGTTCAAGTTTGGTGCTGCAACTCTGTGTGTGTGTAATATAGTAGAAATTATAAACTGAATGATAGAAGTGATGAAAAGGGGAAAAAGAAGACAGGAAGAATAGAAGAAAGGTAATTGGGGAAGGAAAGGTATGAGAAGACCCTACCATATAGTGGGAGACTATGCTAACAAACATTTACCTCAGATTGTGATTCTCTTCATGGTTCTCTTTGCTGCAAGTTTGACATCCTTGTTCCTGAGACTGTAAATAAGAGGATTCAGCATGGGAACCATAAGAGTATAAAACACTGAGAAAAATTTCCCCTGATCTACAGACTCAGCAGATGCTGGTTTGACATAAGTAAGCAGCCCAGAACCGTAGAATAGACTAACAGTTATGATATGGGAACCACAAGTACCCATGGCTTTGGACCAACCTGTAGCTGATGACATCTGAACAACATTTAAGAGGATGGAAGCATATGACATTAAGATAACAAGACCAGATGCAATGACAACTATACAGGCAATAAGAGAGCTCACAAGTTCATTGGCATAGGTACTACTGCAGGAGAGCTGGAGAAGGGGAAATATTTCACACATGTAATGGTTGATGATGTTCGAGTCACAAAAGCTGAGCCTAATCATGCAGCCAGTATGAGCCATGGCACTTGCAAATCCCATTAAATAGGACCCAATCATTAGCAGGGAACACATCCGAGGAGACATAAGGATGGCATATACCAATGGCTTACAGATGGCCACATAACGATCATAGGCCATTGCTGTCAGCACATAACACTCAGAATTAACAAAAAAGCAGAAAAAGAATAGCTGAGTCATGCATCCTGTATAAGATATGATGCTTTTTTCAGAAACAAAACCCATTAGCATTTTAGGGGTACAAACAAATGAATAACAGAAATCAACCAAGGACAAATTGAACAGGAAAAAGTACATTGGGTTGTGAAGGTGTGAATTCAGACAAATAAGAACCATTAAGCTCAAATTTCCCATCACGGTAGCTGTATAATTCAGCAAGAACACAAAAAACAAAGGCAGCTGTAACTCAGGTTGTTCTGTTAATCCCATAAAAACAAACTCAGTCACAGAAGAGTCATTCTCCATGGTCATGTGCATTATGGTGTCATCTGTTGGGAGAAGAAAAGCAAGTAATGTTACAAGGAAAATAACTTTTATCAGACAAAGATTTTTGGTGGATTTGGTAAGCACAGTATTTTGTGAATATGCTGCATGGCATTCAATTGTTGCAACACTGGTTGAATCCTGAGAAATTCCCAGTCCCTTCCTTCCCCAATTAGGATTTGTTTCTTCCCAGAGAGAAATCTGAATAAAAAATTCTTTGTGTCTCTTGAACATACTTTTCCCCTACTCTTAATTATCATTACAGATCAGAGATTTTTGAAAAGAAAATTAAATAAAAATTCTAGAATTTATACCTTTTTGTCTGAAGGAAAATTATCAACACAAGTAGAATCAGCGATCAGTTTTGTTCCACAGAGACTTTATAGCTACTGCATCAAATGGACCCTTCTCCATGTCCTGAAGAATCCAAAATCTTTGATGAAAAGGATGGTAATACCCATGTGAAGATCTGTCTCTAACACCCTACCAAGGTTACACTGTGGAATGTGTACTTCTGTATAATATTTTCATTAGAAAATCCTTCTTCTTGCCTGCAGAAAGAAAATAACATCCTTATATGAGACTGGAAGACAATTTCTGGTTAAAGTGAGAAGCTATTTTATGATCCAGAGTTCCGTGAAAATTGTTTAGAATCCTGGAAAATTATTCTCTCTTTAATATTTCCTCACAGGTTTTATGAGTCCCTTGAGTGAATAAATTACTGAGCCTTCATTTACATCATGCACCAAAAACAGTGTTGGCTCATTTGAGATTCAAATTTGTGCTCAATTTATAATTCCCCATCAGAAATGCTGATTGACAGAGTCCTGGGTAGTTTGCTTTGAAATCTTCATCACAGTGTTTTGCACAACTCTTCAAGAAGAAAGTTGAGGGACATACTACATGCTTTTACTAGTAATTTCTAATAGGCACCAAGGACTGTATTAATACATACTATAATATAGATTATTATTCTACAATATTTTGTAAACAGTAAGTTGAAAGTCAGATATCCGAAATTCCTCACATTGAAACTGTAAAAAGTTATGAATCTTACTAACTTTTATTTATTTATTTATATTTATAACTGTGCATTTTATGTATATCTATAAACTGAAACACACAAGGGAAGGATTAGGTGAGGTTGCAGTGGTAGAATATTTACCTTACTTGTAGAAAGGAGTAGATGTACAAACATCTATATTCTGTACCTCAATAAATAATAGCAATAACAGAATAAAATGTAAATGGAATTCACAGTTCATCTAATATTAATTAAATGAAATAATTTATTCTATGTGTTAGAACTCAGATAGATATATAGAAAGAAATTGTTGATTTTTTCATCTTTCTTTGTTCATATAAAAAAATTCTTATCCTTGGAATTATTACTATTTAGATTGGACAAGTAATTGTGATGCTGTTCTGTATAGCATAATAAACAACATCCTTACTTTCTTCCCATTTTATACCAATATTATCCTTCCCATTACCACACCAACAGAGAATTATATCCAACAAAAATACTTAAAGCATTATTGAATATTCTATATGTACCATAGGAAGTCCTTTAAGATAAACTGACTTTCAAAATGAGAGGTTAAGCCCTTCGGATCTGTGCCAGCACTGGGTCACCTTGGGCACAGAGTCGGCAGAAACTCCCAAGGTCCCTAGAGGACAGCTTCTGAAGCAGACCCCATTTCAGGCTCTAGACATCTGGGCACCTTCCCTGCCAGAAGAGAGGTGTCTGCCCCACCCAGGACAGTTTGCAGGAGCACCAGGGGAAGACATCTTGGTTCCCAGATCCCTCTGAGACTAGTCTGCTCAGGTGAGAGTGTGGACTACAGAAGCTAACAGCTTCTGGGACAGGCCAAAGTGACACAGCTTCTGGGACAGGCTCTGTTTTGGGCCTTCATCTTCTGCCAGGACGCAGGTCCTAACACCAGATATCTGTGCACCTTCCCTGCAAGAGAAGAGCTGGCCTGCAGAGAGTGCTCTGACCACTTAAACTCAGGAGAGAGCTAGTCTCCCAGGTCTGCTGATAGAGGCTAACAGAATCACGAGAGGAACAAGCTCTAACCAGAGACAGCTATAATAACTAAGTCCAGAGATTACAAGATGGGGAAAGGCAAACATAAGAATCTTACTAACAGGAACCAAGACCACTCACCATCATCAAAACACAGCACTCCTACCTCATCCAGTCCTTGGCATCCCAACACACCCAAAAGCTAGACCTGGATTTAAAAGCATATCTCATGATGATGGTAGAGGACATCAAGAAGAACTTTAATAACTCACTTAAAGAAATACTGGAGAACACTGTTAAAGAGTTAAAAGTCCTTAAAGAAAAAAAGGAAAACACAACCAAACAGGTAGAATTCCTTAAAGAAAAACAGGAAAACGCATCCAAACAGGTGATGGAAATGAACAAAACCATACTAGACCTAAAAAGGGAAGTAGACACAATAAAAAAAACCCAAAGTGAGACAACGCTGGAGATAGAAACCCTAGGAAAGAAATCTGGAAACAGATGAGAGCATCAGCAACAGAATACAAGAGATGGAAGAGAGAATCTCAGGTACAGAAGATCCCATAGAGGACATCGGCACAACAATCAAAGAAAATGGAAAATGCAAAAAGATCCTAACTCAAAACATCAAGGAAATCCAGGACACAATGAGAAGACCAAACCTACTGATAATAGGAGTAGATGAGAATGAAGATTTTCAACTTAAAGGGCCAGCAAATATCTTCAACAAAATTATAAAAGAAAACTTCCCAAACCTAAAGAAAGAGATGCCCCTGAACATACAGGAAGCCTACAGAAATCCAAATAGACTGGACCATAAAAGAAATTCCTCCCGACACATAATAATAAGAACAACAAATGCACTAAATAAAGATAGAATATTAAAAGCAGTAAGGGAAAAAGGTCAAGTAACATATAAAGGCAGGCCTATCAGAATTACACCAGACTTTTCACCAGAGACTATGAAAGCCAGAAGATTCTGGACAGATGTTATATAGACACTAAGAGAACACAAATGCCAGCCCAGGCTACTATACCCAGCCAAACTTTCACTTAACATAGATGGAGAAACCAAAGTATTCCATGACAAAACCAAATTCAAACATTATCTTTCCATGAATCCAGCCCTTCAAAGGACAATAACAGAAAAAAAAAATGCAAGAACAGAAACCATGCTCTAGGAAAAGCAAGAAAGTAATCCTTCAACAAAGCTAAAAGAAGACAGCCATGAGAACAGAATGCCAACTCTAACAACAAAAACAATAGGAAGCAACAATTACTTTTCCTTAATATCTCTTAATATGAATGGACTCAATTCCCCAATAAAAACAATTAGACTAATAGACTGGATACACAAACGGGACCCAAAATTTTGCTGCTTACAGGAAGCCCATCTCAGGGAAACAGACAGATACTACCTCAGAATGAAAGGCTGGAAAACAATTTTCCAAGCAAAGTACTGGTTAGTTCATAATGTTGTTCCACCTATAGGGTTGCAGATCCCTTTAGCTCCTTGGGTATTTTCTCTAGCTCCTCCATTGGGGGCCCTGTGATCCATCCAATAGCTGACTGTAAGCTATGGGTTACTTTCTATAATGCAACAGTATGGCCATGTGATACACACACACACACACACACACACACACACACTGAGGGAGCAGGAGGAAGAGAGAGAATGAGAGAGAGAGAGAGAGAGAGAGAGAGAGAGAGAGAGAGAGACCTACACAACTCATTGAAGAAAAGAAAGTGAGGATGTCTGGTGGCATGTGGGGCTGGGGTTGGGAATGTCCTCCTGGAGATGGAGGGAAGAGGTACAGGATATGGAACAGCCAGCGGTTGGACAGGTAGGGGGATAAAATCTGGACTGTAAAAAAGATGAAGTAAAAAAATAAAAAAAATTAAAATTTAAAATTTAAAAAGAGAAAAGAAGTGGACCTGGTGCCTACAAAAAGTATTTACCCATATAGACAAATGCTCATGCTAATATAAAGAAAAAGTTAAGTACTACCAAATGAGAACTGTAAACACTACTCTAGCTATAAATAATTCAATCTAAAATGATAACTACCAGCAAAATAAGCATATGTAATAATGGCACAAAGCTTGTGGGAGTTACCAACAATGCCTGATTGCTATCAAACTCTATGATATGAAACACTGGCTGAGTAGCCAAAACTCTGGGACCAGATAGTCCATCAACCTTGGATAAATACAAATCCTACTGTTCTGCTGAAAGAACATACCAATAAAATGACTTTTAATGGCATTCTGCAATATTCATAAATCTATTCCTTGATCAACTATCTTCAAAGAATCTTCCTCCAAAAATACATGATAATAAATATGTAGAGACCCACAGCCAGAAAATGTCCTGAATGAAAGACAGTGGTATATTCATCCCTAAAATGGATGTCTCCTTCCAATCCACCCCTTGGGGCTCAGAGAACTCTGTAGGAAAGAAAACTGAAAGAGTATAAGAGTACATAGGATGGAAGACTGAAAGGAAACAAGACTACCTAAACACAACACAAATCATGCATGTGTGAACTCCCAGAGAGTATAGCCAGCATTCATATGGATTTCAGGGATCTGTGACTGATAATATAAGGTCTTAGAGCTGAGATGAGAAATGGACATATCACCCATCCCTAAGGGAAGCTATTTTCAATTGATACTCATTTCAAAAGAAAAAAAATTTTTTTTTTCCGAAGAGAGCCTTAATGAGAAAACTAACCACTTTTAGTGGTAGTCCCCATGTTCAGTAATAGATGGCTAACACAAAACCAGCTCAGCAGCATCTTTGGAGGTTCTTTGTCTCGTAATGCTGTGTCAGGGCACTACTTTTCTAAACCTCACACATCCTTTGTGTATATATCAGGTCTAGAGAGAGCATGTGGGACCATGTTACCAGACAGATATAAAATCTACCAAGGTTTAGTTAGCTCAGACCCTGGAAATCCCAGAGAAGAGAGAGCTGAGAGCAGTAAAAGTACAGCTGTTCCCTACCTGTCTGTGTTCCCTACCTGCTGTGGAACATGTAACCATGACACCTCACTGAGTACCATGGGCACTGAGTCCATGCAGCATAATACCTGGAATTCTCCATATGTATGTGTTGCAGCCTGCCCGCAGTCCACAACACGAACGGTTCAACTGAGAATGGCAGTTCGCTGAAAAGAGAGGAATCTAGACGGGGCGGAAGAAAGAATGGAGCTAAGACAAATCCTGATCAAAGCTCTATTTTACTATTTCCAGACACTCAGTTATAAAGGAAGGGGGAGGGAACCCAATATCCCGCCAAGTAACTCAGGGTCCAGTAGCAGGACGAACACGTGTGTGCCTCCAGGCAGCAAAGGCAGGTTCCAGCAGTGGGCGTGGTAGGACGAATGAGCCGGTAGCTCCACCCTTGAGCAAGCAGGTTCCAGGCTGGGGGAAGGGAGGCCACAGTATGGAGATAGCCCTTAGCCTGTAGCTAATGAGCTTTGCTTCCTGGGTATTTCTTCACACATATGGTATTTAATCCTTTGGTTCACCCCAAATAAGGTTTATGCATTTATCCACCATGTAATAAAACAGTATAAACAAGCAAGGATCGTTTCAAAGAGCTGCTTCATTAAGGATGACCACAGAGAAGCCCTTCTTTCCTACAGCCCCACCAGCATACATGAACCTTGCTCCTAATCAAATTGGATCCTGTTCTTCCTAGTCTCTGCCTTACCTTTCCTGCCTTGCAAAGAATGTGTGGTAGCCTAGAGGTGAACTTGCTATTATTCTTTAGATATATCTCCATGGAGACAAATAACCTTAAAATATTTATTAGTATGCTTATAAATAAATTATTTCCCAGCTTTAATTTCTTAATCTCCTCTTCACAATGAGTTCTGTGAATTAATAAATGCATGTCTGTTCAAAATTCTGAGAATAAGTGAGAGTTTCATGCTCACCCCCCTCGCCCTCCCCCCAAAAAAAACATAATACTACCTCCTCTAGGGCCCAGGGACCTCACTGTAAAGGAGGCAGAAAACAAAGAAAGTGATGTAACACTGGAAAAGAAGATCTATATGTCTTTGAGGTATGACAGTCAATAAAGTAATGACCTCATACCAGGTGTGCCTGCTTCCAATGAATATATATATATATATATATATATATATATATACATATATATATATATATATATATATTTAAGAGACTGGGTCTATCTATCAACCACATCCATTGACTGTAGAGTTGCTCACAAGGCCCTAAATTCCCTTAATGAGCTATTCCTGGCAAATTGCTGGGGGAAGAGCATCTATTAGCTTCATTTGTGAAGCCACAGAGAAAGCTACCAGGCACAGGCACATAAGATTACTTCTGCAGCTGAGCTGAGGGAGCACATAAGTAAATTGGTGACTTCTAACTGGTTTTGTCTGCAATATGCTCATAAATGGATAATCTCAATGAGGCTTATCACAATTCACATCTAATTTCCATCTTAAGAACCATAAAAGCTCACTAGGCAGGAAATGTGATATTGCTCTGGGAATGCTACCTATTTTAGGAACCTTTCTAAATCTCCATTGATCGATCTATATTTACTGTGTTCATTCCTTTTAAACATTTCATTATTCTTCTTTGACATGAATCTATTAACTGAAATGTCAGTAGATCATAGCACCTTTGACGGCCAGTGAAAATCTAAAACTCTGGCTTCTGATTTAACCTCATAAAACTTGAAAATGTCCCTCAGAGTTCATAGCACTAAGTACATACATTTAAAAAAAAATGGAGAGAACTCATACTAGCATCTTAATAATGCACTTGAAAGTTCTAGAAAAAAAAATAACAGAAAGTAAGCACACCCAAGAGGAGTAGACAAGAAATAATCAAACTAAGAGTTGAAATAGATGAATTAAAAACAATGAATACAGTAGAAGGAATCAATGAAACAAAGAGTTGGACATTAGAGAA
This sequence comes from Mus caroli, assembly GCF_978045245.1. NCBI lineage: Eukaryota > Metazoa > Chordata > Mammalia > Rodentia > Muridae > Mus > Mus caroli. The sequence continues at coordinate 35,519,697 of NW_028227266.1, read as the reverse complement.
AAGGAATGAGAGAGGAAAACCCTTATTCAAACTAAAAGAGAGATACTATTCAAAGTAATGAAATCAGAAACAAAATGAGAAAAAATATCAATAGACACTTAGGAAATCCAGTGAATCTTAAGGATGTATTTAAAAATCCTGTGTTCCACAAATTGGAATATCTGAAAACAAGCAACCAACAAAACAAAACTAAACAAAACAAAACTATATATAATTTTCTTACAAAAGCTAAAATAAGATCATAGAAGCAATTTATATACTCCTAGGATGTGAGAGAATATCAAGGTTCAAAGGGAGGAACCTTAGATGAAATGCCCAACAATGGGGAGAGGGAAGTTATAGAATCCACCTCCAGTAGAAAGACAGGGCATGGTGTGGAGGGATGGAGTTGCCGTCCTATAGTAAAAAAAATCTGACTCAGAATTGTCCCTGTCTAAAAGAACTGCAGGGACAAAAATGGAGAAGAGACTGAGAGAAAGGAGAAAGGAGGCCCAATGACCAGCCCAAATTAGATCCAGTTCAAGGGGATGCTACAAAGCCTGACATTATTGCTGATGATATGATGTACTTACAAACAGAAGCCTTACACGGACTTCCTCCAAATGGCCCAACAAACAAATGACTGAGACAGAAGTAGATACTTATACCCAACCAATGGACAGAAGCGGAGGGAGACTGGAAGAAGTTAAGGCAGTGGGTGACCTCATAGGAAGACTAGCAGTCTCAACTGACCCGCACCCCTGAAATCTCTCACATACTGAGCCACCAAGCAGACAGCATACACTAGCTGGTCAAAGCCCTCCCCCCCACCACCACCCTCCACAATCTTCCCGACACATACACAGGCAGAGGACTGCCTGGTCTGGCCTCAATGAGAGAAGACACACTTAAAGTTTGAGATACTTGAGGCCCCAGAGAATTGGGAGGCCTGGTGGGGCATAGGGGTGTGTGGAAGTATGGAGACATCTTATTGGAGCTGGAGGAGGAAGAAGAGATGAGGAACTATTGAGGGGCAAAATGGGAGAGGGATAGATAATGACTGAACTGTAAAAATAAGATTAAAGTAATAATAATAATTAATAATAATAGAAGAAGAATATTCATGTTGATTTGCTTAAAATGCCAAGTCATTTCATTTTCCTGAGACAGAACAAACAACTATGCATGTCAAATAAGGTTGTTCACTTCTCAGGACTAATTCAAGATATTTGCTGATTTAGCCTGCACCAAACGATGCCAATGATTGAAATATAGATCTCAGCCCACACTTTATACACTGTTTCTGTGGCACACATTCACTTTCTAGCTTGATAACAATCCTTTATATATATGGATATGCATAATTGCTCTATGTCTTTTATAAACATTGTTCACATTTTAATATATGTGCTTCTGAATAAATATAAAACCACCTATCCCAACTCTGCTTCATCACACACTGATGACAGAATGCAAAACAAAATCATACCACACTCACAATAAATAAAATGTTTAACTCTCTAAGATCATTAATTTTTATCAGAATAATTTTCATAAGCATTAATTTTTCTAATTCTGCAGTTCTAAGTCAAATATTGTAGAAATTATAAATATAAATAAAAATTGTTCTTTCAGTATCAATTTATCCCTAAGCATGATAGATTCCATGTTATGTAGTTATTTTCTTAAAATTCAAATATTCCCTCCCAGATGAAAAACAGATGCTTATAATACTCAGAAAACTCACAAAATGCATTTTCTTCAAGAGGCTGTGCCTAAGAACACATTATCAGTATGGAGTTCCTGGAGGAAAACAGACTCTAAAGTAAAGCTGACTGCAAGTTGGGAGGGAGGTTCAAGAGGGAGCTTTAGACACTCATCATCCACATATCTATGAATTTTTCAGTAAACAATACAGGACATATATTCTTACCCAACACAGAAAATAAAAAATGTAATTCAAGGCTAGTTATTAATTGTACATAACATGAATGAATTGTGTTTCTGTCTAAAGATAAGGAATATTGACATGACAATTCAGAAAGACTTAAAAAATCTCTTCACTCCCATTATTCTAGAAAAAGAATCATTAATCAAAAGTAACAGATAAAATGTTGCCTTTTGCTTAGAAGGTTTATACCACATTATAATGAGGCTTCTGGGGGGAAATCTGCAAAAATACAAAACAAAACAAAGCAAAACAAAACAAACTCACAAACAAACAAACTTGGTCTTCAAAGTTCTATAGACAAGATCTCCTCTACAAGCATCTTGGCAGGATCCATATTCTTATGTATTCCTCTCTTGGGGAGTCATGGGGAATAACTCTCCTAAAATGACCTATTTCTTCACTTTGCATGCCCCTTGTCATGTATTACTGAATAAGACATGCAGCATGTATGAAAATAAACTATGCATCATTAGTTGTATTGTCTAGCTATGGACATGTGGCCATTTCCTCATGTAGAAGGCAGATAGGTATAAAAGGAGACATTGATAAAAGATGGAGATAGAGATTTTCTCGGATGTGGGGACCCAGTCTAAATGCATGACGTATATCAATTTGTCTTTATCCCATGTGCTATTTCTTTTACAGAAATATTGATATATTTTAAGAAAATACTATGCATTCTGTGAAATGGGAGTTCGGGGTATAGTCTAGATTTTATTAGAACACTGTGTTCTGTGGAAAAAAATATGTATAATTCTATTTTTTTAAAAAGGCATAGACCCAATCCGTATTATCATATACTAGAAAGTGTCAATTTCAATTCTAGACATGACAAAAATATCTGTTTGCTGAAATAGTCTCAAACTCATGGGAGGGTGGAGAAATGTGCAGAGGAATGGGCTGAACACATGCTCTGACAACCATAGGAAAAAAAAAACCTTATTTCAGGTAATTACAAATTTCCCTCAATTTCAAGCTCAACTACTAGAAAAAAAACCATATCAAATAATACCTGGAATGTTGAAAAATCCCCTTCAGATAAGGAAGTTATCTTTCACATCAAACTTTATATCAAAGTAATATCAGACAACAAAGGGGAAAAAAAAGAGTTAAAGCATAAAGCTCCAAGAATTTTATTGGCTGGAACAGAATAGACAGTGGGGCAGTAGAGAGGGCTCAATTTTTAAGAGCACTTAATGTGCTAAGAGAAGACATGGGTTACTTTCCCAGCACGTACTTGGTGATTCCGTCCTGCCTGTTACTCTACATCTAAGGATTCTAAAACCCTCTTTTATCCATGATAGTCGTTTACATATATATGTCAAACATACATTCAGAGAGGTTCAACACATACATATAAATTTTAAAACAAATGTACAAATATTTTAAAAGAAACATATGAAAGAAAAAGTAAAAGGAAATTTTATCCTCAGGCAAAGTTTAAAAAACTGAACAAGGTCTTAATCAGATAGAGACAACGAACACTACAGCATCTTAGAAACACATTGAATCTGAGGATGCCACATATTTTAACAGTACACACAGAGTTATATTGCTTGGCTGAAAGAGAAATGTGGTATTATAGTATAAATTCTATCAATGTTATTGAAGAACAATGATAAATGAAAAGAATAAAACGTGTAATGTAAAAAACAAGAAATATGTAAAAAATATAAAAACAGAATGTGAGGATGCTAGAGGATGTATTATAGGATAAATCAGCTTGTGATTCTTTTCCAGGTCTTTTTCACAGCAAGCTTGACATCCTTGTTCCTGAGGCTATAAATAAGAGGGTTCAACATGGGCACCAATAATGTATAAAACACTGAGAAAAATTTTGCCTGACCCACAGTTTCAGCAGATGACGGATTGACATAAGCAAGCAGCCCAGATCCATAAAAGAGACTAACAGTTATGATGTGAGACCCACAAGTGCCCAAAGCTTTGGACCAACCCTTACCTGATGACATATGAATGATATTGAAGAGGATCATAGCATATGACATTAAGATAATTAGGCAACATAAAATGATAGATGTGCCCACCACAACATAGCTCATAAGCTCATTGACATAAGTACTACTGCAGGAAAGTTGAAGGAGAGGGAAGATGTCACACATGTAGTGGTTGATGATTTTAGAATGACAAAAATTGAGCCTGACCATGCATCCTGTGTGAATTATGGCACTGACAAACCCCATCAAGAAAGAACCAAATATCAACAGACAACAGATTTTAGGGGACATAATGATCTTGTACATAAGTGGCTGACAGATGGCAACATAGCGATCATAGGCCATTGCTGTCAGCACATAACTCTCAGAGTTCACAAAAACACAGTAGAAAAACAGCTGAGTCATGCATCCTCTGAAGGAGATGGTGTTCTTCTCTAAAACAAAACTCATCAGCATTTTGGGAGTAGAGACTAATGAATAACAGAAGTCAATAAAGGACAGATTGAAGATGAAAAAGTACATGGGGGTGTGAAGGTTTGAGTTTAAGCAAATGAGACTCATTAAGCTCAAGTTTCCCATCACAGTAGCTGTGTAGTTCATCAAGAACAGAACAAATAAGGGCAGCTGGAGCTCAGGTTGGTCTGTCAGTCCTATAAGGATAAATTCTGACACTGAAGATTTATTTTCCATAGTCATTTGCATCATGTGTGGCACCTGCAAGAATAAGTGTAGAGACACATATTATCCCACGAGCTATTTCTCACTGCAAGAACAGAGTTGAATTTATTAGTTTCTGAGCTTGAGTTTGTGAACAGTGAGGTCTGAATAATACCTATTTCCTTTATCCCCTATGTTCTTTATCACTCCAGAAAGATACTTTCTTTAACTATTAAGTCACTTGATTCTCTTTAGTGTATACTAATAATTAAGGTTGAAAAGAGCAATACACATGTTTTCCCCAGAATATATATATACATATATACATAGATAGATAGATAGATAGATAGATAGATAGATAGATAGATAGATAGATGATAGATAAATAGATAGATGATAGATAGATAGATAGATAGATAGATAGATAGATAGATGATAGATAGAGATATATAATCATACGTTTTTTTTTTTTTTGTTTTGAAGTTTAAATCTCAAGATAAAAACTATCTGAAGCTCACCTTGATTTATCTGAAGTCTTCCCTGACATTGGAATTTATGGTTTCTTCCTCCACAATGTTCTCAGAAGGACAAAAATTTGCTAAAGATTAAGCACATGATTCCAACCATTGTAGACCATTGCCTCGGTTCTATAAGAGATTTGCTGGGCAAATAACATACTTTCTGTTTAAGAATTTTACAAAGATTTTTGTCATATACATAGAAAGAAAATAGCTTTCATTCATGTGTCTCCAACATTTCATAGTCATTTCTTAAAAAAAAATCATTAGAAGCATGGAAAATTACTCTCTCCTTTATGAGTCTCTTCCTTTTGGATTATTCCCTTAAGGGTAGAAATTGTTGAGTTTGTACCATAGAACTAACATCAGTTCTTTAGAGACTCAACATTCTACTCCATTTATAATTTCCCAGCAGGAGTGTCTATTCCCTAGGGTAGAACTGTGAGTCTGTCATCTCTTCATTAAGCTCTGCAGAGCTCTACAAGAGGAAATGCCCAGGGACATGCTAACTAGCCATTTGTAGCTTTCCTACAATTTTAAAAATAAATGACTGATCAAGTATTAATATTATATATATATGTATATATATACATATATATACATGTGGAGGATAAAAATGTATGAAGATGCACTCCAGATAGTACAAATTTGCATTAGAACACTGAACACAGTTTTTCCCAGCTATAAAACTGTAGACTTTGCTGATCCTTGCTTTTGTCCATCTGAATAACTATAAATACTCATAAAATTGACATATCTGAACCAGTAGCAAAGATCTAGGTTAACATACAGAAATATAGATGGGTACAATGTATATAAGCAAAAGTAATTATAAAATAAGGAATTATTATGTTTTGAGATAATTTATCCAATGTATTAGAAGTTTACTGGATACATGATAATATACTAGTATGTGTTAGTCTGCTTTTACTGTTCTCAGTTTTTTATCTGAGTTCACTCAGATAAATAAAGCTATTCTTGCCTTGACTCACTTGGAAAAACTAAATCCTTCCTATGCTGTCGTCTTGTGTATTGAAGACAAAATATGTTCTAGCTTCTAGCATTCCATGCCATGCTCTCCTCCTCACCACTATGCACACATTAAGAATACCCTAAGATATTTCTCTAGAAATTAACAAAAAATGCATTGCATAATTGATAATATCAAGAGAAATATCCTAGGTCACAGTACTAAAATAATTCTATTTTATAGGACTTTTCCTTTCTTATTTTTTTAAATAGGAAATTTTAAAGAGAGTTTAGAGATGTAAATACCTGATAACAATTTTGGCTTAGCCAACTGATAGAAAACTTATTATTAACCAAATCCAACAGTTGGAATATACAGCTGTTTCAGCTGCTAGAGGAGTTTTGCCTCCCCTACATCACCAATGTACATTGTCTATAAATACATATTGGTGAAATACATAAAAAGCAGGCTTTTGGTTTTGACCAAGTCTTATTTGTGATGAATTCTCTTTGTTGGCTTAATATTTGGGAAGCTTCTGGCATTTGAAAGCTGAGTTGAGCATCTCATTGTATGGCTATTTGGTTATATGCCTAGAGAAAACATTCAGATTTTCATCGCTAGAGAGCTTACTTTATTTGCTTTGTTGTTTAACATGACTTGGCATTCATGTACTTGTGTTTAATCTCATCTTTAATACCATATTTGAGTTATGACAGAAATATGAACTCACATTGAACCATTTTGCAGGAATATGTTATGTCAGACAACTCACCTGACCAAGGCCTTAAAAGGAGTATTAGTCCTAGCCCTCCATGATATTCCGTGGTTCTATAGGAAATCCCGTTATCACACAACCCATTTCTGAATTAGACCCAATTATGTTAGCACATCTTGGTGGAGGTACATATAAAGATTAGTTGCCTTGTTCCTTAAGCTACCTGCCAACTTTTGGTGATTGGCTTTTTTCAGACCATAATGGATAGCACTCAGTTCATTAGACACATTTTGAGAAATTATTTCCATTAATCTTTCATGTTATTGGCCCAAATCACTTATCTTCCATTGATTCTTGCCTCATCTACCAAGAAGAACCTTTAACCAAATGAGTTTTAAAGTAGTATGAGGAAAAAATTAATATATCCAAGAAGTCATCAAAATAACTGATAATATAATTCCATTTGCTTCACTATTACATTTTTAATGTATTGTATTCTAACCTTAATTATTTTATCTTCCCTACTTTATCAGTTATGTAGGGATATGAATTATAAACTTGATTAGGATGAGTTTGAGTTTTACAGTTATAAGAGTACTATATGCCCTATATACCTAGTTTAAAACTGACAAACATTATCACTGTGTTTTGCAAAATTTTAAAAGGCTAACTATATTTTAATCTGTTTCTACATTCAAGTATTATTATGCAGTGGAAAGAGAGCCAACTAGTAGACAACCTGGTTAGTATGGATGAAGCGGAGATCTCTGAAGAAGCTACATACACATTAAGGCTCCTAAAAACTGATAAATCTGACTTGAATATCACAACATTGGCTATTTTAGTCCTTCTAGAGTGATTTCTAGTGCTTTTTCCATCAAGCATATGCATCTTCTGACTATTGGCTAAACTTGTCACTGTGATTGGTTATGATTACCAAGATTCTAGTATACACTAAAATCAAGGTAAAGAAACCTACAAGAAAATATGATAAACTCATGAGTTTCATACCTCTTGGTATTTACTATTCCCACTAATATAATTAGAAAATTCATAGATATATAAGTTAATCATATGCCACAGCTTCCATGTAGGAATATGTTATTCATGCTAATTTGAATCTGTATGTCAGAGATGGTCACTCACACTTAGTTCAAAACTGACTATTCTCCATTTTTCTTTAAAGCACCATCATTATTGTACATTGATATTTATTCATGAAGTCCTAGAGTTAATCCCAATAATAACCCCTTAACAAAGTTAAAAGGACTGTGCTATAATTAGAGATAAGATTGACCAGGGAAATCACAGCCTTCAATCCACATTCATATTCTCATTATAAAATCATTAATAGATGGACAAACAAGAACATAAAGTAAAAGGCATAGAATTTAATGAAGATGAAGGCACAACATACCCAAATTTATGGGACACAATGAAAGAAGTGCTAAGAGGACCCCATAGCTCTGAGTGCCTCCAAAAAGAAATTGAAGAGAACATACACTAGCAGCTTAACAACACACCTGAAAACTCTAGAACAAAAAGAAGCAAATACATCTAAAAGGAATAGACAGCAGGAAATAATCAGTCTCGGGGCTGAAATCAACCAAGTAGAAACAGAAAGAACTATACAAAGAATCAACAAAACCAGGATCTGGTTCTTTGAGAAAATCAACAAGATAGAAAAACCCTTAGTCAGACAAAGCAGACAGCACAGAGACAATATCCAAATTAACAAAATCAGAAATGAAAAGAGAGACATAACAACAGAAACTGTGGAAATTAAAAAAAAAAATCATCAGATCCTTCCACAAAGGCTATACTTAACAGAACTGGAAAATCTGGATGAAATGGACAATTTTCTAGACAAATACCAGGTACCAAATTTAAATAAGGATCAGATAAACCATCTAAGCAGTCCCATAACCCCTAAAGTAATAGAAGTCATTAAAAGTCTCCCAGCCAAAATAAAATTCAGGACCGAATGAGGTTTAGTGCAGAATTCTATGAGACCTTTGAATGCTTAGTTCTCAGTTGATAAAATTATTTGGGAAGGATAAGAAGGTGTGGCCTTGTTGGATGAGATATGTCACTGGTGGTAGCATTTGAAGTTTCAAAATGCCAGGCCAAGTCTCTCCCCCTCCCCTCCCCCTCCCCCTCCCCTCCCCCTCCCTTCCCTCTCCCTCTTCCTGCTACTTGAAGATAAGGATACTAACTCTCAGCTACTGTTCCAGCACCATCCTTGCCTGTATGCTTCCATGCTACCCACCATGACAGTCATGGAATCTAACCCCCAGGGACTGTATGTCCAATAAGCTCTTCAATAAGTTGGCTTAGTCATTGTGTCTCTTCACAGAAATGCAGTTTAAATAAGACATATACCTCCTTGATTCAGATGTATGGAATAAATGAGCCAACTTTCCAGGCTCAAAGCTAGTGCACCTCCATTACAATGCCTGGTCCATCTAAACTCAGCCTCTCTGTATGTATGTCTGTGTATCTTTCCTTTCCTTAGTAACTATCACCCAGCCATGTTTCCAGAACACAACATGTGGATTTCAACACTGCAGTTAGACCAGTGATCCATCTGGACAATTTTACCATAATGAAGATCTCCTGCCACTGCTGTCATGAGGGCCATGAACTACTCCCCCTTCCTCACTGTTTTTTAATTCAATTCTTTGTTCTTACTTTTAAAATAAAAATAAAAATAAAAGACTGTATTTCAGTATATAGCCTTGAATTTGTGAACCTCCAAGTCAGTTTCTTAAATGCTAAGATGTAGATAATGTACCTGTGGAACAAGTTCAACATTTTGTGTGTGGGCGTGGATGTAGCAAACTTTATAGATGGTATTCAAGATAGTAGGGAGGGCTCCCTAGAACCCTTCTATTATTATGGAATCTGGGATGGAAATTGTAAGGGAGATTCTCAGTGTTGGGGGCTGAGTTAGGATAGGGACTCCTCAGCAACTGAGGGCCTACCTCTTTTTCTCGGTGTCCTTGCTGGGGTGGGTGGTCCAGGGTTTCTTACATTGTGGAGACCATGTAATCCATGAGGTCCACCACCCTGTTGCTGTAGCCATATTCATTGTCATACCAGGAAATGAGCTTTACAAAGTTGTCATTGAGAGCAATGCCAGCACCAGCAGCAAAGGTGGAAAAGTGGGAGTTGCTGTTGAAGTCGCAGGAGACAACCTAATCCTCAGTGTAGCCCAGGATGTCCTTCAGATGCCTGCCTTGCCACCTACTTGATGTCATTCTAATTGGCAGTTTTCTTCAGGTGGCATGTCAGATCCAAAATTGATATACATTGGGGATGGGAATACAGAGGCCATGCCAGTGAGCTTCCTGTTCATCCCTAGAATGACCATGCCCACAGCCTTGGCCGCACAAGTGGATGCAGAAATGATGTTCTGGGTAGCCCCCATGGCAATCACAGCACAGATTTCCAGAGGGGCCATCCACAGTCTTCTGAGTGGCAGTGAAGGCATGGATGGTGGCCATGAGTTCTCCCATGATGCCAAAGTTGTCATGGATGACCTTGGCCAGGGGATCTAAGCAGTTAGTGATGAAAGATGCATTGCTGACAATCTTGAGTGAGTTGTCATATTTATCATGGTTTACACCCATCACAAACATGGGAACATCAGCAGAAAGTGTAGAGATTATGACCTTTTTGTCACAACCTTCAAGTGGGCACCAGCTTTCTCCATGGTGGTGAAGATGCCAGTAGTCTCCACAATATACTCAGCACCAGCATCACCCCATTTGATGTTAGCGGGATCTCACTCCTGGAAGATGGTGATGGACTTCCCATTGATGGCAAGCTTCCCATTCTCGGCCTTGACTACTCTGTTGAATTTGCCATGGGTGGAGTCATACTGGAACATGTACACCATGTAGTTGAGGTCAATGAAGGGGTAGTTGTTGGCAACAATCTCCACTTTGTCAAGTGCAGAGCAGAAGGTAGCCTTGGTAACATGGCACCCAATATGGCCAAATCTATTCACACTGACCTTCACTATTTTGTCTATAGGACAAGGCTGGCCTGCACAAGTAGATGCGGTCGTCTCTGGAACGGGGGAAATGAGTTCAACCTTCTTAAGACAAAGGAGAGACTGTTAAAAGAGATGTATAACAGATTAATTTGTTCAAAGTTTTACATGAAAAAAGAGCTATTAGAAATAAAAACTCAGACATGAAGGAAAACAGTGCCATATTATGGCTAGGACTGAGACTGAAAAGCTGTGTACAAATTTGATTGACAAAAATATGGACACTAAATACCATCTTGAAATAAGAAACCAGTTAATCTATCTACTCTGGTTGTTATGGACTCCTATGCGTTGTACTCATTCTTCTTCAGTTATTACAAAGTCCCCCTCTGGAATGGAGATATTTTGATTCATAATGAGATTATGATTTGATAACACATAGATACTTGACAGGAAACTTTATAGTCAGAAGAGCTATTTGTTTCCAGCATATCATTTTCAAAGCCTGAATAGTGTCTGTGGTGGTTTGAATGAAAATGGTCTTTTTTTATTGGATATTTTATTTATTTACATTTCAAATCTTATCCCCTTTCCTGATTTCCCCTCTGCTAACCCCCTATCCCATCCCCCCTTACCCTGCTTCTGTGAAGGTGCTCACCCTCACCCTCATCCTCATCCCCATTCACCTGCTCACTCTGGTCTCACCGCCCTAGCATTCCTCTACACTGGGACATTAACCCTTCACGAAAATTGTCTCCATACATCAATAGAGAGTTGCACTAATTGGAGGTGTGGCCTTAGAGTAGGCATGGTTTTCTTGGCGGAGTTCCGTGACTAGGGGTGGGCTTTTGCTGGGAGCCTTTGAGCCTGGTGTGTGTTGAAAGTGGGCACAGGGTAGGACTCTGATGAAGTTTATTTAAGACTGATGGTATCTGGATATTCTAGCTCTCTAACTAACCTGAAATGCTGATGATAACATCTAAAAAGTCCTAAAAACTTTCTTACTCTTTCTAAGGGTAAAAAGCTGCTGGTTTAGAGGATTAGCAACTGTAGCCTAACAGCAGGGGATTAAGTAATGTGGCCTTTGTTGTATCTCAAGAGGAACTCTATCTTTCAGCCTGGTAGTAAAAGTTTAAAGAAAAAAAAGGGACACTATGAAAAGTGACTATAATGTTTATTACTAAGTTGTAAAAACTTTCCTGTGAAAGCACTCTCAGAGAAAGAAAATGAGTGAAAAGGGGAGATAAGATAACATATATTTACTTCCTCTGAATGTCCATTATAATGGACATGAGAAATCCTGATTAATCTGCATACAGATATAGAATAGGAAAGAGGAATAACACTGTCCTATTTGTCTAGGAGAGTCTTATATGTTACATTATATGGAACATCTAATTCAATTAAAACAAGAATATGATACAGTAGTTCTTCGGTCTTCCTTCATATTACTATTATTTTCACTGTTTGAATGCTGAGATTAAACCCAGAGTCTCCTGTATGCAAAATAAGGTTTCTACTACTGAGACATATTCCAGACCCTTTTCCATGAACCCAATTTTATAGCTTTCCATAGCAATATAATTATGTAAATATAAATTTACAAGGCCAGAGAAATTATAACCTTGGTATACAATTCCATTGTTAAGAATTAGAAAAGTCTAGATTTTAACTCAGTTGTCTAGAGTGCCTATTTCTTTTCTATCAACATCTTTGCTCCAAAATCTCATTTGTAAATTGTTTATCTATGAACTTGTAGTTACTGATGCAATTATATAGGTTTGTAGAAAATTACTAGAAATGGCAAGTTAGTATGACCTTGGATTTTTCTCTTGCAGAGTTGAGCAGGGCATAGTGAGTAGAATTCTGAAGGGAACAGTCAATGTTCTGCTCAGGGAATTAGTTATTCCTGATGGGGAATTACAAACCAAGCATAACCTTGAATCTAAAAAGATAGAATGTTTATATCCACAATACATGATGTAATCAGAGTTTCTTTTATTTTTTTTTCTGTTAAGGGACTTACTCAACCTAGGATGGGCCCTCAAGGAGAGAACTACTTACAATATATATTCCCAGAATGCTAAGTTATAAGAGTCTCATTTGAGTGAAATGATAAATCGGATACACAAATGAGATTATTATTTTCTTTTGTGCAAATAGAGAACATTTTAAAGAGATTCTCAATCTGAAATCATATCATACACCAGACATAGATACTATAGGAGGCCAGAGCCAGAATTTTACTGATGGCTAATACCCCTTCATCATCTTAAACTTAAAATCCTTAGGTTATTGGAGTGAAAGGAACTGTGAGATTCATCAGCAGTTACATATTTAGGGGAACAGAGGTGAGCATCTCATCAATTGTCTTTACCTTCATACTATCCCTTCAAAAAAAACCAACCAACCAAACAAACAAACAAACAAACCGCAAAGCTATGAGTCATTATTTCGAGAGACAGAGCCTGCTTATTTCTCTTTCTGTTCCTAATTCCTAATGAAGATTAAAGAAAAGGGAAGAAATATTGTTTAAATACTTCAGAAATTCTGCCAGTATCTTCTCACTATTGATGCTAGTCATTGATAAGAAAGAAGAAGTAGAGATTTCTCAGGAATGGGAAGTATGTTCTTTGAATACTTTGTGGAGTGACTTTAGACAACCATAAACTTGTAACAAACAGCTGTAATTGTCCTGTGAGCCCAGTCTTTAACGCATGAGCTATCTCTCTAGCACCTCCAGCACCCAACTGTCCTTTTTAAATCACTGACAGAGTCCTTGCTAATGACCCTTCACCATTGTTTCTACAGATCTACTGATGATATAAATGGCTATGGGGAATGATTCTTCTGTGACTGAGTTCATTCTCACTGGACTGACAGAGCAACCTGAACTCCAGATGCCCCTGTTTTTCCTGTTCTTGGTGAACTGTTTAATCACTGTGGTGGGAAACTTGAGTTTAATGAGTCTTATTTGCTGCAATACAAACCTTCAGACACCTATGTACTTTTTTCTCTTCAATCTGTCTTTTATTGATTTGTGCTATTCATTTGCCTTTACTCCCAAAACACTAATGAGTTTTGTCTTAGAGAAGAACATAATTTCTTTTACAGGATGCATGACACAGCTGTTTTTCATGTGCTTTTTTGCCAATTCAGAGTGCTATTTGTTGACAGCCATGGCCTATGATCGCTATGTTGCCATCTGTCAACCCCTTCTGTACATGGTCATCATGTCTCCTATGACATGTTCCCTGATGATGTTTGGTTCATACTTGATGGGAATTGTTGGTGCAATTGTACATACAGGGTGCATGATCAGGCTCAACTTTTGTGGTTCAAACATCATCAACCATTACATGTGTGATATCTTCCCCCTTCTCCAGCTCTCCTGCAGCAGCACCTATGCCAATGAGCTTGTGAGTTCTGTTTTTGTAAGCATAGTAGTTCTTGCATCTAGCTTTCTCATCTTAACCTCCTATGCTCTGATTCTTTTTAATATCACTCAGTTATCAAGTAAGGGTTTGTCCAAAGCCATGAGCACCTGTAGTTCTCACATAATGACTGTTGTCCTGTTTTATGGATTTGCTATGCTTACACATGTCAAAACATCATCTGATGAATCTGTGAATCAGGGGAAATTTTTTTGTCTATTTTGTACATTTTTGATGCCTTTGCTGAATCCCTTTATTTACAGTCTCAGGAATAAGGAAGTCAAGCTTGCTCTAAAGAGAACACTAAGGAGACTCACAGTGAGTGAATCACTGGGGCTGCCATAGTCCATGTTTCCAAATTGGTTCTTTCTCTCCACTTCAATTTCTTATAATCTTCTTTTTGATATTCTCTTTTCTTTCATTCACCTTTTGTTTTATAGGCTTGCAAGATTTCCATGTTATTATTTCTTCACTTTCCTGAACAATAATTCTTGATTTTCTTATGTGAGGATAAGAAAATATTTATGATCTGGAATGCATCCTGAATGAGGTTGTAGCTTCATCTTTGTATGACACATTTTTTGTATATCAAGACAATTCTACTATTTATCTATATATTTTTACAACAACAGGAAGCCATGGAGTTGAATGTTTTCTAATAAGTTTACTTGTGTTGTTGTTTGCAGAGAGGATTTTGTAAAGCTTTTCCTGTTTCAATTCTTTAAAAACATGTAAGAATTTCAATAAAAGAGAGACTTTATGAAAAATTGCATTTTAACGAGGCCAATTTTACATTCAGACTGATCAAATATCACTAACTTCGACAGTATTTTTATAAGAAGATGTTTTGTTAAAAATACAGTTGAATTTGCAACTGCATTTGAACTATTGATAAGGACCAATTTCCTTTAGAAACAACACAATAACAATACATACTATCTAAACTCATTATTCCCTTTGTTATAATGAAACTGGTGTTTGCAAAATGTCTACTTACTTGTGAAAAATAATCCATAGCTGTCATTACAGTTTAGTGACTGAGTGCTTATATATACTCTTATGTTTGATTCTTACCACATATACACATATACAACACATATATTTATATATTTAACATATACTCATATATGTGTGTTTATGATATCAATATTGAGCAACTAAAAATTTTATTTAAATTCACAAATCTAAGGTGTTTTTTTTTTTTTTTTACTTATTCCTGTGAACCCTCTTCTACCCAATTCATGCCAAGCCAAACAAAACCTACAATACTTGAATGTCCATGTAATGAGTACCATTATTCAATATAGTGCTAATAAAATTCTTTTTCTGTTCTCTGCATTGGACTTATTTTATCTTATGTATTCATAATAGAGATACTAGTTTTTAACCAATTGTGCATCTAATAAATAAACAGAAGAAAATAAAGAGAATCAGGAAGTGATGGATACAGCTAAAGAGTTGTTTAGGATAAATCTGAAACATGGGGAGGACCTGGTGATCACATAGGCAGCCTGATCCCTGTTCCTTTGCAGGAGTCATGTATGTTGTGGTGACTTAACAGTTCTAAGGTCTGATACAAGGAACTCTTTGTGACCTGTAAGCTAAAATTGGCTAAGACAGTAGCTGGAGATTTTAAGCTCTATGTCCAGATGTAGTCCAAATATCCATTAAATAAGGATATTGAGTTGAACCTATTAAAAAATTGCTATTATTGACATGAGGATAAATTTTAGTGAATTATACTTGAATATACTCATCATTATTCAAACTTTGTTATGTTACTGTCAACCAAATATACAGGGAATATGTTATTAGTGAAATTTGTCCATAAATATTTTTATTTGCTATTATTTACTATAATGCATGCCATTTCAATGCACATTTGTATACAAGATTTTGTTAAGGACTTAGTAATTTGTTTTGAGAAGATAATGTATATGTTTATAGACTACTTATATAAGCATTTATAATGTCTCCTTAGATGTTACAGATAGATAGATAGATAGATAGATAGATAGATAGATAGATAGATAGCTTGGTTTGAAATTTCAAGATATTTTCTGAACATTTTGTGTAACTTTACTTTCATAATACTATATGAGAATTCCAGTTGTTTTACATATGTATATGTAATTAATATTGTCAGCTTTATTACTGAGATAACTGTGTCAAATCAATATTAGAAATCATGCTGCTGTGTGAAAAGATAACTTTACACATTTGCTATATAGCCCATTCAGAAGAATGCTATAAACTTTCTTTTTTATGATATGAAAGCCTTTTTACAAACCTAATAAAAATAATAACTATGAAAAGAAACCCTGTAATGAAATGACTTAAAATATAATAAAATACAATATTAATACATGAGATCCAGTTGCTTTATATATGAGTAACAAATATTTTAAATTAATAATATAATATCATTGATGTTAATTAAAAAAATAAATATACAACAACCTATCAGTTGTGAGTAGAAGTCTACTGAAGTATAGATAGAACATATTATCATGTGAATGTAAAATGTCCTCTAAAGTCTCATATGCTTGACTGACTTCTCTAAGCTGGTTGTACTGTTTTTGGTGACTATGACCTCACTAGAAAAAGTAGATTACCATGGGAAGGTCTTGAAGGTTATATCTACTTGGAGTACTGGCTTAAGCTCTCTGTATTCTGGTCAAAGATATGTAGAATGTGGTTTCTGAATTTCCCTACTGCTATAGTCAAATGGCACTTTTTCCGTGCTGTGTTTTCCTTGCAAAGAGAGCAAAATCTCACAAAATTCTGAGAATTAAATCTTTCTGCCCTGAAATATTCTTTGTTATATATTTTACCATAGTACATATGATGAAAAAAGTAACTTACAATTTCTATATGTATAAAATATATGAAATGATCCTACAGTCTTTTATATTCTAAGCAAGAATTCTACAAACAATCCAAAACTCAGATCTTTTTTGGGCAAATCCCTTTTGATGTCTATGTATTTATTAGTATACATTAGATATACTTATAAGTATATGTAGCTATAATAATATGTAAACAAGGATCACTGAATTCTACATCTATACTGTTAAAAAAAAAAGTAAAGCCCTAGATATAAACTCATATTACTTGCATGCTATTTCCCCTCTTTCAAATTATCTGTAGTTTATCATCAATGTAGAAGTCTATCTATCTATCTATCTATCTATCTATCTATCTATCTATCTATCTATCTATCATCTATCTATCCTATCTTTCCTCTATCTATCATGTATGTATCTATTATCTATCTATCTTGTAGAGTTTGAAACCTGTGATCTGATGTTTATTACTTCAATCAATGATGCACAGAAAAGCTACAAATAGTAAGTGAGCAGTTTTCTGAATACTCCTTTGTAGACTTATAATGAGAAGGAAAATGTGGACCACTCAGTACTCTGCCCTGGGAAATAGTCCCTGATGGGAAATTATAAGGTGAATAGGACTTTGAATCTCAAAAGATATGTTAGCTTTGTAGCATTTGATGTAAATATAAACTCAGTAAGTTTTACCCTCAAGGGGCACATCCCACAGGGAGAGTATTACAAAGAAGTGATTTTTTTTTCTATACTTATTCTGCAAAACCTTGACCTTCGTATTTTCATTTGAATTAGGTAGTGTTTTGAAGACTCATATGATATTGCCTTTTTAAATGTTGAGTATGTAGAAAGAATGTTTTATAGAAATTCCATTTCCTGTAATGAATCTCTTCTAGCAAGTCAGAGATTATCTGTGCTGGTTGCAATTACTCAGTTTGTTTTGTGAACAGTGAGAAGGAAGGTACCCAGTGCTCCTAAAGCAAGAAAGTATCTAGATGACTACAGGTGAGCATTGTATTTTTGTCTTGACAGCTGCACTTGAAATTCATAGTTTCATAAATCTTGGACTTTAGAAGACAATAATTCAGCCCCTTAGCCTGGAGGTAAATTGGGCTGATATCATTCATGAGGCAGTTTTCATCATCTCCTTTCCTACTTGTTTTTTCTTCTAGAAGTAGTTTCTCTCTTGACAAATTTTAAATAGATTTATAAGGTCTACTGCTCCTGATTAGGAGCAGGTGTATTCTATTAACTCAGATATGTATTTAGCCATAGCCCTCTATTTAAAGTGAAAAATTGAACTTGTAAAATAACTAAAGGAAGCTCTGCATATATCAAACTAGAAAAGTTTTTTGATCCATTGAATTTTTAAGATTTCAAAGAAAAACAGGAGTGGGTGGGTGGGTGAACATCCAAATAGAAGGAGAATGAGGGAGATGGAGAAGAAGGTTTGAGGGGTGTGGGTGGATGTTGACTTGGAAAGGAGATAACATTTGAAATGTAAATAAAGAAATTATCCAATTTGAAAAATTGAGTCAGTCTGGGCCAGTGTCCTGAGGAAACCTTGGTTATGAACTCTGCAACCAGTCCCACAACACCCAAAGGAAGCTCTACTCTCAGACACACTAATATGCCCAGGATCCCAGGATCCTGGGATCACAGGAGCTTGGTGACACCATAATCTGAGGATCCCAGAGGCAGCTTAACACCCAGGAGCTCTGACACACCCAGGATCCCTGAATCACAAGACCACTGAGACACCTGAACACTGAGGAGTTCTGACACAATCAGGATCACAGGAAGGATAGGCTCCAGTCATATATAGCAAGCGCAAGTATCACTGGACATAATCAGATGGTAGGAGGCAAGTCTAAAAACATAAGCAACAGAAACCAAGGCTATGTGGCATCATGAGAACCCAATTCTCCCAGAATAGCAAGTCATGGATATGCCATCATACGAGGAAAGCAAGATTCGGTTCTAAAATCACTTCTCATTATGATGGTAGAAGATTTTAGGAAGGACATAAATAACTCCCTAAAAAATATAGGAAAACACAGGTAAACAGCTAGAAGACCTTAAAGAGGAAACACAAAATCCCTTAAACAATTATAAGAAAACAGAAACAAACAGGCAAAGGAAATGAACAAAACTATCCAAGTTCTTAAAAATGGAACTAGAAACAACAAAGAAGTCACAAAGGGAGACAACCCTGGAGTTAGAAAACCTAGGAAAGAGATCAGGAGTCATAGATGCAAGCATCACCAACAGAATACAAAAGATAGAAGAGAGAATCTCAGGTGCAGAAGATACCATAGAAAACATTGACAAAACAGTCAAAGAAAATGGAAAAAGCAAAAAGTTCCTAACCCAAAACATCCAGAAAACCCAGAACACAATGAGAAGACCAAACCTAAGGATTATAGGTATAGAAAAGAGTGAAGATTCCCACCTTAAAGGGCCAGTAAATAGCTTTAACAGAATTATAGAAGAAAACTTTACTAACCTAAAGAAAGAGATGACCATGAACATATAAGAAGCTTACAGAACACCAAATAGGTTGGACCAGAAAAGAAATTCCTCCCATTACATAATAATCAAAACACTAATTGCACAAAACAAAGAAGGAATATTAAAAGCAGTAAGGGTAAAAGGTCAAGTAAAATATAAAGGCAGACCTATCATAATTATACCAGACTTCTTAACACAGACTATGAAAGTTAGAAGAACCTGGCAGAGCTCAACAGACCCTAATAGAACACAAATGCCAGCTCAGGCTACTATATCCAGCAAAACTCTCAATTAACCTCTAAGGAGAAACCAAGAATTATACCAGACTTCTTACCACAGACTATGAAAGCTAGAAGATCCTGGGCAAATGTCAACAGGCCCTACGGGAACACAAATGCCAGCTCAGGCTACTATATCCAGCAAAACTCTCAACCTAGAAGGAGAAACCAAGATATTCCATGACAAAACCAAATTTACCCAATATATTTCCATAAATCCAGTTCTGCAAAATATAATAAATGGATAACACCAACACAAGGAGGGAAACTACACCTTAGAAAAAGCAATAAACTTACCTTTCAAACAAACAGAAGATAGCCACAAAACATAATTCCACCTCTAACAACAAAAATAACAGGAAGCAACAATCACTTTACCTTAATATCTCTTAACATCAATGGACTCAATTCCCCCAAAAAGACATAGAATAACAGACTGGATATGTAAACAAGATCCAGCATTTTGCTGCATACAAGAAATGCACCTCAGTGATAAAGACACATACACTACCTCAGAGTAAAAGATTGTAAAACAATTTTCCAAGCAAATGGTACCAAGAAACAAGCTGGGTTAGCTATTATAATATCGAATAAAATCAACTTTCAAGCAAAAGTTATCAAAAAAAATAAGGAAGGACACTTCATACTGATCAAAGGAAAAATCTACCAAGATGAACTCACAATTCTGAATATCTATGATCCAAATACAAGGGCACTCACATTCATAAAAGAAACTTTACTAAAGCTCAAAGAACATATCACACCCCACACAATAATAGTGGGAGACTTCAACACCCCATTCTCAGCAATGGACAGATCATAGAAATGAACTAAACAGAGACACAGTGAAACTAGCAGAAGTTATGAACCAAATGTATCTAACAGATATTTATAGAACATTTCATCCTAAAACAAAAGAATATACCTTCTTCTCAGCACCTCACAGTACATTTTCCAAAACTGGTATTTCTCCATATAATTGGACAGACAACCAGACTCAACAGATACAAGAAGATTGAAATAATTCCATGCACCCTATCAGATCACCACGGACTAGAGCTGGTCTTAAATTCCAACAAAAACAATGGAAAGCACTCATATACATGGAAGATGATCAATGCTCTAACCAATGAATTAATAAAGAAAAAAATTAAAGGCTTTTTAGAATGTAATGAAAATGAAGACACATCACACCAAAACTTATGGGACACAATGAAAGCAGTGGTAAGAAGAAAACATATAGCTCTAAGTGCCTCCAAACTGAAACTGAAGAGATCTTACAGTAGCAGCTTGAGAGCACACTTGAAAACTCTAGAACAAAAGGAAGCAAATTCACTCAAGAGGAGTAGATGGCAGGAAATAATCAAAGTCAGGGCTGAAATCAACCAAATATAAACAAAAAGAACTACACATAAAATCAACGAAACCAGGAGCTGGTTCTTTGAGAAAATCAATAAGATAGATAAACCCTTAGCCAGACTAACCAGAGGACACAGAGATAGTAACCAAATTAATAAAGTCAGAAATGGAAAGGGAGACATAACAATGAAATCCATCTTAAAATAATTATTTTATTTTTTGAGGAATGTTAACAGTTAAAAATATTAAAATCATGTTCTACAAACACCATGGAAATATTATTGATAATTTTTCTCACTGTGCTTGAAATTAGTATTTTCTTAATGTTTAACTTCAAAAAGGTTTTGCTATTTTTAAATTTTTAAAATATGCCTTCTAATAAGTAATTTCTCATCTAGAAATGCTGATATTCCTTTCTAAGGAAACTGATTGTTAGACAATGTACACAGATATTTAATGCATTTTAAATCCTCTCTTACTATGTCATGTGGTATTGTACAAGAGCTTTTGAATATATTTCTTAATGATTCATTTTTAGTATTTTATGCTCTTTTCCTATGCTTAATTCTCAAGAATATTTCATATGTTTTGAAACAATTCAGTATTCAACATTAGATATAGGATCCTCAGTTATGGATACATCACACCAAAACTTATGGGACAGAATGTATTAAATATTTATTAATCATATTTTAGGGTATGAAAGGATATGAATATAAAAGTTGAACAAATTATTATTATTTGGTTCTCAAAATACTCAACATTATTTATATGTTTGATATGTAAAAGGCATTTAATAATAAAAAACTTTTAAGAAAAAAATTAGACGAGAGCCCTCTGCCTCAGGGGCAGGGAGCGCCATCTTGGTTCTGGGACTCCTCAGAACTTAGGAACTTAGTCTGCACAGGTGAGAGTGTGCACCACAGAGGCAGAGAGCTTCTGGGACAGGCAGGAGCCACAGAGCCACTGAGGCAGCACCCTTTTGGGGCCGCAGACATCCGGCACCCTCCCAGCTGGAGGACAGTGGTCCCACCCTGCATGGGAGCCCTCTGCCTCAGGAGAAGGGAGCGCCATCTTGGTTCTGGGACTCCACTGAACTTAGGAACTTAGTCTGCACAGGTGAGAGTATGCACCACAGAAGCTGACAGCATCTGTGACCTGCCAAAGCAACACAGCATCTGGGAATGGTCCTGTTTTGGGCCTTCTTCTTCGGCCAGGAGGAGGTCCAAACACCAGATATCTGTGCACCTTCCCTGTAAGAGGAGAGCTTGCCAGCAGAGAGTGCTCTAACCACTGAAACTCAGAGGAGAGAGCCTGTCTCCCAGGTCTGCTGATAGACGGTAATCAGAATCACCAGAAGAACAATCTCTAAACAGAGACAACTATAACAACTAACTCCAGAAATTACCAGATGGCGAAAGGTAAACGTAAGAATCTTACTAACAGAAACCAAGACCACTCAACATCATCAGAACCCAGCACTCCCACTTCGCCCAGTCCAGGGCACCCCAACACATCTGAAAAGCTAGACCTGGATTTAAAAGCATATCTCATGATGATGGTAGAGGACATCAAGAAGGACTTTAATAACTCACTTAAAGAAATACAGTAGAACACTGCTAAACAAGTAGAAGACATTAAAGAGGAAGCACAAAAATCCCTTGAAGAATTGCAGGAAAACATAACCAAACAGGTAGAAGACATTAAAGAGGAAACACAAAAATCCCTTAAAGAACTGCAGGAAAACACAACCAAACAGGTGATGGAATTGAATAAAACCAACCAAGACCTAAAAAGAGAAGTAGACACAATAAAGAAAACCCAAAGTGAGGCAATGCTGGAGATAGAAACCCTAGGAAATAAATCTGGAACCATAGATGCGAGCATCAGCAACAGAATACAAGAGATGGAAGAGAGAATCTCAGGTGCAGAAGATTCCATAGAGAACATCGGCACAACAATCAAAGAAAATGGAAAATGCAAAAAGATCCTAACTCAAAACATCCAGGAAATCCAGGACACAATGAGAAGACCAAACCTACTGATAATAGGAGTAGATGAGAATGAAGATTTTCAACTTAAAGGGCCAGCAAATATCTTCAACAAAATTATAGAAGAAAACTTCCCAAACCTAAAGAAAGAGATGCCCATGAACATACAAGAAGCCTACAGAACTCCAAATAGACTGGACCAGAAAAGAAATACCTCCCGACACATAATAATCAGAACAACAAATGCACTAAATAAAGATAGAATACTAAAAGCAGTAAGAGAAAAAGGCCAAGTAACATATAAAGGCAAGCCTATCAGAATTACACCAGATTTTTCACCAGAGACTATAAAAGCCATAAGATCCTGGACAGATGTTATACAGACACTAAAAGAACACATATTCCAGCCCAGGCTACTATACCCAGCCAAACTCTCAATTAACATAGATGGAGAAACCAAAGTATTCCACGACAAAACCAAATTTACACATTATCTTTCCATGAATCCAGCCCTTCAAAGGATAATAACATAAAAAAAAACCAATACAAGGACGGGAACCACATCCTAGAAAAAACAAGAAGGTAATCCCTCAACAAACCTAAAAGAAGACAGCCACAGGAACAGAATGCCAACTTTAAAAACAAAAATAACAGGAAGCAACAATTACTTTTCCTTAATATCAATAGACTCAATTCCCCAATAAAAAGACATAGACTAACAAACTGGCTACAGAAACAAGACCCAACATTTTGCTGCTTACAGGAAACTCATCTCAGAGAAAAAGATAGACACTACCTCAGAATGAAAGGCTGGAAAACAATTTTCCAAGCAAATGGTATGAAGAAACAAGCTGGAGTAGCCATTCTAATATCTGATAAGAATGACTTCCAACCCAAAGTCATCAAAAAAGACAGGGAGGGGCACTTCATACTCATCAAAGGTAAAATTCTCCAAGAGGAACTATCAATTCTGAATATCTATGCTCCAAATACAAAGGCAGCCACATTCATTAAAGAAACTTTAGTAAAGCTCAAAGCACACATTGCACCTCATACAATAATAGTGGGAGACTTCAACAAACCACTTTCACCAATGGACAAATCATGGAAACAGAAACTAAACAGGGACACAGTGAAACTAACAGAAGTTATGAATCAAATGGATCTGGCAGATATCTACAGAACATTTTATCCTAAAACAAAAGGATACACCTTATTCTCAGCACCTCATGCTACCTTCTCCAAAATTGACCACATAATTGGTCACAAAACAGGCCTCAACAGATACAAAAATATTGAAATTGTCCCATGCATCCTATCAGATCACCATGGACTAAGGCTGATCTTCAATAACAAAATAAATAATAGAAAGCCAACCTTCACGTGGAAACTGAACAACACTCTTCTCAATGATACCTTGGTCAAGGAAGGAATAAAGAAAGAAATTAAGGACTTTTTAGAGTTCAATGAAAATGAAGCCACAACATACCCAAACTAATGGGACGCAATGAAAGCATTTCTAAGAGGAAAACTCATAGCGCTGAGTGCCTCCAAAAAGAAACTAGAGAGAGCACACATTAGCAGCTTGACAACACACCTAAAAGCACTAGAACAAAAGGAAGCAAATTCACCCAAGAGGAGTAGACAGCAGGAAATAATCAAACTCAGGGGCGAAATCAACCAAGTGGAAACAAGAAGAACTATTCAAAGAATCAACCAATCAAGGAGCTGGTTCTTTGAGAAAATCAACAAGATAGATAAACCCTTAGCCAGACTCACTAGAGGGCACAGGGAAAGCATTCTAATTAACAAAATCAGAAATGAAAAAGGAGACATAACAAAAGATCCTGAAGACATCCAAAATACCATCAGATCCTTCTACAAAAGCTATACTCAACAAAACTGGAGAACCTGGATGAAATGGAGAAGTTTCTAGAAGATACCCGGTACCAAAGTTGAACCAAGATCAGGTTAATGATCTAAACAGCCCTATATCCTCCAAAGAAATAGAAGCAGTCATTAATAGTTTCCCAACCAAAAAAAGCCCAGGACCAGATAGGTTTATTGCAGAGTTCTATCACACCTTCAAAGAAGATCTAATCCCAGTTCTTCACAAACGATTCCACAAAATAGAAACAGAAGGTACTCTACCCAACTCAATCTATTAAGCCACAATTACTCTGATACCTAAACCACAAAAAGACCCAACATAGATAGAAAACTTCATATCAATATCCCTTATGAATATTGATGCAAAAATCCTCAATAAAGTTCTTGCTAACCGAATCCAAGAACACATCAAAACAATCATCCATCCTGACCAAGTAGGTTTCAGCCCAGGGATGCAGGTATGGTTCAATATACGGAAATCCATCAACGTAATCCAGTATATAAACAAACTCAAAGACAAAAACCACATGGTCATCTTGTTAGATGCGGAAAAAGCATTTGACAAGATCCAACACCCATTCATGATAAAAGTCTTGGAAAGATCAGGAATTCAAGGCCCATACGTAAACATGATAAAAGCAATCTACAGCAAACCAGTAGCCAACATCAAAGTAAATGGTGAGAAGCTTGAAGCAATCCCTCTAAAATCAGGGACTTGACAAGGCTGTCCACTTTCTCCATACCTATTCAACATTGTACTTGAAGTCCTAGCCAGAGCAATTCGACAACAAAAGGAGATCAAAGGGATACAAATTGAAAAAGATGAAGTCAAAATATCCCTTTTTGCAGATGATATGATAGTATATATAAGTGACCCTAAAAATTCCACCAGAGAACTCCTAAACCTGATAAACAGCTTCGGTGAAGGAGCTGGATATAAAATTAACTCAAACAAATCAATGGCCTTTCTCTACACAAAGAATAAACAGGCTGAGAAAGAAATTAGGGAAACAACACCCTTCTCAATAGTCACAAATAACAAAAAATATCTTGGCGTGACTCTAACTAAGGAAGTGAAAGATCTGTATGATAAAAACTTCAAGTCTCTGAAGAAAGAAATTAAAGAAGATCTCAGAAGATAGAAAGTTCTCCCATGCTCATGTATTGGCAGGATCAACATTGTAAAAATGGCTATCTTGCCAAAAGCAATCTACAGATTCAATGTAATCGTCATCAAAATTCCAACTCAATTCTTCAACGCATTAGAAAGTGCAATCTGCAAATTCATCTGGAATAAGAAAAAACTTAGGATAGCAAAAATTCTTCTCAAGGATAAAAGAACCTCTGGTGGAATCACCATGCCAGACCTAAAGCTTTACTACAGAGCAGTTGTGATAAAAACTGCATGGTACTGGTATAGTGACAGACAAGTAGACCAATGGAATAGAATTGAAGACCCAGAAATGAACCCACACACCTATCGTCACTTGATCTTTGACAAGGGAGCTAAACCATCCAGTGGAAGAAAGACAGCATTTTCAACAAATGATGCTGGCACAACTGGTTGTTATCATGTAGAAGATTGCGAATCAATCCATTCCTATCTCCTTATACTAAGGTCAAGTCTAAGTGGATCAAGGAACTTCACATAAAACCAGAGACACTGAAACTTATAGAGGAGAAAGTGGGGAAAAGCCTTGAAGATATGGGCACAGGGGAAAAATTCTTGAATAGAACAGCAATGGCTTGTGCTGTAAGATCGAGAATTGACAAGTGGGACCTCATGAAACTGCAAAGCTTCTGCAAGGCAAAAGACACCATCAATAAGACAAAAAAACCACCAACAGAGTGGGAAAGGATCTTTACCTATCCTAAATCAGATAAGGGACTAATATCCAATATATATAAAGAACTCAAGAAGGTGGACTCCAGAAAATCAAATAACCCCATGAAAAAATGGGGCTCAGAACTGAACAAAGAATTCTCACCTGAGGAATACCGAATGGCTGAGAAGCACCTGAAAAAATGTTCAACATCCTTAATCATCAGGGAAATGCAAATCAAAACAACCCTGAGATTCCACCTCACACCTGTTAGAATAGCTAAGATCAAAAATTCAGGTGACAGCAGATGCTGGCGAGAATGTGGAGAAAGAGGAACACTCCTCCATTGTTGGTGGGATTGCAAGCTTGTACAACCACTCTGGAAATCAGTCTGGCGGTTCCTCAGAAAATTGGACATAGTACTACCGGAGGATCCAGCAATACCTCTCCTGGGCATATATCCAGAAGACGTCCCAACAGGTAAGAAGGACACATGCTCCACTATGTTCATAGCAGCCTTATTTATAATAGCCAGAAGCTGGAAAGAACCCAGATGCCCCTCAACAGAGGAATGGATACAGAAATTATGGTACATTTACACAATGGAGTACTACTCAGCTATTAAAAAGAATGAATTTATGAAATTCCTAGCCAAATGGATGGACCTGGAGGGCATCATCTTGAGTGAGGTAACACAAACACAAAGGAACTCACACAATATGTATGATAAGTGGATATTAGCCAATAACTTAGGATACCCAAGATATAGGATACAATTTGCTAAATGCATGAAACTCAAGAAGAATGAAGACCAAAGTGTGGACACTATACCCCTTCCTAGAATTGGGAACAAAACACCCATGGAAGGAGTTACAGAGACAAAGTATGGAGCTGTGATGAAAGGATGGACCATCTAGAGACTGCCATATCCAGGGATCCATCCCATAATCAGCTTCCAAACCCTGACACCATTGCATACACTAACAAGATTTTGCTGAAAGGACCCAGATATAGCTGTCTCTTGTGAGACTATGCTGGGGCCTAGCAAACACAGAAGTGGATGCTCACAGTCAGCTATTGGATGGATCACAGGGCTCCCAATGGAGAAGCTAGAGAAAGTACCCAAGGAGTTAAAGGGATCTGTATCCCTATAGGGGGAACAACATGATGAACTAACCAGTACCTCGGAGCTCTTGTCTCTAGCTGCATATGTATCGAAAGATGGCCTAGTCGGCCATCACTGGAAAGAGAGGCCCATTGGACTTGCAAACTTTATATGCCCCAATACAGGGGAATGCCAGGGCCAAAAGAATGTGAATGGGTGAGTAGGGAAGTGGGGGAGGGTATGGGGGACTTTTGGGATAGCATTGGAAATGTAATTGAGGAAAATACATAATAAAAATATTAAAAATTAAAAAGAAAAAGAAAGTAAGAAGGAAGAAATCCTGATGATAGAAGGATTTATAGAGTTATGGGAACATAGTGAGGAGGGACAATTAGCCAAAATTAAAGATGCATGAAGAAACACTGTGGATACCTACTATTTTGTAAGCTAATAAAATATGTAAAGTTAAAAATTAAAAAAAAATTTAAACCTCACTAGAAACCATAGTCAATAGGTAGTTCAACTTTACTTAGGGTGATTAAAGTCTTATAAAGCTTTTGGGGCTGAGGGTAGAGACATTCAGGATAGGCAACTGTCACTAGCTGTAGACCTAGGATACTTGGAATGCCTCATTAGATCAGGGAAACATTTCAGGAATCTTAAGTACTGGCCGAACAAGAAAGGAAATTGTTCCTTTAAATTGATTGAGGCTACATGATTTTCTTCAGGTAGAGTTGTATGTGGGGTGTTAAGATTTCCTGAGATAAGGTGGAGAAACCATGGAGCAACCATGCCAAAGAATGGAGTCTTCCATATTGTGCAAAGGCCAAAGGTTATCTGGTCATTGTGGACATAGACCTCAATTAGAAGAGTTTTATTACATCCTTGGTTTGGAATTTTCTTTCAAGTATATTCTGTAGGGTTGTATTTGTTTGGAGATATTGTTTAAATTTGGCTTTGTCTTGGAATATCTGTTTTCTCCTTCCATGGTGATTGAGAATTTTGCTGGATATAGTAGTCTAGGTTGGAATCTATGATTTCTTACAGGATGTAAGACATCTTTCCAGGCCCTTCTAGCTTTAAGTGTCTTTGTTGAAAAGTCAGGTGGAATTCTGAGATGTCTGCCTTTGTATGATACTTGTCCTTTTTTCCTTGCTGCTTTATAATATTCTTCATTGTTCTCTAGATTTTGTATTTGACTATTATATGGCAGGAAGATTTTCTTTTCTGGTTCAATAAAATTGATATTCCATAAGATTCTTATATATTTATAGGCATCTCTGTTGAGAAATTTTCTTCTACGATTTTGTTGAAAATATTTTCTCCTCTTTGCAGCTGAGATGCTTCACTTTTTTATTCCTGCTATTAAGTTATGCTACGCATGCTCCAGTGAAGTTTGCTTGGCAGGCTGAGAGGCCTGGGAGCACTCACGTAGCAAAGAGTTTCAGGGAAACTCACTTCTACTTCTAGTAGAGACAGTGAAACTAATTAGGCATTACAAAGAACCGAGCTGGAATAGCTCAGGGCTAGTCTGCAGAGTGATTACTTAGGACAGTAGCCAGTCTTACCAAAACACAATGGCCTAGCTAATAGGTGGGTTTACCATGTAAGAGGGAATCCCACTAAGATAGGAATCTTCACAACAGCCAGGTATAGCAGGCTACATTGCATATTAGAAGCAAGTTGGTGAATTCTTCTGACAAATGGAGATTCTCCACAGATACTTAAAAGAACAGCCAAGTTACACTCATACAAGAATTTATCAAGGCCCAGGAAATAGGGGGGGGGGGTTGTGGTATTGTATTATTCATGAGAAGGTCTGCTATAGCAGAACCCCCTGGTGCTAGCTTTCAGAGGCTCAAGGGAGTAGCACAAATTGTGACTAGGATGTGAAATTCTTAGCTGTCATTAAGTTGATCCTAGGCATAACTGCTTTATCTTTACTGTAAACATTTACCTAGTTCCTGTAAATCCTTTTGAAGACATTCCTTTGTTTTGTGTCAGGTAACTTCAATGTACTTTGCCTGCTATGACATCCTACCCCCTTTATTTTCTGTATTATATAAGACTGGTGTTCACTTTGTGACAATATATTCAGATTCGACACAATCTCACGTGTTGAGCTGTCATTCGCCATCTCCTTACCCATCTGCAACCAGAGACCCCGTCCTATGCAGACAAGGGACCAAGAGGGTCTGCAGCAAGGTTAGACCTTTTATGTTATCCCAGATTTCCTAGATATTTTGTGTCAGGAATTTTTTTTTTTAACATTTACTTTGACTGACATAACAATTTCTTCTATCTCTTAATATTAATATAATATTATATATTATTATAATTATATATATTATGTATATTATATATAATATATATATATGTGTTTATAAAACTGTAACACATAAATATGTACAATTATTGGTCATCTAATAAAACTACAATTCTTCACATAAAATTGAATACTTGTAAAGCTTGAAGACTTAGGTTTCATTTTAGTCTTTTTTAGTCTTTATTTGGGGAGTATATGGGAGTGGATTTATTTTCTTGTTTAGTTGTTTGTGGTTTGTTGTTTGGTTTGTATGTTGTTTGGTTGGATAGTTGGTTGATTTACAAAAACAAAGACTTCCTTGTTAAGGATTGATTTTAATGTTTTTATTTAATTGAGAATCTGCCTGTCTAAACACTGAAGGTTTTTTTTTTTTCCAATTGTATTTTGATTGACCAATAAAGATGACAGTGGCTAATGTTTGGGCAAAGGGAGACAGGGAGACAGGATGGGGCCCTTAGATTTGTTTGGGCTAGGGCTAGAGAGAGAAGAAGAGAGAGAGAAAATTGCTATGGCTCAGGGGAGAAGGATGGAACATAGGAGAGAATGTCAACCAGCCATGTGGGAATTCTGGTGGGTGGCCATTAGCCACTTCCCCAATTGGGCCTGAAGTAGCAGGGGAGGTTTAAGACTTCCCAGCCTTTGAAGTAGCCAAGACATCTTAAAATTAACTGGGGTGTGTGTGTGTGTGTGTGTGTGTGTGTGTGTACCTTCCATTCTCAAATCAAGTTAACTCCTGAGCAGGGGTGTGCATGTCACTCCTATTCTGCAGGAAGAAGCCATAGAGAGTCTTTAGACCACTATCTTGGTTTGGGTGACTGGTTATGGTTATTTAGCAAATTATAGACACCTTATCATTTTAAGGGATAATTTGGTAATGGTTATAATTTTAAACAATGAAGAAATAGATGGGATGGATTGCTAAATTTATTCTTGAACAAAACATTGCAAAAATAATCATACATTGAAATCTTTGTAATTGGCATAAAATTAAAGTTATAACTTCTTATATTGGTACAGAATTTAAATATTGATATAAAATTAAGATTTTCATTGGTATAAATTTGTAATATTGAGACAAAATTTGAAATTAATAGTGTCACTCTTAGGTAGGCATTATGCCCATGCAACTCATTTAAAACAAAAGTCTTTGAGCCAGTCCTTTTATAGTTGCTATTTCAAACTTTTTCGGTTAAGTAATGCAAGTTAAGGCACAGATAGTAAACACATGGTTATATTAGATTCTTATTTAATCATAATAAGCTGTTTTTGATATTATTCAATTAGTAATAGCTAAGAGAAACAAAGTAGATTTTATATATATATATATATATATATATATATGTATATATATATATATATATATATATATATATATTTGAGACAGGGTTTCTCTGTATAGCCCTGGCTCTTCTGGAACTCACTTTGTAGACCAGGCTGGCCTCAAACTCAGAAATCCACCTGCCTCTGCCTCCCAAGTGCTGGGATTAAAGGTATGTGCCACCACCACCCAGCGATATATATTGAAAAACATCAGAAGTCCACAGAATCTTATATTTAATCATTTCATTATTATTAGAAATTTTGACTAAAGACATGCCTGCTCCTGACAGTACCCTGTTTAAGGTTCATAAAAGATATTGAGCATCTTTACCTCTTGGTGGGGTTGCTTATCATGGCAAGATAGCCACTGCACAGAAATTGCATATATCATTTACAGACAAAATAATATCCAAAAGTACAAACAGATGTGGGATTGTTGACTACTTATCTCTGCCAAGACAGAGTAAGCTTTTCCTTAATATTCCTACTTCATTTCAGGGCCTGCCAAATGGTTTTAGGCCAAAAAGCTGAAGATAGATGCTCCAACATTATAAGAAATTAAGAGATTGTCCAGGTTGTCAACTGTTTCTACAATTTGTTTAAGTTTTGGAAACCATATTTTTGTGCCTTTTAAATATAGACTAGTTATAGTCTCATAAACAAACTTAAGTTGTTTTACATTGAGAAGTATAATATAGAGTTGAAACCATGGTTTTCATATGGTGATACAAGCTAAAAATCAACATATAATTCAAGTATAAAATTTTAAGCTCTTTCATTGGTATTATGGTAGAGTACTTTATCTAAGTGACAAATATGATAGACTGGATGTTAATTGTTTATCATACTCTACAATTTACATCATTGTTACGGTTATGCTCAATTTATGCCTGAGAGAAAAGCTTTGTTTTTATTTTGACAAAAAAGCTAAGGTGTTGGGGATTGGCTCTAATGCTTTGATTTAATCAGGATTCTGCATGTCCAAATCCTGAAGGCACTTGTCCCTATCAGTTTTTGATTAGCAATAGAGTTGTCAGTGGCCAATGGCTGAGTAAAGTGAGGTGGGGCAGTGGGACCCTTGGATTTGCATGGACTTTGGGATAGGAAGGAAAGGGAGAGACAGAAAATCACCATGACTTTGGGGAGAAGGATGAGATGTAGGAGCTGAAGGATAGAAAGCCAATCAGACATATGAGAATTTGGGTGGGTTGCCACTGGGTACTTACCACATTGGGCCTGGGGTAGTAGATGAAGATTTATGAGTGCTCAGCCTTTGAGGCAGCCAAGATACTTTAAAATTATGTCGTGTGTATGTGTGTTTTTGATTTGTGAATCCAGATAGCTCCTAGATGGATGTGTGTGCAACCTACTGGGAGCCAAAGCAGTGTAGATAAACTAACCACTACACTTTCTTTTTTTTTTTTTTAATATTTTTATTACATATTTTCCTCAATTACATTTCCAATACTATCCCAAAAGTCCCCCATAGCGCCCCCCACATCCCTACCCACCCATTCCCATTCTTTTGGCCCTGGCATTCCCCTATATTGGGGCATATAAAGTTTGCAAGTCCAATGGGCCTCTCTTTCCATTGATGGCCGACTAGGCCATCTTTCGATACATATGCAGCTAGAGACAAGAGCTCCAGGGTTCTGGTTAGTACATTATGTTGTTCCAACAATAGGGTTGCAGATCCCTTTAGCTCCTTGGGTACTTTCTCTAGCTTCTCCATTGGGAGCCCTGTGATACATCCAATAGCTGACTGTGAACATCCACTCCTGTGTTTGCTAGGCCACGGCATCATCTCACAAGAGACAGCTATATTTGGGTCCTTTCAGCAAAATCTTGCTAGTGTATGCAATGGTGTCAGCGTTTAGAAGCTGATTATGGGACGGATCCCTGGATACAGCAGTCTCTAAATGGTCCATCCTTTCATCACAGCTACGAACTTTGTCTCTGTAACTCCTTCCCTGGGTGTTTTGTTCCCAATTCTAAGAAGGGGCACAGT
The DNA here is from genome assembly GCF_978045245.1 of Mus caroli. Lineage (NCBI taxonomy): Eukaryota > Metazoa > Chordata > Mammalia > Rodentia > Muridae > Mus > Mus caroli. The sequence goes on along the minus strand of NW_028227266.1, from coordinate 35,486,067 downwards.
GTCCACACTTTGGTCTTCCTTCTTCTTGAGTTTCATGCGTTTATCAAATTGTATCTTATATCTTGGGTATCCTAAGTTTTGGGCTAATATCCACTTATCAATGAATACATATTGTGTGAGTTCTTTTGTGATTGTGTTACTTCACTCAAGATGATGCCCTCCAGGTCCATCCATTTGGCTAGGAATTTCATAAATTCATTCTTTTTAATAGCTGAGTAGTACTCCATTGTGTAAATGTACCATAATTTCTGTATCCATTCCTCTGTTGAGGGACATCTGGGTTCTTTCCAGCTTCTGGCTATTATAAATAGGGCTGCTATGAACATAGTGGAGCATGTGTCCTTTTTACCGGTTGGGACATCTTCTGGATATATGCCCAGGAGAGGTATTGCTGGATCCTCCGGTAGTACTATGTCCAATTTTCTGAGGAACCGCCAGACTGATTTCCAGAGTGGTTGTACAAGCTTGCAATCCCACCAACAATGGAGGAGTGTTCCTCTTTCTCCACATCCTCGCCAGCATCTGCTGTCACCTGAATTTTTGATCTTAGCCATTCTGACTGGTGTGAGGTGGAATCTCAGGGTTGTTTTGATTTGCATTTCCCTGATGATTAAGGATGTTGAACATTTTTTCAGGTGCTTCTCTGCCATTCGGTATTCCTCAGGTGAGAATTCTTTGTTCAGTTCTGAGCCCCATTTTTTAATGGGGTTATTTGACTTTCTGGAGTCCACCTTCTTGAGTTCTTTATATATATTGGATATTAGTCCCTTATCTGATTTAAGATAGGTGAAGATCCTTTCCCAATCTGTTGGTGGTTTTTTTGTCTTATTGATGGTGTCTTTAGCCTTGCAGAAGCTTTGTAGTTTCATGAGGTCCCACTTGTCAATTCTCGATCTTACAGCACAAGCCATTACTGTTCTATTCAGGAATTTTTCCCCTGTGCCCATATCTTCAAGGCTTTTCCCCACTTTCTCCTCTATAAGTTTCAGTGTCTCTGGTTTTATGTGAAGTTCCTTGATCCACTTAGACTTGACCTTAGTACAAGGAGATAGGAATGGATCGATTCGCATTCTTCTACTTGTTAACAACCAGTTGTGCCAGCACCATTTGTTGAAAATGCTGTCTTTCTTCCACTGGATGTTTTTAGCTCCCTTGTCGAAGATCAAGTGACCATAGGTGTGTGGGTTCATTTCTGGGTCTTCAATTCTATTCCATTGGTCTATTTGTCTGTCACTATACCAGTACCATGCAGTTTTTATCACAATTACTCTGTAGTAGAGCTTTAGGTCCGGCATGGTGATTCCACCAGAGGTTCTTTTATCCTTGAGAAGAGTTTTTGCTATCCTAGGTTTTTTGTTATTCCAGATGAATTTGCAGATTGCACTTTCTAATTCATTGAAGAATTGATTTGGAATTTTGATGGGGATTGCATTGAATCTGTAGATTGCTTTTGGCAAGATAGCCATTTTTACAATGTTGATCCTGCCAATCCATGAGCATGGGAGATCTTTCCATCTTCTGAGATCTTCTATAATTTCTTTCTTCAGAGACTTGAAGTTTTTATTATACAGATCTTTCACTTCCTTAGTTAGAGTCACGCCAAGATATTTTATATTATTTGTGACTATTGAGAAGGGTGTTGTTTCCCTAATTTCTTTCTCAGCCTGTTTATTCTTTGTGTAGAGAAAGGCCATTGATTTGTTTGAGTTAATTTTATATCCAGCTACTTCACCGAAGCTGTTTATCAGGCTTAGGAGTTCTCTGGTGGAATTTTTAGGGTCACTTATATATACTATCATATCATCTGCAAAAAGTGATATTTTGACTTCATCTTTTCCAATTTGTATCCCTTTGATCTCCTTTTGTTGTCGAATTGCTCTGGCTAGGACTTCAAGTACAATGTTGAATAGGTATGGAGAAAGTGGACAGCCTTGTCTAGTCCCTGATTTTAGAGGGATTGCTTCAAGCTTCTCACCATTTACTTTGATGTTGGCTACTGGTTTGCTGTAGATTGCTTTTATCATGTTTAGGTATGGGCCTTGAATTCCTGATCTTTCCAAGACTTTAATCATGAATGGGTGTTGGATCTTGTCAAATGCTTTTTCCGCATCTAACAAGATGACCATGTGGTTTTTGTCTTTGAGTTTGTTTATATACTGGATTACGTTGATGAATTTCTGTATATTGAACCATCCCTGCATCCCTGGGATGAAACCTACTTGGTCAGGATGGATGATTGTTTTGATGTGTTCTTGGATTCGGTTAGCAAGAACTTTATTGAGGATTTTTGCATCAATATTCATAAGGGATATTGGTCTGAAGTTTTCTATCTTTGTTGGGTCTTTTTGTGGTTTAGGTATCAGAGTAATTGTGGCTTCATAGAATGAGTTGGGTAGAGTACCTTCTGTTTCTATTTTGTGGAATCGTTTGGGAAGAACTGGGATTAGATCTTCTTTGAAGGTCTGATAGAACTCTGCACTAAACCCATCTGGTCCTGGGCTTTTTTTAGTTGGGAGACTATTAACGACTGCTTCTATTTCTTTGGGGGATATAGGGCTGTTTAGATCATTAACCTGATCTTGATTCAACTTTGGTACCTGGTATCTGTCTAGGAACTTCTCCATTTCATCCAGGTTCTCCAGTTTTGTTGAGTATAGCCTTTGGTAGAAGGATCTGATGGTGTTTTGGATGTCTTCAGGATCTGTTGTTATGTCTCCTTTTTCATTTCTGATTTTGTTAATTAGGATGCTTTCCCTGTGCCCTCTAGTGAGTCTGGCTAAGGGTTTATCTATCTTGTTGATTTTCTCAAAGAACCAGCTCCTTGATTGGTTGATTCTTTGAATAGTTTTTCTTGTTTCCACTTGGTTGATTTCACCCCTGAGTTTGATTATTTCCTGCCATCTACTCCTCTTGGGTGAATTTGCTTCCTTTTGTTCTAGTGCTTTTAGGTGTGTTGTCAAGCTGCTAATGTGTGCTCTCTCTAGTTTCCTTTTGGAGGCACTCAGAGCTATGAGTTTTCCTCTTAGAAATGCTTTCATTGCGTCCCATAAGTTTGGGTATGTTGTGGCTTCATTTTCATTGAACTCTAAAAAGTCCTTAATTTCTTTCTTTATTCCTTCCTTGACCAAGGTATCATTGAGAAGAGTGTTGTTCAGTTTCCACGTGAAGGTTGGCTTTCTATTATTTATACTGTTATTGAAGATCAGCCTTAGTCCATGGTGATCTGATAGGATGCATGGGACAATTTCAATATTTTTATATCTGTTGAGGCCTGCTTTGTGACCAATTATGTGGTCAATTTTGGAGAAGGTACCATGAGGTGCTGAGAAGAAGGTATATCCTTTTGTTTTAGGATAGAATGTTCTGTAGATATCTGCCAGTTCCATTTGATTCATAATTTCTCTTAGTTTCACTGTGTCCCTGTTTAGTTTCTGTTTCCATGATCTGTCCATTGGTGAAAGTGGTGTGTTGAAGTCTCCCACTATTATTGTATGAGGTGCAATGTGTGCTTTGAGCTTTACTAAAGTTTCTTTAATGAATGTGGCTGCCTTTGTATTTGGAGCATAGATATTCAGGATTGATAGTTCCTCTTGGAGGATTTTACCTTTGATGAGTATGAAGTGTCCCTCCCTGTCTTTTTTAATGACTTTGGGTTGGAAGTCAATCTTATCAGATATTAGAATGGCTACTCCAGCTTGTTTCTTCATGCCATTTGCTTGGAAAATTGTTTTCCAGCCTTTCATTCTGAGGTAGTGTCTATCCTTTTCTCTGAGATGAGTTTCCTGTAAGTAGCAAAATGTTGGGTCTTGTTTGTGTAGCCAGTTTGTTAGTCTATGTCTTTTTATCGGGGAGTTGAGTCCATTGATATTAAGAGATATTAAGGAAAAGTAATTGTTGTTTCCTGTTATTTTTGTTGTTAAAGTTGGCATTTTGTTCTTGTGGCTGTCTTCTTTTAGGTTTGTTGAGGGATTACCTTCTTGTTGTTTCTAGGGCGTGGTTCCTGTCCTTGTTTTGGTTTTTTTCTGTTATTATCCTTTGAAGGGCTGGATTCGTGGAGAGATAATGTGTGAATTTGGTTTTGTCGTGGAATACTTTGGTTTCTCCATCTATGTTAATTGAGAGTTTGGCTGGGTATAGTAGCCTGGGCTGGAATTTGTGTTCTTTTAGTGTCTGTATAACATCCGTCCAGGATCTTCTGGCTTTCATAGTCTCTGGTGAAAAATCTGGTGTAATTCTGATAGGCTTGCCTTTATATGTTACTTGGCCTTTTTCTCTTACTGCTTTTAGTATTCTATCTTTATTTAGAGCATTTGTTGCTCTGATTATTATGTGTTGGGAGGTATTTCTTTTCTGGTCCAGTCTATTTGGAGTTCTGTAGGCTTCTTGTATGTTCATGGGCATCTCTTTCTTTAGATTTGGGAAGTTTTCTTCTATAATTTTGTTGAAGATGTTTGCTGGTCCTTTGAGTTGAAAATCTTCATTCTCATCCACTCCTATTATCCGTAGGTTTGGTCTTCTCATTGTGTCCTGTATTTCTTGGATGTTTTGAGTTAGGATCTTTTTGCATTTTACATTTTCCTTGATTGTTGTGCAGATGTTCTCTATGGAATCTTCTGCACCTGAGATTCTCTCTTCCATCTCTTGTATTCTGTTGCTGATGCTCGTATCTATGGTTCCAGATTTCTTTCCTAGGGTTTCTATCTCCAGTGTTGCCTCATTTTGGGTTTTCTTTATTGTGTCTACTTCCCTTTTTAGGTCTAGTATGGTTTTGTTCATTTCCATCATCTGTTTGGATGTGTTTTCCTGTTTTTCTGTAAGGACTTCTACCTGTTTGATTATGTTATCGTGTTTTTCTTTAAGGATTTGTAACTCTTTAGCAGTGTTCTCCTGCAATTCTTTAAGGGATTTTTGTGCTTCCTCTTTATTGTCTTCTGCCTGTTTAGCAGTGTTCTCCTGCATTTCTTTAAGTGTGTTATTAAAGTCCTTCTTGAAGTCCTCTATCATCATCAGGAGATATGCTTTTAAATCCGTGTCTAACTTTTCCGGTGTGTTGGGGTGCCCTGGACTGGGCGAAGTGGGGGTGCTGGGTTCTAATGATGGTGGGTGGTCTTGGTTTCTGTTAGTAAGATTATTATGTTTACCTTTCGCCATCTGGTAATCTCTGGGGTTAGTCGTTATCGTTGTCACTGTTTAAAGATTGGAGCAGAAGCTGTGTTCCACTCACCAGCAGTCTCTAAATCCTGAGGCGGGGGTCGTGGGTAGCTGACGGTACCCCGGTGCTGGTCCAGCCGGAAGAGGCCTGTGGTCCTACTCGGGCCGTTTTTCTGCTTCCCTAACTAATGCAGTCTCTGGTCCTGCGTGCAATTGGATTGGAGCAGAAGCTGTGTTCCACTCTCCAGAAGTCTTAAGATCCTGTGGTGGGTGTTGTGGGTAGCTGGTGAGTGTCAGCCGACCCTGCGCCCCAGCTGCCCCCGTGCTTTTCTGACCGGAAGAGGGTTGTGGCCCTATGTAGGCCGGATTTCTCTCTCCCCAACCAGAGCAGTCTCAGGTCCCGCGTGATTGGACTGGAGCAGAAGCTGTGTTCCACTCACCAGCAGTCCCAAAATCCTGCGGCGGGGATCGTGGGTAGCTGGCGGGTGTCAGGCAACCCTGCGCTCCCGCTACCCCGGCGCTGATCCGGCCGGATGAGGCCTGTGGCCCTACTCAGGCCGGTTTCTGCTTCCCTAACTAATGCAGTCTCAGGTCCCGCGCAATTGGATTGGAGCAGAAGCTGTGTTCCACTCACCAGCAGTCCCAAAATCCTGAGGCAGGGGTCGTGGGTAGCTGGCGGGTGTCAGGCAACCCTGCGCTCCCGCTACCCCAGTGCTGATCCGGCCGGATGAGGCCTAGGGCCCTACTCAGGCCGGTTTCTGCTTCCCTAACTAATGCAGTCTCAGGTCCCGCGCAATTGGATTGGAGCAGAAGCTGTGCTCCACTCACCAGAAGTCTTAAGATCCTGTGGCGGGTGTTGTGGGTAGCTGGGGAGTGTCAGCAGACCCTGCGCCCCAGCTGCCCCGGTGCTTTTCTGACCGGAAGAGCCCACTACACTTTCTATATTGCACTTGTTGGCCTGAAAGCACTATATAACCTAGGAATCCTTAAATTGGTCCTGCCTTGGACTGCCGCACACTGGAATTACAGTATATATAACTACAACTGTCTGTTTTTCCTCATATGTTCTATTACATTTTGTTCTCAATAGGCTCTTAAGAACATAAAGCAGCTGGGTCTGGTGATAAATACCTATAATTCTAGCAACTCTGGAGACTAAGTTCAAGACCTACCTGGATTCCATAAAGTGTTCAAAGTCAGCATGCATAAATTGGTGAGACCTTTTTTCAAATAAGAATGTAAAATGATACACGGCTATATAAACTTGATGGTAGAGCAGTTACATAGCATAAGTAAGGTCCTAGAATTATTTCCTAGTACACAAAGATTGAAAATTGCATTTTTAATATGTCACTTGCTTATTTCTGCCATTAAAAAAGGTGTTTTGTATCCTCCTTGACAGATTGACTAGCTTAAACAATGAAACTTCAGTTTCTTGCAACTCTGGAGTCCTGAGTTCCATCAACAATTATGTGTTCTGTTTCTTCTGAGGTTTTTCTGTTTGACTTAAAGATGGCTGGGCTTTTGTTGTGTTATTACCTGTTCCTTCCTATATGTGTCTCCATTCTTGATATGTGTCCACATTTTCTTATTTCATAAGGACACTAGTCAGATGGAATTAGGGTCTACCTTAACAATGCAAACATATTTATATGATTCTTAAATTAATCACATCATTAAGAACCTAGTACTGCTATAGACAGTCTACTCTGGAATGGGACATGAACAAAGGCTTTTGCAGGAATGCACTGAGTGGTAACCCCTACTCTATAGAAATAGAAGACAGTGTGGAACTGCACTGAGCCACTGACATCAAGATTAAGAAGACTTGATGCAGTGTTTCATATCACTATAAGACAAAAGGAGGCTGTCAACATACACTGGCATGAAATCACCAGCTGCATATAATTTGTATTATCATATTGAAAGTATAAAGTACATAAATCCTCCTATTTTACACATTACTCAACAATTTATCCTGTTTTCATAAATATATTTTTTAATATATATGACTATAAAATAATATTTATTTACATTTATCTGCCACTTATCTTTACATGCATGAGACTCATACCATGATATTTATTTATTAGATTCTGTGCAATTACAGGGAGATTACCCTTAATAAGAATATCATAAGGCTAGTCTAGCTACTGGCTCATCTGTGTTCTCCAAATACTTGATGTTTGAAATACTCTGGATAAATTCTGCTTTAGCAGTCTGCCATCTTGGGGAAGCATATCACCCTGGTACATGCTGTTAGTCCATCATGACTCTGCAAGACTTAATGTTCTCATGTATTCTTCTCCTCAACACTCCTTCACTCTCACCCTTCTTCCTCCTTGTGATGCCTACCTGTGACTCCCAGCCTAGTAAATCAAACTCCACTATCTCTATTCAACTCAGTAACTGGCTGTCACCAGTTTTATTTAGCCAATAGTTTTAAATTGAGGAGCAAGGTTTACATAGCATCACTTGGTGTATGTGAGGATTTGCTAATGGAGGCAACCAGATCTTTGGCAGCCAATATTTTGCATTTAAATATAAAAGGCACCAGACCAACCGCCTACATATAGCATTCTAGGCAATAGTCTAGGAAATAATGACCTGGCTTCTAAGATTTGTGATTATCTAGACTTCTACAGCATTACTCTTTTGCAATGAAATGCATAAGTAAACTAGCAAACAGGAAGGGTGCTATTTCACCAATAAAATCCTTTCAAACTGAAGATGTATTCATAGAATTTGTGCTTTTTGACCAGGGTAAGACACTACAATAATTCTGAGTAGTAAAAATGATTGTGTTTCTTTTATTATTTTAAAATATGTCCACATGTTTTATATATGATCAAAGTATGTTTCCATTCTATATCATAGTTTTAATTGACCTTACAATTCTAAAATTAAATCTTTCATAGCTATATATGAATCTTAAATGCCTTGAGTTAACTTCGTGTTTGTGTTTGCACAAATTCTCCCAACTTAATCCCAAAGACAGAAAAACCAGTAGTTATAATCAGTTGCTTACATAGAAGATAGCAATGGCAGCTAAGCCATAGGCCATCATAAACACTGGAAAGTTGTTAGGCCAGAAGAAATAGTTCATGCCTACAATCTCAGTACACAAAGTAGAAAGTCAAGGGGATGATAATTCCATGACCACCCTCAGCTACACTATATAAATCCTGTTTCAATGCAAAACAAAACAAATATAAGCAGTGGGTTGCTATTGAGTGTTAAGTACATACAGACTTCAGGAAAGTTAAGTGAAAATAACTGCATGTTAATATACCTTGTATATAATATTTAAAACACAGAGTATGTCAATTAACATGCAGAATGTGCTATAGTGGGCAAGTGAGCTTCCAGGAGATTGCCTCCCATTTTGAACGTCTACAGTACATGTACCTTGGAGAAACAAACCTTCAAAGGTTTCTTGCTGCTGATGTGCCTTCTCAAATTTGTCATTACTGTATTCCTCATGTTTTTGACATGGTGTGATTGGACAAAGAAAGATACTTTCTGCCTATAGTCTATTATTGAATCCTATCTGTTACTATACTCTGTTGGGAAAATTTCCTGCAGATCAACATGATTATAAACTCTTGAAATAATATTGTTTAGATAGGTTAATGATTTTATAAAATTCTTGATTTGATTTGAATAATTTCAGTAAATTAGAATAATTGATAGAAAGTTTAAGGAGATGGTTTGTTTTGCCAGAATGATGTAATAAATTTAGAATCAAGAATAAAATGTGTGACCTCCTCATAGAATACTAAATAAAGGCTTCATGCCTAATAAAATTGGTACAGTGAGTTATAAGCATGTAATTTGCACTAGGAAGAAAAATACACTTAGAACATGTAGCTGCTTCTATTACGAATACTAATTATGTTTTCTCCAAAACTACTTACAGCACACAACATCTGGGAACCTACACTCAGATGGTTCTAATAAAGTGCCAACAACCAATAGCTCAGTAGGGAGACAAAGGTGAGATTTTAGGAGTTCCTGGGCTTGGGACCAGGAAAAGGAGAAGGAGGAAGGTAGATCCAACACACCAAGAGAATGTAGAGAAAAAGAGAAATGTCATGCCTGAGAAACATAGCCACCATGTGAATGAGTCAAAAGAGCACAGCCCAGAGGGCTGCCCAGCTGGGTCCAAAGCAGCCAAGATAGAACATAGAATTAGTAAGTAATAACTGAGTATTAATCACAGGGGGGTTAGGCAGTGTCTCAGCTATTGTGCTGTTTAAGGCATATTAAAATATAAAGGATATGTGTGTGTGTGTGTGTGTGTGTGTGTGTGTGTGTGTATCTTTCATTCAGGAACATAAGCCATTGGGTTGGGTAGCAGGAACCTGCTTCAGGATTCATTAATATTTATTTCAACAGGAACAAATTAATGATCAAGGAAAATGTTCATTTTTGATTAGGTTCATGGATGAGACCATAGGTCTCAGTGTTAAAAACTATTACTTTGCTGGGCTGAAAAGATGGATGATCAGTGGTTAAGAGAACTGACTGCTCTTCCAGAGGTCCTGAGTTCAATTCCCAGCAACCACATTTTGGCTCACAACAATCTGTAATGTGATCTGATGACTTCTTCTGGTGTGTCTGAAGAGAGTAATTGTGTACTCATATACATAAAATAAATAAATCTTTAAAAAAAACTATTGCTTTGCACTTATAATCAACATATGAGATAAAAGTGATAAAAATAATCCTTTGAACTTATAATAAACTTATGGAATGAAATATAGATAAACTTACTGCTTTGAAATTATACTCAACAATCCTGTTGTAACTCCTTCTTGTGTAACATGTTTTTCTTTTTCTTTCCTTCCTTTCTTTATTGATTCCTTTCTTTCTCTCTTTCTTTTTTTCATTTTAATTGTTTTATTTATTTACATTCCAAATGTTGCCTCTGCTTCCTGGTACCCCCCTCCAAGAGTTCTTCATCCCATCCCCTTCCCTTTGCTTCTGAAAAAGTACTCTACCACCCATCCACCACCACATCACACACACACACACACACACACACAACTTATCCCCCTTCTCTAGGACATCACGTTTCTGCATGTTTAGGTGCCTTCTCTCCCACTGAGGCCAGAAAAGGAAGTACACTGCTACCTATGTTCTAGGGCCTTCAGACCTATCCCTGTACGCTCTTTAGTTGGTGGCTTAGTCTCTGGGAGCTCCCAGAGGTCCAGGTTAGTTGATACTGTTGGTCTTCATATGGGTTGCCATCCCCTTCAACTCCTTCAATCCTTCCCCTAATTTTTCCATACTGGCCCCTGATCTCAGTCCATTGGTAAGCTGTAAGTATCTGTATCTGTCTCAGTCAACTGCTGGTATAGACTCTCAGAAGAGAGCCATGCTAGGATCCTATCTTCAAGCACAACATGGCATCAGTAATAATGGCAGGATTTGGTACCCACCCATGGGATGGTTGTCAAGTGGGTCCGATCACCTGATGACCTTTCTATCAATCTCTGCTCTATTGTTGTCCCTGCAATTCTGGGTCACTAATGTTGAAGATAGTTGGGTGGCCCCATCCATCCACCAGGAGCCCTGTCTGTCTACTGGATCCCTTTCGGTTCCACCTCTCCATTGTAGGGAATTTCATCTAAAGTCACCTCCATTGAGTCAGAGGAGCCTCTCTCATCTCAGGTCTCTGTAAATTTCTAGATGTTCCCCCTACCATCCCACCCCTGGCAACTGCATATTTTTATTCATTCTCCTGGCCCTCTGGACTTATCCCCTGTCTCCCTCCATACCTGACACTGCCACTCTCTCCCCCTCCTCCTCACCTCTCTCACTCAGTTCCCTCCCTCTCTCTGACTCCCATGATTATTTTGTTCCCCCTTTCTAAGTCGAATTGGAGCATCCTCACTTGGCTCCTCCTTTTTGTTAAATTTCTTACAGTCTGTGGGTTATATTACGGTTATTGTGTACATTTTGGCTAATATTCACTTATCAATGAGTATATACCATGCATGTCCTTTGGGGTCTGGGTTACTTTACTCAGGATGATATTTTCTAGTTCCATCCATTGGACTGCAAAATTCATGATGCCCTTGTTTTAAATAACCACTAAACTACCATATTCCACATCTATGACACACCTTAGAAATTGCAGTTTCTCCAGGCCATGTGCTTCTGCTCTGCTTTTCTTCTTCTTCCTACTCCCCTGTGACCTCTCCCTCTTCCATTTTCACCTTCTTCTCTCCCTCTCAATTTCTGCTAAACCTTCCCTTTTAGCTTCCCAATCATCAGCTCTCCTTTTTTTTTTGCAATTTAAGGTGGGAAGCAGGTTTACAGGAAATCACCTGAGTGCTGACTCATTCCTTGTGTGAAACCACTCACAGGCAAATGGAATTAACATCGAATTTAATTAGACCCAAGACTATCCACAACAGGATAGCACTGATCTGAAGATGCCATGTTGCCCTGGCTCTTGTTTTGTTCCTAAGAAGTCCTTTAGCTATCTGTTTGTCCCTAGAAGTTTCTAGTATAGCAGGTATAGGGAAACAAGGTACAATCTGGATGTTCCTCATGCAGCAGACCTCCTGTGGGCAGTTGTGAACTGGTTGTTCTTGGAATAGCTGGCCTGGATATTCCTGATTCCATGGGACATATTTTTTTCTTGGAGTCCAGCAGAGCAGTGTACAGAATATGGAGTTCCAGGTAGAGCCCACAATTGGCTCAAGGCAGCTGAGTGTTTCCTGTGGGTTAAGTAGAGAAATAGAGAGTAAGGAATTTGACCTGGTTATTCCTTGGTCTGAGGGTCTGGATATTCCTTGTTTTGGCAGGCCTTATGGTGGCTGGCAGAGCAGCAGTCAGACAATAGTGCTCCAGTGAAACTCTTGCAGCTATCTAAGGGCAGCTGGGCATGGATGGCCCTGGGGAAGGGCAGGTTAATTGTGGGGAAGGAATCAAACCAGGTTGTTACTTGTTCAATGACTGTTGATGTCCCTCATTTTATTCCTCACATGAAAGCTGGGCAGAGCATATCAACATAAATAAAAGAGTCTCAAGAGCAGTCAAAAGAGTCTAGATAAACCCACCCCATGAGTTAGGAGACCCTCAAAACACCAAGCTAACTTCTGCAACATATTTGCAAATAACCTGATGCCACATAGAGACCACATGTTTGCCACTTAAGATTCTGTGAGCCCATATATGCCCTGCTTAGTTGATTCAGTGGGCCATGTTTTCTTAGCATTCTCTATTCCCCCTAAGTACTATGATTTTTCTGACCACTCATACTTGGAATTCCCTAAACTCCTAAGAAAAGGAACTAATGAAGGCACCCAATATGTTCTCTCTCTCTCTCTCTCTCTCTCTCTCTCTCTCTCTCTCTCTCTCTCTCTCTCTCCAATGACTGTATTTTTATAGTTTGATAAAAGGCTACAAATGGGAGGAGAGGCCTGTGGTCCTGTGAAGGTTCTATGCCCCAGTATAGGGGACTGCTAGGGATAGGAAGAGGGAGGGGGTAGGTTGGTGAGCAGGGGTGGGGGGGTGGAAGGGATAGGGGGTTTTCAGAGAAGAAACTAGGAAGGGAATAACATTTGAAATGTAAATAAAGAAAATATCTAATAAAAAACCCATTGTCATGTTTTAAAAAAGAATGTAAGTATATCATAGGATGCAATCTATTATATTATTATCCATGGTATTAAAAAGGCAAGAATATCCCCCATAAAAAATTAAAGTTCATTTGGCATAAAAATATCTCATAAGACAAAGTCTTACCCCCAAACCATAATACAATGTCTTAAGCGCCGCTGATGCTATTTCCCCTCTGCTGTCTCAAGAAGAAAGGCCAAGAAAAAAGACACCTCATTGTGGCTGTCCTCTAGCAGTTGAGGCATACTTTGTGACTGATTACAGCTGTTTGAAATTCTCTTGGTAATTTTTGCTCCTGATTTGGGATCCTGAGGAGACATATCACCAGGATAGATGCTGTTATTACATTATGAATCATGGAGATATACTGATCTCCTCATTATCTTCCTCTCCTTCCTCCTCCTCATGCTACCTAATTGCAATCCCCTGGCATAGTAAATCAATCTGCATGTCTCTGTCTCTTTCCCCCAGTTATTGACTGTCACCAGCTTTATGTAACCAATATGTTAATTCAGGAGAAGTGTTTATATAGGATCACTTGGTGTATATAACGATCAGCACTTAGGGACAACCTAACAATTTTACAATTAAATATATTTTCATAGCAATATAGGAATCTTAAATGGCCATAAGATAACTTCTTGTGTTTGTTTGCAAATTCTCCTAACTTAATCTCAATGACAGCAGCAAAAATACCTATAATCAGTTCCTTGTACAGGAATTTGGGATGACATCTATGCCAGCATCCAGCAACCATCAACACTGGGAAGTTGTTAGGCCAGAAGTAATGGTGTGTGCCTATAATCTCAATACTCAAAAGAGAAAGTCAAGAGGATGATAATTTCATAGTTATCCTGGGCTACACTATATAAATCCCATCTCAGTGCAAAACAAAACAAAAATAAGCAGTGGGAACCTATTGAGTAGTAAGTAAATTCTGACTTTCTGACTTCAGAAAAGTTAAGTGAAAAATAATTGTATGTTTATTTTCCTTGAATATGATATTTAAAACTCAGAATGTGGCAAAATAAATGTTACACAGAAAGAGCTGCAGTGGGCAAGTGAACTTCCTGTAGATGGACCACCATTTTGAATAGCTGCAATGGGTGTACTTTGGAAAGACACACCTTCATGGGCTTCATCTCATGATTTCTTCTTGCAGCTGATGTGCCTTCTCAAGTTTGTCTATACTGTATTCCCCATTTTTTTTTCTGGTCTATAGTGATTGGGCAAAGAAAGTCACTTTCTGCCTATAGTCTGTTATTCGTGATTTACAGATGTCGAACACTGCTGTGAAAATTTCATTGCAGATCAACATAATGATGAACTCTTATGAAATAATACTGTTTACATCGGGTTAATTATTTTACAGACTTCTTGATTTGAATTAAACAGTTTCAGGAAGTGAGAATAATTGATAGAAACTTATGGAGTTTGTTTAAGTTAATTTGCAGAAAGGTATAATAAAGTTAGAAACAAGAAGAGAAAGTGTCCCCTCCTCACAGAATAGTAAGTATAAATGAGATAGAAGAGGGATTCAGTGAGCTTTCATGTGTTATAAGCATTTAAATTGCACTAAGAAGGAAAATAGACTTAGAACAAATTAACGATGGAGGAAAATATTCTTTCAAGGTTATGTTGTGTTGTAAATTGCTGTCTATTTTTTTCTGCCCTCTCAAAAAAGCCATGTGTACTCAGATGAGGTCAGGTGAAAATCTTAATTATTCAGATAAGACTAGAGTCTGTGATTGAGCGGTGGAAGGAGGGGACAAAGCTGAAAGTTTCAGAGAGGGAAAACAGAGGAAAAAAAGACAGAGATGGAGACAGAGATGAGAGAGACAAGATAGAACCTGAGGAAGAGGATGAGCCAGAACAATGTGGTCTTAGGAGCCACAAGTAATTGGGGATATCTTATACAGTTGATTAAGTAATGTAGGGCACATCTGTCCAATCTATGTGTGCAGCTTGTATGTCAATGAGTTTTGAGTTCTTTGTGGGGGCATTTTGGGGGTTAAAAATTTACTAGTATATATCTGGTTGATAAATTACAAGCTTCTTGGGTTTACATTTTATGTGGCCAGGGAAATAGAGCCAGCAGAGAGAATGGTCTGGGAAGATATGAGTAGTTCAGCAGCCACTAACAATGGGAAACTTGAAAGACCTTGGCTTGCAACTCCCTGTGGGGATGGTGAAACCACCATTGCCAGTGAGGGCGCAGGGAATAAGGCCACATGTCTCAGTGTAAAAATTATTACTTTGAACTTATAATGAACATATAGAATAAAAATTAGGAAAAACTATTCCTTTGAACTTCTAATGAGCTTATAGAATAAAAGATAGATATAAGTACTGCTTTGTGCTTATAGTCAACAAAACTGTTACAACTCCCTCTTGTTCAAGATTCTATCAGTTTTTTTTAATTTTTAATATTTTTATTACATATTTTCCTCAATTAAATTTCCAATGCTATCCCAAAACTCCCCCATACCCTCCCACCCACTCCCCTACCCATCCACTCCCACTTTTTGGCCCTGGCGTTCCCCTGTACTGGGACATATAAAGTTTGTGTGTCCAATGGGCCTCTCTTTCCAGTGATGGCCGACTAGGCCACCTTATAATACATATGCACCTAGAGTCAAGAGCTCCGAGTTACTGGTTAGTTCAGAATGTTGTTCCACCTATAGGGTTGCAGATCCCTTTAGCTCCTTGGGTACTTTCTCTAGCTCCTCCATTGGGAGCCCTGTGATCCATCCAATACCTGAATGTGAGCATCCACTAATGTGTTTGCTAGGCCCCGGCATAGTCTCACAAGAGACAGCTATATCTGGGTCCTTTCAGCAAAATCTTGCTAGTGTATGCAATGGTGTCAGCGTTTAGAAGCTGATTATGGGGTGGAACCCTGGATATGGCAGTCTCTAGATGGTACATCCTTTAGTCAGAGTTCCAAACTTTGTCTCTGTAACTCCTTCCATGGGTGTTTTGTTCCCAATTCTAAGGAGGAACACAGTGTCCACACTTTGGTCTTCATTCTTCTTGAGTTTCATGTGTTTAGCAAATAGTATCTTATATCTTGGGTATCCTAAGTTTTGGATATTATCCACATATCAGTGAGTTCCTTTGTGATTGTGTTACCTCACTCAGGATGATGCCCTCCAGGTCCATCCATTTGGCTAGGAACTTAATAAATTCATTCTTTTTAATAGCTGAGTAGTACTCCATTGTGTAAATGTACCATATTTTCTGTATCCATTCCTCTCTTGAGGGGCATCTGGGTTCTTTCCAGCTTCTGGCTATTATAAATAAGGCTGCTATGAACATAGTGGAGCATGTGTTATTCTTACCGGTTGGGACATCTTCTGATTATATGCCCAGGAGAGGTATTGCTGGATCCTCCAGTAATACTATGTCCAATTTTCTAAGGAACCACCAGACTGATTTCCAGAGTGGCTGTACAAGCTTGCAATCCAACCAATAATGGAGGAGTGTTCCTCTTTATACACATCCTGGCCAGCATCTGCTGTCACCAGAATTTTTGATCTTAGCCATTCTGACTAGGTGGAATCTCAGGGTTGTTTTGATTTGCATTTCCCTGATGATTAAGGATGTTGAACATATTTTCAGGTGCTTCTCTGCCATTCAGTATTCCTCAGGTGAGAATTCTTTGTTCAGTTCTGAGCCCCATTTTTAATGGGGTTATTTAATTTTCTGGAGTCCACCTTCTTGAGTTCTTTATATATATTGGATATTAGTCGCCTATCTGATTTAGGATAGATAAAGATCCTTTCCCAATTTGTTGGTGGTCTTTTTGTCTTATTGACGTTGGCTTTTGCCTTGTAGAAGCTTTGCAGTTTCATGAGGTCCCATTAGTCAACTCTCGATCTTACAGCACAAGCCATTGCTGTTCTATTCAAGCATTTTTCCCCTGTTCCCATGTCTTCAAGGCTTTTCCCCACTTTCTCCTCTATAAGTTCCAGTGTCTCTGGTTTTATGTGAAGTTTCTTGATCCACTTAGATTTGACCTTAGTACAAGGAGATAGGAATGGATCGATTCGCATTCTTCTACATGATAACAACCAGTTGTGCCACCATCATTTGTTGAAAATGCTGTCTTTCTTCCACTGGATGTTTTTAGCTCCCTTGTCGAAGATCAAATGACCATAGGTGTGTGGGTTCATTTCTGGGTCTTCAATTCTATTCCATTCATTGGTCTACTTGTCTGTCACTATAACAGTACCATGCAGTTTTTATCACAATTGCTCTGTAGTAAAACTTTAGGTCAGGCATGGTGATTCCACCAGAGGTTCTTTTATCCTTGAGAAGAGTTTTTGCTATCCTAGGATTTTTGATATTCCAGATGAATTTGGAGATTGCTCTTTCTAATTTGTTGAAGAATTGAGTTGGAATTTTGATGGGGATTGCAGTGAATCTGTAGATTGCTTTTGGCAAGATAGCCATTTTTACAATTTTGATCCTGCCAATCCATGAGCATGGGAGAACTTTCCATCTTCCGAGATCATCTTTAATTTCTTTCTTCAGAGACTTGAAGTTTTTATCATACAGATCTTTCACTTCCTAAGTTAGAGTCACGCAAAGATATTTTATATTATTTGTGACTATTGAGAATGGTGTTGTTTCCCTAATTTCTTTCTCAGCCTGTTTATTCTTTGTGTAGAGAAAGGCCATTGACTTGTTTGAGTTAATTTTATTTTATTTTTTTTTTAATTTTTAATATTTTTATTACATATTTTCCTCAATTACATTTCCAATGCTATCCCAAAAGTCCCCCATAGCGCCCCCCACTTCCCTACCCACCCATTCCCATTCTTTTGGCCCTGGCATTCCCGTATATTGGGGCATATAAAGTTTGCAAGTCCAATGGGCCTCTCTTTCCATTGATGGCTGACTAGACCATCTTTCGATACATATGCAGCTAGAGACAAGAGCTCCGGGGTTCTGGTTAGTTCATCATGTTGTTCCAACAATAGGGTTGCAGATCCCTTTAGCTCCTTGGGTACTTTCTCTAGCTTCTCCATTGGGAGCCCTGTGATACATCCAATAGCTGACTGTGAACATCCACTCCTGTGTTTGCTAGGCCACGGCATCATCTCACAAGAGACAGCTATATTTGGGTCCTTTCAGCAAAATCTTGCTAGTGTATGCAATGGTGTCAGCGTTTAGAAGCTGCTTATGGGATGGATCCCTGGATACGGCAGTCTCTAAATGGTCCATCCTTTCATCACAGCTACGAACTTTGTCTCTGTAACTCCTTCTCAGGGTGTTTTGTTCCCAATTCTAAGAAGGGGCACAGTATCCACACTTTGGTCTTCATTCTTCTTGAGTTTCATGTGTTTAGCAAATTGTATCTCATATCTTGGGTATCCTAAGTTTTGGGCTTATATCCACTTATCAGTGAATACATATTGTGTGAGTACTTTTGTGATTGTGTTACTTCACTCAAGATGATGCCCTCCAGGTCCATCCATTTGGCTAGGAATTTCATAAATTCATTCTTTTTAATAGCTGAGTAGTACTCCATTGTGTAAATGTACCATAATTTCTGTATCCATTCCTCTGTTGAGGGACATCTGGGTTCTTTCCAGCTTCTGGCTATTATAAATAAGGCTGCTATGAACATAGCGGAGCATGTGTCCTTCTTACCGGTTGGGACATCTTCTGGATATATGCCCAGGAGAGGTATTGCGGGATCCTCTGGTAGTACTATGTCCAATTTTCTGAGGAACCGCCAGACTGATTTCCAGAGTGGTTGTACAAGCTTGCAATCCCACCAACAATGGAGGAGTGTTCCTCTTTCTCCACATCCTCGCCAGCATCTGCTGTCACCTGAATTTTTGATCTTAGCCATTCTGACCGGTGTGAGGTGGAATCTCAGGGTTGTTTTGATTTGCATTTCCCTGATGATTAAGGATGTTGAACATTTTTTCAGGTGCTTCTCTGCCATTCGGTATTCCTCAGGTGAGAATTCTTTGTTCAGTTCTGAGACCCATTTTTTAATGGGGTTATTTGACTTTCTGGAGTCCACCTTCTTGAGTTCTTTATATATGTTGGATATTAGTCCCTTATCTGATTTAGGATAGGTGAAGATCCTTTCCCAATCTGTTGGTGGTTTTTTTGTCTTATTGATGGTGTCTTTAGCCTTGCAGAAGCTTTGTAGTTTCATGAGGTCCCACTTGTCAATTCTCGATCTTACAGCACAAGCCATTACTGTTCTATTCAGGAATTTTTCCCCTGTGCCCATATCTTCAAGGCTTTTCCCCACTTTCTCCTCTATAAGTTTCAGTGTCTCTGGTTTTATGTGAAGTTCCTTGATCCACTTAGACTTGACCTTAGTACAAGGAGATAGGAATGGATCGATTCGCATTCTTCTACATGTTAACAACCAGTTGTGCCAGCACCATTTGTTGAAAATGCTGTCTTTCTTCCACTGGATGTTTTTAGCTCCCTTGTCGAAGATCAAGTGACCATAGGTGTGTGGGTTCATTTCTGGGTCTTCAATTCTATTCCATTGGTCTATTTGTCTGTCACTATACCAGTACCATGCAGTTTTTATCACAATTGCTCTGTAGTAAAGCTTTAGGTCCGGCATGGTGATTCCACCAGAGGTTCTTTTATCCTTGAGAAGAGTTTTTGCTATCCTAGGTTTTTTGTTATTCCAGATGAATTTGCAGATTGCACTTTCTAATTCGTTGAAGAATTGAGTTGGAATTTTGAGGGGATTGCATTGAATCTGTAGATTGCTTTTGGCAAGATAGCCATTTTTACAATGTTGATCCTGCCAATCCATGAGCATGGGAGATCTTTCCATCTTCTGAGATCTTCTATAATTTCTTTCTTCAGAGACTTGAAGTTTTTATTATACAGATCTTTCACTTCCTTAGTTAGAGTCACGCCAAGATATTTTATATTATTTGTGACTATTGAGAAGGGTGTTGTTTCCCTAATTTCTTTCTCAGCCTGTTTATTCTTTGTGTAGAGAAAGGCCATTGACTTGTTTGACTTAATTTTATATCCAGCTACTTCACCGAAGCTGTTTATCAGGCTTAGGAGTTCTCTGGTGGAATTTTTAGGGTCACTTATATATACTATCATATCATCTGCAAAAAGTGATATTTTGACTTCATCTTTTCCAATTTGTATCCCTTTGATCTCCTTTTGTTGTCGAATTGCTCTGGCTAGGACTTCAAGTACAATGTTGAATAGGTATGGAGAAAGTGGACAGCCTTGTCTAGTCCCTGATTTTAGAGGGATTGCTTCAAGCTTCTCACCATTTACTTTGATGTTGGCTACTGGTTTGCTGTAGATTGCTTTTATCATGTTTAGGTATGGGCCTTGAATTCCTGATCTTTCCAAGACTTTTATCATGAATGGGTGTTGGATTTTGTCAAATGCTTTTTCAGCATCTAATGAGATGATCATGTGGTTTTTGTCTTTGAGTTTGTTTATATAATGGATTACACTGATGGATTTCCATATATTAAACCATCCCTGAATCCCTGGAATAAAACCTACTTGGTCAGGATGGATGCTTGCTTTAATGTGTTCTTGGATTCAGTTAGCGAGTATTTCATTGAGTATTTTTGCATTGATATTCATAAGGGAAATTGGTCTGAAGTTCTCTTTGTTGGATCTTTCTGTAGTTTAGGTATCAGAGTAATTGTGGCTTCATAGAATGAGGGGGTAGAGTTTCTTCTACTTCTATTTTGTGGAATAGTTTGTGCAGAACTGGAATTAGATCTTCTTTGAAGGTCTGGTAGAACTCTGCACTAAATCCATCTGGTCCTGGGCTTTTTTTGGCTGGGAGACTATTAATGACTGATTCTATTTCTTTAGGGGATATGGGACTGTTGAGATCGTTAAATTGATCCTGATTTAAATGTGGTACCTGGTATTTGTCTAGAAATTTGTCCATTTCATCTAGGTTTTCCAGTTTTGTTGAGTATAGCCTTTTGTAGAAGGATCTGATGGTGTTTTGGATTTCTTCAGGATCTGTTGTTATGTCTCCCTTTTCATTTCTGATTTTGTTACTTAGGATGTTGTCCCTGTGCCGTCTAGTCAGTCTAGCTAAGAGTTTATCTATCTTGTTGATTTTCTCAACGAACCAACTCCTTGTTTGGTTAATTCTTTGAATAGTTCTTCTTTTTTCCACTTGGTTGATTTCACCCCTGAGTTTGATTATTTCCTGCTGTCTACTCCACTAGGGTGAATTTTCTTCCTTTTTTTCTAGATCTTTTAGATGTGTTGTCAAGCTGCTAGTGTGTGCTCTCTCCAGTTTCTTTTTGGAGGCACTCAGAGCTATGAGTTTCCCTCTTAGAAATGCATTCATTGTGTCCCATAGGTTTGGGTATGTTGTGGCTTCATTTTCATTAAACTCTAAAAAGTCTTTCATTTATTTCTTTATTCCTTCCTTGACCAAGGTATCATTGCGAAGAGTGTTATTCAGTTTCCACGTGAATGTTGGCTTTCCATTTTTTATGTTGTTATTGAAGATCAGCCTTAGTCCATGGTGGTCTGATATGATGCATGGGACAATTTTAATATTTTTGTATCTGTTGAGCCCAGTTTTCTGACCAATTATATAATCAATTTTGGAGAAGTTCCATGAGGTCCTGAGAAGAAGGTATATCCTTTTGATTTAGGATAAAATATTCTATAGATATCTGTTAAGTCCATTTGTTTCATAACTTCTGTTAGTTTCACTGTGTCCCTGTTTAGTTTCTGTTTCCATGATCTGTCCATTGATGAAATTGTTGTGTTCAAATCTCCCACTATTATTGTGTGAGGTGCAATGTGTGCTTTGAGCTTTACTAAAGTGTCTTTAATGAATGTGGCTGCCCTTGTATTTGGAGCATAGATATTCAGAATTGAGAGTTCCTCTTGGAGAATTTTACCTTTGATGAGTATGAAGTGTCCCTCCTTGATTTTTTTGATAACTTTGGGCTGGGAATCAATTTTATTTGATATTAGAATGGCTACTCCAGCTTGTTTCTTCAGACTGTTTGCTTGGAAAATTGTTTTCCAGCCTTTCACTCTGAGGTAGTGTCTGTCTTTTTCCCTGAGATGGGTTTCCTGTAAGCAGCAGAATGTTGGGTCCTGTTTGTGTAGCCAGTCTGTTAGTCTATGTCTTTTTATTGGGGAATTGAGTGCATTGATATTAAGAGATATTAAGGAAACGTAATTGTTGCTTCCTTTTATTTTTGTTGTTAGAGTTGGCATTCTGTTCTTGTGGCAGTCTTCTTTTTGGTTTGTTAAGGGATTAATTTCTTGCTTTTTCTAGGTCGTGATTTCTGTCCTTGTATTGGTTTTTTTTCTCTTATTATCCTTTGAAGGGCTGGATCCTGGAAAGATAATGTATGAATTTGGTTTTGCCTTGGAATACTTTTGATTCTCCATCTATGGTAATTGAGAGTTTTCTGGGTATAGTAGCCTGGGCTGGCATTTGTGTTCTCTTAGTGTCTGTATAACATCTGTCCAGGCTCTTCTTGTTTACATAGTCTCTGGTGAAAAGTCTGGTGTAATTCTGATAGGCCTGCCTGTATATGTTACTTGACCTTTCTCCCTTACTGCTTTTAATATTCTATCTTTCTTTAGTGCATTTGATGTTCTGTTTATTATGTGTCGGGTGGAATTTCTTTTCTGGTCCAGTCTATTTGGAGTTCTGTAGGCTTCTTGTATGATCATGGGCATGTCTTTCTTTAGGTTTGGGAAGTTTTCTTCTATTATTTTGTTGAAGATATTTGCTGGTCCTTTAAGTTGAAAATCTTCATTCTCATCTACTCCTGTTATCCATAGGTTTGGTCTTCTCATTTTGTCCTGTATTTCCTGGATGTTTTGAGTTAGGATCCTTTTGCATTTTGTATTTTCTTTGATTGTTGTGCTGATGTTCTCTATGGAATCTTCAGCACCTGAGATTCTCTCTTCCATCTCTTGTATTCTGTTGCTGATGCTTGCATCTATGGTTCCAGATTTCTTTCCTAGGGTTTCTATCTCCATTGTTGCCTCACTTTGGGTTTTGTTTATTGTGTCTACTTCCCTTTTTAGGTCTAGTATTGTTTTGTTCGTTTCCATCACCTGTTTGTATGTGTTTTCCTGTTTCTCTTTAAGGACTTCTACCTGTTTTGTTGTGTCTTCCTGTTTTTCTTTAAAGACTTGTAACTCTTTAGCAGTGTTCTCCTGTATTTCTTTAAGTGAGTTATTAAAGTCCTTCTTGATGTCCTCTACCATCATCATGAGATATGCTTTTAAATCCGGGTCTAGATTTTCGGTTGCATTGGGGTGCCCAGGACTAGGTGGGGTGGGAGTGCTGCCTTCTGATGATGGTGAGTGGTCCTGATTTCTGTTAGTAGGATTCTTACGTTTGCCTTTCGCCATCTGGTAATCTCTGAAGCTAGCTGTTATAGTTGTCTCTGGTTAGAGCTTGTTCCTCAGGTGACTCTGTTAGCCTCTATTAGCAGACCTGTTAGGGTAGCTCTCTCCTTAGTTTCAGTGGTCAGAGTATTCACTGCAAGCAAGCTCTCTTCTTGCAGGGAAGGTGCCCAGATATCTGGTGTTCGGACCTGCCTCCTGGCTGAAGTTGTGTTCCACTCACCAGAAGTCTTAGGATCCCATGGGGAATCCTGTGTGGGTCCTTTCGGGTGTCCGGAGATTCCGTGGGCAAGGCACCCAGGTGCTGGAGTGGACAGGAAGGGACTTCTGCCCCAGCTCAGGCCGGGTTTTCTGCGTCCCTAGTTAATGCACTCTCAGGTCCTGGGCGATTGGATTGGAGCAGACTCTGTGTTCCACTCACCAGATGTCTTAGGATCCCATGGGGAATCCTGTGTGGGTCCTTGTGGATGTTTGGAGTCTCCGCAGCAAGGCACCCCTATCTATCAGTATTTGAGTAAGAGGGAGTAATTCTTGCTCTTAAATAATGAACTTTATTTCAAATGCTATAAAAAGGCTAAGAAAAAAAAACTAAAATTGTTAGAGCTTGTTCATTAGAGTTTTGCTCTATCCATGAGCAATTTGAATATGTATGTGTGTAAATTGGTTAGAGCTTGCTCAAAAGCTTGCTCTATCTAATAAATGTGTGTATATAAAATGGGTAGAGCTTGCTCGATAGAGATTTGAAAGTAAACCCAGTGTATGAATGTGTGACTGTATAATTTATGCATGTACATAAGGATGTACATATATGTACGTGTGTATATATGTATGAATGCATGTGTATTATGTTCTTGGAGCTTCCTTTTTGGAGCTTAATTGTGGAAGCCGGCTTTGCTTCAAGTATGTGTGTGCTTGACCTTTTTTCTCCCATTTTTTCTCTCTAATTGCTGGCCACTAATAGTGGTAGTCATTAAGAGTGTTTGTGTGTGTGTGTGTTTGTGTGTGTGGAGGGGTCTGTATTTAATTTTTTTATTCCTTTTTCTTTAACACTAATAGTTGGCCACTATCAGTGACAGCTCCTGCTAAATACTATTAATAGTAGCTTAAGTTGCTTGGCAGCATCACAGGCCCATTCTCTTTCTTTTCTCATGTCATCTGCCACTATCAGTAGAGGATAAATTCTCATGCCATCAACACCAGTATTTCCCTCCTCCCTTTCTCTATACAATCACTTCCCACTACCAGCAGAGACCAACTGCTATCAGAACCAACCTGAATCACCAACACCATATGCACTCTGTGTCAAGTTTACCCTATGAGGTGAAAGCTGACCTTCAATAAGAACATAGTATTTTGAAATGTATATTATTTATTTAATGTATAACACAGCAGTTTTATTAGCCATGCAGAATCTAGGACTAAGAGAACAAATACTCAAAACTTACAAAATGAAGACACAAACACAAACAGTTCCCCTGGTCTTCCCACTTGACAAAATTGACAAAAGAGGAAGAAATGACACAGGGATAAGAATTTCCACTTAATTTGTATTGCAACATTTATTGATGCCTAGCCATTCCTGAACAATTTTACAACTGTGCATCAGTACCGACAAAAAGTCATCCATTCTGAAGGACATGCAAATATTTATTATTTAAATTTTGGTTCATGAATTACACTAGAGACTGCTTATATATGAATATCCTCTGAGCTTCAGAATATGGAGAAAGAAGGAAAGAAAGTCAATTGTATGGTTGATATCACTTTGGCTTTTATTGTGCTAAATTGTCATTTATTCTTTCTCTCACACAGCCCCAATTCAACCTCATTTAATAATTGTTCACACTTATATGTACTGTCCTCCTCCTCTTCCTCCTTCTCTTTCTTCTTCTTCTGATTTCATGGCATTCGTCTCTTTACCATAACCATTCCAAATCATCAAAAAGATTGGTCCTGCGTCTGACACTGAACTTGCCTCCTCCCTCTGCTTAAATGTTCAGTGGAGGACCCTGTCCTCAGTAAGGTCACCTGCCATCTGCTCAGAGATATTCCTACCAGTCAACTCAAGATAATAATATAATGGTCTGCAATTAAAATTGCATTTGCTCAAGATATTGCATATCATTTCCTAATACAAACTCACAGACACAAAAATTATTTTTAACCCTCTTACTTGTGTATAGCCTTTTGAAATCTCAAGCATATTCACCTTTCTTCAGAGCTATATTGTTTTTTAATTTTTTTAAACTCACAATCAAAGCTGGGCTAAACAAATCAACATAAATAAGAGTCCCAAGGGCAGACAAAAGAGTCAAGAGACTGTTCCCAAAGTTAGGGAACCATCAAAACACCAAGCTAACTTCTGCAACATATATTCAGACGACTTGGAATCACATGAAGACCACTTCTTTCTGTGAGTTCATATTTCTCCTGCTTAGTTGATTCAGTGGGCCAAGTTTTCTCAGCACCCTCTAACCCCTCTGAGTCCTATAATTTTTCCAACCACTCATCCTTGGGATTCTCCAAACTCCTAAGAGAAGGAACTAATGAAGACCTCCAATTTGGACTCTCTCTCTACATACTGACTGGATGTACTTTTGTTGTTTGATGGAAGTCTACAAGTCTTGATTTCTACAATGGGATGTGTGCTCGGTTTATATTTACTCCTCTAGTAAACTACATCGTTTAATGTACTACTCTGGGTTGGAATGAAAGTGGAAATTATTAAAGGGAAAGAAAAGAGTACTAAAAAATTAGTATTATATGATTTGTTTGAGTAAAAGACAAAATTTCTCTACTGATAACTAGTAAACTTGCTCAGTCATATTCTACACAATGGAGACATAACAGGTACTTATACACAAATGCCCTCACATCCATGAGGGAAATATTTAATATAGGTTCCCTTTACCATAAATAATCTAAATTGTTCCATTTCTGGTCGGAGACCACTGAAATAACAACAAACTCAACAACCCCTCTTTACTAAACTGCTATAAGACTATAGAAAAAAAAAAAAAGACCAATTGTTTGTTGGGTTTATTGTTGGGTTGGTTGGTTGGTGGGTTGGTTGGTTGGTTGGTTGCTTGGTTGGATGAATGGTTTTGATAACACAGTCTCCTTACATAACAATACTGAGTTGGAACTCACTATGCAGGTCAGGAAGGCCTTGAACTTGGTGATTTTCATGCCTCAGATGCCAATCTGTAGGATTACATTACATGTCACCACAACTGGCAGTATTTTTATTCATTTATTTATTTGCTTGTTTCTTTTGTTTGTATGTATATTTGTTTGCTTTCTCTGTATAGGCTCTTAAGAACATAAAGTAGCTGAGCCTGGTGATACATCCCTATAATACTAGCAAGTGTAGATACTAAGTTCAAGACCTATGCAGACTCCATAAAGTGATTATAGTCAGCATACTTTGAGAACTTGTTTCAAATACAAAAGTAAAAATAGGAATGGTTATATATAGTGCAATGATGAAGCAATTCATAGCATAAAAGTCCTGTCTTTAACAGGGGGCACATAAAGCTTGAAAATTGTATTTTTAACCAATGTATCAATTGCTTAATTCTAACATAAAAATTCATTAAATAATGCAACTTTATAGATGGCTTGAACAAGTAGAGATGATTTTCTTGTAGCTCTGGAGGCTAAAAGTCCATCATTAATTGTGGGTTCTGTTACTTCTAAGACTTCTTTATTTGGTTTACAGATGCCTGTGCTTTTGCTGCGTTCTCACCTGGTTCTTCCTATGTGTATGCTCATTCTGGATCTATATCTGTTCTCATTTTATTATAAGGACACTAGTAAGTTTGGCTTAAGGCCCATCTTAACATCACAAATTTACTTATATGAGTCTTAAATGGTTACCATCCTTAAGAGCCCAGTACTGTGATTGTCAGTCCACTGTCCTGGAGAATGGGGCACCTACAATAACTCCTGCAGGAACATACCTACATGTTAACCACTATTCTGCAAGAAAGTGAAGACAGTGTGGACCTGCACTACGACAGAAATACCATGATATGTGAGACTCAACATTGTGTTTCATATCATAAAGAGACAAAAAAGAAGCTGTCAACCTAATGCATGAAATCACAAACTGCTTAGAATTTTATTGAAAGGATTAAATCATATGTACATGTACAATCCTATTTTGCAGATGGCTCAACAATTTATACTGTCCTCAGAAAGAAGTCCTTAAATATATACATTAGCCTGTGCTTGAGTCTCAGACACAATGACCTAATATGTATGACTACTGGTTACCTTGATTTCTTGGGTATTATTGATTTTCATTAAATTAGCAAATAAGTAAATATTTAAGAATGGTACTATTTCTTCAATAAAATCTGTTCAAAATGAACTCATGAGACCTGGTGCTTGTCTAGCATGAGAATAGGCTACATTCAATCCCAATAGTACAAAAAAAAGTATATTCCCTTAACTATTTTTTCATTTTTTTATTTTTTTAATTAGGTATTTTCTTCATTTACATTTCCAATGCTACCCCCAAAAGTCCCTCAAACCCTCCCCCCACTCCCCCCCTCTACTCCCACTTCTTGGCCCTGGCATTCCCCTGTACTGAGGCATATAAAGTTTGCAAGACCAATGGGCCTCTCTTTCCACTGATGGCCGACTAGGTCAACTTCTGATACTTATGCAGCTAGAGACACGAGCTCCTGGGGATACTGGTTAGTTCATGTTGCTGTTCCACCTATAGGGTTTCAGACCCCTTTAGCTCCATGGGTACTTTCTCTGGCTCCTCCATCGGGGACCCTGTGATCCATCCAATAGCTGACTGTGAGCATCCACTTCTGTGTTTGCAAGGCCCTGGCATAGGCTCACAAGAGACAGCTATATCAGGGTCCTTTCAGCAAAATCTTGCTAGTGTTTGATACAATTTGCAAAACACATTAAACTCAAGAAGAACAAAGACGAAAATGTGGACACTTTGCTCTTTCTTAGAAATGGGAACAAAACACCCATGGAAGGAGTTACAGAGACAAAGATTGGAGCTGAGATGAAAGGATGAACCATCTAGTGACTGCCATACCCGGGGATCCATCCCATATTTTTTAATGTTGTTTTTTTCTCCATATGTTGATTCCTATGTTTTATATGTGCCAAATTATATTTGCATTCTATATTATAGTTCAAATTGATCTTACAACTTTTAACAATACATATGGATCTTACATGAATATCTATAGATCGTAAATGCTCCTGAATTAATTCAAAGTATGTATTAACAGAAATTCTTCCCTAAATCCATTGCAGTAACTCTAAAACCAATACCTATAATCATGTGCTTACACAGACACTACTACTTGCAGCTATGTTGCAACTACTAGCAGATCATCATCAACCTGAAGTTTACAGGTTTACAGTCAAATGTTGTAAAGAATGGAGTAGTGGTGCATGCATACAATCTCAGTACTCAAAAGATAAAGTCAAGAGGATCATCATAGCTCACCCCACCCCTACCCCCGGGCTGCACACCTTAATCTTTCTCAAGGCAAAGAAAGACATAAATCAGCAGTGAAAGGCTATTGAGTATCAAAGAAATGTTGAGCATGAGAAGTTATATGAGAAAAGAACATGTTTATGTATCTGTAATATGACAGTATATAGCGTTTTAAATGTGCATCATTTATTTCATGTGTACCACAACGTTTTATTATTAGCTGTCCATAATCTAAGACTGAGAAAACAAGAGTCAAAATCTACAGAATCCAGACTCAAACCCAAACCCATTACACTGTTGTTTAGATTTGACACAACTAAATGAGGACACAAAGAAATGAGATCAAGGGATTCCCAACTAACACCTATTGCTGTTTCAGCTGACACTGAGCAAACATTGATCCACTTTCTCCTATGTTTATCATTAGACAGTAAGACAAGAAGCATTATCCTGTCTACTGGACAAGAAAAGTTTTTCTTTAAGTTTTTTGTTTTATGAATTGTACTACAAATTGTTCATGGGACCTAGATTATTTATAAATGAGCATAGATTGAACTTCAGAATAAAAGAGAAGAAAGAAAAGGCTTTCTGTTGTTTGTTTGATATCACCAAGAGTTTTATTGTGCTAGTTTGCATCCATTATTTTCCCTTGCAATGTCTCTGTTCAACTCCATATTAATTATTCTTCACACTCATATGAACATCCTTTGACTTAGCCTTCTCCCATACCATTCATCTATTTCCCAAAACAATTCCTATTCATCTTCAAGATTGTTGTAGCCTCTAAAATTCTACTAGGCTTATCTTTCTGCCTAGATATTCTGTAGGCCAAGCTGTATTCAGCCAAGTTATCTGCCACCTCCTCAGAAAGAGAGCCTCCTAACAGCCAGCACAAAAACATAGGACAGTTAGTCTCAGTAGTTACATTCCTCCAGGGCATTTTGTATCATTTTTTCCATACAAATTCACAGACACAAACACTATTCTTTTTTAAACAACTTACAGGTTTGTACCATTATGAGATCATAAGTATCATTAGCCTTCTAAACAATATATTTTACTATTGAACCAAAATCTAGATATTTTGTTGTCTAAAATAAGATAGGCCCTCAGTTTATATTTGATTTTAAATAAACTCCATCATTATATATAGAAACTTTATGACATAATGAAAAGAAAATCATAAAAGGGAAAATACCAAGTGCTAATAAATAGTGGTAATGTAATTTATTTGAGGAAAAAAACAAGATACCTTTAACAATAACTAGTAAACTTGCTTAGTCAAATTCTTTGCAATGAAGACATGGAAGGTCCTTATATTCACATGCCCACCCTAAGGTCCATAAAGGAAAAACCTAATATAGGTTCCCTGTATCCTGAATGACCTAACCGATTGTTCACAGCAAACTCATCAATTTCAGTTTACCAAACTTAGATTATAGAGAAAAGACAAGAGTGAATAGGGCATTTTCCCTCCAACCTTCATCTTTTGGAGAAACGAATGACCCTTTTAAAATGAAATCTACAAATATTCCCAGAGAGTTATTGACTGAATAAATCAGACTATTTTTCTCTAAGATTACTGAAATCAGTATCTCTATGGAAGTGCAACATAGTATTTCTAGATGTACTCTAATCAAACATACTACCATTGTGCTTATGATGTAGCTCAATGAAAAAAATTTAGCATTAAAGAAATGAATAAACACCCTAAAACACACACACAGCTAAAATATATTTTTAAAAGTACATTTAAAAAAATATCATGATTTTACCATTTCTGTGTATAATATCATTGAGTATTTTCAACTTAAATTCTTGTGATTTTTAAGACTACAGTTTACTATACAGGTAGATTACTGCAAAATGTATTTGTTAAATTTTCAATACTGAAAAGAGATAATATAAGATTTTGGAAAATTACAAAATAACCTATTCTCTCTTCACTTAAAGGATAGTGGATCAATCATCTGAAACTGCCTTTACTTCTGAATATTTCTTTTTTTTTACTTTGTAGCTGACATTATTTTAAGTAACATTGGTTTGACTAAAATAATAAGATGAAGACAGTCATTAGTAATTGTTGGCAATAAGAAGCTATGTTTGAATTCTCAGTTCTAAAACTCCTATAGAGCAAAATATCAATACTTATTATTTTGCTATCAAAATTACTGACAGTCCCATTTCATTAAAGTAGCAACAGATACAAATAACTCTCATCACTATTAGGGTTGAAAATCATCTAGAAATTACCACCAGAATAAAGGTAAAAGAAGTAAATTACATAACTATATATGAAATAAGAGGGACTAGGAAAAGTTGAAATATTATTAAATCTAAGCATTGCCCACAGAACCTGGTGAGGTATGAGATGAACATGTACAACATATTGAATAATTATTAATATGCTTGAGCTTCAAAACAAAATTAAACATGAAAATAAAATACATAAAAATAAAATTATGTATCTTCAGTGAAACTCTCATAGCATTCTAATTATTCTTGTCAACATTTTCCAAGATTGTTGTACATTATTTGCATTTTTTCCTTTTCAGGCAGATCTGGGACATGTTTAATTAATTACATAAACCTTATTTGCCAATTACATATCACAATAAACCAATATGCCTTGTGAGACTTTTCTTAAAGAGACATTAGCACACATAATTTATGCCACATGGGGCACCAATGATAGACAAAAGAAATGATTTTAAGTCTAGCCTTGTGAATCAATGAGATTAATAAAGTCATTCTGAGGAATTGGTGAAATTTTATCCATAATTTACTGAATTTTACACAATATTACATAATTTTGATTCTATAATATTCTGACCATTATTTGGATTATTTGGATTTGGAGTGCTTTTACTCATTTTTGCCATTGAAGCTTTTCAAAACTGGTTCAAATCCAGGGCCTTATGCTTATAAACAAATGCTCTCATACTGAGTTATTCATTCAGTCCTCTCCATTATTGTAAATCTGATATACCATAAGGGTTTCCTCTCATATCAAACACAGATTCTTCTTAGATAAGCATTCTTTTCTTCAAAGTTTGTCTCAGTGCAATGTGGACATCCTTATTCCTTAAACTATAAATAAAAGGATTCAACATTGGGCCCACAATGGTGTAAAATATGGTAGATATTTTATCATCATCCACTGATGCACTAGAAGGTTTAAGATACATGAATGCTGAAGCTCCATAGAAAAGAGAAACAGCTATGAAATGGGAGCCACAGGTCCTGAAGGCTTTTGACCTACCTTCTGCAGAATGGATGCTGAGGATGTTGGAAAGGATCAAGGTGTAAGAAATAAAAATAGTCAATGTGGGAACTATGACATTGACACCCACAACAATGAAAACTACCAGTTCATTGATGTAGGTGCTTGTGCAGGACAGCTTCAGGAGAGGGGGTATGTCACACATGTAATGATTAATGATGTGGCCTTCACAGAAGGTGAGTCTCAGCATGCAAACAATGTGGGCTATGGCACCCACAAGCCCCATCACATACATCCCCACTGTCATCAAGAGGCAGACCTGATGGGACATGGTGACCTGGTAAAGCAGTGGCTTACAGATGGCAGCATATCTGTCATAGGCCATTGCTGTCAAAATGTAGCATTCATCAATAACAAAGAAGCAGAAGAAAAAGAGCTGAGTCATACACTCTGCATGAGAGATGATGTTTTGCTTCACAAAACCCACCAGCATTTTGGGTGTTATGACAGTGGAGTAGCAGAAATCAATAAAGGAAAGGTTGAAGAGAAAATAGTACATGGGGGTGTGCAGATGAGGATTCAAAACAATCAGAATAATCAATCCCAGGTTCCCCACCATGGAGACCACATAGATTCCCAAGAAGAGGAAAAAGAGAGGCATCTGGAGCTCTGGCTGCTGTGTTAAGCCCAGCAGGATAAACTCCTTCACAGAAGAGTCATTGCTGAAGGCCATTCTTCCCAATGTCATGTCTAAGTGAGAATAGTAAAAATAGTAACATTAGAATAAAATCCCAGCCCTCTCCCACCAACATCCTTAAAATGACACAAAGAACCATCATGGAAGAATACAAGTAACCCCATCCTTGTTGGCACTGGTTTTCAATATCTAAATGGCTTATTGTATAAAACAAAATATA
The DNA here is from genome assembly GCF_978045245.1 of Mus caroli. Taxonomy (NCBI): domain Eukaryota; kingdom Metazoa; phylum Chordata; class Mammalia; order Rodentia; family Muridae; genus Mus; species Mus caroli. The sequence continues at coordinate 35,453,285 of NW_028227266.1, read as the reverse complement.
TAAAGACAAACCACTTCTTTGAGAATATTATTCAGGGAACCAATGATTACTTTTGCTTCTGTAGCATCTTTGTTCTCCTTCTACAATGACATTTACCTTCCAAGTGATAATCTCATAAGAAGGGACAAGGTACATCAGCAATTCAAAGGCTCACACAGATTTTCTTAACAGGGGAAACAAACAGACAAGCAAGTGCACCTTCAATACTTACCTTTGTACATGAGGACCTCAAAAGTGAATTTACTACCTTTTTTTCTCTACTCTTAGACTGGCAAAAAAACAAGAAACAACAACAAAAAACATTTCTTTCTGTTGTTACTACATTTCACTTTCTGGTGATGAGGAAAATTAATTTAGGACTGGTGAAGTCAGACCTCTCATTTCTCCAGATTAAGAAAAGCCATGATTCTACATTATCATTTTTGTGGTGGCTTTTCCAGGAATGTCTTTTCTAGTCCAGAGGTTGGTAAATAGCATCTACTGATATCTCAAGTGTCTGCTGATTGGGACCCAAGAGAATTTTACAAGTTTGTATTCTTAGGGACCTGATTAAAAATTGGAAGGATTCTGTTTCCCAGTATTTTACCCTCAGAAATCAGACTTTATTTCTATGGATATTACAGATTAGTTCAATAGTGATGTCATTACCATATTAGAGTATATAAAATTATGTTTAATTTTTATTCTTTGAATTTTGTAAATATATACAATGTGATTTGATTCATTTACCATATTGCTTCTCCTACAATCACTTCCCCATCCTCTTTCCATTATCCCTTCATCTTTTTTTTATTTTTTTCTCATTTTTTTAACCCACTGATTCCATTCAGAACTGCCACTATGTATATAAGTATACTGATACCTATGGAAGTTTAAGTGCCCTCTCAAGGGCCATCCAAATTTTTTGAGATTAACTCTGTTTCTCCCAGTAACTACCAATTGTTAATACTTTTTCAGCTAGAGGTGAAATTTTATGACCATATCCTCTTTCAATGCCTGTGATTTACTTGACTTTATATAGGTCTTATATATACTATGGAGACAACTGTGGGTTCATTTGATCAGTGAATCTGTTGAGTCCCGAAAATATTGTTTTAGTGTATTTATTTATCATCTTGGTCTCTTACAATCTGTCCATTCATATTTTCCTTATAATCCCTGTAACTTGGGTGAAGGGATGGAGATCCTATTTGGGACTGAACACTCCCAGATTCTTAATCACTGCCTCGTTCCATTATGGATGTTTGTATTAATCACTATCTCCTGCCAAAGGAAGCATCTCTGATGAAGAAGAGAGGTGTACTTATCTACAGGTGTAATGTATAATGAAAATTTATTAAGAGTTTAGTCAGTTTAATACTATATCCATAGCTGAAAAACAGTCTTAAGTACTGCTCCAGGGCCTGTCACCTATCTAGTCTCAGGGTGTTGGCTACAAGAACTATATTAATTTCTGCCTATGAAGCAAGCCTGAAATACAAACAAAAAGTGGTTGTTAACTCCAAATAACACTGGTAACAGTATGGCATAAGAAGGTATATCCTGCTAGCTCAGCCATTATTGTAGCTTTCAGAATTCCCAGCCATGTAAAATAGATTATTAACTGTGATGAGATGCTTAGACATTAAGCACTATAGAAGCTAGACAACAGGAATAATGTTTCTAGGCAGATACAAGATTTATTTCTCCACATTATGACTCGAGTATATGGTATCTTCACCAATAATATTTCACAATCAAGTTATGGGCATAATCAAGAACAATGAAAATAGTCTGAAATATTGGGGGAAGGGAACTATGGAATGGAACACAACATCAAACAACTCAAAAAAGGTAGCCTAAAAGCCCTGATATTTGTTTTTATTAGGTAGTGTGTAGTATCTAGGAGAAACACTGTCTCACAATTATAGGATAACTTCACTTAAACCCCTTTTATACATGAGTATATTTTTGAAAGTTTGTACAATATTATGCTTACACATAATTTTTCAAATATCCTTAATGTTAGTTATCCCTACTCATAGTCATTTCTTGATTCTACCATCCTACCTCCTGTCCTACTCAATCCTTCCTGCTCTGTTATTCTCCAGTAGTCCTGGATATCACCAGTGCTCTGGATTTAAATATATTTTATTTCTGGTAATGTAGGCACTCTCTAAATAGAAGAGCAGGAAAGCACGTCATGTATACATGGATTCTCCATATTTTCTTTCACAAGGTAAAATCCTATATGTTTGCTTAGACTGTTAAATCGGGATTAGACAAAGAATCTAAACAGTCCCATAGACCCTAAGGAAATAGCAGTAGTCATTAAAATCACCCCAAACAAAAAATGCTCAGGGACAAGTGATTTTAGTGAAGAATTCTATCAGATCTTTGAAGAAGACCTAATACCAACACTTCCCAAACTATTCCACAAAATAGAAACAGAAAGAATGCTGCCTAATTAGTTTATGAAGCCACAATTATGCTGATAACTAAACCACACAAAAGACCAACAAAGAAAGAGAACTTTAGAACAATTCCCCTTAAGAACACTGATGCAAAAAATACTCAATGAAATTCTCATAAACTGAATCAAAGAACACAACAAATGATCATTTACCATGATCAAGTAGGCTTCAACTCAGGCATGCAGGGATGGTTCAGTATAAGGAAATCCATCAAAGTAATCCATTATAGAAACAAACTCAAAGGCCTTTAACAAAATACAACACTACTTCATGTTAAAAGTCTTGAAAATATCAGGAATTCAAGGTATATAGCTAAGCATAATAAAAGCACTATACAGTAATACCATATCTAACATCAAATTAAGTGGAGAGAAACTTGAAACAATCTCACTACAATCAAGAACAAGACAAAGCTGCCCACTCTCTCACTATCTATTCAATATAGTACTTGATGTTCTAGCTAGAGAAATTAGACAACAAAAGGAGGTTAAAGCGATATAAATTGGAAAGAAAGAAGTCAAGACATCACTATTTGTGAATGATAGGATAGTATACTTAAGTGACCCCAAAAATTCTACCAGGGAACTCTTACAGCTGATAAATAACTTCAGCAAAATTACTCCATATAAAATTAACTCAATTTAATAACTTTCCTTTACACAAAGGATAAATAGGCTGAGAAAGAAATTAGGGAAACAACACCCTTCACACTAGTCACAAATAATATAAAACATCTTGGTGTGACTCTAACCAAGCAAGAGAAAGATCACTATAAGAAGAACTTTAAGTCTCTGAAGAAAGAAATTTAAGAAGACCTCAGAAGATGGAGAGATCTCCAATATCCATGGATTGGCAGGATTAACATATTAAAAAATAGCCATCTTACCAAAAGCAATTTACAGATTCAGTGCAATTCCCATCAAAATTCCAACTCAATTCTTCACAGAGATAGAAAGAGCAATTCTTAATTTCATTTGGAATAAAAAAAAAAACAGGATAGCAAAAGCAATTCTCAACAATAAAAGAATTACTGGATGACTCACCATTCCTGACCTCAAGCTCTCCTTAAGAACAATAGTGATTAGAAAACAAAACAAAATAAAACAAAACAAAACAAAAACAAACAAAAACCCAAAAACAAACAAAAGATAAAAACCAAATGCATGGTGTTACTACAGAGAAAGACAGGTAGATCAATAGATTAGAATTGAAGACTTGGATACAAACCCACATACCTATGGTCACTTTATCTTTGACAAAGAAGCCAAAACCATCGAGTGGGGGGTGGGGGAAAGAGAACGTTTTCAAAAATGGTGCTGGATCTCCTGGTGAACATAGTGTAGAAGAATGCAAATTGATGCATTTTTATCTCCTTATACAAAGCTCAACTCCAAGTGGACCAAGGACCTTGAGATAAAACAACATACATGGAATCTAATGAAAGAAAAAGCGAGAAAGAGCCTTGAACACATTAGCACAGGAGAAAATTTCCTGAACAGCACAACAATGGCTCAGGATCTAAGATCACCAACAGACAAATGGGACATCATAACATTGAAAAGCTTCTGTAAGGCAAAGGAAACTGTCAATTGCTGGCTACAGTTGGTAAAAACTCTTTAGCATCTGAGAGAGGGCTAATATCCAAAATACACAAAGAATTCAAAAAGTTAGACACCAGACAACCAAACAATCCTATTTAAAATGGGGTTCAGAGCTAAACAAAGAATTCTCAACTGAGGAATATCCAATGGTGGAGAAGCACCTAAAGAAATGTTCAACATCCTTACTCATCAGGGACATGCAAATTAAAACAACCCTGAGATTCCTCCTCACACCTCTCAGATGGCTAAGATAAAATTCAGGCAACAGCAGATGCAAGAGAGTGTGTAGTGAAAGAATAATACTCCTCCATTGCTGGTAGGATTGGAAGCTGGTACAATGACTTTGGGAAACAATCTGGTGGTTCTTCAGAAAATTGGAAATAGTTATACTGAAGACCCAGCTATACAACTACTGGGCATATACCCAAAAGATGCTCCAACTTATAACAAGGACACATGTTCCACTATGTTCATAGTAGCCAGAAGTTGGAAACATCCCAGATGTTCCTCATCACAATGGATACAGAAAAAGTAGTACAAATACACAATGGAGGACTACTCAGCTACTAAAACAATGACTTCATGAATTTTGCAGGCAAATTGTTGGGACTAGAAAATATCTCCCTGAGTGAGGTAACCCACACCCAAAAGGACACATATGATATGTACTCACTGATAAGTGGATATTACCCCCAAACATCTGAAAGCCCATGATATAACTCACAGACCCTGTAAAGCTTAACAAAAGGAAGACCGAAGTGTGGGTGCTTCAATCTTACTTAAAATGGTGAACAAAATAATCAGGGGAGACAAAGGGAAGGAGGGACATAGGTGGAGATTGGAAAAGGAGCACAAGGCCAGGTATGGGAAGGGACAGGAGAGAATTCCAGAGGGCCAGTAGAATGAATAAATATAAGTTGCAGTGGGGTTTAGGGAGTGATGGAATCTACTAGAAAGTCCCAAATGCCAGGGAAGGAAGAACTTCCCAGAACCCAAAGTGGGTAACATTAGCCAAAATACCCAACAGATGGGAGATAGAACCTGAAGAGGACACCTCCAATAGATAGGCATGGGCCCCAGTTGAGGGATGGATCCACCAACCCATCTCAAAATCTTTAAAAAATCTTAAAATTGTTTCTGTCTAAAGGAAATGCAGGGACAAAAATGTAGCAGAGACTGAAGGAAAGGCCATCCAGAGACTATTCCACCTCAGCATCCACCCCATGTGAAGACACCAAACCCAGACACTGTTGCTGAAGCCAAGAAGTGCTCCAGGACAGGAGACTAGTATGGCTGTCCTCTGAGAGACTCCATCAACATCTGACTAAGACAGATTCAGATACTCACACCCAAACATTGGACTGGGCCAGGGGATCCCAATGGAACAGATAGCTGAAGGACTAAAGAACTGATGGGGATTGTAACCCCAAGGAAGTACAACAATATCAGAGAACTGGACCCCATCCCCACCCCCAAAAGCTCCCAGGAATTAAAACATGAACCAAAGAATATAAATGATGAGTCCATGGGTAGCAGAGAACTGCCTTATCTATCTTCAATGGGAGGAGAGGCCCTTGTTCCTGTGGATGGTTGATGCCCCAGGGTAAGGGGGAATACTAGAGGGGTGAGGCAGGAATGGGTGCATAGTGGATGATGGAGGAGCTCCCTCTTAGAGAGAAAGGGGAGGAAGAATAGGATGGGTGTTTTTCAGAGGAGAGACAAGGAAGGGGGATAACATTTGAAATGTAAATAAATTAAATAACCAATTAATAAAAAATAATAAAATATGTAAATAACATTAACCAACTGAAAAAAAAAAGTCAGTAACTAGGCAAATGATATAAACTTAAAGTCTCAAAGAATGAGGCACAAATATTCAATAAAATTATGAAAAAAATCATATATTCAGACATGAGGAAATATAAATCAAAACTATACCAAGATTTCATCTTCCTGTAACCAAAGTTATTATCCTCAAAAAGGAAACATATATCATTATAAACATTGGTAAGTACATGTGCCCAAAGGAGTACTGTTACTTTCTTGCTCGAAATTTAAATTAGTGCAGCTATAATATAAACAAATATATAGGAAGACCACTAATGATGGAAAAACTTGAATTTTCAAATGACCCAGAAATATCTGTGCTGAGTCTATGCTCTACAATGTCCAAGTCAGGGTCTCAATATAGATTTATATTGAGGCATCATTCCTGAAGCTTTTTTATCTAATCAATCTATATGTCAATATGTACCAAGAAAATGGAGTGAGTTAGGCATGATGGTATATGTTTATCACTTCAATAGTTTGAAGAATGATGTGAGAGGATTGTGAGTTCAAACACAGATCTTTTAAAATATCAAGAAAAAGCTGTGTAGAACAGAGCAAAACACAGAGAAGAAACAGTCAGGAAAGCCATTTCAGCAGAACCTGGGTCACCAGACTGGACCCACAGTTGACTTTCATTTACTTTTTTCCACTCCTCCTCAAGAACCCCCTCTTTTTGGAACCTCTCTCCAAGCCAAGGATGGTCCTTGGAATCTGAAACTGAGGGGAGAGGTATGATATGAACATCTCTATTGTTTAGCACCCCAGAGTCTGTTTTCTCAACTAGTTAATCATAAGACAGTCTCTGTATCAATGGACATCTACTTCAAGAAGCTCTCTGATATGGGTTTATAGATGCACTGAACTGTGGGGATAGAAATTATTCATTAAGAATCATGTTTATATATGTACATTTAACAGAATAACAATAGTATCATATCTACTATGGACTTAAGGTCAATCTAGTCACAGGAGTGTAAATAAATAAATAAATTAAATAAATGTTTAAAATTTTAAAAAGCTTGTGACTGAAAAGAAGCAATAGTTGGAGTGAAAACACAGCTAACAGAATACAAAAATAAAATTAGTATCTATATATTATGTAGAGGATCACTATCTCAAATAAACAACAACAAAACAAACATAAAACACTCAAATTAAACAAAACAATCAATGATTAGCCTAATGCAATGTACAAACATTTGACGCATAACAAAGAAATAATAGGCAGTTTAAATGTTCAAAATCACTAATCATCAAACAAAAGCACATATATATTACAATGAGATTCCATCTCACCTTGTTCAAAATGGCAGCCACCAAGAAAACAAGTAAGATCAATGCTGAAGAAGATGTGGATTTAAAGGAATTGTTTTATACTTCTGCTGTAAAAGTAATCTCTTCCAGATACCATAAAAATCAGTATAGAGATTTCTCAAGGTAATAGAAATAGAACTACAATATGACCCAGCTCTGTCACTTATTGGTATTCACTCAAAACTCCAAGTCAATATTTTCCAGAGACACTTTTTAAAACACTAAAAAATAGAAGCAACCTAGGTGTCAAAAACACAAAGAATGGGTAAAGATGATGATTATATACACAGTGGATTTTTTCAACCATAGATAAGATTGAAGATATATCATTTGTAGGAAACTGGATACATCTGAAAGTGATTTTATTAAGTAAATTAAGTAAGTCTAAATAAGACAAACATCAGATGTTTTCTCTCCTTTTTGGGTCCTAGATATTGTAATATTGTTTATTACCAGTGACAGTGCTTTACAATGTAAATTGTTATCTATTTATATTGTAAACAAACAAGTTTCTTTACAAATAAAAAGATCACATGTAACAGGCTTCAACCTGTGCCCTGAGCAGACCCTGGGCACTGGCTCCCCACCCAATCCAAGAACACCCGAAGGAAGTTTGACTCCCCGGTGCTCTTAAACACCCAGGATCATAGGAGAGGCCACAACATCTGCCCCAACACCCAGAGTAACTGGTTCCCTCAAGATCCAGGGACTCAGGAACCCCTGCTTGGCCAGTGGCATGGATTCCTTCCAGTCTGAGCCTGCATCCCAAGCAGACGTGGGGTGCTGATTCTGCACCCACTTCTACAACACCCAGAGAAAGACCAACTCACAGTTGCTCTGAAACGCCCAGGTTCACAGGATCAGAGGATCACAGAGGAAGCTTGACTCCCAGAAGATTGAACTGGAGCACTGGAACACTGGAGCACTGGAGCTTAGACACATTCAAGATCACAATTGAGGCCACAACATCTTTCCCAACACCCAGTGTAATTGGGACCCCAACAGGAACCAGGAAAATGCAAACCCCTGCCCAGCAAGAAGAACAGGTCCTTCCAGCTTGCACGTGTGCCTGGAGCAAACTCAGGATTCTTGCTCCTCACCCAAACCTGCAACATCAATAGAAAGCTTGACTCCCAGGAGCTCTGACACAACAGGATCTCAGGATCACAGGATCCCAGAATCACAGGATCTCGGAGACATCTGGATACTGATGAGTTCTGACACAAAAGGATCATAAGAAGGACAGGATCCAGTCAGAGACAGAAAGATCAGGCAGCACTAGAGATAACCAGATGACCAGAGGCAAGTGCAAGAACATAAGCAACAGAAACCAAGGCTAGTTAGCATCATCAGAACCCAGCTCTCCCACTACAGCAAATCCTGGATACACCATCCTCCAGAAAGGCAAATTTCAGATTTAAAATCACATCTCATGATGATGATAGAGGACTTTAAGAAGAACATAAAAACTCCCTTAAAGAAATGCAGAACACAAGCAAGCAGGTAGACGCCCTTAAAGAGGAAACACAAAAATCCCTTAAGGAATTACAGAAAAACACAACCAAAAAAGTGAAAGAATTGAACAAAACCACCCAGGATCAAAAAATGGAAAAGAAACAATAAATAAATCACAAAGGGAAACAACCCTGGATATAGAAAACCTAGAATACAAGAGATAGAAGGGAGGCTATAAGGTATAGCTGATACCACAGAAAACATTGATACTACATTCAAAGAAAATGGAAAATGCAAAGAGTACCTAATCTAAAACATCCAGAAAATCCAGGACACAATGAGAAGACCAAACCTGAGGATAATAGGTTTAGAAGAGAGTGAGGATTCCCAACTTAAAACGTCAGTAAATATCTTCAACAATACTATAGAAGAAAACTTCCCTAACCTAATGAAAGCAATGCCCATGAACATATAAGAAACCTATAGAACTCTAAAGAGACTGGACCAGGAAAGAAATTCTTCTTATCACAAAATAATCAAAACACCAAATGCTCAAAACAAAGAAAGAATATTAAAAGGAGTAAGGGGAATAGGTCAAGTAATATATAAAGGCAAACCTATCAGAATGACACCTGATTTCTCCCCCAGAGACTATAAAAGCCAGAAGATCCTAGACAGATGTCATACAGATCCTAAGAGAAAACAAATGCCAGCTCAGGCTACTATACACAGCAAAACTCTCAATTAACATAGATGGAGAAACCAATATATTCTATGACAAAACAAAATTTACACAATATCTTTCCACAAATCAATCCCAACAAAGGATAATAGATGGAAAACTCCAACACAAGGAGGGAAACTACTCACTAGAAAAAGCAAGAAAGTAATCGTCTTTCAACAAACCCAAAAGAAGATAACCACACAAACATAATCGCACCTCTAACTACAAAAAATGACAGGAAACAACAATCACTTTTCCTTAAAAATCCCTTAACATCAATGGACTCAAACATCAATGGACTTAATTCTCCAATAAAAAGATGTAGACTTGCAAACTGGATATCTAAACAGGACCCAGCATTTTGCTGCAAACAGGAAACTCACCTCTGTTACAAAGACAGACACTACCTCAGAGTAAAAGGCTAGAAAATCTTCCAAGCAAATGGTACCAAGAAACAATCTGGAGTAGCCATTCTAATATAGAATAAAATCAACTTTCAACAAAGTTATCAAAAAAAAAAAAGATAAGAAAGGACACTTCATACTCATCAAAGGAAATATCTACCAAGATGAACTCTCTATTCTGAACATTTATGCTACAAATGCAAGGGCACCCATATTCCTAAAAGAAATAACCAAATAACCCTATTAAAAATGGGGTAGAGAGCTAAAGAATTCTCAACTGAGGAAACTCCAATGGCTGAAAAGCACCTAAAGTAATGTTCAACATCTTTAGTCATTAGAGAAATACAAATCAAAACAACCCTACGATTCCACCACACACCGATCAGAATGGCTAGGATCAAAACCTAGTTGACAGAAGATGCTGGAGAGGATGTGGAGAAAGAGAAACACTCCATTGTTGGTGGGATTGCAAGCTGGTACAACCACTGTGGAAATTATTCGGCGCGTTCTCAGAAAGTTGGGCATAGTACTACCTGAGTACCCATCTATTCGACTCCTAGGCATATACCCAAATGATGCTCCAACATATAACAAGGAGACATGTTCTACTACATGTCATGTTTGTCTTAAGTAAGCAAGCTTTGGTCACTGAAGCAGAAGCAGCAGTTCATAAGGTCACAATTATTGTCAAAAACAAGTTTCCTTAAATTGCACAAGACGAGAATGGCCCTTAACATTCCATCTGTTCTTAGGTCAGTTGGACTTTCAGACTAGAGGCAGTTTTCTTTCTCATATCTTGTAATCATAGTAATTTAAAATTAAATCACAATTTTAGTTATATCCTGAATCAAATTCTTGAATTCGCAGTAGGTACCTACTCATAGTGGTATGTAATAACCATAACTTTAATCTCCCCTATGGAAATTTATATATCTCCTTATGGCCTTAATGACTCAATTGTCAACAGTAATCATGTGAATTAGAAGCACTAGATCTCCTGAAATGTATGATATGCACTCACTTATAAGTAGATATTAGCAATAAAGTGCAAGATAATCAACAGATGAAGCCAAATAACAGTGAGTACCCACGGAAGAATGGTTGAATAGATATGAGAGGTTGATAAAAGGAGAGAACTAAGGAAGGAAGGAAGGAAGGAAGGAAGGAAGGAAGGAAGGAAGGAAGGAAGGAAGGAAGGAAGGAAGGAAGGAGGAAGATAAGTGAGGTGGAGGAAAGGGAAACTATCTCAAGGACATGACAGAGATCTGAGATGGAGAAAGGCCTCAGAGGGTCTATCAGGTCTACTCTAGCTAAGATTCCTAGCAGTGGGAAATATGACTCCTGAAGTGGTCACTTACTGTAGCCAGGCATGACTCCCAGTAGATGGATAAGAATAGCAACCCACCTACAAAACCTTCAACACCAAACATTTTCTGCCTACAAGATGTTCAGGGACAAAGATAGAGCAGAGACTGAGGATAGTGAACCAATGACTATCCTGATGAGACCCATCCCATGGGCAAGGACCAATCCCTGACACTATTAATAATATTCCCTTTTTGCTTGCAGACAGAAACCTAGCATAACTGTCTTCTGAGAGGCTCCACCCAGCAGCCAATGGAGAGAGGCAGAGTCTAACACTCAAAACGTAGATGGAGCCTAGGGAGCCTTACGAAAGAGTTGTAAGAAAGATTGATTTTTCATTGAGAGACCTGAAGAGGACAGGGACTCCATAGGAAGACCAAATAGTCAACTAACCTGGAACCTTTGGGGGGGTGGTGAGGGTCCCAGAGACTGAATTACCAACCAGAGTGAACACGTGCTGGACCTAAGCCTCCTGCACATGTGTAGCAGATGAACAGCTTGGTCTTCATGTCGGTCCTCCAAAAACTGGAGCAGGGGCTGTCCCTGAGTTTGTTGCCTGCCAACCTGTGGATCCTGTGCCCCTAAATGAACAGCCTTATCTGTCACAGCAGGAGTGGATATGCCTAGTCATATAGCCATTTGTTGTGTGGGGGAGGAGATGAAAGGAGTTGACACCCAGAGTGGGGCTTCTTCTCAAAAGAGAATGGAAAGGTAAAATGGGGAGAGGTCTTGCTTAAATGGGTATTGGGAGGACAGGAAAGGCTGATAATGGGTTATAGAGTGAGTAAATAAATTTAGTTAACAAAAACAAACAAACAACAACAACAACAAAAAAAACCCTTGCCAGACAGTGGTGGCGCATGCCTTTAATCCCAACACTTGGGAAGCAGAGGCAGGAGGATTTCTGAGTTCGAGGCCAGCCTAGTCTACAGTGTGAGATCCAAGACAGCCAGAGCTATACAGAGAAACCCTATCTCGAAAACAAATAAACAAAACAAAACAAAACAAAGCAAAACAAAACCCTCACAACTCACATAAGCTTTCATATCTGCAGAAATTATATCATACTTCCTCAGAGCTTTTCCTTTTCATTTTTTCTTTTTCAATCCAATCTTTTATTGCGAGACACAATATTGGATAACTGAAAGCAATAGCAAGGTCTTCTAAATAAAGGAATGCTGAAAGTTGAAACCTGGTTTTGCGAGTTTAATTTTCTCACCAAGAGACAGAATAGCTGAAGAAAAACCAAGATCTAATTTTTACATATGAAATGGACTGATCATACAGCTACTACTAAGCTTATAATGATATTTAGCTTATCAGATCTGAGAAAGATAAATTTGAAAGGAAATATAAACCAAATGGGCTTGGTATCAGTTAAGATAACAGATATTTAACAGCAATCTGGTTGATTACCCAGGCTATTCCTTGTCAGTCTCTGTAATAGAGACAGAGTGGCCTCAGTCTTCAGGGATCACACAGGACAACATTAACTCTGATGGCCACACAGGGCAGCTTCAGCCTTCTACTGCCAGAACCAAAAGATTCCAGATACATTCCTGTGTGTTAGGAACTTGAGAGACTGTCCTACCTTAGTGAGGCAAACAGGAGTAGTCAATTCTCCAATGTCCTCGCTCTCCATCATTTAGGCAGGGTCCTGGATGCTGGTGAGACATAGGGCAGTTTTGCCCAGGAGTTAACATTAGCACAATTCAGACAGAGACCTCTTTGGAGGAAACTGTAGGACTTCCATCAAGACCTGGCATTTTGTCTATCACAGAAAGCCTTTCTTATTAAAAACTTCTATATATCATATTGAGCAGCTCTCTGAGGAGTTTTGAGGATCATCTAATAATTTTGCCTGACGGTAAATAAATTTGACTTGTTTTCAGTAGCTTGCTTGCTTGCTTTAGGTTAAACCGTGAAAACTTATAAAGAAGCCTAAATAAATCCTGTCCCTGTAAAATAAATTGAATTTGTATTTAGCATAATCATAAGCTTATTTTTTATCACATTGAAGAATTTGATTATTTATAAGGTGAATTACTATTAATTTGCATGTCTTTTCTTTAACAGCCTACAAGTTTGTATATTAGGATTTCACAGTCTTATTTCTCATAATTTTTAAAGAGAAATAATTTAATTTAAGCCTTTAAAAATCACAATTCTTGAACTGAAGCCCTTTTAGTATCAATATAAAAATTCAAATCATAAATTCAGCTCATAGAGAGACTGAAAATCTTATTCTTTTGTCCTTCCATATTGCATTATTACAGAATATCACAGTTCCTTGTATGAGTCAGTTTAAACAAATATCTAAAGTTTAACAAGGTCAGCAAAGACAAATAGACCAGACATAACCTCAAAGTCAATTTCTGTTAGCCTGAATACACCATAGGTAAAGAGAGATAATCTATAGGTCTTTTGGCAAACTGCTTTGGCCATTGTCCTGCTGCATCATAAGATAGGAATATCTCAGTTTTTGGTGTTCATAGATATGGCCCTAATTCCTTAGGTTCTCAAATCCTTCTCCACATTACTAACTTCTTATATCCTATTGCATCCTAGGACATTCACCTGTTTCTCAAATCTCTGTTATAATTTATCTAGAATGATGCAGATCTCTGTCATCTTAGTCTATCTTATCTGAAGCCTACCTCATGACATTAAAAATCTGGTGGTCTTTTCTAAACCATATTTTCTTTTTTAGCAGTTTACTGATTTTTGTAAATTTTATTCCAGTCCCACTCATCTCCCTGTCTCCTCATTTCTGCCTTCTGTGCTTGTATCCTCCGTCCCAAAAGAAAATAAAAAACAAAGGAACTAAACAAAAGAAAACAAAGCATAGAAAACATCTTGATGTGAAAGCTGTACTATGCCACAATGTGTCCCACAGAATAGCCCTCTGTCTGCATCTTCACTTGTAACTCTTAATTGCCCTAAGTCAGGCTTCTGTGATATCATCAATGTTGGAATCTCACTGGGAATCCTCCCAGTTATCCTGTTGTTGCTCTCTGTCATGGAGATAGATCATTTTTGGATCAGCAAGACTTTCACATATTTCAGCACTTCATGATGGAGATTTGGGGGTATTAACTCCAAGTCCTGAATCTGAGCTGCCTACCTCTCTCACATCAGCACCATCAGGATGAGCTCTCCAGCACTGCTCCTGCTAACTCACCCAGTGCTGCCACTTGCAGGTGGTAAGGCCAGCTTAGCTACTCTCATACACTTAGGGCTAGCTCCCCAACACAGAGGTTTCTGGATCCAGCTCCATTGTACTACCCAGTCCAGGCACACACTCACTCTTCCAAGAACTGTAGCTGATGAGGGCTAAGCCAACCCTTCTTCTCTCACACCATTGGGATTGACTCACATGTGCCTTCCCTATCAGGGAAAGCTCTACTCAGGGCAAGGGTCTATACTCCCAAGTGTTATACAACCAGTGAAGGGCAGAGATAGTTCTTATGCTCCTATGACTTCCAGGCCAGCTCTCTCAGATGGGACCATCCCCTGATGCCCAAGCAAATCTCACTGAAGATGAGTGGCAGGAGTGTCAAACCAAGACACCTACAACTAGGGGCAGCTAATATTTTTAATTTAAAGACTAAACAAAGGATGTCAGTCCCTACTAGTGACTAATAGGCTGACAAAGAAGAAGAAGAAGAAGAAGAAGAAGAAGAAGAAGAAGAAGAAGAAGAAGAAGAAGAAGAAGAAGAAGGAGGAGGAGGAGGAGGAGGAGGAGGAGGAGGAGGAGGAGGAGGAGGAGGAGGAGGAGGAGGAGGAGGAGGTGGTGGTGGAGGAGGCAGCCAGAGAGAAGAAGCTCCAAGGAGAGAAACAACCTGAGCTGGTTACCTTCAGGAGACAGCTTCTTTCATTTTCGTTCCTACTTGGTTTTTCTTCTACCAGTAATTTCTGTCTTGAACATTTTCTAATGGATTCTTTAGGTGTAGTCCTCAATGTCCTGAGCAGGTAGATTCTATTACCTCATATATATCCAGCCATAGCCTTCTATTTAAAGTAAAAAATAGAATTAGTAAAATTACTAGAAGAATTTCTGCATAAAACAAACCAGTGAAGTTCTCAGAACCAGTGAATTTGAAGGTATTAAAGGACAAACATTTTGGTTTTATCCATAACACTATTCAAAGATAAATCTTAAACCCAGAAGACCTGTTACTTAGCCTTTTTTCTCATTTTTTTAAATTTTTAATGCATATTTTATTTACATTTCAAATGTTATCCAACTTTCCCGGATTCCCTTCTGGAAACCCCCTATCCGATTTCCCTTCCTCTTGCTTCTATGAGGGTGCTCCCCTAACAACCTAACCACAACCACTCCTGCCTCCCTGCCCTGGAATTCTGCTACAATGGGGCATCAAGCCTTCACAGGACCAAGTGCCTCTCCTCTCACTGATGACTGACAAGACCATCCTCTGCTACATATGCAGCTTGAGCAATGGATCTGGAAGATATCTTCTTGAGTGAGGTAACCCAATCACAAAAGAGCACACATGATATGCACTCACTGATAAGTGGATATTAGCCCAGAAACTCAGAATCCTTCTTAGAAGGGGGAAACAAAATACCCATGGAAGGAGTTCAGAGACAAAGTTCAGAGCAGAGACTGAAGGAATGACCATCCAGAGACTGCCCCACTTGGGGATCCATCCCATAAACAACCACCAAACCCAGGCACTATGGAAGATGTCAACAAGGGCCTGCTGACAGGAGCCTGGTATAACTGTCTCCTGAAGGCCTCCATGTGTATGTACTCTTTAGTAGGTGGTTTAGTGCCTGGGAGCTGTGGGGTGTCTGGTTGATTGATACTGTTGTTCTTCCTATGGGTTGGAAACTCCTTCAGCTCCTTCAGTCCTTTCTCTAACCTCCATTGGGGGCCCTGTGCTCAGACCAATGGTTGACAGCAAGCATCCACCTCTGTATTTATCTCAAGAAACAGCTATATCAGGCTCTTGTCAGCGAGTACTTCTTGGCATCCACAATAGTGTCTGGGTTTGGAGACTGTGTATGGGATGGATCCCCAAGTGGAACATTCTCTGGGTGGCCTTTCCTTCAGTCTTTGTTCCATGCTTTGTCTCCCTATTTCTTCCTGTGAGTATTTTCTTCCCCACTCTAAACAGGATTGAAGAATCCATGCTTTGGTCTTCCTTCTTCTTGAGCTTCATCTGGCTTGTGAATTGTATCTTGGGTATTCTGAGCTTTTGGGCCAATATCCACTTATAAGTGAATGCATACCATGTGTGTTCTTATGTAATTGGGTTACCTCACTCAGAATGATATTTTCTTTTCTTTTTATTAAATATTTTCTTTAATTTACATTTCAAATGTTATCCCCTTTCCTAGTTTCCCCTATGAAAACCCCATATCCCCTCCTCCTTCCCCCTTCCCCTTCCCCCTCCCCCCTCCCCAGGCTCCCCAAACTACCCACTCAGATTCCCAGTCCTGGCCTTCCCTTATACTGGGGCAGAGAATCTTTACAGGACCAAGGGCCTCCCCTCCCATTGATGACCAACTAGGCCATCCTCAGTTACATATACAGTGAGAGCCACATGTCCCACCATGTGTTTCTTTGTTTGATGGTTTAGTTTCAAGGAGCTCTGGGGGTACTGTTTAGTTCATATTGATGTTCCTCCTATGGGGCTTCAGACTCATTCAGCTCCTGGAGTACTTTCTCTAGCTCCTTCACTGGGGACCTTGTGCTGCATCCAATGGATGATTGTGAGCATCCACTTCTGTATTTGCCAAGCACTGGCAAAGGCCTTCAGGAGACAGTTATATCACGCTTCTGTCAGTAGGCTCTTGTTGACATATGCCATAGTGCTGTCTCTGTAACTCCTTCCATGGGTATTTTGTCCCCCCCCCCTTCTAAGAAGGATTCTGAGCTAATATACACTTATCTGTGAGTGCATATCATGTGTATTCTTTTGTGATCGGGTTACCTCACTCAAGAAGATATCTTCCAGACCCATCCATTTATCTAAAAATTTCATAAACTCATTGTTTTTAAAAGCTGAGTAGTATTCCATTGTGTAAATTTACCACAATTTCTGTATTCATTCCTCTGTTGAGGGACATCTGGGTTCTTTCCAGCTTCTGGCTATTATAAATGAGGCTGCTATGAACATGGTGGAGCATGTATCCTTATTGCATGTTGGAGCATCTTCTGGGTATACGCCCAGGAGTGGTATTGCTGGATCTTCCAGTAGAACTATGTCCAATTTTTTTGAAGAACTGCCAAACTGATTTCCAGAGTGGTTGTACCAGCTTTCAATCCCACCAGGATTGGAGGAGTGTTCCTCTTTCTCCACATTCTTGCCAGCATCTGCTGTCCCCTGAGTTTTTGATCTTAGCCATTCTGACTGGTGTGAGGTGGAATCTCAGAGTTGTTTTGATTTGCATTTCCCTGATGATTAAGTATGTTGAACCTTTTTTTTTTTAGGTGCTTCTCAGCCATTTGGTATTCCTCAGTTGAGAATTAGTTGTTTTGCTCTGCACCCCCTTTTTAAATAGGCTATTTGGTTGTCTGGAGTCTAACTTCTTGAGTTCTTTGTATACATGGATATTATCCCTCTAACAGAATTAGAATTGGTAAAGAACTTTTCCCAATCTGTTGGTTGCCTTTTTGTATAATTGCCAGTGTCCTTACAGAAGCTTTGCAATTTTATGAGGTCCAATTTGTCTATTCTTGATCTTAGACCATAAGCCATTGGTGTTCTGTTCAGGGATCTTTTCCCCTGTGTCCATATGTTCAAGACTTTCCCCCCACATTCTCTTCTATTAGATTCAGTGGTTCTGGTTTCCTGTGTAGGTTCATGATCCACTTGGATTTCTGGAAATAGGAATGGATCAATTTGCATTCTTCTACGTGTTAACCACCAGTTGAACCAGCACCATTTGTTGAAAATGCTGTCTTTTTTTTTCACTGGGTAGTTTTAGCTCCTTTGTCAAAGATCAATTGACCAGAGATGTGGGGATTCATTTCTGAGTCTTCAATTCTGTTCTGTTGATCTACCTACTTTTCATTGTACCAATACCATGCAGTTTGTATCACTATTGCTCTGTAATACAGCTTGAGGTCAGTGATGGTGATTTCCCCAGAAGTTGTTTTGTTGTTGAGAATGGTTTTCACTATCCTTGGTTTTTGTTATTCCAAATGAATTTGAGAATTGCTCTGTCTAACTTGGTGAAGAAATGTGTTGGAATTTTCATGGAGATTGCATTGAACTTGTAGATTGCTTTTGGCAAGATGGCCATTTTGACTATATTAATCCTGCCAATCCATGGATACGGGAGTTCATATCATCTTCTGAGATCTTTGATTTCTTTCTTCAGAGACTTGAAGTGAAGTTCTTGTCACACAGATCTTTCACATGCTTGGTTAGAGTCTCACCAAATTATTATATATCATTTGTGACTACTGTTAAGGGTGTTGCTTCCCTAATTTCTTTTCAGCTCATTTACCCTTTGCGTTTAGGAAGGCTACTGATTTGTTTAAGGTAACTTTATATCCAGCCACAATGCTGAAGTTTATCGGGTTTAGGAGATTTCTGGTAGAATTTTTGGAGTCAATTAAGTATACTATCATAGCATCTGCAAAAGGTGATATTTTGATTTCTTCCTTTCAAATTTGTATCCCTTTGACATCCATTTGTTGCCTAATTGCTCTGGTTAGGACTTTGAGTACTATAGTGAATAGGTAGAGAGAGAGAGAGAGAGAGAGAGAGAGAGAGAGAGAGAGAGAGAGAGAGAGAGAGAGAGAGAGAGAGAGAGAGAACAGCCTGGGCTAGTCCAGAATTTTAGTGGGATGGCTTCAAGTTTCTCTCCATTTAGTTTGATGTTGGCTACTGGTTTGCTGTATATTGCTTTTACTATGTTTAGGTATGGGACTTGAATTCCTTACCTTTCGAAGACTTTTGTCACGAAGAGTTATTGAATTTTGTCAAATGCTTTCTTGGCATCTAATAAAATAATCTTGTGGCTTTTTTCTTTGAGTTTGATTATATAGTAGATCACATTGATGGATTTCTATATTTTGAACCTTCCCTGCATCCCTGTGATGAAGCTTAATAGACCATGATGGATGGTTGTTTTGATGTGTTCTTGGATTTGGTTTGAGATAATTTTATTAAGTATTTTTTCATTGATGTTCTTAAGTGAAATTGGCCTAAAGTTCTCTTTCTTTGTTGGGTCTTTGTGTGGTTTAGGTATCAGAATAATTGTGGCTTCATAGAACAAATTAGGTAGTGTTCCTTCTGTTTTTATTTTGTGAAATAGTTTGAAGAGTATTGATATTAGGTCTTCTTTGAAGGTCTGATTGAATTTTTCTACACTAAACCCATCTGGTCCTGGGCTTTTCTTTGTATGGGAGACTTTTAATGACTGTTTCTGTGTCTATAGATGTCCTGGAGCCATTTAGATGGTTTATCTGATCCTGATTTAACTTTGGTACCTGGTATTTGTCTAGAAAATAGTCCATTTCATCCAGATTTTCAGTATTGTGGAGTATAGGCTTTTATAATAGGATATGATTTTTTTTTTAATTTCTTCTGTTTCTGTTGTTATGTCTCCCTTTTCATTTCTGATTTTGTTAATTTGGTTACTGTCTCTGTGCCCTCTGGTTAATCTGGCTAATGGTTTATCTATTTGTTGATTTTCTCAAAGAACCAGCTTCTGGTTTTGTTGATTCTTTGTACAGTTCTTTTTGTTTCTACTTGGTTGATTCAGCCCTGAGTTTGATTATTTCTTGCCATCTACTTCTCTTGGATGTATTTGCTTCTTTTTTTTTCTAGAGCTTTCAGGGGTGCTGTCAAGCTGCTAGTGTATGCTCTTTCCAGTTTCTTTATCCATTTTAAATAGAGTAAAAACTTACTGAACATAGTAAACAAAACCTCAATTATAATCCAGTTTTGAGGAATAAAACTAGTAAACACTTTTATTTAAATCTTTGATTATCATAACTTCTTTAATGTTGTTTCACAAATGTTACTGGGTGCTCTGGTATTAGAGTAAAGAACATTGCAAAAGTAAAAAGATAAAATTGCCTATATTGTCCCACCTGTAAAGCTTTTCATTTTTATATTAAATCCTTTTATATAAATGCTTATAGGTGCCGTCTAGTAAATATGAATTCATTTTATGCCCTATCTTCAGCAAACTCTGGTTTTTTTGTCTGTTATTTATCTGTTATTTTTATTTTTTATTTTTTAATATTTCTAGGACAAAATTTATCATGCAATGAAAAAAATCTTAATCAAAATATCTTACTGACTTGTTTTTGGCTCCTTAATTGGTTTATAGCACATAGTCACCTTAACCAAAATGGTGGTGAAGTTACATGGCTATTTCTTTTTAAACATTTATTTAAAAAAAAAAAAGGAGAGTTGAATCAAAATTATATATATATATATATATATATATATATATACTAATATATATCATATATATTAGTATGTTGTAGTAAATGAGGGTTGCCTATGTATAGATTTTTAATTATCAACCCTTTTTTATAAGTTTAAGTTAACTTTTTGTTGCTGATTTTACAAAATTTTTGTCATACCCAGTGAACTTATAAATCTTGAAGCACAGAAAGTTTTCATTATAGTCTTACAAAACGGAATATAAAGTTCATACTTTAGCATAAATTTTGGAGAGTTAGATGAAACCAAAACTGTGAGGAATAGCAATAATCCCCACTGGTAATAGTCTATATTATAGCTGTGTTACAGCATACAGTGTCTTCTGTGCTGTTTGGTTTTTCTCTCCTTGGCCCAAAGTCAAGTGCCCCACCTGACACAGGACACAATTTTGGAGGAAACTTTTTAAAAAGTATGTTTGGGATTAAGTGGGGGTGGGAGGAAGCTATATCCAATTCCAGAACCAGCTTTTCAATAATGTACAACAGTATAAAACATTTTAATAGTATCTATACCTACAACACACCTGAATTTCTACAAAACGGAATCCAATGACCAGAGCCATTAATTAGAGATAGGAGAGCAAAGGGAATGCTCAGAAAAAAGAGACTCTGGGTGGGGCAACTGCAGTAGTGAACAGCGTACAGGAGCAGAAAGCAGAGAGAGCAGGAAACTCTGAGAGATGGCATCATTGAAGTTCTGTTTTCTAGGGTTACCTGTAACTAGAAAAGATCAATAAGGACATAGAAACATAAGAGTCAGAGACAACTAAAAAACTTCAACAGATAGACAGAACACAGTTCACCCACGTTTTATGAATGGAAGAGTTTGACAACATTGTTTTAATTTTCTCAAGAACAAAAAGTAACATAACAAGCAATCCATTCAACACTGCAACAAGTTTGTGGGCACACCAGAAAATACATGTCTATCAAACAGAAGCTTAAAAAGAGAAAACCATACAAAAACCTTCTCTTATATATGTAGCAGCCAAGTTTGATCTCAGCTTTCCTGTGGGTTCCTCAAGAATGGGTCTCCCAGTTTCTCAGTTTCCATGGCTGGAGCCCTCAGGAAACCAAACAATGAGAGGGAGCTTTGTCCAGGCAGTACCTCTGACTCGAAATTAACTCTGGTGCCAGCTTTTCTTTAATTCAACCAAATTTGTGTTTCAGTCAGTGTCCTTAACTACACCTTTAGTTCTCTTCCATATTCTAATCATGGAAAACCTGCCAGTTGTTTCCCCAAGCATTGAGCCTCTCTTATTTACATATTAGGCCCCAAGGTAGGAGTCTGAAGGGATTCAACACAGGTCAGAAGAATTGGCAGCTCCAGCAAATGCTCATATCTCATTGGGACATCAAAATATTATGATCCTGGGTGTTCACCAGTCTGACAGAGAATACATTTTAACAAAGGGATTTTATTCAGATACTGGTTGGCCTGGGCTATACCTGGAATTCTAGATTTCCATGGTGTAGCACTAAGCCATACAAGACAGGGGTTTATAATGGCAGTGAGACTCCATTTATTTGCAGATATACATCGCGCAATCAGAAGGTTACATTCTTTTGATATACACACATGTGTCATTGCCTAAGTGCAACCATGATTATGTGGAATCACAGCTTTTAGCAAATGGCAGGTTTCATGATTGTCTTGAGCAAGCAAGATTTGTTTATAGAAGTAGAGGCAATGGTTCACATTTTGACCATTATTGTGATAAACAACATGTTCCTTAAAATTGTACAAGAATGGTCCTTAACATTATTTCCATCTGTCTTTGGGTCTTTCAGGATGGAGGCAATTTTGTTTCATAGATCTCTTAATTACAGTAAGTTAAATTTAAAACACTCTGTTAGCCATCACATAGTAAACTTGCTTATTCATATTATCTCCAATTAAGACATAGCAGGTCCATATATTCATATACCTGCCCTGAAGTCCCTGAGGATAAAATCTACTACAGGTTTCCTTATCTTGAATGATCTAAATTAATTTTTCAAAGCACTGGAATTACAACAGACTTGTCATCTCCTCTTTATTAAACTGCTTTATGACTATGAGAAAAGACCAAAGTGAAAAGGACATTTCCCTCTTTCAAGCTTTGAGAAACTAAAACCCTTAATATGAAATCTTTTATACATCATCCCAGAGGTTTACTAGGTGATCTAATGAGACACCTTTTCTAAAACTACTGAAATCAATATTTAGTGGCACAGCCACTAAATGTACCCATTAAAAGTGGTCCTTAAGATGTAACCCTGTGATAGGACACTTGCCAAACATGAAAGAGAGTTGGGATATAATCCCCTTAAACACACTCTACAAAATAATAAAATAATAAAATAAATATGTACTTTTAGCTAAAAGTCTGGATTTCTCCATTTCTGAGTATAATATTGACTAGCATTTTATATATAAATTATCATGATTTAAAAGGCTGTAGGAAAGTGTACTGGTACATGGTAACTCAAATGTGTTTGTTCCCATAATTAGCTTCCAAACGCTGACACCATTGCATATACTAGCAAGATTTTGCTGAAAGGACCCAGATATAGCTGCCTCTTGTGAGACTATGCCGGGGCCCAGCAAACACAGAAGTGGATGCTCACAGTCAGCTATTGGATGGATCACAGGGCCCCCAATGGAGGAGCTAGAGAAAGTACCCAAGGAGCTAAAGGGATCTGCAATCCTATAGGTGGAGCAACAATATGAACTAACCAGTACCCCCCAACCCACCCCGGAGCTCGTGTCTCTAACTGCATATGAATCAGAAGATGGCCTAGTCGGCCATCAGTAGAAAGAGAGGACCATTGGTTGTGCAAACTTTATATGCCTCAGTACAGGGGAATGCCAGGTTCAAGAAGTGGGAGTGGGTGGGTGGGGGAGTGGGTGGAGGAGCATGTGGGGGACTTTTGGGATAGCATTGGAAATGTAATTGAAATAAATACCCAATTAAAAAAAAAGAAAAAAATGTGTTTGTTTTATTTTCAATACTCAAAATGATACCTATATTTCTAGAAGATTACAGATAAATTATTCTTTTTACCTTAAAAGGATGATAAGTTAATCATGCTTCACTTTCTTTATGTTTGAAATTTTCATGATAATTGATTTAATTTACACTAGTGTTTAATAATTTTGATTCTACACTATTCTCACCTAAGTGCTTTAAAATATTTATGTTTAGTTTCTGTCATTTAAAAACAATAATAAAACAAAACAAACAACAACAACAACAACAACAACAACAACAACAACAAAAAACCCACAAACCTGTGAGTCTAATCCATTACACAGGAATGTAAGCAACTGAGAGCTTTACTTGGAGAAGTGACATCAGAATTAAGAGTAAGAAATGAATGTGGACATTCAGATCCCCACCACAAGAGAAGTAGGTCTATTTCTTTTCCAGTTTTGAGGAGACAGATATGGGATTTAACACTCTCTACTCTGAAGCAAATATCTTATAAAGGATTCCATTGTATCTACCCTTTTAGAATAAGGAAAACTGAAAACCTACCCTTTCAGAGGATTTTCCTCTTTCCACTATTGACCAAAGAGGGTTATGATTTCTCAGTGATTTGTTAGAGTGTTGTCCGTGTTCAGAATGGGGGAAAGACAACCACTATTGCAGGAATTCTCAATAAAGTTTATATTACTTAAACTGAAATAAAAAACTGTGGGTCAATTCCAGGACCTGAGTGTGGTAGATTGAAGATGACTGGGCTTTCACTTTAATGCTGCATTTTTACCTCTCTTGCAGATATGACATAGGGAAGAATGGCTTTAGGAAATGCCTCAAAAAATATTCTCACAATAAAATATTTCTTCAGTCTGCTCCCTAGTTATAAAGGTTACATATCTTAAGAATTATGTCCACAAAAATACAGATTCTATTTAGGTAAACATACTTTTCTTCAAAGTTTTTCTCAGTGCAATGTGGACATCCTTATTCCTTATACTATAGATGAAAGGATTCAACATTGGGCCCACAATGGTATAAAAAATGGTTGATAATTTCTCTTCATCCACAGATGCACTAGAAGGCTTAAGATACATGAAGGCTGCAGCTCCAAAGAAAAGAGAAACAGCTATCACATGGGAGCCACAGGTACTGAAGGCTTTTGACCTACCTTCTGCAGAATGGATGCTGAGGATGTTGGAAAGGATTAAGGTATAAGAAATAAAGATAGTCAATGTGGGAACTATCACATTGACACCCACAACAATGAAAACTACCAGCTCATTGATGTAGGTGCTTGTGCAGGAGAGCTTCAGGAGAGGGGGTATGTCACACATGTAGTGATTAATGATGTGGCCTTCACAGAAGGTGAGTCTCAGCATGCAAACAATGTGGGCTATGGCACCCACAAGCCCCATCACATACATCCCCACTGTCATCAAGAGGCAGACCTGATGGGACATGGTGACCTGGTAAAGCAGGGGCTTACAGATGGCAGCATATCTGTCATAGGCCATTGCTGTCAAAATGTAGCATTCATCAATAACAAAGAAGCAGAAGAAAAAGAGCTGAGTCATACACTCTGCATGAGAAATGGTGTTCTGCTTCACAAAACCCACCAGCATTTTGGGTGTTATGACAGAAGAGTAGCAGAGATCTGTGAAAGAAAGGTTGAAGAGAAAGTAGTACATGGGGGTGTGCAGGTGAGGATTCAAAACAATCAGAACAATCAATCCCAGGTTCCCCAGCACAGAGACCATATAGATTCCCAAGAACAGGAAGAAGAGAGGCAGTTGGAGCTCTGGCGCTTGTGTCAAGCCCAGCAGAATAAATTCTTTCACTGAAGAGGAATTTCCTACAGCCATTCTTCCCTATTTCATATCTGCAAAGACAGTAAAAATGCAGCATTAAAGTGAAGTACCATCCATCTTCAATCTATCACACTAAAGTAAGACTAAGAACCAGAATAAGATGATAAATTCAAGCTCACACTTCTATGTGCATTTTCTCCCTACATTTTATGGTAGTTAAGGAACAGAAATATTATAAATTTATGGGAGGCACATCTTTGGGAATAATATGCAGGGAATCAGTGACCATTATTATCTTTGTAGAATCTCAGTTTTACCTTGACAATCCACTTCCTTTTTCAGGCTCAGTGGTAATCTCAAAACAGAAGAGTAAGACACATCAAAGGCTTACTGGGTTGCTCATAGGTAGTTGGGGGAAAGAAAATCATGCATCCAGTTCAGTACTTACCTTTGTATATGACTTTACAAGTGACATTGCTGATGCTTCTGTACTCTCTGAAAAGGGCACATGCAAATGACATGGGTGAGCTTTAAAGGTGTATAAGCTCAGAAAAATAGATTATTTTCTGTTATTAGGTTCTGCTCTTTGGACTGGGTTTCCAGAGCCCTCATTTCTTCAGGTTATGAGAATCCATGTTTCTACATTATGATTTCCGGTGGTGTCTTTTTCTACAATGCCTTCTCTACCACAGAGGTTGGTAAATAGCACCTACTGATGTCACAAGAGCCACCTGGTAATGACCCAAGGGGGTTTTATGAGTTTGTAATCTTAAGGGCCTGAGTAAAAATTGAAAATGCTATGTTTCCCGGTAATTTACCCCAGAGTACAAGCTTTGTAGCTATAGTACTTACACAGATGTCAATAGTAAAAGCATTGCTTTATTGAAGGTATACAGTATTGCTATGCTTCATTGTTATTGTTTGAAATTTTTATACACATATGCAATATGTTTTGATCAAACTCATTCCTGATTTCTTCTCCTACAATTCTTTCTCCATTGTCCTGCCTCTATTCTGTCACTTCATCAGCTCTTTTCCCTTACTTTTATTTGCCCACTGAGTCCACTCAGCAGTGCCAATATGTATATAATTGTAGGGCCATTTACTGAGTGTAGATAGCTTCTCAAGGGGTCCATCCTTGAAGAAAGACTAATATGTATATATCTGATTTGTTTGTTGTGTTTGTTGGTGGGTTGGTTGATTAGTGGGATGGATGGATGGATGGATGGATGAATGGATGGATGGATGGATGGATGGATGGATGGATGGATGGATGGATGGATGGATAGATGGATGGATGGATGGATGGTTGTGAAAACACAGTCTCCTTACATAGCACATGCTGACTTGGAACTCACTATGTGGTACAGGAAGGCCTGGAAATTGTCATTTCCATGCCTTAGATGCCCATGTATGGATTACAGTACATGTCACCACAACTGGCAGTATTATTATTCATTTATTCATTTGTTTGTTTCTTTTTGCTTTTGTTTTCTCAGTATAGGCTCTTAAGAACATAAAGTAGCTGAGCCTGATGATAAATCTCTATAATACTAGCAAGTGTAGATACTGAGTTCAAGACCTTCCCAGAGTCCAGAAAGTGATTATAGTCAGCATACCTTGAAACCTTATATGCCTCAGTACAGGGAAACGCCAGGGCCAAGAAGTGGGAGTGGGTGGGTAGGAGAGTGGAGCGGGGTATGGGAGGACTTTTGGGATAGCATTTGAAACGTTAATGGAGAAAATACCCAAGTAAAAAAAAAAAGAAATAAATCAAATACAAAACTAAAAAGAAAAATGACTTTATATAATGCAATGAAGAAGCAATTCATAGTACAGACAGGTAGCACATAAAGCTTGAAAATTGTATCTTTAACCACTGTATCACTTGCTTAATTCTAACATAAAAATTCATTAAATACTGAAGCTTACTATATGACTTGAACAAGTGAAGATGGTTTGCTTGTAGCTCTGAAGGCTAAAAGTCCATCATCAATTGTGGGTTCTGTTACTTCTAGGACTTCCTTATTTGGTTTACAGATGTCTGTGTTTTTGCTGTGTTCTCACCTGGTACTTTGTATGTGTATGTTCATTCTGGATCTATATTTGTCCTCCCTTTATTATAAGGACACTAGTAAGGTTGGCTTAGGGCCCATTTTAACATCACAAATTTACTTATATGAGTCTTAAATGATTAGCATCCTTAAGAGTCTAGTACTGTGACTGTTATTCCACTGTCCTGGGGAACAGGAAACCTACAAAAACTCCTGCAGGAACATACCTGCATGATAACCACTATTCTGAAAGAAAGTGAAGATAGTGTGAAATACACTGAACAGAAAGATCATGATTAGTAAGACTCTATGCTGTGTTACATAACATAAAGAGACAAAAAGAAGCTGTCAACCTAATACATGAAATCACATACTGCTTAGAATGTTATTAAAAGGATCAAGTTATATGTACATATACAATCCTATTTTGTAGATGGCTCAACAATTTATTAAGTCCTCAGAAATAAGTCCTTAAATATATACACTAGCCTGTGCTTGAGTCTCAGACATAGTGACCTAGTTTGTATGACTTCTGGTCACCTTGATTTCTTAGGTATTATTGATTTTCATTGAATCAGCAAATAAATAAATATATAAGAATTGTACTATTTCTTCAATAAAATCTGTTCAAAATGAACTCATGAGGCCTGGTGCTTGTCTAGCATGAGAATAGGCTACATTCAATCCCAATAGTACAAAAAAGGTATATTTCCTTAACTATTTTTAATATTGTTTTTTCTCCATATGCTAATTTATATGTTTTATATGTGACAAATTATGTTTGCAATCTATATTATATTTCAAATTGATGTTACAACTTTTAACTATATATGGATCTTATAGGAATATATATATTAAATATCCTTCAGTTAATTCCAAGTATGCATTAACACAGATTCTCCCCTAAAACCATTGCAGTAACTCTAATACCAATACCTATAATCATGTGCTTACACAGACACTACTACTTGCAGCTATGTTGCAACTACTAGCAGATCATCATCAACCTGAAGTTTACAGGTTTACAGTCAAAAGTTATAAAACATGGAGTAGTGGTGCATGCATACATTCTCAGTACTCAAAAGATAAAGTCAAGAGGATCATCATAGCTCACCCCACCCCTACCCTCTGGGCTGCACACCGGAATCTTTCTCAAGGCAAAGAAAGACATAAATAAGCAGTGAAAGGTTATAGAGTGTCAAAGAAATGTTGAGCAAGAGAAGTTATATGAACAGAGAACACGTTTATTTATCTGTAATATGACAGTATATAGTGTTTTAAATGTGTCATTTATTTAATATGTACCACACAGTTTTATTATTAGCTGTCCAGAATCTAACTGAGAACGAGAGTCCAAACCTACAGAATCTAGACTCAAACCCAGACCTGTTACACTATTGTTTTAATCTGACACAACTCAATGAGGACATGAAGAAATGGGATCCAGGGATTCCCAACTAACACCTATTGCTGTTTCAGCTGACGTTGAGCAATCATTGATCCACTTTCTCCTATGTTTATCATTAGATAGTAAGACAAGAAGCATCATCCTGTCGACTGGACATGAAAACTTTTTCTTGAAGACATGTTGTTTTATGAATTGTACTACAAATTTTCCATGGGACCTAGATTAGTTATAAAAGAGCATAGATTGAGCTCCAGAATAAGAGAAATAATGAAAGGCTTTCTGTTGTTTGTTTGATATCACCAAGGTTTTATTGTGCTTGCTTGCATCCATTACTTTCTCTTGCAATGCCTCAGTTCAACTCCATATTAATTACTCCTTACATTCATATGCACTTCCTCTGACTTAGCCTTCTCCCATACCATTAATCTATTTCCCAAAACCATTCCTCTTTCTCTTTAAGATGTAACCTCTAAAATTCTACTAGGCTTGTTGATCTGCCTAGATGTTCTGGAGGCAACGCTGTATCAGGTCACCTGCTTACCTCCTCAGAAAGAGCCCCTCCTAATGGCCAGCACAAAAGCATAGGACAGTTATTCTCAGTACAGTTACATTCTTCCAGGGCATTTTGTATCATTCTTTCCATAAAAATTCACAGACACAAACATTATTTTTTTTAACACTTTACAGTTCTGTAGCCTTCTCAGATCACAAGTGTCTTCAGCCTTTTTCTAAACTATATTTTTAATGTTGAACCAAAATATAGATATTTTATTGCCTAAAATAAGAGAGACCCTCAGTTTATATTTGCTTTTAAATAAACTCCATAGAAACTTTATGACATAATGAAAAGAAAATCATAAAAGGGAAAATACCAAGTGCTAATAAATGGTGGTAATATAATTTATTTGAAGAAAACACAAGATACCTTTAACAATAACTAGTAAACTTGGGTAGTCAAATTCTTTGCAATGAATACATGGAATGTCCTTATATTCACATGCCCATCCTAAAGTCCATAAAGGAAAAAAACCTAATATAGGTTCCCCATATCCTGAATGACCTAACCTATTGTTCACAACAGATTCATCAACTCCTCTTTACCAAACTTATCTTAGACTATAGAGAAAAGTCTAGAGTAAATAGGGCATTTCCCTCCATTCTTCATCTTTTGGAGAAACAAATGACCCTTTCAAAATGAAATCTACAAATATTCCCAGAGGGTTATTGACTGAACAAATCAGATTATTTTTGTCTAAGATTACTGAAATCAGTATCTTTATGGCACTGCAACATAATATTTCTAGATTACTCTAATCAAACATACTACCATTGTGCTTATAATGTAGCTTAATGAAAGAATTTTAGCATTAAAGAGATTCTAAATGTGAATAAACAACACACAACATACACACACATACACAGCAAAAAATGTATGTTAAAAGGCAAATCTTTAAAAGTATCATGATTTTATCATTTCTGAGTATAATATCATTGAGTGTTTTCTACTTAAATTCTTGTGATTTCTAAGACTACAGTGTACTATACTGGTAGATGACTGCAAAAAAAATGTGTTTGTTAAATTTTCAATACTAAAAACAGATAACATAAAATTTTAGAAAATTACAGAATAACCTATTCTCTCTTCACTTAAAGGATAGTGGATCAATCATCCTTCACTCTCTTTATCTCTGAATGTCTCTCTCTCTCTCTCTCTCTCTCTCTCTCTCTCTCTCTCTCTTTTTTTTACTTTGTACCTGACATTATTTTAACTGACATAATTTTGACTAAAATAATAAGATGAGGATGATGTCAAGACTGTCATTAATAACTGTTGGTACTCAGAAGCTACATTTTAACTCTCAGTCCTAAAATTCCTACAGAGAAAATATCAATACTTACTATTTCACTAACAAAATTACTGACAGTCTCAATGCATTTAAGTAGCAATGGGTACAAATAACTTCCATCACTATTAGGGTTGAAAAATCATCTAAAAATTATCACCAGAATAAAGGAGAAAGAAGTGAATTGAACAAATGTATATGAAATGAGAGGGACTAGGAAAAGTTCAAATATTAATAAATCTAGACCTTGCCCACAGAACTTAGTGAGGAACTACATGAGCATGTACAATATATTGAGTAACTATTAATGATTGAGCTACAAAACAAAATTGAACATGGAAACCTACATATTTTCAGTGAAACTCTCATAGCATTCTAATTGTTTTTGTCAACATTTCCCAAGAATGTACATTATTTGCATTTTTTTTCCTTTTCAGGCAGATCTGGGACATGTTTAAATAATTACAGACCTTAAATTGCAAATTACATATCTCAATAAAACAATATCACTTGTGTGACTTTTCTTAAGAAGACACAGGCAAACATAATTTACCTCAAATGGGTCACCAATCATAGACCAAAGAAATGATTCTAAGTTTAGCCTTGTGAAGAAATAGGATTACTACAGTCAATTCTGAGGAATTGATGAAATTTTTACCATAATTTACTGATTTTTAAACAATAATAAATAATTTTGATTCCATAATATTTCAACCATTATTTGGATTATTTGGATTTGGAATTCTTTTACTCATTTTTGCCATTGAAGCTTTTCAATACTGTGGTTCAGATTCAGGGCCTTATGCTTCTGAACATTGCTCTGACAGTGAGTTATTCATTCAGTCATCTCCAAAATTGTAAATCTGACATACCATAAGGTTTTCCATTCATATCAATTACAAATTCTTCTTAGATAAACATACTTTTCTTCAAAGTTTTTCTCAGTGCAATGTGGACATCCTTATTCCTTAAACTGTAGATGAAAGGATTCAACATTGGGCCCACAATGGTATAAAATATGGTAGATATTTTATCATCATCCACTGATGCACTAGAAGGTTTAAGGTACATGAATGCTGAAGCTCCAAAGAAAAGAGAAACAGCAATGACATGGGAGCCACATGTACTGAAGGCTTTCGACCTACCCTCTGCAGACTGAATGCTGAGGATGTTAGACAGGATCAAAGTGTAAGAAATAAAAACAGTCAGACTGGGTATTATTACATTGACACCCACAACAATGAAAACTACCAGCTCATTGATGGAGGTGCTTGTGCAGGAGAGCTTCTGGAGAGGAGGTATGTCACACATGTAGTGATTGATGATGTTGCCATCACAGAAGGTCAGACTTAGCATGCTACCAGTATGTGCCATGGCACCCACAAGCCCCATCACATACACTCCCACCATCATCAAGTGGCAGACCTGATGAGACATGGTAACCTGGTAAAGCAGGGGCTTACAGATGGCAGCATATCTGTCATAGGCCATTGCTGTCAAAATA
This sequence comes from Mus caroli, assembly GCF_978045245.1. NCBI lineage: Eukaryota > Metazoa > Chordata > Mammalia > Rodentia > Muridae > Mus > Mus caroli. Next base: position 35,421,119 of record NW_028227266.1, on the reverse strand, counting down.
TAGCATTCATCAATAACAAAGAAGCAGAAGAAAAAGAGCTGAGTCATACACTCTGCATGAGAGATGATGTTTTGCTTCACAAAACCCACCAGCATTTTGGGTGTTATGACAGAAGAGTAGCAGAGATCAATAAAGGAAAGGTTGAAGAGAAAATAGTACATGGGGGTGTGCAGATGAGGATTCAAAACAATCAGAACAATCAATCCCAGGTTCCCAACCATGGAGACCACATAGATTCCCAAGAAGAGGAAGAAGAGAGGCATCTGGAGCTCTGGCTGCTGTGTTAAGCCCAGCAGGATAAACTCCTTCACAGAAGAGTCATTGCTGAAGGCCATTCTTCCCATTGTCATGTCTAAGTGAGAAAAGTAAAAATAGTAACATTAGAATAAAATCCCAGCCCTCTCCCACCAACATCCTTAAAATTACACAAAGAACCATCATGAAAGAGTAAAAGTAATCCCATGCTTGTTGGCACTGGTTTTCAATATCTAAGAGGCTTATTGTATAAAACAAAACATAAAGACATTGGAGTATTATTCGGGGAACCAACGATAATTCTTGCTTCTGTAGCTTCTTTGTTCTTCTAATCATGACATTCACCTCCCAAGTGATAATCTCAAAAGAAGGGAAAAGGCACATCAACAATTCAAAGGCTCACTCAGATTTTCTTAAAGGGGGAAACAAACAAACAAGCAAGTGTGCCTTGAATACTTACCTTTGTACATGAGGACGTCAAAAGTGAATTTACTACCTTTTTTTCCTACTCTTATGCTGACAAGTACTCATGTCATTAGAGAACTCTAAACGTGTATAGCTTGGCAAAAAAACAAGAAACAGAAAACATTTCTTTCTGTTGTTACTACATTTTACTTTCTGGTGATGAGGAAAATTACTTTTGGATTGGTAAAGTCAGACTTCTCATTCCTCCAGGTTCAGAAAAGGCATGATTCTACATTATCATTTTTGTGGAGGCTTTTCCAAGAATGTCTTTTCTAGTCCATAGGTTGGTAAATAGCATCTACTAATAATCTCAATTGTCTGCTGATTGGGACCCAAGAGAATTTTGTGTGTTTGTATTCTTAGGGACCTGATTAAAAATTGGAAGGATTCTGTTTCCCAGTTCTTCACCTGCCCCCAGAGATCAGACTTTATTACTATGGATATTACAGATGAGTTCAATGGTGATGTCATTACCATATTAGAGTTTATAATTTTGTTTTTGAATTTTGTAGATATATGCGATGTGTTTTGATTCATTTACCCAATTGCTTATCCTACAATTACTTTCCCATCCTCTTTCCATTATTCCTTCATCTTTTCTTTTTTTTTCTCATTTTTTGTAACCCACTGATTGCATTCAGAACTGCCACTGCATATATAAGTATAGTGATACCTATGAGAATTTAAGTGCCCTCTCAGGGGCCATCCAAATTTTTTTAAATCAACTCTGTTTCTCCCAGTAATTATCAATTGTTAACAGTCTCTCAGCTAGAAGTAGAACTTTATGCACATATTGTTTTTCAATGCCTGTGATTTACTTGACTTTCCACGGGTCTTATATATACTATGGGGACAACTATGGGTTCACTTGATCAATGAACCTGTTGAGTTCCGAAAATATTGTTTTAGTGTATTTATTTATCATCTCGGTCTCTTACAATCTGTCCATTCATATTTTCCTTATAATCCCTGTAACTTGGGTGAATGGATGGAGAAACTATTTGGGACTGAACACTCCCAGATTCTTAATCACTTCCTCATTTGGTCATGGATGTTTGTGTTAATCACTATCTCCTGACAAAGGAAGCATCTCTGATGAAGAAGAGAGATGTACTATTCTACAGGTATAATGTATAATGAAAATTTATTAAGAGTTTAGTCAGCTTAATACTATATCCATAGCTGAAAAACAGTCTTAAGTACTTCTCCAGGGCCTGTTACCTATCTAGTCTCAGGTGATTGCCTACAAGAACTATATTAATTTCTGCCTATGAAGCAAGCCTGAAATACAAAGAGTGGTTGTTTACTCCAAAAACACTTGTACTATGCCACGTACTTTAGTTGAGTCAATTTGACATAGCGAAAGCTGGGAAGCTGACCGATGAAGCAATGGGTTTCAAAAAAACTTTCTTCCTAGGGTCTGGCATTTTTCTCCCATAATCCTTATAAACCATAATATCCATTCTCCACTCCCCGCATTAGCCTAGTGTATAGATTCACGTGCACTCTATTTAGTATTACCTTAATGTAATGCCTTTTAAGATTGTATTCTAACATAGCTAAAGCCTTTTTCCAGTGTTCTTAGATTCCAGATAGCAGCAAGAAGTTTAACCTATTCAGTAACTAATTTAGCTCTACCATAAAACAATTAAGCACTAGCCATAAATTCAGTTGTCTACAGAAAGAGTCTGATATTCTCACTGAGATAAAAATTCTTATTACAGACTACATTCCATGCCAAGAGCAAATTAATATACTATACTGAATAATGGGAATTCTCCAGACATAGATAAGAATTAACAAGGCCTAAGAATTCCAAGGTTCATGACACTACTTTATTCCTGAAGCCAGGCAAGAGTTTATACCCCCTAGCCCAATTAACGCTAAAGTGTGAATCTGAAGCAGGCAGTTAATCTCTAAGTAAACAGTCCTTTTGAAGTCACTCCTCTTGCATCTGGAGGGATACTTATCCCTAACCTAAACATTTATCTGGTTCCTGCAAATTCTTTTTGTAGTCACTCCTCTTGCACCGGGAAAACTTCAATGTACCGTATCTGTTATGTTTTACAATTTATGATATTCGCTGTAATATAATTAGTCTAAGCTCGACCAGAAAATTACATTCAGATTCAGCACCTCTCTTATATGTCTGTCTGTCTGTCACTCCCGTCCTAAGCTTTGCCCACCTACTCTAGAGAACCGTTTTACGCAGGCATGGGACCCAGAGGGTCTGCGGCAGTATTAGTATGGCATAAGAGGGTATATCCTGCTAGTTCAGCCATTATTGTAGCTTTCAGAATTCCCAGCTATGTAAATTTGATTATTAACTGTGATGACTTGTCTAGACATTAAGCACTAAGAATTTAACAATAACAGATACAAGATTTATTTCTCTACATTATTACTTGAGTATATGGTATCTTCACCAATAATATTTCACTATCAAGTTATGGACATAATCAAGAACAATGAAAATAGTCTGAAATATTGGGGAAAGGAAACTATGGAACAGAACACAACTGGCAAACAACCCAAAAATATGTAGTCCAAAAGCCCTGACATTTGTTTTTATTAGGTAGTGTGGTGTATCTAGGAGAAACACTGTCTCACAATTATAGGAAAACTTCACTTAACCCCCTTTTATACATGAGTATATTTTGGAAAGTTTGTACAGTATTATGCTAACACGTAATTTTTCAAATGGCCTTAATGTTAGTTATACTTCTTCAAAGTCCATTCTTGATTCTACCCTCCTATCTTCTGTCCTACTCAATCCTTTCTGCTCTATTATTCTCCAGTAGCCTTTGATATCACCAGTGCTCTGAATTTTCATATATTTTATTTCTGCTAATGTAGGCACTCTCCAAATAGAAGAGCAGGAAAGCAAGTCAAATGTACATGGATTCTCTATATTTTCTTCCACAAGGTAAAACCCCATATGCGTCCTTAGACTGTTAAATCAGGATCTGACAAAGAATCTAAACAGTCCCATAGACCCTAAGGAAATAGAAGTAGTCATTAAAATCACCCCAAACAAAAAAACCCCTCAGTGCCAAATTATTTTAGTGCAGAAATCTATCAGACCTTTGAAGAAGACGTAATACCAATACTTCTCAAACTACTCCATAAAATAGAAACAGAAGGAATGCTACCTAATTCATTTTTGAAGCCGCAATTGTGCTGATACCTAAACCACACACAAACACACACACACACACACACACACACACACACACACACACACAAACACAAACAACAAAGAAAGAGAACTTTAGAATCATTTCCCTTAAGAACACTGATGCAAAAAATATTCAATGAAATTCTCACACACTGAATCAAAGAACACAACAAATGATCATTTACCATGATCAAGTAGGCTTCAACTCAGGAATGCAGGGATAACCGGTTCAGTATGAGGCAATCCATCAAAGTAATCCATTATACAAACAAACTCAAAGGCCTTTAACAAAATACAACACTACTTCATGTTAAAAGTCTTAAAAATATCAGGAATCCAAGGCTCATAGCTAAGCATTTTAAAAGCACTATACAGTAAAACCATATCCAACATCAAATTAAGTGGAGAGAAACTTTAAGCAATCTCACTATAATCAAGAACAAGACAAGCTGCCCACTCTCTCACTATTTATTCAATATAGTACTTGTTGTTCTAGCTAGAGAAATTAGACAACAAAAGGAAGTCAAAGAAAAAAATTGGACAAAATTTGGACAGAAATATAAATTGGAAAGAAAGAAGTCAAGACATCACTATTTGTGATGATATGATAGTGTACTTAAGTGACCCCAAAAATTCTACCAGGGAATTCTTACAACTGATAAACAACTTCAGCAAAATTACTGGATATAAAATTAACTCAATTTAGTAGCTTTCCTTTACACAAAGGATAAATGGGCTGAGAAAGAAATTAGGGAAACAACACCCTTCACACTAGTCACAAATAATATAAAACATCTTGGTGTGACTCTAACCAAGCAAGAGAAAGATCACTATAAGAAGAACTTTAAGTCTCTGAAGAAAGAAATTTAAGAAGAACTCAGAAGATGGAGAGACCTCCCATGCTAATGGATTGGCAGGATTAACATAGTAAAAAAAAAATGGCCATCTAACCAAATGCAATCTATGGATTCAATGCAATTCCCATCAAAATTCCAACTCAATTCTTCACAGAGATAGAAAGAGCAATTCTCAACTTCATCTGGAATAACAAAAAACCTTAGATAGCAAAAACAATTCTCAACAATAAAAGAATTTCTGGATGAATCACCATCCCTTACTTCAAGCTCTCCTAAAGAACAATAGTGATTGGAAAAAGAAAAATAGAAAACAAATGCATGGTATTCCTACAGAGACAGACAGGTAGATCAATGGAATAGAATTTAAGACTCTAAAATAAACCCACACAGCTATGGTCAATTGACCTTTGACAAAGAAGCCAAAATCATCCAGTGGGGGTGGGTGGAGAACATTTATAAAAATGGTGCAGGATCTACTGGTGAACAAGTGTAGAAGAATGAAAATCTATGCATTTTTATTTCCTCAAGTCCAAGTGGACCAAGGACCTCAAGATAAAAAAAGCATACATGGAATCTAATATAAGAAAAGGGGAGAAAGAGCCTTGAACACATTGGCACAGGGGAAATTTTCCTGAATAGTACAACAATGGCTCAGGCTCTAAGATCAACAATGGATAAGTGGGACCTCATAATATTGAAAAGCTTCTGTAAGGCAAAGGAAACTGTCAATAGTATAAAATGGCTGCCTACATTTGAGGAAAGCTCTTTAACATCTGAAAGAGGGCTAATATCCAAAATATACAAAGAATTCAAAAAGTTAGACACCAGAGAATTAAACAACCCTATTTAAAAATGGGGTTCAGAGCTAAACAAAGGATTCTAAACTGAGGAATATCCAATGGTGGAGAAGCACCTAAAGAAATGTTCAACATCCTTACTCATCATGGAAATGCAAATCAAAACCACTCTGAGATTCCACCTCATACCTCTCAGATGGCCAAGATAAAAAATTCAGGCTACAGCAGATGCTGGATAGAATGTAGAGAAAGAATAATACTCCACCATTGCTGGTAGGATTGGAAGTTGTCACAATGACTTTGGGAAACAATCAGGTGGATCTTCAGAAAACTGGAAATAGTTATACTGAAGACACAGCTATACCACTACTGGGCATATACCCAAAAGATGCTCCAACTTATAACAAGGACATATGTTCCACTATGTTCATAGCAGCCAGAAGTTGGAAACATCCCAGATGTCCCTCAACAGAATGGCTACAGAAAATGTAGTACATTTACACAATGGAGGACTACTCAGCTACTAAAACAATGAGTTCATGAATTTTGAAGGCAAATTGATGGGACAAAAAAAAATTATCTCCCTGAGTGAGGTAACCCACACCCAAAAGAACACACATGATATGTACTCACTGATAAGTGGATATTACCCCCAACCTCAGAATACCCATGATACAACTCACAGACCCCGTAAAGCTTAACAAAAAGGAAGACCAAAGTGTGGGTGCTTCAATCTTACTTAAAATGGGGAACAAAATAATCAGCAGAGACAGAGGGAAGGAGGGACATAGGTGGATATAGAAAAAGGAGTTCAAGACCAGGTATGGGAAAGGACAGGAGAGAATTCCAGAGGGCCAGTAGAATGAATAAAGTAGCAGTGGGGTTAGAAAGTGGGGGAAACCACTAGAAAGTCCCAGATGCCAGGGAAGGAAGAACTTCCCAGGAACCAAAGTGGGTAACATTAGCCAAAATACCCAACAAATGGGAGATAGAACCTGAAAAGAACACCTCCAATAGATAGGCATGGGCCCCAGTTGAGGGATGGATTCACTAACCCATCTTAAAAGCTTTAATCCATAATTGTTTCTGTCTAAAGGAAGTGCAGGGACAAAAATGGAGCAGAGACTGAAGGAAAGGCCGTACAGAGATTATTCCACCTCGGCATCCACCCCATGTGCAGACACCAAACCAGACACTATTGCTGATGCCAAGAAGTGCTCCAGGACAGGAGACTAGTATGGCTATCCTCTGAGAAATTCCGCCAGCATCTGACTAAGACAGATACAGATACTAACAGCCAAACATTGGACTGAGCCAGGGGACTCCAATGGAACAGTTAGCTGAAGGACTAAAGAACTGAGGAGAATTGTAACCCCAAAGGAAGAACAACAATATCAACTAACTCAACCCCACCCCAACTCCCAAGAGCTCCCAGGGACTAAACCATGAACCAAAGAATATACATGAATGAGTCTGTGAGTAGCAGAGGACTGCCTTATCTATCTTCAATGGGAGGAGAGGCCCTTGTTCCAGTGGATGGTTGATGCCCCAGTGTACGGGAATGCTAGAGGGGTGAGGCAGGAAAGGGAGGATGGTGGGTGTTGGAGGAGCTTTCTCTTAAAGACAAAGGGGAGAGAGAATGGGATGAGTGTTTTTTAGAGGAGAGACCAGGAAGGGGGATAACATTTGAAATGTAAATAAATTAAATAACCAATTAATAAAAATAATAAAATATATAAATAACATTAACCAACTGAAAAAAAGTTAGTAAATAGGCAAATGATATGAACTTCAAGTCAAAAGATGAGGCACAAATATTCAATAAAATTATGAAAAAAATCATATTTTTAGACATGAGGTAATATATATCAAAACTATACCAAAATTCCATCTTCCTGTAACCAAAGCTATTATCCTCAAAAAAGAAACATATAACATTGTACCATTGGTAAGTACATGTGACAAAAGGAACACTGTTACTTTCTTGATGGAAATTCAAATTAGTGCAGTTATAATATAAACAAATATAAGAAGACCTCTAATGATGGAAAAACTTGAATTTTCAAATAAGCCAGAAATATCTCTGCTGAATCTGTGCTCTCCAATGTCCAAGTCAGGGTCTCAATATAGATTTATATTGAGGCATCATTCCTGAAGCCTTTTTATCTAATCAGTCTATATCTCAATATGTACCAAGAAAATGGAGTGAGTTGGGCATGATGGTATATGTTTATCACTTCAATAGTTTGAAGAATGATGTGGGAGGACTGTGAATTCAAAATTACCTTGCAATAAATAATGAGTTTGAGGCTGGCCTAAGTTTCAGAATGAGTTTGTATCTCAAAAATTGATCTATGTGTACTCCAAAGGTTTTATTCAGTTATAAAGTAGAACAAAATGTCCTTTGCTAGAAAATGTACAGAACAGAAGGTTAAGTTAAATATTAAGTGAAATAAGCCACTCTCTTAAGAACAAGTGTCAGATCTTTCAGGTCAGATGTAGAACGTGGGAAGCGGGTACATAAAAGAGAACTACTAGATATGCAGAAGGGGAAAATGAGGAGGGAGGTAAAAAAGTACAACCAAAAATATGAGTGTGAAGAAAGTGTGTGATATTTATCTATAGAAATGTTATATAAAACTTACTACATTGTATAGGTAATATTTATTATTAAAAATTGTTAAAAACTTTTGCCAAGGTAATAAACAGAAGTTATTATTGAATACTTAATAATACTCAAGATATTTAAATTATTATAAAATTATTAAATAATATATTACTCAATAAAAGTAATACACTGGGACTTTAATTAATCAATATTAGTGTCAACAGGCCTAGCTACAAATTTATGAATGACTTTAGAGTTTCCATTCTTGTCTACTCTGGGGACTATTTAATCTCTAATGAGAAGTTCACATCCATTATCATGAATTGGGGCATAAGCACAAATCAAATTATTTAAATTTAAAATTTTAAATTTATTTATTTTAAATTATTTCTTCTCTTTCTACTTGATTACCTTAAAGATAGTCCTAAGAGAGATGTATTTCTGGATATGTATTGAAGTCTGAAAAATTGAAAAGCCTCAAACAAATGCAGTGTGCTGGAAAACATGGTGACTCTGAGGTCTGGTGTTGCGGCCCGCCCGCGGTCCACAACATGAACGGTTCACTGAGAATGGCAGTTCCCTGCAAAGAGAGGAATCTAGTCGGGGCGGAAGAAACAATGGAGTCAAGACAACATTCGGATCAAGACTCCATTTAATATTTCCAGACACTCAGTTTATAAAGGAAGGGGGAGGGAACCCAATTTCCCGCCAAGTAACTCAGGGTCCAGTAGCAGGACGAACACGTGTGTGCCTCCAGGCAGCAAGGGCAGGTTCCAGCAGTGGGCGTGGCAGGACGAATGAGCCGGTAGCTCCACCCTTGAGCAGGCAGGTTCCAGGCTGGGGGGAAGGGAGGCCACATTTCCCCCCATTAGATAACAAAACAAAAATAAAAAAGGGGGTGGCCTGTGGCAGAAAAATTATCTATGTTCAATAGTTCTGCCTGAGTTCCTAGGGCTAAAGAAAAAACCTATTTCCGTGGGATTCCCTAACTATTCTAATGGTAAACTGTATCTGGCTAAGGCTGTAGGCTCTGACTTTATAATGCTAATTAGTGCTGAATAGGTAGCTACCTGTTTGCCTTTTAAGTAGGGCGTTGGAACCCTGGCTGAGTTTAGCTAAACAATTTTAGAATAACACTGAACTGATAATTATCCACAATTTTGGGTGACAGGCAGGGGAACAGTGAGAAGAGATTAAGACTGGCTGGCTCCTAGTACAAGGCCAATTGGCTTTTTTATTTTTTGGGTGGGAGGCAGTGAAGGGCTTGCCCTTACGACAGCAAAGTCTCCAATCTCTCTCCCCCCTATTAATTAAGTTTAAATAGGCAATGCTTAACAGAGGTGATCAAATGATTTTCTCATCCGTAGATGAGTGGGCCTTAACCTTGACTTGGGTGGACATTGGCCTGATTCCTCCCGTGAGCATTGTAACGACTCACATCTGTGGCTCTTGGTATCTTTTGGGGAGGGGAGGCAGAGCCTTAAGTATTTTTGGTTTTTAGCTGGAGTCAGATACCAACCTCTTTCAAATCAGGTGTGTCGCACAGGGAACTCAGAAACGGTCAAACTGGACCTTCCCTCCGCAGTAATCTCCCGCGCCAAGCGGTACCCATACCGTATTCATATGATTATGAATCAGTATCGCAATTCTGAGTTATTGCGAGGTCTCTATATGAGACTTGTCAACCTCAGATTTAGCAAGGCCTAGACAAGAATTATGTCAGTATTAACACCATTAATTTTGGTTAAACTAGGAGCTGAAAGTCTTTCCTCTTCATCCCTGTTATTCCCAGTAGCCTGAGGAACTAAGGACACCTTGCAGTAACAGCAAGGGTGAAAAGCCAGAGGCCAGCTAAGGGACTAAGCCTATATCTATCAAAATAAGAACTAATCTTTGTAAATATATATGAAATTTCTACTTCCCTAGCTCTCCTGGTAAATCTAAATCTTATCTTAGACTGAAAAGCCACATGCTGGGATGTCCCTGGAAGGGAGATTAGCAGAACCACCTGTTTGCTCTTAGGGGCGGGGAACCGGAGAATGTAGATTGACCTGCTTGAGAGAAGGAAGAATACTAAACAATTAGAGTGTAGTAATGTAAATTTTCTGTTTGGAGAAGTCAAGGTACTTTATTTAGATGCAAATTGTAAAGCTAAAGTTAATCTCCGGCCTCTTGTAGGGGAATTGGCTCAGAGGAAACAGTGTTTTTTGAGAGCTTCCACTCCCAGCTCAAGAGGAATTTTAGTCTTTAGAATGATACTTACGAGGAGAGACAGAATCTGTGTTTACCTGACGAATTAATCTCTCTGGTAGCCACCGTGCTTCATCTTCATCTCGTGAAAAAACACAAACCGAGCCTCTTCCCCAGATTAGAACTGGATCTGGACCCTTCCATTTATTAGTCAGGGCGTCCTTCCATTTTACCAATGCATAAGAATTAGAAGTAACTGGGTGCCAGTGGCGTTCCGCTGCAGACTGACCTTTAATGTCAGTTTGCAAAAAGTTTAGGACAAATAAGGTAAAGGCAAGGTGAGCCTTTGGTGACCTTGGGGGATATAGATGCCCCTCTTTTGTTTTAAAAAGCCAATTTTTTAAGGTGCTATGAGCACGTTCAACTATTCCTTGTCCCATGGGGTTGTAAGGAATTCCAGTTTTATGTTTGATACCGAATTCTTTACAGAATGTAATAAAGTTTTTACTAGAATAAGATGGCCCGTTATCTGTCTTAATAAGCTTAGGCAACCCCATGGTATTAAAGGCTTGTAGGCAATGATCAATTACATTTTTTGAAGCCTCCCCTGTATGCAGGGAAGCAAAGAGAAATCCTGAACAGGTATCAATGCAAACATGTATATATTTTAGTTTTCCAAATTCTGCATAATGGGTTATATCCATTTGCCAAATATGATTAGGCATAAGGCCTCTAGGATTGACTCCTAGATGTGGCACTGGGGATAATGTAATACATTTAGGACATTGTTTTACAATCATTCTTGCTTGCTCCTTAGTGATTTTATGGCGGAGCCTTAGGGTGTGGCTAGAGAGGTGAAACCTTTCATGATCACGTTGGGCCAGAGCCACAGGATTTGAAACTAAAGCTTCTCCTATTAGAGCCCTGTCAATGCGATCATTACCCTCGGCCAGAGGCCCAGGAAGACCAGAGTGAGACCGTATGTGACCAATATAAAACGGATTTTTCGGGGCAAGAATGATGTTTTGCAATTCTGAAAATAAGGATCCTGATGGCGTATTGAAGTTAAACGTGCCACAGGTTTCTAATAAGGGTACTGATTGAGCAACATATAAACTGTCAGTAAAAATATTAAAAGCCTCATGTACAGACTGAAAGACCTTTAGCACTGCTGTTAATTCGGCTAGCTGAGCCGAGAGACCAGGAGTCTCTACGATAACCTGTTGATCATTAATAAGATATCCAGCTCGCCCTTTAGAGGAGCCATCAGTAAAAATCAATAGAGCATTATTTAAAGGCTGTAAAGAAGTCATCTTAGGAAATATCATATCATGTACATTTAAAAATTTTATTAACCTATCTTGAGGGTAGTGGTTGTCTATAATTCCACTAAACCCTATTTGTGCAAGCAACCAATCTGTACTATGCTGTTTCAGCCAAGTGTCTTGACTTACGCTGTAAGGCTGAACAATGATATCTGGCTCTTTTCCGAAATAAGTCAATGCCTGCCTTCTTCCAGTGATAGCCATCTGAGCCACTGCTTCGTGATATGGCAAGATATTACGTTTGGGAGAAATCCTTGAATGTATCCACATTATAGGAAATTTTTGCCATAGCAGTCCCGTAGGCACATGAGTTGTATTAAAAATTAACAGGTGCAGCGGCAGGGAGTAATCTATATAGGTAACGAATTGCTCTTCAATAGACTTTTCCACTAGTTGTAAGGCCAGCAATCCTTCTGAGGTTAGTGATCTAGGGGAAGTGGGATCAGAACTCCCTTTAAGAATATCAAATAAAGGTTTTAACTCCCCTGTAGTAAGCTTTAAATAGGGGCGAAGCCAATTAATATCACCCAACAATTTTTGAAAATCATTTAAGGTCTTTAAGTTATCTCTACGAATAACGATCTTTTGGGGAAAAACAGCTTGATCAGTGAGTCTAAAACCCAAATAATTATAAGGATCCTGAGTTTGTACCTTTTCAGAAGCAATTTGCAATCCCTTATCAGCTAGGGCTTTTTGTAAACCTTTATAACACAAAAGCAATTCTTGGGGGTCCTTTCCCGCCATCAAGACATCGTCTGTGAAATGAACGATGTAAATATTTGGCCATTGTTGTCTAACAGGCTGAATTGCTTTCGCCACAAACCTTTGACATAATGTGGGACTATTAGCCATCCCCTGCGGAAGGACTGTCCATTAATATCTTTTCATGGGTTCCTTGAAATTTACAGAAGGAACACTAAAAGCAAATCTCTCACAATCCTTTGGATGCAAAGGGATGGTAAAGAAACAATCTTTCAAATCTATAACAATCTTATAATATCCCTTAGGAATGGCCACTGGGGAGGGGAGCCCCGGTTGTAAGGTTCCCATAAGTACCATGGTCTCATTAACTTTTCTTAAATCTTGTAACAGTCTCCATTTTCCAGATTTCTTTCTGATAATGAAAATGGGTGTATTCCAGGGAGAGTGAGACTCTACCAAATGTCCTGCTTCTAACTGCTCCTGCACTAGCAAAGAAGCGGCCTCTATTTTCTCTTTAGGTAAAGACCACTGATCTACCCACACCGGAATATCATTACGCCATTGAATTTTTTCCGCGTGGGATGCAGGCAAGATAGTGGTCGCTATTGAAAATACTTTAAACCTCTCATGTTAGAGTGGGGTTTAAGATCCTTAAAGGTCTTAATTCCCTGTCCTTTTTTTACTAGTTCACGAGCAGGCAGGAGTCCCTGCCTGAATGTCTGTCCAGTCACCATCTCCTTAGAACTGCACAGAACAACACCCATCTGTGACAACAGATCTCTTCCCCACAGGGTCACAGGCAAATTTGACATAACATACGGCTGAATCTTTCCTGATTTCCCTTCCTCATCTCTCCAGGTTAGCAATTTGGAACTACGTTTTGGGTTACTGGCGTACCCAATTCCTTGAAGATGAGTCAAGGAAGCAGTCAAGGGCCAGTTTGAGGGCCAGTCCTGCCCTCTAATAATTGTTACGTCGGCCCCGGTATCTATTAATCCTTCAAAGCCTTTTCCATCAAGAGTCAATTTAAGGTTAGGTCTCTGATTTGTGATGGATTTCACCCAATTTACGCCCGAGGAGTCAAAATTATTTTGTCCTTCCTCACTTTTAAAGAATCTATACAGTGACTGGCGTAAAGGGATCAAAGTAAGTTGAGCAATTTTTTGATTAGCAGGTATAGTTATAACACCACGAGGGCAAGCGGCTATGATTTTAAGTTCTCCCTCATAACCATTATTTATAACACCTGGAAAAATCTGCAGGCCTTCTACAATAGAACTGCTTTGTCCCAAGAGAAAGCCACAGGTTTCTGTGGGCAGTGGTCCAAAGACTCCGGTAGGCAGAGTTTGGACTCCCATTTCTGGGGTTAATACTGCGTGGACAGTGGAACAGAGGTCCAGTCTTGCATTTCCTGGGTTTGACCTGACAAGTTCAAGAACTGATCTTGTTGGCTGGGCAGCAGATTTATGGCCCCATAAGCTGTCCTCTTTGAGTAACTCGGGGCCTGGGGCTGACCCCTTTCCTCGTTTCCCGGCACCGGGCGGCTCAAAACCCTTGGTTTATGCTTACAATCTTTTGCCCAGTGGCGGCCCTTCCCACACTTGGGACAAATTCCTGGGGTACGGCCTGTTTGTCTACCCTTGGCGCCCTTGTTCTTAGGACAATTACTTCTAAAATGATCCAAACTTCCACAATTAAAGCATGCATTATTTTCTCGTTTCCTCGAGAACATTGCTTGCGCATGGGTTCCCTGCGAGAACTCGCAGGAAGGCCCGATGTCTGCGCAAAGACGAACATATCCCGCCAAATCTGTCTGTCCCTTATGCGGTTGAATTGCAGCTCGGCAAGTTGCGTTAGCATTCTCATAAGCCAGCTGCATAACAAAGGGACTACCTGTGTCTGGACTTCCAAGGATTCTACTAGCGGAAATCAACAGCCTGTCCACAAAGTCCTGATATGGTTCATCAGAACCCTGCCGAATGCTAGCTAAACTTCCACTAGTATCTCCTTTAACTGGCAACTTTCCCCAAGCACGGCGTGCGGCTGTCGCAACTTGCACGTACACTGCAACGGGAAAATCAATCTGATTTGTCTGTCCCTCATATGGACCCTCTCCTAAAAGCATGTTGCTATCCCAGTCTGGGTTACCAGCGTGAGCATTAGAAGCAGCAGTTTTCTTACTGGCGTCTCGCCATTCAGAATCCCAAAGCAAGAAATCTCCTCCTGACAGGGTAGCCTTGGACAGAGTCTTCCAATCTGAGGGGGTTAAGTTTGACTCCGCCACTGTGTCCAGTAATGCTTGAGTGAATGGGGCTGAAGGACCATATTGCACAACAGCTGCCTTTAACTCTTTTAACAACTTGAAATCCAAGATCTGGTAATGTCTGGTCCTAGCATCTTGCTGATCAACTGCCTCGACCACAGGAAAGGCCAGCGTATTAGACGAATTCTGTCTTTTCCCACGAGTCTGACTCACAACTCTTTCTAGCGGCACCTGGTGAACTACAGAAGAGTTACTCTTCTCCGATTCTGAGATCTTTTTTAGTTCCCGAAGCTCATTAGTCAGCCTCTGAAGCTTAATTTCAAATTCTAACTCAATTAGCCGTGTGTCCCTATGCGTAGCACCTCCCGAAGTGGTGACTATGGGTGAAGCGGGAGATTCGCAAGAGGACCAATTCTCATTAGGGTAATGGGCCATTCCTCTATCTGAGTGATTTTTGTTAAAATTCAGTCCATCATCAGAGTTTCCACAATTATCAATTTTTGAGTTAAGAAGATCTTTTCCTGAGGAGGCCTTCTCTGATAGGCACTCCTCCTGAGATACCACAAGCTCCGCCTGAGGGCAATTTAGCCCTGGGGAAGTTGCATCTTTTATAGCATCATTTACAAGCGCCCAGAGACCTAGGGTAAAATTATCTGTCTGAGCGATATTCAGGGCCTCACCAACTTTCTCCCAGGTTCCACAATCTATCGTTTCTTCTTCTTTGAACCATGGACAACAGCTATCTATCTTATCTAAAAAATTTCTTACTAATTGTACTTCAAGCCTTACTCCTTTTTCCTTAAGCAACTCCTGAAAACTAAACACAATCGCCTGATCCATGATTTTGAACCCTTCTTTCTTCCACCTAAGCAGTTTTCTAAAAAACTGCGGCACACCGCCTGTCTCCGTATCTAGTTCCGATTTACGAACTGCTGACCCCAAGCAGAACCAGTGTTGGGTCAGCACTGCTTCAAACTTGTTCGTATCCTACCGCATCCCCAGCAACACTTTCAAAACTGAAATTTTTTAGGCTAGCGCTAGCATGTGTACCTGTCCGTTGCTCCGATGCTCCTCCGATACGAAGATTCTTTCCTTTCTTGTGGAGCTCCACACAGCAGTCGTTTCTCTTAGCATCTCTCTGCCATTCTTCAGGTCCCAGTTCTGGCGCCAACTGTTGCGGCCCGCCCGCGGTCCACAACATGAACGGTTCACTGAGAATGGCAGTTCCCTGCAAAGAGAGGAATCTAGTCGGGGCGGAAGAAACAATGGAGTCAAGACAACATTCGGATCAAGACTCCATTTAATATTTCCAAACACTCAGTTTATAAAGGAAGGGGGAGGGAACCCAATTTCCCGCCAAGTAACTCAGGGTCCAGTAGCAGGACGAACACGTGTGTGCCTCCAGGCAGCAAGGGCAGGTTCCAGCAGTGGGCGTGGCAGGACGAATGAGCCGGTAGCTCCACCCTTGAGCAGGCAGGTTCCAGGCTGGGGGGAAGGGAGGCCACAGTCTGGTATATTACTTTCCTTCGTATACTCCTGGTAAATTCAAAACTGCAAATTTGAGCTACTGTGGTAGTGATCCCTGGAACATCCTGTTTGCAAGGTCTTTAAAAGATTAAGGAAAAGAATATTCTTTAGCTGTATTAGTTTAGTTCTAACACATCAAAAAACTAGTTCTTCTTCAAGATTAGCAGAGGTGAGTCTCAAGAAGAATCAGCAACAAGTTGATTAAGAGATTTTAAAAAATGCAAGTTTTTCTGGTCTGAATCTACTGTATCTATCCATGTGTGTTAATAATAGGAGCTATGATATTCAATAACTCAGAACTGCAGCAGGGTTTCTATCCTACTGTGGAGCTCATAGGTTTTCAATTTTTGTGGATAACTGTACTGAAATTTTGGAAAGGGTTTCATTGAATCTATATTCTGCTTTGGTATGATGACCTCACGGGAGATCTTCTCATTATTTAGTATCATCACTCTTACTCAGTATCTTAAATTCCTCACTGACCGGTGTCCTTCACATACAGTAAGGAGATGATAAGAGTGCAGTTTATGCTGGCTTAATTGCACCTATCTGTGAAAATTCTGACAGATAGAAAAATAATACATTACATGCAGGTGAAAAATGATTTACATGGGATATTCATGATGTTGACTTGCATATATGTTGCATTAGCAATTAAAGGAGATATGATGCTTTCTAGTGGAGGATGTACAGAAGAGGACAGATTTTTAAATTATACTTTCAAAAACTTGTTATTAGTGCAAAATAAGAAACAGTATGAACAATAATAAAATGCAACTCTAGTGTTGATTTACTATATCATTTGAAGAACTATTTTCCACAATTTGACAAAAAAAAATACATTCTAAGAAAAAAATGGGAAAAGCAGCCAAGGATTTCATTAACATTATTTTAAAATAGTACACATATTAGAAATGGTAAAATCCTGTTGTGACTTCATCCAGCTGTACTTTAGATTTATTTATGCATATCTGTCCATCTGAATAAGATGCTAGTGAAAGCAGTATCTATTGAAAATTTTAAAGTGAATGTGCTTTTGTAATTTATACAGAAGACACCTGAGTATCTTCATTATAAGCAAACCAAAAAAAGTAAGGAAAGCATTGTTCTAATGTCACATTCTCTCTAAGTTAAGGAAAAAGACAATGCAACCAAAAGATCTTTAAGATTTTGCCCTTTGTTCATTGGATATTCTCTTTATTTACATTTCAAATGTTATCCTCTTTCCTGGATGTTTTGTCCTTTTTAATAGAATAGGTACATACACACTGAGAATGATCAGACTGAAAGAATCACCAAACCTGACCTTTCTTACATAATAAAATTGCAAATCTCACAAATATTTGTAGGTTCCAAAAAATGGAGATATTGGCTTACCTTTACTGGAAAGAGTGTGTACATGGATGTTCATGGGTACAGGTAACTTTGATAATTACCAGACATTAAGACTCTGACATAACTATATTTCATATCTACTTAATTGTCTATCTGCTTCAGTATCTAACTATTCAGCCATCTTTTCTGTGTCTATTTACATTGAATAAAATATCTGGGGCTACCAGTTAACCCAAATAATTCATAGGCTTCTGTGATTTCATGTTTGGTTCCACAAAGGAAAAGATGATTGGTACCTCAATTTGGTTAATTTAATATTTTGTTTTACACATTAAAACAAGTAAGGGATATTTAAGAGCTACTGTGGTTTACAATTTTTTAAAGAGTACATATATTTCAAATGAAACAAATCAATTTACTTGAAATTAATTTTTCTGCATGGATTATCTATAATGTTTTGCAGCCCTAGGAGAATATCTTGCAGGATTTCAAGTAAGTGTAAGAGGTCATACTTTGGGACTTTTTAAAGACAGTAATAGTAACCATTTAAAGACAGTAACAGTAACATTCCCTGGGGTATGATTATGGTTGGACCAGAAGGAAAACCTTTTGAAGACAGTATATTTTTTAAGTAATAATACAATGTTTTGAGAATATCTAAAAAACAAAAAACAAACACAAAAAACCCCACAGACTCTTCAGTTGCTTTAAAATATTTCATCAATATATACCAATAAGGGGATGATTAGATACTATTTAAAATCAATGGAGTCCAATATATGGACATATGTTGAATTCTTATCCTCTCTCTTCAATTCAATCCAATATCAGAGGGATGAACTAAAGCTAAAGAGTTCAGCAAATAGCCAGAGAGAAAGCTTTATCCAAAAACTAAATGAGAACATGAGAAAGAGTTTCTTGAAGAAGGATTCATAAAGACAAGTGATATGTCAATTTATTTCATTATTGTAATGTATAAAAATACCTCCTGGTAGAAAGGCCAATTTTAAGTGTCACAGTTCTATTGAGTTTGCAGAGACAAAGAAATAAGTTAAAAACTTCCTGGAATTTAATGAAAATGTTGACATATCATACTCAAACTTATGGGACACAATGAAAGCATTACTAAGAGGAGAATTCATAGCACTAAGTGCTCTGGAAAAGAAACTGGAGAGATTTTACACTAACAACATAACAGAACACTTGAGAGCTCTAGAACAGAAAGAAGCAAACTCACCCAAGAGGAGTAGAAGGCAGGAAATAGTCAAACTCAGGGCCAAAACCAACCAAACAGAAACAAAAAAAACAATACAAAGAATTAACAAAATCAGAAGCTGGTTCTTTGAGAGAATCAACAAGATAGATAAACCCCTAGCCAAACTAAATAAAGGGCCGAGAAGCAGAATCCAGATTAACAAAATCAAAAATGAAAAGGTAGACATAACAACAGAAATGGAGTATATTCAAAAATCATTGTATCCTACTATAAAAACCTATACTCAACAAAACTGGAAAATCTAGATGAAAGGGATGGTTTTCTAGACAGATACAATATACCAAAGTTAAATCAAGAGCAGGTAAACTATATAAACAGGCCCATATCACACAAGGAAATAGAAGAAGTTATTAAAAATCTCCCACCCCCACCCCCCCAAAAAAGCTGCCCAGAGCCAAATGGATTTAGTGCAGAATTCTACCAGACCTTCAAAGAAGACCTATTACTCATTTTCCTCCAACTATTTCATAAAATAGAAAGAGAAGGAACACTACCTGACTCTTTCTATGAAGCCACAATTACTCTAATACCTAAGCCACACAAGGACCCAACCTAAAAAGACAACTTCAGATCAATCTTGCTTATGAAAATCAATGCAAAAATAAAATTCTTGCCAATCGAATTCAAGAACACCAACACAATCAAGTAGGCTTCATCCCAGGAATACAAGGTTGGTTTAATATAGGAAAATCCATTAATGTAATCTACTATATAAAAAACTCAAAGAAAAAAATCACATGATCATCTCCTTACATGCAGAAAAAGCACTTGACAAAATACAACACCCCTTCATGTTAAAAGTATTGCAGACATCAGGAATTCAAGGCCCATACCTAAACATAATAAAAGAAATGTACTGCAAACCAACAGCCAATATAAAATTAAATGGAGACATACTTGAAGCAATCCTGCTGAAATTGAGGACCAGGATGCCTATTCTCCCCATATCTATTTAATATACTACTCAAAGTGATAACTATAATAATAAGACAACACAAAGAGATCAAGGGGATACAAACTGGCAAAGAAGAAATAAAGGTATCACTATTTAGACCTTAGATGAAATGCCCAACAGTAGGTAGAGGAAACTTCTAGAGCCCATCTCCAGCAGGAAGAGAGGGCATCAAATGAGGGATGGTTGCCATCCCACCGTCACATCTCTGACCCTTAATAGTTTCCGTCTGAAAGAATTACAGGGATGGAAATGGAGAGGAGCCTGAGGAAAAGAAGGTCCAGCAACAAGCACAAAGTGGGATCCAACTCAAGGGGAGGTCCCAAGGCCTGACACTGAGGCTATGGAGCGCTCACGAAAAGGAATCTATCATGACTGCACTCCGAAAGACCCAACAAGCAGCTGAAAGAGTCAGATGCAGATATTTGCACCCAACCAATGGACAGAAGCAGCTTACCCCTGTTGTTGAATTACGGAAGGCTGGAAGAATCTGAGGAGAAGTGTGATCCTGTAGGAGGACCAGCAGTCTCAATTAATCTGGAGTCCTGAGCTCACAAACACTGGACCACCAAACAGGCAGTATACACCATCAGATAAGAAGCCCCCAACACACATAGAGTGGAAGATTTCCAGGTCTGTTCATTCAGAGATGATGCAGCTAACCCTCAAAAGACTGGACACTCCAGGGAGTTTAAAGGTCAGGTGGTGTTGGGGGGCATCCACATGGAGATGGGGTACAGGAGTAGGTATGGGATGTGGAACACTCAGAGGGTGTACAGGGGGAGGGGATAAAATATGGAGTATAAATAAAAAAAATAATTTTTTAAAAAAATATCCTTCACCTAAGAAAACCTTCTGAATCCTGATTAATGTACTTTTCTTGCATGGTTTAAGCTCCATAAATTTGAAATATATCCTGCTTATAATGTGTTTCCAAGTGAATACATTTTGTCTGCAGTCTTCATAATAAAAATACACACATTTTATAAATCAGCAATTTTAGACTATTGAAGGTTTATTTTTCAAAAATTGTAATGTTTTACACTTGATAAAATGTTTTGAATTTTTTACATATGAATATTTCATGTATACTATTAAATATATAACTTCAGGCCAAGCTTATTTCTCTGCAAAATTGGCATTGTATATATTTATCATAAGTAGTAACATGAGACGTAGAAAGACTTGTGCATAACAAAACCTATAACTCATTAAGCATATTTTCTGCTATATCTTCCTATAGCTCATTTGACCTCTTCACCAGTGTTTATAAGCCCTGTTTGTAACCTATATTCCTGTCATATATACTTATTTAAACACATTATGGATATACCCAAAAGATGTTCCAACATATAACAAGAACATATGCTCCTCTATGTTCATAGCAGCCTTACTTATAATAGCCAGAACCTGGAAACAACCCAGATGTCTCTCATTGAAAGAATGGATGCAGAAAATATGGTACAGTTAGACAATGGAGTACTACTCAGCTATATTAAAAATGATGGCTTCATGATTTTTGCAGGCAAATGGATGAAACTAGAAAATACTATTCTGAATGAGGTAACCCTGTCACAAAAGGACACCCATGGTAAGTAGTCACTGGTAAGTGGACATTGGCCCAAAAGCTTAGAATAACCAGGATACAACTCATAAACCATATGAAGCTTAACAAGAAGGAAGACCAAAGTGTGGATGTTTCAATCCTACTTAGAAGAGGGAACAAAATAATCATGGGAGGCAAAGGGAGGGAAGGACCTAAGTGGGAGAGGGAGGAGGAAAAATGGGTGCAGAACCAGGTATGGCAAGAGACAGTAGAGAAGTCCTGAGGGTCAGGGAAATTAAGAGAATATGTAACAGTGTAGGGTTGGAAACTCAGAGTAGCCACCAGAAAGTCCCAGGTGCCGAGGAAGCGGAAGCGAGAGGTTCCGAGGACCCATCGGGGTTGACATTAGCCAAAATCCCCAACATAGGGGAGATAGAACCTGCAGAGATGACCTCTGATAGATAGGCTCTGTCCCCAGTTGAGAGATGGGGCCACCCACCCATCTCAAAATTTTTATCAAGAATTGTTCCTGTCTAGAGCAAACATAGGGACAAAAATTGGAGCAGAGATTAAAGAAAGTCCATCCAGAGACCACCCCACATTGGGATCCATCCCATTGGGAAATTGTAAATAGGGTAACAGTAAGAAGTGACCTATATTTTGACTTTTATGAAGTCTCTTTTTATACTTTGACCATAATTTAACTATGATTTTTAATTTTACCTAAAGTATCAGAATCCACAACTTGAAGTTTTTTCTTATAACTGGAGCTGTGTCTTATAATGAGCTCCACAGTTTCTGAACGGGGCTATGAGACTGCCCCTTTAGTTTTTTGCCTTACCTGCTTCTTAGTGAGCAGAGTCCCATCCTTGTGAAACTTTGATTTACACTCATTTTTCCAATGTCTTCCTTTGCCACATCGCGGGCAGGGATCCGAAGGAACGTTTTTCTTATTTCCTGAGAGATTCTTACGATCTTTTCTCAGGTGCCCCGGTTTTTTACAACTGAAACATTTAATTCCATACGTAGCGCTGAATTTCTTCCCTTTCCTTGCTACAGCATAAGCTATCCCCTGTATTACGGCCAGTGAGGCATCTACACATGCTTTAATATAATCTTGTAGGGAACTTGTCTTATGGATTGGTCTGTTCAGGTCTTGGCACAAGGTATTCACGTACTCCCAAGCCAATTGTTTTATTAATATATCAGTCTCTTCCGAGGGAGGAAGCATCCTACCTACTCTCTTCCAATCCTCTAAAGTTAAGCTTCCCTCCTCTGAAACCAGGGACTGATTTTTTGCACGAAATTATAAAATTTATCTGAGACCTTTAGGCCTCTGCTAGACAAAATGTGCTTTAAAACTGACAGAAACAACCTCTTCCCTTTTAACTTTTACTGCCCCATAATAAAACTTACTCGTCTCTTAACTGATGTACATATCAGCCCGTCTGCAGCAAGGTCATGCGAGATCCTATCTTTGCCTGAGAAAATAAAGAATAGAAAGAAAAAAGAAAGAAAAAGAAAGACTAACCTGCTCTGGTGTCCCAGTTTGAGGCACCAAATCTGCCACAGACCCTCTGGGTCCCTGTGTCTGCGTAGAACGAGTCTCTAGAGTAGGTGGGCAAAGTTTAGGATTAAATTGACAAACAGACGCACACAAGAGAGGTGTTGAATATGAATGTAATGTCTTGGTCGAACATAAGACTATTTTATATTACAGCGAATTATCAGGAGCTACAAATCACAATAAGACAAGGTACACTGAAATTTACAAGATAAAAAAGGAAGGAATTTGAAATGTTTACAAAAGAGATAAGCAGCCCTGCCTAGGATCAGCCTAGTGCCAGGCAGGAATTTCACACTTTAGTGTTAATTGCACCAGGGGATTTTAACTCTTGACAGGCTTCAGGAATAATGTAGTGTCATGGACCTCGGAATTCCTAGACCTTATTAATTCTTATCTTGTTTGGAGAATTCCCATTATCAGGATAGTATATCAACTTGCTCTTGGCATGGAATGTAGTTTGTAGTAAAGATTTCTATCTCAGTGAGATTCCCAGACTCTTTCTGCAAACCAATTGAGTTAATGGCTCTGTCTTTTGTAATGCTTAATTAGTTACCGAATAGGTTAAACTCCTTGCTGTTATCTGGGATCTTGGAACACTGGGAGAGGCTTTAGCTATGTTAGAATTCAATCTTAAAAGGCATTTATAATAAGGTAATACTAAATAGAGAGCACGTGGATCCATACACTAGACTAACGAGGGAGTGGAAAATTAATTTATGGTTTAAATAGATTAGAGAGAGTGCCAGACTCCAGGAAGAGAGCTTCCTTGAAACTCTTTTGCTTCATGAGACAGCTTCCAAGCTTTCGCTTTGTCAAACTGACTCGACCAAAGTACGTGGCATTGCCTGGTAACTTTTCATAGAGTTTTGCTGAAGTCACAGACTCTTCAGTTGGGCCTGGGTGCAGAGTCTTGCATATCTGCACAAGAGACAGCATGACATGTTGTTATGTCATGGAGCATAGTTAAGATGTGGGCTTCCATGACTGTTAATGGTTGCTAGGTATGAGGATTGTTTGTATAATTTTTTATTATTATTTCATGTTCCTCTTTTGGTAAATATTTGCCTGCCAAGATTATTGGGGAAGATTCTCCCTGTTAAAGTTAATGATTTCATGATAATTAGAAACTGGGGGGTGAGGGTGTGCTCATATTCTTCAGCAAAGTGGTAATGCTGAGACCATTCAGAACACCCCTTAAGGCTGTGGGAACAAACTCTAAAAACTTAGAGTTCAAGATCATAAATATTTCAACTATGCAGAATATAAGAATGCAATATGAATTGTATGAGGAATTTCATTGACCTAAAAGAACAAATGCACCTCTACATTAATGAGCCAGTGTGTCAGAAAGATATTAAGAAAGGAGATAAGAGATTTAGGGAGTGATGATTTCAGGGTAGGATCCCACCCACCTAATCTCATTGTGTATGTTTTCAAAGGCAGGTATATTCTGAATACAAGGTCAGCCTGAGACGTAGTGATCTCAGTGTAAGATCCTACCCAGTTAAACTTATTGTTTATACTTACAAAGTCACACAGATATCTAAGTTCAATTACTAGTTTCAAAATGTACTTACAATCTTTTCTAAGAATCAGGGACTACAGTCATAAAATGTTGATTCATGGGAAAATCAAAAGGGAACCTGGGATGGAGGATTAATTTGATATGTAAATAAAAGACTGGGCTCTTTTCTGTAAGAGCTGGACTATCTAAATCTTTCTAGATAGCAATCTCAAGCAGAAGACAGGGCTGTCAGCTTTAACCCTCAAATTTACTTTGAGTCCTTTTTGCCACTCCCAAACATCTCTTCCTCAGAAACCCTCTCACCACACTGAGGCTGGTACTCAGTACCTGTGGATTGTTAGAGGGAGATAAAAATAGGGCATAAAGTTCACATCTTTGCCTTTGTACTATATGTATATTATATTATCTTGCCATTGGGGCAGGTTGATTTTTTACACAGACAGACAAGACATTCAGAAAATGGCAGTAGGAGATTGAAATATGAAATATAGACATCATGAGCCACAGATTGCAAATGGACAGGTTTAACACCTCCAGATCACTGTCCACAAGGCTCTATTTATCAGCACTTTCCTAACATAAACTTGTGTTTAACCCTTGCAAAGCCAAATGGAAATTAAATTAGTGCTGAGTTAAGATTCTCATACCTGGTGTATGCTGACTGGTTGTTGGTCGAGTGTTTGAGAGATCTCGGTAATCCAGATTAATTGAGACTGCTGGTCCTCCTACAGGATCACACTTCTCCTCAGATATGTTCAGTCTTCCCTAATTCAACAACAGGGGTAAGCTGCTTCTGTCCATTGGTTAGGTGTAAATATCTGCATCTGACTCTTTCAGCTGCTTGTTGGATCTTTCAGAGTGCAGTCATGATAGATCCATTTTGGTGAGTGCTCCAGAGCCTCAGTAATAGTGTCAGGCCTTGGGACCTCCCCTTGAGCTGGATCCCACTTAGTGCCTGTTGCTGGACCTTCTTTTCCTCAGGCTCCTCTCCATTTCCATCCCTATAATTCTTTCAGACAGGAACAATTATGGGATGTGACTGTGAGATGGCAACCCCATCCCTCATTTGATGTCCTGTCTTCCTGCTGGAGGTGGGCTTTGTAAATTTCTTCTCCCTACAGTTGGGTGTTTCATCTAAGGTCCCTCCCTTTGATTCCTGAGAGTCTCTCACCTCCCAGGTCTCTGGTGCATTATCAGGTGTTCCACCAACCTCCCCCCAACACACATACAATAGAGGACTTCCTGGTCTGTGTTCATTCAGAGATGATATACCTAACCCTCAAGAGTCTGGAGGCCCCAGGGAGTTTAGAGGTCAGGAGGGGTAGGAGTGGGATCATCCATGTGGAGATGGGGTGGGGTGGGGAGGAGGTGTGGGATGTGGAGCAGTTGGATGGTAGATGGGAGTGTGGGGAATGGACTATGGAGTGTAAAAATTAACTTAAAAATAAATTTTAAAATAAAAAGTTTCTCATATCTGGACACTAGCCACCATCTTGCTTTGCTGACTCTATGAACATGTAATTTTCATTCCAATATCTCACCCTTGATTCCTTGGACTCCTTTCTCAATAGCCAATACATATGGACTTATATCCAATAAAATATAGTTATGTGTCAGAAAAAAAAATAGCCATCAGCAAAAGTAAATTTAATATTGTGTCTTTTGACCATTAGGTGGCATAGATCATACATAGCATCATAGAAATAAGATGTTTCTATGATATATGTAGCATTATCTTGTAAATTTAAAATATAAGTCTGAATATTTTATGCCTATCTACTTAATAAAAAGAGTTTTCCAAAATTAATCAAAAAAGGATACACTTCATTAATGTTTTAATCATCTCTTTTACATAAACAATAAAAATAAATCATTAATATCTGACATCTCCAAAATAAATAATTGAAATAGAAAATCAGAGTAAATGTGTTAGGCTTATATTTTATTTTCAAATGTTTGAAAGATTTCTAATAGGCTTTTCCCCTAATACAGGATGCCTTTTCCCACCCAAATCTATCTCACAAGGAAAAATGTGTTCAAAGGTTTTCTCATCAAGAAATGATATATGCACATATAAGAAAATATTAAGTACTCATACATGATTAGTGGACTGTTCATGTTAAGAAAAGGAAACAGAATGTCACAAGTATGTGGTCATTCTTTACCTACAAAACATGAAGTGTGTGACTTTAGTCACCAAAGTCATTCTGGCATAGATTTTACACATGGCATAGACAACACAAATGGCCAGTAATATATCAGCATCCAGTATTGTTTCAGATATCAGAGGGGTGATAATGAACAGTATACTTGCTAAAAGCTTGCTTGCTGCTGCTGTGTCACCATCTTCTTCTTTTTCTTCTTCTCATTCTCCTTCTTCTCCTTCTCCTTCTTTCTTCTTCTTCTTCTTCTTCTTCTTCTTCTTCTTCTTCTTCTTCTTCTTCTTCTTCTTCTTCTTCTTCTTCTTCTTCTTCTTCTTCTTCTTCGAAATCAGTGTTTGGATGGCATTTTGAAAATAATCCTTTCTTTCTCAAGAAGCATAGATTTATTTGTGTTCACTACACCTATTTTTTTTGTTCTCCAAGTCATAGTGCATCAATCCCTCTTTCAGGTAAACAACATGAGTCACTTTAGAAAACTGCCACTTATCTATGTGAAATTATTATTCACTGAACTAAAATCAAATTTCTTTACATAAAATTTCATCTTTCCAAGGTTTCAGAGTCTTTTTTTAAGGTTTGAACTATTTTATTTTACAACGTCAATATTTTTTTATTTTTAGATATTTTATTTATTTACATTTCAAATATTATACCCTTTCCTAATTTCCCCTCCGAAAATCCCCTATCCCTTCCCTCTGCCCCTGCTCCCCAACCAACCCACTCCCTTTCCTGGTCCTGGAATTCTCCTATATGAGGGAATAGAGCCTTCACAGGACCAAGAGCCTCTACTTCCATTGATGATCGACTAGGCCATCCTCTGCTACATATATAGCTAGAGCCACAAGTACCACCATGTGTTTTCTCTGATTGATTAGTTACAAGAAGCTCTGAGGGTACTGGTTAATTCCTATTGATGATCCTCCTATGGGGCTTCAGACCCCTTCAGCTCCCTGGGTCCTTTCTGTGGCTCCTTCTTTGGGGGAACCTGTGCTCCATCTGATGCATCACTGTGAGCACCCATCTGTATTTGCCAGGCACTTGTAGAGCTTCACAGGAGACAGCTATATCAGGCTCCTGTAAGCAAGCTCTTTTTGGCATCTGCCAAGTCTCTGGGTTTTGTGGTTGTTTGTGGGAGAGATCCCCCAAGTGGGGAAGTCTCTGGATGGTCATACCTTCAGGCTCTGTTCCAAACTTTGTCTCTGTAACTCTTTCAATGGGTATTTTGTTCCCAATTCTAAGAAGGAATGAAGTATCCACACTTTGGTTTTCCTTCTTCTTGAGTTTCATGTGTTTTACAAATTTTATCTTGGGGATTCTAAGTTTCTGGGCTAGTATCCACTTATCAGTGAGTGTATATCATGAGTGCTCCTTTGTGACTGGGTTACCTCACTCAGGATGATATGCTTCAGATCCATCCATTTGCCTAAGAATTTCATAAATTCATTGTTTTTAATAGCTGAGTAGCACTCCATTGTGTAAATGTATCATATATTCTGTATCCATTCTTCTGATGAGGGACATCTGGGTTTTTCCAGCTTCTGGCTACTATAAATGAGGCTGCTATAAACATAGTGTAGCATGTGTCCTTATTACAAGTTGGAAGATCTTCTGGTTACATGCACAGGAGAGGTATTGCTGGATCTTCGTGTAGTACTATGTCTAATTTTCTAAGGAACCGCCAAACTGATTTCCAAAGTGGTTGTACCAGCTTGCAATCCCACCAGAAATGGAGGAGTGTTCCTCTTTCTCCACATCCTTGCCATCATCTGTTGTGACATGAATTCTTAATTTTAGCCATTCTTATTGGTGTGAGGTGGAATCTCAGGGTTGTTTTGATTTGCATTTCCCTGATAATTAAGGATGTTGAACAGTTTTTCAGGTGCTTCTCATCCATTCAGTATTTCTCGATTGAGAATTTATTGTTTAACTCTGTACACCATTTTTTATAGGGTTGTTTGGTTTTTTTGAGTCCAGCTTCCTGAGTTCTTTGTATATATTGGATATAGTCCCCTATCTGATTTAGGATTTGTAAAGATCCTTTCCCAATCTGTTAGTGGCATTTTTGTCTTATTGAGAGTGTCTTTTGCTTACAGAAGCTTTGCAATTTTATGAGGTCCCATTTGTTGATTCTCGATCTTACAGCACAAGCCATTGCTGTTCTGTTCAAATTTTTCCCCTGTGCCCATATATTTGAGACTTTCCCCCCACTTTCTCCTCTATAAGCTTCAATGTCTCTGGTTTTATGTGGAGTTCCTTGATCCACTTAAAATTGAGCTTTGAACAAGGAGATAAGAATGGATCAATTCCCATTCTTCTACATGATAACTGTCAGTTGTGCCAGCACCATTTGTTGAAAATGGTGTTTTTCCACTGAATGCTTTTAGCTTCCTTGTCAAAGATCAAGTGACCATAGGTGTGTGGGTTCATTTCTGGGTCTTCAATTCTATTCCATTGATCTACCTGTCTTTCAATGTACCAGTACCATGTAGTTTTAATCACAATTGCTCTGTATTACAGCTTGAGGTCAGGCATAGTAATCCTGCCAGAGGTTCTTTTATTGTTGAGAATAGTTTTTGCTATCCTAGGTTTTTTATTATTCCAGATAAATTGCAAATTGCCCTTTCTAACGTTGTGAAGAATTGAGTTGAAATTTTGAAGGGGATTGCATTGAATCTGTAGATTGCTTTAGGCAAGATAGCCATTTTTACTCTATTAACCCTGCCAGTCCATGACTATGGGAGATCTTTCCATCTTCTGAGATCTTCTTTGATTTCTTTCTTCAGAGACTTGAAGTTCTTATCATACAGATCTTTCACTTGCTTAGTTAAAGTTACGCCAAGTTATTTTATATTATTTGTGACTATTGTGAAGTGTGTTGTTTCCCTAATTTCTTTCTCAGCATGTTCATCCTTTGTGTAGAGAAAGGCCACTGATTTGTTTGAGTTAATTTTATATCTAGATACTGCACTGAAGCTGATCATCAGGTTTAGGAGTTCTCTGGTGGAATTTTTAGGGTCACTTATATATACTATCATATCATCTGCAAATAGTGATATTTTGACTTCTTCCACTCCATGCCGGGCATGGTGGTGCACACCTTTAATCCCAGCACTTGGGAAGCAGAGGCAGGCAGATTTCTGAGTTCAAGGCCAGCCTGGTCTACAAAGTGAATTCCAGGACAGCAAGGAGTACAGAGAAACCCTGTCTCAACAACAAACAAACAAACAAACAAAACAACAACAACAACAACAACAACAACAACAAAAAAGACTACTTCCTTTCCAATTTGTATCTCCTTGACCTTCTGTTGTAGAATTGCTCTGGCTAGGACTTCAAGTACTATATTGAATAGGTAGAGAGAAAATAGGCAGCCTTGTCTAGTCTCTGAATTTAGTGTGATTGCTTTAAGTTTCTCTCCATTAATTTGATGTTGGCTACTGATTTGCTATAGATTGATTTTTATTATATTTAGGTATGGGCCTAGAATTCCTGATCTTTCCAAGACTTTTATTATGAATGGGTGTTGGATTTTGTCAAATGCTTTCTCACCATCTAATAAGATGATCATGTGGATTTTGTCTTGGAGTTTGTTTATATTGTGGATTATGTTGATGGATTTCCATATATTAAACAATGCCTGCACCCCTGGGATGAAGCCTATTTGATCATGATAGATGATCATTTTGATATGTTCTTGGATTCGGTTTGTGAGAAATTTATTGAGTATTTTTGCACTGATACTCATAAGGGAAATTGATCTGAAATTCTCTTACTTTATTGTGTCTTTATGTAGTTTAGGTATCAGAGTAATTGTGGCTTCATAGAATGAATTGGGTAGACTACCTTCTCTTTCTGTTTTGTGAAATATTTTGAGGAAAATTGGAATTAGGCCTTCTTTTAAGGTCTGATAGAGCTCTACACTAAACCTATCTGGTCCTGGGCTTTTTTTGGTTGGGAGACTGTTAATGACTGCTTCAATTTCTTTAGAGTATATGGGGCTATTTAGATCGTTAATCTGATTCTGATTTAACTTTGGTACCTGGTATCTGTCTAGAAAATTGTCCATTTTATCCAGGTTTTCTAGTTTTGTTGAGTATAGCCTTTTGTAATAGGACCTGATGATACTTTGGATTTCCTCAGATTTTCTTGTTATATCCCCCTTTTCATTACTGATTTTGTTAGTTAGGATACTCTCTCTTCCTATGCCCTCTAGTCAGTCTGGCTAAGGGTTTATCTATCTTGTTAAGTTTCTCAAAAAACAGCTCCTGGTTTGGTTGATTCTTTGAATAGTTCTTTTTTGTTTACACTTGGTTGATTATACCCCTGACTTTGATTATTTCCTGCTTTCCATCCCTCTTGGTTGAATTTGCTTCCTTTTGTTCTGGAGCATTTATGTGTGCTGTCAAGCTGTTAGTGTGTACTCTCTCTAGTTTCTTTTTGGTGGCACTCAGAGCTATGAGTTTTTCTTTTAGGACTACTTTCATTGTGTCCCATAAGTTTCAGTATGTTATGGCTTCATTTTCATATAACTCTAAAAAGTCTTTAATTTCTTTCTTTATTTCTTCCTTGACAAAGTTATCATTGAGTAGAGTGTTGTTAAGCTTCCACGTGTATGTGGGCTTTCTATTATTTATGTTGTTATTGAAGATCAGCCTTAGTCCATGATGATCTGATAGGATGCATGGCATAATTTCAATATATTTTTATCTCTTAAGGCCTGTTTTGTGACCAATTATATGGTCAGTTTTTGAGAAGGTGCTATGAAGTGCTGAGGAGAAGGTATATCCTTTTGTTTTAGGATAAAAGGTTCTGTAGATATCTGTTAAATCCATTTATTTCATAACTTCTGTTAGTTTCACTGTGTCTCTGTTTAGTTTCTGATTCCAAGATCTGTCCATTGATGAGAGTGGGGTGTTATAGTCTCCCACTATTATTGTGTGAGGTGCAATGTATGCTTTGAGCTTTACTAAAGTTTCTTTAATGAATGTGGCTGCCCTTGCATTTGGAGCATACATATTCAGAATTGAGAGTTCATCTTGGAACATTTTACCTTTGACGAGTATGAAGTGCCCCTCCTTGACTTTTTTGGTAACTTTGGGTTGGAAGTCAATTTTATTCAATATTAGAATGGCTATTCCACCTTGTTTCTTCAGACCATTGACTCAGAAAATTGTTTTCCAGCTTTTACTCTGAGGTAGTGTCTGTTTTTGTCCCTTAACTGGGTTTTCTGTATGCAGCAAAATGGTGGGTCCTGTTTGTGTAGCCAGTCTATTAGTCTATGTCTTTTTATTGGGGAATTGAGTCCATTGATATTAAGAGATATTAA
This sequence comes from Mus caroli, assembly GCF_978045245.1. NCBI lineage: Eukaryota > Metazoa > Chordata > Mammalia > Rodentia > Muridae > Mus > Mus caroli. The sequence continues at coordinate 35,389,263 of NW_028227266.1, read as the reverse complement.
GGAAAAGTAATTGTTACTTCCTCTTATTTTTGTTGTTAGAGTTGGGATTCTGTTCTTGTGGTTGTCTTCTTTTAGGTTTGTTGAAGGATTACTTTCTTGCTTTTTCTAGGGTGTAGTTTCTGTTCTTGTGTTGGTGTTTTCCCTTCATTATCCTTTGAAGGGCTGGATTCATGGAAAGATATTTTGTGAATTTGGTTTTCTCATGGATACTTTGGTTTCTCCATCTATGGTAATTGAGTGTTTTGCTGGGTATAGTAGCCTGGGCTGGCATTTGTGTTCTCAGGGTGTGTATAACATCTGTCCAGGATCTTCTGGCTTTCATAGTGTCTGGTGAGAAGTCTCATGTAATTCTGATAGGTGTTCCTTTGTATGTTATTTGACCTCTTTCCCTTCCTGCTTTTAATATTCTATCTTTATTTAGTACGCTTTTTGTTCTGATTATTATGTGTCGGGAGGAATGTCTTTTCTGGTCCAGTCTATTTGGATTTCTGTAGGCTTCATGTATGTTCATGGGCATCTCTCTCTTTAGGTTAGGGAAGTTTTCTTCTATAATTTTGTTGAAGATATTTACTGGCCCTTTAAGTTGAAAGTCTTCATTCTCGTCTATAGCTATTATCCTGAGGTTTGGTCTTCTCATTGTGTCCTGGATTTCCTGGATGTTTTGAGTTAAGAATCTTTTTGCATTTTATATTTTCTTTGATTGTTGTGTCCATGTTTTCTATAGAATCTTCTGCACTTGAGATTATCTCTTCTATCTCTTGTATTCTATTGCTGATATTTGCATCTATGGTTCCTGATTTCTTTCCTAGGATTTGTATCTCCAGAGTTGTCTCCCTTTGTGATTCCTTTATTGTTTCTACTTCTATTTTTAGATCTCAGATGGTTTTGTTCATCACCTGTTGGTAGTATTTTCCTGTAACTCTTTAAGGAATTTTTGTGTTTCCTCTTTAAGGGTTTCTAGCAGTTTATCTGTATAGTCCTGTATTTCTTTAAGGGAGTTATTTATTTTCTTCTTAAAGTCTTCTGTCATCATCATGAGAAGTGGCTTTAGATCCATATCTTGCTTTTCTGGTATGATGATGTATCCAGGACTTACTTTTGTAGGAGACTTTGGTTCTGCTGATGCCAAGTAACCTTGGTTTCTGTTGCTTCTGTTCTTATGCTTGCCTCCTGCCATATGATTATCTCAAGTGCTTGCTGCCCTCAATATATCTAATTGGAACCTGTCCTTTCTATAATCCTGGTTGATTCAGGACTCCTCAGAGTCCACCTTTCTAAGTGATCCTTTGATTCCAGGATTCTGTGAACCTGAGATTCTGGGTTTGTCAGAGTTCTTGGCAGTCAAGCTTCCTCGGAGACGCTGAGGTCCTGGTGTGACCAAGTTCCTGGTATCTTGGGATCCTAAAATCCTAAGATCCTGGGCATGTTACAGTGTCTGGAAGTGGTGTCTTCTCTGGGGACTGTGGGGCTGTCTGGTGTGTTCAAAACCAAGAATACCAGCACTGATCATAAGGAAACTGAGCTGCTGGTCAGGCAGGGCTCCTGTGTCCTTGCTCTTGCTGTCACAGGCCTGTCATGATTGGTTTGGAACAGATGTTGTGTTTCACTCACCAGTGATCCTAAGATCCTGGGTGTGCTAATATGCCTGCAGCGTAGGGAGTCCTCTGAGGACTGTGGGACCATCTGCCACTTTCGCACCCAAGGTGGCCCGGAGATGGCTCTGACTGGAAGGGACCTGCGCCCAGGGTTAGGCAGGTTTCCTGTGTCCCTGCTACTGGCACAGGCCTGTCAGGATTGGTTTGGAACAGATGTTTTGTTCCACTCACCAGTGATTTCAGAATTCTGGTTGTGCTAGGGCATCTGTGATGTGAAGAGTCCTTTGGTTACCATAGGTGTTTCAGAGTTTTTATTTCACTTTTATTATTTCTCATTTTTTGGTTTTGCTTTCTCTAGATTAATTATTTATTTGGACTATTTTTTGGTTTGTGGTTGGTTAATTGATTTTGAGAACACCATCTCCTTATATAGCACATGTTGGCTTGGAATTAAACATGTGGTTCAGGAAGGCCTTGACCTGAGCATTCTCATGCTTTAGACTGCTATGTATCACCACAACTGGCAGTATTTTTGTTTGATTTTTGGTTTTGTTTTTATCACTTTAGGCTCTTAAGAATAGAAAGAAACTGAGACTAGTGATTCATGCCTATAATACTTATTAGCAACTGTAGCTACTGTGTTAAAGATCTATCTGGTCTCCAGAAGAGGTTAAAATCAACTTGCACTAATCAATGAGACTTTGTTTCTGATACAAATGTAAAAAGGCTAATTGTTATATTTAGTTCCATGACAAAACACTTCAAAGCATGTATCACTCCTATATTTAAAATCTGGCACTCAAAGATTGAAAATTACATTTTTACATCTGTGTCACTTACTTAAGTCTACCATTAAAAAATGTTAGTACAACAGACTGGATAGCTTAAACAAGAGTAGTTCAGTTTCTTGCACTCAGGGGTCCAGAATTCCATTGCCAAATCCATTTCTTCTAAGGTTTCTTAGTTTGATTTACAGATCTCTGTGTGTATACTGGGTTGTCATCTGGTACTTCCTATGTGAATGCCTAGTCCTGGTCTATACCTGTTCCCGTTTCCTTTTAGTATAAAGACACCACTCAGAGTGTTTTAAGGATTAGTGTAACACTGAAAATTTACTTATATGAATTTTAAACTAATAACATCATTAAGAGCCTAGTACTGTTTCAGTCAGTCCACTGTCCTGGGAAAAGGAATACCAACAAAAGCTTCTGCAGATATGCATCTGCATATAATAACCATAATAATAATAGAATAACCAATATTCCATGAATAAAGGACCAAATGGAAGTGCACTGAAACCTGAAACAGCAATATCAAAGATTAGTAAGACTTAATGTTGTGTTTCGTATCACTAAGAGACAAAAAAAAAAAAATTCTGCTTTATTTTTATTACAGGGATCCAATTATATGTATATACTCACTCCAGATATAACAAATGACTCAAAACTTTATCCTGTCTTCAGCAATAAGGCTTTAAATATATATAGCATCTTGTGCAGGAATCTCAGGCATAATCACTACCTTCTATGATTTGTTCTTACCTTCATTTCTGGGTATTATTGCTTTCCATTAATGTGTGAGTATGTATATATGTGTGCATGTGTGTGTGTTTGTGTGTGTGTGTGTGTGTGTGTGTGTGTGTGTGTGTGTGTGTGAATGGTCCTATTTCTCCAATAAAAATTCTTTCAGGCTGGATGTACATTCATTGGTGCTTGTCCAACATAAGAAGATATTACATCTAATCACAATAGTACAAAAGGTATGTTTTCTTAAATATTTTAATATATTCTTTGTTCTTTTCTACATATGCTGATTTATATGTGTTACATGTGATAAATTTCATTTGCATTCTAGATTATAGTTTGTATTGATCTTACAACTGTAACAATAAATATATTTACAAAGATATAAATGAATCTTAGTTAACTCCAAGTGTATATTGGTACAAATTCTCCCTCAACTCACTGGTAGTGACAGTAAAACCAATAGCTACGATTAGTTACTTCCACAGATACTAGCAGTGGCAGCTATGTGGAACTGCCAGCATGCCATCATCAACATAGAAGCTGTAAAGCATCGAGTAACAGTGCATGCATATAACCTCAGTACTAATGATGCCACACCGGGCGTGGTGGCGCATACCTTTAATCCCAGCATTTGGGAGGCAGAAACAGGCAGATTTCTGAGTTTGAGTCCAGCCTGGTCTACAAGGTGAGTTTCAGGACAGCTAGGGCTATACAGAGAAACCCTGTCTCGTAAAACAAAACAAAACAAATGCCACACCCACTCCAGTGGAAATTGTGTGACAAGCCCAAAAGCTTGGATGCAGTCCTGAGGCAAAAAGTTTCATGGAAACTAGTCTCCTGGAGCCTTGGCATCCCATAGCACGAATACTCCAAACTTGTCCTTGCGTCATTAGGTGAATGTTTCTGTGTGCTTTCTTTCAGTATCGTTTTATTATAAGTGACTCCAAGGAATGATTTGACAAATAGCTATGTTAGATTGAACTTTGCTTCTTGGCCTTTAACCAATGTCCCAATGTCCTAGGCAGTCCTTGAGCTGACCCTGGGCTTGGAATTTCATAAGAATGTTACTCATTTAGGTGAAATGCCTCCAGTGTTGATAGTAAAATAAGGCATTGCAGTTTGCCAGATAGGAGCTAGAAATCTCAGGGCTAGTTCAACAAAGTAAACTTAGAATAACAGCCGAGTCACTCTCATATGCAGGAATTGTCAATGGTCTAGGAAGAAGGAGGGTTATAGTTTAAGGAGAAACTAGAATATTGCATTATTCATGAAAAAGTTAGCAAGAGCAGAGCCCCCTGGTGCAAGCCTTCACAAGGCTCAGAGGAATAGCATAAATTGTGACTAGGGTGTGAAATTCTCACCTGGCTCCTAGAATGACTGACTTTAGAAAAGGCTGCCTTTTATCTCAGTTGTAACCACTGCCTGGGTCCTGCCAATTTTATATATACATTTCTCTGTTTTGTGTCATTATGCATAAGATAACTTCAATGTACCTTGGCTGATGTGTCACCTAACTTCTTTGTTTTCTATTTCAATATAAGTCTGATGCTCACTTTAAGACATTACAGCACTTTCTCTGATGTCTGTGTCTGTTTATCATTACATTGACTCCTTGTCCAGCTAACTGGGACCCAGAATTCTCTTGTGGGTTGAGGGACTGACTGAGTCCAGTCCATGGCATCAGGAGACAAAGTCAAGAAAATCATAATTTTAAAGCCAACCTGGGATACACAGTGGAATCCTTCTCAAGGCAAACTAAGACATAAATAAGCAGTGAAAGCTACTGAGTGTCAAGGAAATACTGAAAAAGAGAAAGCATGTGAAAAATTACATGTATTTACTAGGAATACAATATTTAAAACACAGTATGTTGTTCTCTTTAAATGTGTATAATTTATTCAATGAGTACCACAACCGTTTTATTAATGGCTGTCCAAAATCTAAGAGTGAGATGACAAAGAGTCTAAACTTGTAGAATCCAGACTCTAACAGACACTCATTCCACTGGTCTTTTCCTTTCCAGAGCTAAATGAAAGCATAAAGTGACAGGACCATGGGATCCCATATAATTCCTACTCGTGTTTCAGTGGACACTGAGAAAATACTGACTAATATCTCATTAGACAAAAATCACCATCCTTTCCACTGAACATGAACCTTTTTTTATTTAAGTTTGTTGTTTTATGAAGTTTAGTGCAAATTGTTCATGGAACTTACATTAGTAAAAAAAAGAACATAGATTGAACTTCAGAGTAAAGGAAAAGAAAGAAAAAGCTTTCTGTTGTTTGCCTGATGTCACCAAGGTTTTTATAGTGCTTATTTATATTCATTTTTTCTTGCAACATCTCAGGACAACCTTATATTAATTATTCTTCACACATTTGTGCACATTCTTTGGATTAGCTTTTTCACATAGCATTTATCTGTTTTTTCCAAACCATTTCTCTTCCTCATCAAGAACTTTGCTGCCTCTAAATCTCTGCTAGGCTCCTCCCTCTACATTTATATTCTATAAGCAATCTTATCTTCAGCCAAGTCATGTGCCACCTCCTCATAAAAAGTCCCTCCTAACAGAAAGTACAAGAAAATAAGACAGTTATTCTCAGTACACTTACATTCTTCCAAGACTTTTTGTGTCATTTTCCCATACAAACTCAAAGATGCAAAAATTCATTTTTCACCACCTTACTAGCCAGTAGTCTTCTGTAATAACACACATCTTCAGCTTTCTACAAAGGTATATTTTTTAATGTTTTACCCAAATCTAATTATCAGAATATCTAAAGTGACATAGAACATAATTGTATATTTGCTTTTTAATATATTTCATCATTTTATATAGAAACTTTTAGAAATTACAAAAGAAAAAGTATAAAAGGGAAAATGCCAAGTGCTAAGAAATGATAGTAATATAATTTATTTGACAAAAAGAAAAGATTCCTTTAACAATAGTTAGTAAACTCATTTAGTCAAATCATTTCTAAGGAAGACATAGAAGGCCCTAATATTCACATACCTCAGGACACCCTCAGGACAATGGGGGAAAAAAATAATATATTTTCCCTGTATCCTGAATGATCTAAACTGTTGTTTCATTTTTAGTCTGCAAGCACAGGAATCACAACAGATTCATCAATTCTTCTTTACAAAACTGATTTTAGACTCTACAGAAAAGGGAAGAGAGAACAGGGCATTTCCTCTAAATCCTTCACCCTTTGGAGAAACAAAGGAGCCTTCCAAAATGAAATCTACAAATGTCTCCAAAAGTTCATTAACTGAATAAATGAACTGATGTCACTAAGACTACTGAAATCATTAGTTTTAGGGTCCTGCAACATAAGATTTTTGAGAGTCTTAATTGTATTCTAATCAAAGGTCCCACAGTTATGCTTAAAGCATAGTTCAATGGAAGAGTATTTGCCAAGAAATCAAGAAATCTTAAGCATGAACACACACACAACACAAATACACACATTCACCAAACACACACACACACACACACACACACACACACACACACACACACACACACATACACACACTGGTAAATATATTTTAAAGGGGTACATTAAAAAATGTTCAGAACTTTATCATTTCCAAGTATAATATCACTAAGTGTTTTATACTAAATTCCTTATGATTTCTAATTATAGAGTGTATTGTACTGGTAGATGGCTGCAAAAATGTGTTTGTTAACTTTACAATACTGAAAACAGATACATAGGATGGATTTTAGTAAATTATACAATAAATTTATTTCTCTACCCTAAAAAGATGATTGGTTAGTCATCCTTTACTGTCTTCTGAAATCTTCTCCATAATTAACTTAATTTTACAGAATATTAAAAGTTTTACTTCCATAAAATACCATATTTGTTTGGACTTTGAGTTATTTTAATTATTGCTGCCATTACAATTTTTGAAGATAGTGTGTCAAAACCAGGACCTCATGCTAATAGCAAATGCTCTGCCAATGAGTTATTTCTCCACTCTTCTCCCTGATTGTAAACATCACATATCATATGATTTTACTCTCATAACAAATAGATATTCTTCTTAGGCAAACATACCTTTTTTCAAAGTTTTTCGAATTGCAATGTGGACATCCTTATTTCTTAAACTGTAGATGAAAGGATTCAACATTGGGCCTACAATGGTATAAAAGATAGTAGATATTTTGTCATCATCCACAGATGCACTAGAAGGTTTAAGATACATGAATGCTAAAGATCCAAAGAAAATAGAAACAGCTATTACATGAGAACCACATGTACTGAAGGCTTTTGACCTACCCTCTGCAGAATGGATACTAAGAATATTGGAAAGGATCAAGGTATAAGAAATAAAGATAGTCAGAATGGGCACTGTTACATTAAAACCCACAATAATAAAAACCACAAGCTCATTGATGGACGTGCTTGTGCAAGAGAGCTTCAGAAGGGGAGGTATATCACACATGTAGTGATTGATGATGTTGCCATCACAGAAGGTGAGTCTCAGCATGCAAATGATGTGTGCCACAGCACCCACAGACCCCATCATAACCACACCCATCATCATGAAGTGGCAGATCTGATGAGACATGGTGACCTGGTAAAGCAGAGGCTTACAAATGGCAGCATATCTGTCATAGGCCATTGCTGTCAAAATGTAGCATTCATCTATAACAAAGAAGGCAAAGAAAAAGAGCTGAGTCATGCACTCTGCATGAGAGATGATGTTCTGTGTCACAAAACTCACTAACATTTTGGGGGTTATGACAGAGGAGTAGCAGAAATCAACAAAGGAAAGGTTGAAGAGAAAGTAGTACATGGGGGTGTGCAGGTGAGGATTCAAAGCAATCAGAACAATCAAGCCCAGGTTCCCCACCATGGAGACCACATAGATTCCCAAAAAGAGGAAGAAGAGAGGCAGCTGGAGCTCCGGTTGCTGTGTCAAGCCCAACAGGATAAATTCTTTCACCGAAGAGTCATTTCCAAAACCCATTCTTTCTTAGGTCATATCTGTAAGAACAGTAAAACTAGCAACATTAAAATGAAATCCCAGCCCTCTTCAACATTCCACATTAACATGAGATTAAGAACCAGAAGAGAAGAATAAAATCAATATTATGTTTTTGGTGCCTTTGCTGTCCATATCTTATGGGAGTTGCAGTACAGAAACACCCATAAATATATTGAAGCCATTTCTTAAGGAATAATATTCACAGAAGCAATGACCATATTGCCTCTGTACTATCTTAGTTCTATTTCTACCTTATCCATCTACCTCCTACTTCTGGTTTAGTGATAATCTTAAAAGAGAAGAGTAAAGGAACATCAAAGGCTCACTGTATTGTTCAGAGATAGTTATGTGGAAAGAAAATCATGCATTCAATTCAATACTTACCTTTGTATTTGTGATCTCAGAAGTGAACTTACTGACTCTTCTGTAGTCTCACAAAAGGGCAAGTACAAGTGACATGGATGAACTGTAAAGTTGTATAGCCCAGGTTACCAAAAAGACAAAATACAAAACCAAAGGAAAAAAACAAAAACAAAAACAACAAAAAACAAAAAAAATTAAAACTTTTCTCTTTTTATTGGTTTGGCTTCTTGGTGGTGAGGAAAATTAATTTTGAAAATTAATCAAGAGCCATCCTTTCTCCAGATTCTGAAAAGCCATATTTCTGGATCATAATTCCTGTTTGTGGCTTTTTCTAAAATGCCTTCTCTATCACACAGGTTGGAAAATAGCACCTACTGATGTCACAAGAGCCAACTGGTAATCACCCAAGAGGCTTTCATGAATTGGTAACTTTAAAGGCCTGAGTAAAATATGAGAATGTTATGTTTCCCAGTGATTTACCCCAGAGATCAAACTTTATAGCTATAGTACTTTCAAATTAGTTAATAGTAAAAACAGTTATTTGGAGGTGTACAGTATTGTTTGGTTTGTTGTTACTCTTTGAATTTTTTATAGACATATACCATGTGTTTTGATCAAATCCCTCTGTTATTTTCCCCTACAATTCTTTCTCCCTCTATTCTGCCACTATTCCCTCACAACTTTTTCTGTTCCTTTCTCTTTATTATTCTTTATTTTATTTATTTATTTATTTATTTATTTATTTATTTATTTATTTTTGCCTATAGAGTCAATTCACTACTGCCAATATGTGTATAAGTGTAGGGCAACCCACTTAGTGTAGGTAGCCTCTCAGGGGTTGCAGTCTTGAAGAAAAAAAAATTACTATGTTTATCCTATGAACCATTCACTATAAATATTTCCTTAGCTAGAGGTGGAACTTCATAACCACATCATCACTTCCTGCTTGGATCTTGGCAGGTTTGATATTACCCAGCTCTCATGGATGCTGTTGCAACCACTATGACTTCATTTGAGCAAGGAACCAGTTGAGTACTGAAAACATTGCTATAATGTAGTCATCCATCACATCTGGAAATTACAGAATTCACAGCCCTACTTATCTTAGGTGTCTGTGACTTGGGAGACAAGGTATGATGTGGAGGTCCCATTTAGGAGTGAGATCTCACAGTCTCTTGTTTTCTAACTGTTGACTATCTACTGTTAAAAGTGGAATCTATGATGAAGGTTTTAGAGATGCACTAATCTGTGAGAAAAATGGAAAGTCATTAGGAGTCACTTTAATGCTATATCTGCAGCAGTGAAACAGTCATGGATACTTCCCCAGGACCTATGACATATATACTTCCCAAGAACCACGTTAGGTATGACAACTGTCTGTTTTCATGCATGAAATTCTCTCAGAAAATGGTTATTCTCTCAGCATTTACACACATATTTCACTCGTGGATATGTTCATCCGGTGTGGCTGTTAATGCAACTCTTATGATTCAAACCTGGGTAAAACTGATTATTACTTTTCTCTTTTGAAAGAATTTATAAACTTTGAAATATAAAAGCTGGACAACACCATAATCATACCCCAACTTCTTACACAAGACATGAAGACCTTTCAAGTAATGATATATGCTGTTAACTCTTTAACTACATAGGAGGCTTGAGAAAGCTGTCACAAAAGGATTCATTTCTCACCAACCTTTTAGTCATGCTAAAGTAAATGAGTGACTGTGATGAGTTTATATCATGGAAGTAGAATTATCATAAGTTCTTCTCAGGTCTGCATTGTATAATTAGTGGGTCAGAGTTTGGGATTGTATGCATGGATATGTGACCTAAGTCAATTTTTTTCATGTATAAAAATGTGAGTACAAAAGAAAAAAAACATATAGCTACACACAGATTTTAAAAAAGAGAGCTTGACAATAGGAAACCCAATTCTAGGTAGATGCAAGAAATTAATTTCTGTATGTCACTCCTTGAATATGTGGTGTCTTCTGCAGTAGGGTCTAATTATTCATTTTGGGTACTAAAGAGCATTGGTAATAACCTGCAGTATTGAGTATTGTGGGAAACTAATGGGAAACAACTCCAAAATATATAGTCTACTCCTGGTTCTGGGTTTTGTTTTGTTTTGTTTTGTTTTGTTTTGTTTTGTGTTTTGTTTGCCTCTAATATCTATTAGAAACAGTCTCTTCCGATTATAGGCAACTCCCTTTAAATTCTTTTTATGCATGAATATATTTTGAGAAGCTTGCATAGTAGTGGGTTTACACATGACTTTTTCAACATTCATTAGAGTTAGTTATGCCTCTTCCAACTCCTCCTCTAGTCTTCCTTGCCATCTTCTGCTATCACCCCCATGGAGTCCTCCATTATTCCACATTCTTCCTTCAAACCACCAGTGATCCACTTTTGCATAATTTTTTACTGCCAATTTGAGCAGTCTCCAAATAAAAAAAAATCATGAAAATCTCTCACAAATACATTGGATTCTTTATAATTTTCATCACTAGATGAAATTTTATGTGCTCCATTATAATGTCTTCTTTCATAGATATCACACATACTTCTTAAACTAAGCCCATAATGTCAAAGTTATTTTGACCATTTCCTTCAGAACCATTTAAAGCAATTAAACCTGAAATATGTAGAGGTGCTCTACAGATATGTGTAACAGAATGAATAAATGAGCATCCTTTTCCAGTTCCTAACAATACATTCTACACGCAATATTTGTTCCATAAGCAAACACTAGTAAGAGTGTCAATGCTTTTATTTATAGATAAGAATGTAAATGAGGATGAAATTCATAAGGCATGTAGAGTCACAGGTATGTCCTAAACCAACAAAGTGAACTCTAAATCAGAGTTTCTATAGCTCAGAAAAAAACTATAGATTCTATCCCTTATGGTCCCCCTGATATTCTGGAAATGCTGAGAATTCCTAATTTGTTTTCTCATACACCTGTAGCATAGATAGAGATCAGAGGAAATTTGTAGCAGTGTAGTATAAATAAGGTCTGAAGTGCCAAAATGAATGTTTTCTTCATTTTGGAATGTCACTGGATCTCATTAAAAGTTTGTATTTGCCAGTCAGTAGTGGCACATGCCTTTAATCTCAGCACTTGGGAGTCAGAGGTAGGAGGATTTCTGAGTTCAAGGCCAGCCTGATCTACAGAGTGAGTTCCAGGACAGACAGAGCTATACAGAGAAACCCTGTCTCAGAAAAAAAAGAAAAAGAAAAAGTTTGTATTTTTGTGACAAAAAAATTAAAATATCTATAACACTTAAATTAATATGCTCAGGAAGTACTGGGGAAATGACTAGCTCTAGAGAGGGAAGTAGTATGAGTTGCAGAAGCGATTACAACAGGCAATGAGTCATAACAGAAGACAAGCTAAGAGTCAGGAAGCAAGGAGGAAAGGAGCAATGAAGAAGAAAATAGAGAAAAGAAAGGAAAGTCCCTGAAAAAAAAGTAATGCTACGAGATGTTATGATATAAAATAAATATATGATAAATAATCGATGATAGATAGATAGATGATAGATAGATAGATAGATAGATAGATAGATAGATAGATAGATAATAGATAGATAGATAGACAGATGATAGATAGATAGATAGATAGATAGATAGATAGATAGATAGATAGATAGATAGATAGATAGAGATAGATGATTAATAGATTAGATGATAGATAGATGATAGATAGAAAAATGAGACAATAAAAGTGAGGATTCAACAAGTTTTCTCATAAAAAGAATACAAGAAAACACCAACAACAAAACCCACCAAGACACTGACCTAAGGGCTGACTAAATTGTGGTGTTACCACAAGCAGAGGTAAGTAAAGAAATGTACAAAGACTAAATAAATTCAGAAACAAATGTCAGAAAATGAGAAGAAGTACATGTCATTTCTCTAGACAACAAAGCATAGGATTGATGATAAAATAAAAAACTGAAAGGAAAAAAAAAAGAGGAAATGCCCCAATTGCAGATTTTTCTATTTATATAAAGAAATATAGCGACTGTTAAAATGAATCTCAATTATTCCTGACTCTCCAAAATTACTAAGGGACCAAAAATTCCTTAGGGCAAACTTGAAAAGTGCACTGCAGAACATACATTCCTTGAAGTCCCACAGTGATTGGGACTTGGTTATTCATTAAAATATGTTCCACATAAAATGATAAAGAACTTGTTTGCTTAGTTTTATTTTGCTTTTCATTTTTAGTCATTTCTCTCCAGTAGCATACAAAGTACTTCCAGCACTGTGAATGGTAGTCATTAGGAGTGAAGCTTCTACTAGCCACCAGCTGGATACAGCATTTTTAGTGGTATAAGTGGTATCAGCAATATTAGGTTGTTTGTTGAGGGAATCCGTAGCCTTGGCCTGTTATGCTGGGGGCTGGAGGGTCTCTATAGGACACTTTTGTCCAACAAGTTAACAAGATCTAACCATTCCTAGCACTAGATTTAGGTGGTGGCATAACATGTCGATTTGAGGAATTATGTCTCTCATTATATTGTGAATTCTTTTAAATACCTTTCCTATGTTTTGGTGATTTGAGTAAGTTTGATTTCAATAGACTCATGTGTTTGAATGCTTAGTCCATAGGGAGTGGCACTGTTAGGATGTTGGGCTGTAAGACCCCAACTCAATGTGTTTCTTAGACCCCTAGAAAGGAAGCCCAGCATGGAGTTCTTTGTTCTTTCGCCTTCAGCCTGAGAGAACGATGACCCACAGGGTGACCCACTCAAGCGCCTGACCCATAGTGTAAGGGACCAAGAATGTTTGCCAAAGATAGCCTGTAACCTTTCCATGAGAGATGAGCTGTAATTCACCATCCCCATTTTTACGATGTTTACTCAGTTTCTCCATTCTTTGTGGTTTAATCCCCCCCCCTCACTTTACGGTTTATTCTTTATTTTCTTTCTTTTTTTAATTAGGTATTTTCTTCATTTACATTTTCAATGCTATCCAAAAAGTCCCCCATACCCTACCCACCCACTCCCACTTCTTGGCCCTGGCATTCCCCTGTACTGAGGCATATAAAGTTTGCAATTCCAATAGGCGAAAGAAGAACTCAATGATGGCCGACTAGGCCATCTTCTGATACATATGTAGCTAGAGACACGAGCTCCAAGGGGTACTGGTTAGTTCATATTGTTGTTCCACTTATAGGGTTGCAGATCTCTTTAGCTCCTTGGGTACTTTCTCTAGCTCCTCCATTAGGGGAAAACTTCCTGAATAGAACAGCAATGGCTTGTGCTGTAAGATCAAGCATCGACAAATAGGACCTCATAAAATTGCAAAGCTTCTGTAAGGCAAAAGACACCATCAATAAGACAAAAATGCCACCCACAGATTGGGAAAGGATCTTTACCTATCCTAAATCAGATAGGGGACTAATATCCAATATATATAAAGAACTCAAGAAGGTTTATTATTTAAAAACCCTCGACTGCAACTGCTGAGGGTCAATTTCCTTTGCCCCTGTGTGGGTTATGAGCTTGACCTCAGCATGCTGACTCTTGAATAAACCTCATGCGATACTGCATCAAGAATGGTTTCTCTCGAGTTATTGGGGTGTCGGCCCATCCTGGGACTTGAGCGAGGATCTCCCCGATACGGGGTTCTTTCAGGGCCTTATTGGAAGTGGTGTAAGCTTTTTTTAAAAAAAAATTGTCACTGTGGAGACAGGGCTTTTAAATCTTAAATGTTCAAGCTATGTCTCTTCTGAAACAAATCCTGTCCCTGTCTGCTGCCTGCAGATCAAAATATAGAACTCTTGGCTCCACAAACATCATGTCTGCCTACATGCTGCCATGCTTCTTGCCATGATAAAATTGATTGAACTTCTGAAACTGTAAGCCAGACCAAATTAAACATTTTTCTAAACCACAAACAAAAGGGTACATATGGAGGGGACCATGGCTCCAGCTACATATGTAGCAGAGGATGGCCTTGTTGGACATCAAAGGGAGGAGAGGCCCTTGGTTCTGGGAAGGCTCAATGTCCCCAATATAGAGGAATTCCAGGACAGGGAAGCAGGAGTGGGTGAGTTGATGAGCAGAGGGGAGGGGGTGGAATGGGGGGGGGGTTCGGAGGGCAAACCAGGAAAGAGGTAACATTTGAAATGTAAATAAATAAAATATCTAATATAAAAAAGGAAAAAAAATTCTTATTAAGTGGTTCCTTGGTCATGGTATCTTTTCACAGCAATAAAACCCTAATGCAGACAGAAGGTGGTACTAGGGACTGGAGCATTGCTGTAATAGGCCTGGCCATGGTATTGTTTGGAGTTTTGTAGGCTTGAATTGTTTGGAGTTTTGTGGACTTTGAATTAGAAAACCAATAGAAGGTGTTAAATGTTGCTTTACTGACGGTAATTTGAACTATGGGAGACTGGTTCAAGAGACTTCAGAGAAGAATTTTATTTTGTTGCCTTCTTCTGACATTTTGGTAAATAATGTGACTGCCTTTTGCCTTTGTCTTAAGAGTCCCTCTGCCTGAGGCTAATGTGAAGAGATTTAGATTACAAAGAAATTTATATTATGCATCAAAACAATGGGCTCTCTCCTGTGGCTCAACTCTTAGAAAGAGTGTTTTGATCAAACACAGCAACCTGAGACAGGAAAAATTAAAAATTTATAGTTTAAGAATTAAAGGGGAACCAGGAAGTAGAATGGAGCTAAATTCTGTGTTCAAGGAGATAAACAGATTAAATTTACTAAATGGAATTAAGGGAGTGGAAACGTTGGATAAGACCCTAAACAGCTAAACTTCTATCTTCTGAAAAGAATGTTCCCCAAGGACACTGCCATCTGTTCTAAATTGGCTCACAACATCGATCACTGGTTTGAACCCCATAGACTTTCGTGTTTGAATGCTTGTTCTGTAAGGAGTGGCACTCTTAGGAGGTATGGGCATATTGTAGGAGGTATGACCTTGTTAAAAGAAGTTTGTAACTGTGGAGGTAGCTATGAAGTCTTGAATGCTGAAGCTATGTCCAGAGTGAAACAAATCCAGTGCTCTTCAGATACCTGCAGATCAGAATGTAGAACTCTTGGCTCCTCTACCATCATGTCTGCCTGCATGCTGCCATGCCATTCTCACCATGATGATAATGGACTGAAGCTCTGAAATATAAGCTAGCTCCAATCAGTTGTTTTCCTTACTAAGAGTTGCCTTGGTCATAGTGCCTCTTCAAAGCAATAAAATGCTAATATTCAGGACATATTCTTGTTCCTTATATGGGGCTGTGAACCCCTTCAGCTCCTTGGGTACTTCTTCTAGCTCCTTCAGATTTACAGCCCCATAGGAGAAACAACAATATGAAATAACCAGTATCTCTAGAGCTCCCTGAGAGTAAACCACCAATCAAAGAAAACACATGGTGGGACTCATGATTCTACCTGCATATGAAGCAGAGGATGACCTAGTTGGTCATCAATGGAAAGAGAGGCCCTTGGTCCTGTGAAGGTTATATGCCCCAGCATAGGGGACTGCCAGGGCAAGGAAGCAGGAGTGGGTGGGTTGGTGAGTAGGGGAAGGAGGGAGGGGTAGGAGGTTTTCAGAGGGGAAACTAGGAAAGGGGATAACATTTGAAATGTAAATAAATATCTTTTTTTTTTAAAAAGAACTATTCAGGAACTGCTACCATAACAGGTATCATAGAACTTTTCAAAAAGCCTTTGGTATTAGTTGCCTCTTTGCTTGGAGTTAGCCACCACTACCTCAGGCTCTTTCAAGCATTGTGTGTTAGTTCTCTCTTACCACATATTCTGAAAATGTTAATGTACTTTGATTAGATCAACCCTCATTCCTTGGCCAATTCCTCTTAAAGACTGCCACATTCCCTTCTCAAATTTGTTTTTGTTTTATAATGCATTGAATCAAATCAGTGCTCTTTATATGTGCATGGGAGAAGGGCCAACCATTTGAGCATGGACATCCTAACAGAGCTATCTCTTTGAAGAAAATAGACTCATCCTTCCCTAGAAGTCCTATTTTGTGACATAGGAACATGAAATGTGGAAGTCAGAGGGGTTCATGAATCCCCTAACTGAAGAACTATTGAGAGTTAATAGTTCTTAGTGAGGAGAGAGTACATTTTCATTAACAAAATAACTCCTGCTGAGAGCCAATCCAGGACTTGACAGGATAACCCTAGAGGTGATAAAGAGTCAGTGAGGGAGAATTGAGTCAGGCATGGTGATCAGGGGAATCTTACAGCTCTGGTTGAATAGCAATCATGTTACTTCTTTATTTATACAAGTTTCATAGAACAGAGACAAACTAATGATTATTCAACAAGTACAGATTATATCACTTTTTCTCCAGACAGATATTCAACTTTTCATTATGTGCCCAGGGTTGCAAGTTCAGTTAAAATTAGAAAGCACAAATAGAACAAATTTCATTTTTATTATCAGCCCTATAACTCTAACTCAAAGAATCCAAAGAATGTCTCTGCCAAAGCAAACACATTTATGGTATGATACTCTGCTTTTAGACTTTTAGTATTTGCAGTTTTAAAGCACTCCAGACAAATGGAAAATATCTGAATCTAATAGACATCACAACCATGCATGTCATCTCACTACCTTGTGTGCCTTTGCTAAATTGAACTAACAAGTCATGCAAGCACTTGTGAAGAATGAAAGGAAAGGGAAGAAGAGTAAGTGATGAAGGCTTTGGACCACTGTGAAATTACAACACTTAAAATATGAGGGAGAAATAACAGACTGGTGGAGGAAACTCAGATCTAGAGGGCAGTTCAAGAATGATTTATGTAAGCTGGGCATGGTGGCACACACCTTTAATCCCAGGACTCTGGAGGCAGAGGCAGGCAGATTTCTAAGTGAGTTCCAGGACAGCCAGGGCTATACAGAGAAACCCTGTCTCGACAAAGCAAAAACAAACAAACAAAAAGAATGACTTATGTATGGTTACAGGAAGTCTTTAAAAAGACTCCCTATCAGAGGAAACCTATGCTAGGCAAAAATGGTAAGGCCCAATATAAGCCATCCACCATACTGAATCATTGTCTGGCTCATCTCAAAGTAACCTGAGCCCCTGCAAAATGTTATGGAATAAGAGGAGAAGCATTTGCTACAGCTCATCAAACAGCTGGATTCCTCATAGCTACTTCTCATGACATGCAGCTGAGCAAGACTCTCTAAGACTGCCATAGTCAGCCTCCAAGAGCTCATGTCAAGTTCTCCTTGTTTCTTAATTTTATTAGTTATTATTTTTCATTAATGAACATTTCTATAGTTTTATTTATTTTAAAAATTTTCATACAATATACATTGATCATCTTCTTCCTCATCCTAATTCCTCCATTACTCCCTACTGACCCAACATCATGTTCTTTCTCTATTTAAACAAAACAAAATTAAAAATAACCCAAAAAACTGAGGTTTAATTTGCTTTGAACCACAACACCTAAAATAAAGATTTATTATTTTCCCAAAGATATTATTTTGGTTTTGTTCAAAAAAGTACTTAGGGCTCCTTTTTGATTTGGTTTGATTTGGTTTTTGGTTGTTGTTGGTTGGTTGGTTGGTTGGTGGGTGGGTTTTTTTTTTTTTTTGACAGGTTTTCTCTGTGAAACAACCCTGTCTCCTCTGCAATTCAATTTCTAGACCAGGCTGGTCTTGAACTCAGAGAGATCCTCTTGCCTTTGCCTCCTGAGTTCTGGGTTTAAAGACATACAAAACCACCATGCTAAGGATACATTTTAGTCCAATATTTGATTTAACAAACCTATTTTAATACCATGGGCTATGTTCAAATAGTATTGCTTTTTGACAATTCTGAAAAGCACTTAGTGCTACTCCTCTGCCCTTTAGGATCCTCTTAGGGAGTAATATCAAGAGATAATAGGACCTGGGAAATACTTACGGAAAATGCCTATGAAAGATACAGTAAGACAGATTAGAAATCAGTGATGATGCTCTGTAACTGCTGGAGCATCTCAGAGTAAACCTACCTTTGCAGAAATACTTCAGTCCAAACAAGAGTAACTGTGTACATTACAGGTGCTTCTCTTGATAAGGAGCTAAGCAGGATTGTCAAAGGCCAATGTCGAAATGATTAAAATAAAATCTAAACTTGTTTATAACTAGTGGTAGCATAATTTACCATATTTTACTAATAATTAATTATAAGATTAAGGTTTTTGTTGCTTAATATCAATAATTATATACTCTATTTCAAGGTGTTGTATCCCTTTATATAGAAATTAATATAAATTTTACAATATGAACAGTCTTCTATTTCTTACAGTACAAAGATAAATATATAGGTATGTGTGTGTATGTGTATGTCTATGTACATGTGCATATTTCTGTGTGATTCTATTATTCCTGGCTAGGCAAATAACATAGAATTGCATATGCTCTCTTCAGTGCTTCAGAAACTAGATGTCTTAGTTATGGTTTCATTGCTGTGAAGAAATGCAATGACCAAGGCAACCCTGATAAAAGCAAGCATGTAATGGGGGCTGACTTACAGTTTCAGAGATTTAGTCTGTGATCATCATGTTCAAACCACTACATTCCACATGCTGACACCCATAGGCTTATTTAAACAAGTCTATGGTGTTACACCTAGCCATTGCATAATGCAAAATACATTAAGTCCAACTTCAAAAGCCCCCATAGTATATTACTGTCTCAGTAATGTTTAAAAGTTCAAAGTTCAAAGACTCTTCTGAGATTCATGCAATCTCTTGACTCTAATCCCCTATAAATTCAAAATATAAAAGCAGATTACATACTTCCAACATCATAGGATATGCATTACCTTTATAAACCATCATAGTGAGGAAATACTAGACCAAAGGAAGACCAAAACCCACCTGGGCAAACTCCAATTCTTCATCCCATGTCTGATGTCCATTCCTTTCATGTTTGTTGACTACAACACAACTCTTTCTCTTGGGCTGGTTCTACTGCCTGTTAACAGCTTTCCTTAAAAGGTTTTTCAGAGCTCTGGCATCTCTAACATCTTGGGGTCTCTAGGCAATTTCAACTATACAACTTCTTGTTCCAGAGTCTAGAATCCACACATGATCTTCTGGCATCCTCCAATGAATTGGGTTACTTTTCAGATCTGTCTTCTGTAGCAACCTAGGCTCTGACTGAATCTACTCCACTAGTACTGCTGTTCTTGGTGGTTATCCCATGGTACTTCCACCTCTAATATGGTGAGGTCATCTGATACAACAGGGCTGCACTTTCACCAATAGCCTCTCATACATTCTTTTTATAGTGCCAAGCTTCAACCTTTTTGTATGATCCCTTCAGTCTTGGACCATCAACTGACACAAAGCCTGCACCTTCACCTGTTGCCTCTCCTGGCCTCTCACAGTGAGAAACCTCAGTTTCTCTCCATGACCCCTTCATGCCTCCAAAACGAGTATCACAGTACTATATCAAGGTGCTAAAATAATGTCTACCTTTTCTGTACTCAGAAAACACTTTCCAGAAAATTTCACCTCAATGATACTGGTCTCTTCTTAATCACCGCTAATTTCTTAGCTTTAGCCAACCAACATCAGTTTTCCCAGTAACCCCTTCTATTCTTGACTCTAAAGCCAGAGCTATATGTCCAAAGCTGCCAAATTTTGCTGCTTGCTGGGGCTGGAACATGGACTCCTTTTCACCAGTTTTCTGTTTTTAATGATTTCTTTTCCTCTCTAAACTTGCCAGTCATGGAACTTGCTCTGTAGAGTGACTTTGCAGGACTCTGTCTCCTGAGTTCAGGGATTAAAGGTATGTACCACCACACCTGAAGCAATGTTTTTCTGTACCTGAAATATGATCTGTACCAGGCTGGTCTTGAACTCAGAGATTTGGTTTTGTCTCCCAGGATTAAAGGCTTGCATCACCATGCCTGAACCTAAGATTTTCCTTAATTGCTTCTCACAAAGTTGTTATAAGCACTGTATGATAGTCCACTGAAGATATATTCAAATTGACCAGCAAGAATAGCCATCAAAATGAACCCCTTGTCAATTTGACATAAAATAATATCTCTGACTGTTCAAACAAAACACAATAACCAGGTCAATAAGCTTTTCTAGGTAGGATCTTGCACCATGGTCACTACTCCCTTAATTTCATTTAATATACTTGAACATAAGATATGGCTCCGTTTATTCCTAGCACACCTTTAATCTTTGAACTGTACATTTTGTATTTTACCTTGCTCAGCTTGTGGTACATGATCAAAATACTCTTCATAAAAGATAACCAATGGACAGGGTCTATGCTAGACTCTTTTGAGACTTTCTTTGACAATGCAATTAGTCTGAATCTCTTCACCTAACCTTCAGGCAGACTCGTCACACAAGGGTAAAATGCAGCCAGATTCTTCCACAAAATACTACTATAGCAATCTCTAGAAAGCATAATAAAATTCTTCTCCTCTAAAACATTCTGAAACAAGTCCCCACAGTTCACATCACCTTCAATACAACTTTCTTCTGTACTCTTAATAGTATGACCCATCAAGCCCCACTTAAAGCATTCCCATGCTTTCTTTCCTAATTCAAAGTTCTAAAATTGACACACCTCCAAACAAAAGCATGGTCAGGCTTATACAAACAATACCCCAGTCCCTGGTATCAACTTTTGTCTTAGTTAGGATTTCACTGCTGTGAAGAGATACCATAACCGAAACTACTCTTATTAAGATAAACATTTAATTAGGGCTGGCTCACAGCTTCAGAGGTTCAATCCATGATCATCATGGTGGGATGCATCATAGCATGCAGACAGATTTGGTGCTGGAGAAGGCAGGAGTTCTACATCCTGATCCACAGGCAGCCACAATAGGGCGGTCTTCAGCAGGCAGCCAGAAAGATGGTCTGGTTCACAATGGCCAGACTTGAAAGTATATATGAGACCATAAAGTCCTTCTTCCACAGTGACACACTTCCTCATGTAATTTCGTCACACCTCCTAAATGTTCAACTTCCCAGGGGTCAAGCATTTTCAAAACACCATACTAGGCTTGATGGTTATCTCAGAGACAGATATCATATAGTATAGATATTCTAACTTGTTGACAGCCATGAAAGTCAAAACAGTAAAACAAAAGGACATGATTAGAAAGCTGTGGTTCCACTGTAAGCTTAGAATAGCTTATCACAAACACATTATATCATGTTTATACCTAGAGCAGATAACATGAAGACAGTAGTAAGGATGATTCTGCAAAACACCTCAGTGTACAGGGGATAAATCTATTATTTCACATTCATTAATATGCTAATGACTGACATTTTTCCAAATGAGCAATAATAATAAAGGCCACCAATGTATTACTGCCCAAGAGAACATAGACACTTATTTTGAAATTGATGAAAAGTAAAAGAAATTGATGAAAAGTGAAAGAAAGAAAAACAAAACTGAAACAAAATCATCTGAAAGAAAATGATAAGACACATATCTTGAAATTTTAGCAACTGGTATAAATCATACATTCAAGAAAAATCAGTTCTTCATGTGAAACACAAGAAAAGTGTAGTCTTGAACTTCTTTACATTTACTTCTATAAATGAAATATATTTCTCTGAAATTTAATCAAAGCATCCATAAGTACCATTTCTACATCTATGATCCACATATTATAGATTATAATGTTGAGGATGGGTATCACAGCAATGTAGAAAACAGAAAATAAAATCCTTGGTCTATAGATCCATATGCTGTAAACTCAATGAAAACAAAATTGAAGCAATGTGAAATCTACAAATACTGAAGTCTTTTGATATTCTTTGCATGGATTTGATATTTAGAATGTTAATGAAGATGAAAACATAGGAAATAAGGATGGTAGAACTGGGGACTGTGATGTAATACACCTATCAGAACTACCGCTATCAACATAGGTGGTGGCTCAAGAAAGTTGAAGGAGGGACAGAATATTAAACAATTAATGATTGATGGCATGTCCTTATAGAAAGACACAGCCTGTGTGGACAGAGCTTCCAGCAAACCTAATCACATTGGAAATAAAACACAGAAAAAAAAAGAAGAAGAAAAAGAAAAGAAACAAACCTGAAGGAGTGGGGTGACTTAATGGACCAATGAACTGCAGATGGCTACATGAAATCATAGGCCATTGAGATCAACGTGTAGTATTAAAAGATGACAAGAAAGAAGGAAAGAAAGAAAGAAAGAAAGAGAAAGAGAACTGGATTGAGTCACACCCCACAAAAGAAATGGCATTCTTCTCAAAGACAAAGTTCATCACCATTTTGGATCTGGGGACAGAAGAGTAGCAGAGATCAATGTAGGACAAGTTGATTAAATCTAAATCTGTATACTGTGATAAAGGCAGACGGCCCTGTTGTACTTCATTCTCATATTCAAAGGGCACTGTTCCCCTGATACTATTCACCTCCGCTGGCTCTTACAGTCCTTCTGTTCCATGTTTGAAGACGATGCCTGCACCCAGGGTGAAGGGGTGTGATATAAAAGATTCTGACATCTTGGCCTTGTATTATAGGTATACCCTCTGCTACCTTGCTTTTGGGTCAGAATTGTGTTTTCAGATAGACAGGCTAGAAAATCAGATATCAGTAGGAATTTCATACATGCCAAAACTTGCTCATCTCTCTAGTCCCTTCCCATGGCTAAATATGCAATGTGTAGATAACATAACTGTGGGAAGCCATTCCGGACTCCCTGGCCAGCCGGACGGAAATCTATACCAGGCAGTAAACAAGCCCATATTTGGTGGATGGCTCTCCCTTAGTCCCTGATTGGCTGAGCAAGCCTGCCTGGTGAGGTGATGTGACCTGTGGTGATTGGTTGAGGTGTGGTTGTGGCTTGAGTGGATAAAAACACTTGGACCTTGAGGGGCGGGGGATTTGAAGAGAGAAGCTGCCTGAGTAAACTGCTTTAAGAAGAACCGGTGGTTGCTTTTTCCTTGCTGGTGGAGTTGGACGCAACACATAACTCCAAATTTTACAGAGGTATCATAATCCACAGATGAACAACTACCAGAAGGAGCTTAAATTATCCCTGAATTAACATACTAATTTCTGGATACCAGACACCATTTTCCTTTTACTGCATATATTTTTTCATTCCAATAACTCATCACTTATGCTCTGGGCTTCTTTCTCAATAGCCAATGTATATGGACTTTGATCCAGTGAATAGTGATGACTTATCAGAAAAAGAGATTAGTCATCAGAAAGAGTAAACTTGGTATGTGTATATTTTGACTATTAAAATGATATAACTCGGTGTGCACCTTCCCTGCCAGAGAATTGCTTGCCTCCAAGGAGTGCTCTGACCCCTGGATTCAGGTGCTATTGCCATTTTCCCTCTGGTGACTCTTTAAGGTGAAAAAATGGAAGTAGAAACAATAAAGAAATGACAAAGGGAGACAATTCTGGAGATAAAAATCTTAGGAAAGAAATTGGGAGTCATAGATGCAAGCATCACCAACAGAATACAAAAGAGAGAAGAGAGAATATCAGGTGCAGAAGATACCATAGAAAACAAGGACACAACAATCAAAGAATTACTCAAGAGAGGCCAGGACTCAGAAGAATCAGAGTTTCTAGGACAGGGTCTTACAGTCCTACATCTCCACCCAGGAGGTGGGGCTGATCCTCACCCCTCTGTTCACCTTCCCCACCAGAAGACAGCTTGCCTCCAGGAAATGTCTGACACCAGGACTCAGGTGAGATTACAATTTTCTCTCTGGTGACTCTTAAGGTGGGTCCACTCAGGAGTTCACAGGCTGCAGAAGTCACAAAGCAGCTGAGACAGGGTCTTACAAGTCTACATCTGCAGCCAGGATGTGGGGCTTTTCCATAACCCTCTGTGCCCTGATCTTGCCATGAAAGTGGTGGTCTCTCAGGAGTTCTGACACAGGCTTACAGACTCAGAGCAGGAACAAGCTCAAGCCAGAGACAGCAAGAATATCTAACCCAGAGTTTACCAGATGGCAAAAGGCAAACACAAGGATCTTACAAACAGAAAACAGACTACTTGGATAACCCAATATACCAGAAAAGCAAGATTCATATTTAAAACCACATCTCATTATGCTGATAGAGGATTTTAGGAACGACATTAATAAGTCCCTTAAAGAAATACAGGAGAATACAGCTAAACAGGTAGAAGTCTTTAATGAGGAAACACAAAAAATCCTTAAAGAATTACTGGAGGTCACAGGTAAACAGGTAGAAGCACTTAAAGAAGAAACACAAAAATCCCTTAAAGAATTAGAGTAAAACACAACCAAACAGGTATAGGAATTGAACAAAACCATACAGGATCAAAAAATGGAAGTAGAAACAATAAATAAATGACAAAGGGAGACAATTCTGGAGATAGAAATCTTAGGAAAGAAATTGGGAGTCATAGATGCAAGCATCACCAACAGAATACAAAAGAGAGAAGAGAGAATATCAGGTGCAGAGGATATCACACAAAACAAGTACACAACAATTAAAGAAAATGCAAAATGCAAAAAGATCCTAACTCAAAACACCCAGGAACCCCAGGACACAATGAGAAGACCAAAGCTAAGGATAGTAGGTATAGATGAGAATGAAGATTTTCAAATTAAACGTCCAGTAAATAACTTCAACAAAATCATAGAAGAAAACCTATTAACCTAAAGAAAGATGTCCATGAACATAACAAGAAGGCTACAAAACTCCAAATAGACTGTACCAGAAAAGAAATTCCTCCCGACACATAATAATCAAAACACCAAATGCACTGAACAAACATAGAATATTAAAAGCAGTAAGGGAAAAATGTCAAGTAACATATCACAATTGCTCTGTAGTACACCTTGAGGTCAGGCATGGTTATTCTACCAGAGGTTGTTTTATTGTTGAGGATACTTTTCGCTATCCTAGATTTTTTGTCATTCCAGATGAATTTGCAAACTGTCCTTTCTAACTTGGTGAAGAATTGAGTTAGAATTTTGATGGGGATTGCATTGAATCTGTAGATTGCTTTCTACAAGATAGTCATTTTTACTAAATTAATCCTGCAAATCCATGAGCATGGGGGATCTTTCCATCATCTAAGATCTTCTTCAATTTCTTTCTTCAGAGACTTGAAGTTCTTATCATACAAATCTTTCACTTGCTTAGTTAGAGTCACACTAAGGTATTTTACATTATTTTTGACTACTGTGAAGGGTGTTGTTTCCCTAATTTCTTTCTCAGCCCGTTTATCCTTTTTGTAGAGAAAGGCCACGGATTTGTTTGAGTTGATTTTATATCCAGCTACTGCACTAAAGTTGTTTATCAGGTTTAGGAGTTCTCTGGTGGAATTTTTAGGGTCACTTATATATACTATCATATCATCTGCAAATAGTGATATTTTGACTTCCTGTTTTCCATTTTGTATTCCCCTGATCTCCTTTTGTTGTCTAAATTGTTCTGGCTAGGACTTCAAGTACTATATTGAATGGGTAGGGAGAGAGTAGGCAGCCTTGTCTAGTCCCTGATTTTAGTGGAATTTCTTCAAGTTTCTCTCCATTTAGTTTGATCTTGGTACTGGTTTGCTATATATTGCTTTTATTATGATTAGGTATGGGCCTTGAATTCCTGATCTTTCCACGACTTTTATCATGAATCGGTGTTGGAATTTGTCAAATGCTTTCTCAGCATCTAAGGAGATGATCATGTGGTTTTTGTCTTTGAGTTTGTTTATATAGTGGATTATGTTGATGGGTTTCTGTATATTGAACCCTCCCTGCATCCCTGCATGAAGCCTACTCTATCATGATGGTTGATCGATTTGAAGTGTTCTTGTATTTGGTCTGCAAGAATTTTATTGAGCATATTTGCATCGATATTCATAAGGGAAATTGGTCTGAAGTTCTCTTTCTTTGTTGGGTATTTTTGAGGTTTAGGTATCAAAGTAAATGTGGCTTCATAGAACTAATTCGGTAGAGTACATGCTATTTCTATTTAGAGGAACCATTTGAGAAGTATTGGAATTAGGTCTTCTGATAGAACTCTGCACTAAACCCATCTGGTCCTGGGCTTTTTGTTTGTTTGTTTGGTTGGTTGGTTGGTTGGGAGACTATTAATGACTGTTTCTATTTTTTTTTTTAGGGGATATGGGACTGTTTAGATCGTTAATCTGATCTTGATTTAACTTTTGTACCTGGTATCTGTATAGAAGATTTTCCATTTTATCCAGGTTTTCCAGTTTTGTTGAGTATAGGCTTTTGTAGTAGGATATGACAATTTTTTTGATTTCCTCAGATTCTGTTATTATGTCTCCCTTTTCATTTCTGATTTTGTTAATTAGGATACTGTCTCTGTGCCCTCTAGTTAGGTGGCACAGAAAGGTTGAAAATTATATTTTTACCACTGTGTCACTCGCTTAATTCTACCATAAAAATTCTTTAAATACTGTAACAAACTGAATGGCCTAAACAAGTGGAGGTTATTTTCTTGAAGCTCCAGAGGCTAAAAGTCCATCATCAAGTGGTTCTATTTCTTCTAAGACTTCACTGTTTGGTTTAGAGATGTCTGTGCTTTTGCTGCGTTCTCACCTGTGCCTTCCTATGTGTATGTTCATTCCTGATCTATATCTGTCCCCATCTTTTTTTAAATAAGGACGCTAGTTAGATTGGTTTAGGGCCCATCTTAACATTGCAAATTTACTTATATGAGTCTTAAACTAATAACATCATTAAGAGTACACTAGCAAGATTTTGCTGAAAGGACCCTGATATAGCTGTCTCTTGTGAGACTATGCCAGGGGCCTAGCAAACACAGAAGTGGATGCTCACAGTCAGCTATTGGATGGATCACAGGGCTCCCAATGGAGGAGTTGGAGAAAGTACCCAAGGAGCTAAAGGGACCTGCAACCCTATAGGTGGTACAACATTATGAACTAACCAGTACCCTGGAGCTCTTGACTCTAGCTGCATATGTATCAAAAGATGGCCTAGTCATCCATCACTGGAAAGAGAGGCCCATTGGACACACAAACTTTATATGCCCCAGTACAGGGGAACGCCAGGGCCAAAAAAATAAATAAATAAATGGGAATGGGTGGGTAGGGAAATGGGGGAGAGGGGGGGAGGGTATGGGGGACTTTTGGGATAGCATTGGAAATGTAATTGAGGAAAATACGTAATAAAATATATTAAAAAAAAAAAGAAAGCCAACATTCACATGGAAACTGAACAACACACTACTCAATGATTCCTTGGTCAAGGATGAAATAAAAAATGAAATTTAAAAAAAAAAAAAAGAGTACTATTACAGTCAGTCCACTGTCCTGAGGAATGGGACATCAACAAAAGCTCCTGCAGGAACACATCTTCATGATAACCACTACTCTGCAAAGAAAGTGAAGACTGTGGAACTGTTCTAAGACAGCAATATCAAGATTAGTAAGGCTTGATCTTGCATTTCAAATAACTAAGTGACAAAGGAGGCTTTCAACCTACACTGACATAAAATCACATACTAGTTAGAATCATATTAATAGGATCAAATGATATGTATATACATACTCCCATTTTACACATAGCTCAACAATTTATCCTGTCTTCATAAAGAAGGCTTTCAATATATTCACCAGCTTGTGCATGAGTCTCAGACATAATAACCTAGATTGCATGACTTCTGGTTACCTTGAATTCTTGGGTATCATTGCTTTGAATTAACTGAACAAATAAATAAATATATAAGAATGGTACTATTTCTCCAATAAAGTCCTTTCAAAATGAACTCATGAGTACTGGTGCTTGTCTAGCATGGGAACACACAGCATTCATTCCCAGTAATACAAAAAACATGTTTCTTTAACTATTAATTATTTTCTTTATATGCTGATTCATGTTTTACATGAGACAAATTATACTTGGATTCTATATTGAAGTTTGAACCGATCTTACAATTGAAACTATATATACATATATATATATATATATATATATATATATATATATATATATGGATATGTATGAATCTTAAATGGTCCTGAGTATGCATTAACATTAACATAAATTCTCCCTTAAATCAAATACAATGACAGTGACTCCAAAAGCTATGATCAGTTGCTTACATAAATACTAGCAGTAGCAGTTATGTGGAACTGCCAGCATGCCATCATCAACATAGAAGTTGTAAAGCATAGAGTAGTGGTGCATGTATACAATCTTAGTACTCAAGAGACAAAGTCAAGAGGATCATAATTTCATAGCACCCCTGGGCTATGCAACAGAATCTTTCTCAAGTCAAAACAAAACATAAAGAAGCAGTTCACGACCTTTAAGTATTAAGTATACAGTAATTTAAGGAAAGATAAGTGAAAAAAGTTAGGCTTATATCTTTTGCATATAATATTTAAAACACAGAATATAGTACTTTTAAAATTTGTAACATTCATTGTGTACAACAGCAGTTTTATTATTAGCAGTGAAGAATCTAGGATCAAGAGGTCAAAGACTCAACACTTACAGAATCCAGACTCAAAACCAGACTAGTTCTCTGTTCTTTCAATTTGACACAGTTTCCTTCAGGGGAAGGGATGAGATGTGCTTAACAGTCTCCCACCTAACTTGTGTTGCCACATCAACTGACATTTTACTCTCACTAAGTAATTTTTCAAGTAAGTGTAAGTAGTAGTAGTAGTAATAATAATAATAATAATAATAATAATAATAATAATAATAATCCTTCCCACAGGACATGGGAATTTTTGTTATTTAAATTTTATTTCATGAATTTAACTACAGATTGATTATAAATGAATACTGACTGGGCTTCAGAATATGGAGGAAGAAAGAAAATAAAGTCCATTGTATGATTCATATAATTTTGGGTTTTATTGTACTTATTGGCATTCATTCTTATCTCCTTCAAAGGACCAATTTAACTTCATTTATACTTGTATGAACGTTCTTAGGCTTTACCTGCTTCCATACCATTAATCTGTTCCCCATAAGCATTCCAAAAATTGTTCCTGAATCAGACACTAAGTGTGCCTTGTCCCTCTTCTGAAATGTTCAGTAGAGAACCCTGCCTTCAGTCAGGTCACCTGCCATCTACTCAGCAAGAACCCTTCCTAGCAGCAAACCCAAGATAAGAAGAGAATTGTTCACAGTAAAATGTACAATTAGATTTGCTCAAGACATTGTGAATCATTTTTCTAATACAAATTAAAAGAAACATTATTTCACCATTGTCCTTCCATGATAACAAGGATCGTCACTTTTCTTCACAGCTGTATTTTTTTAAAATATTTTTAACCCCCATTCCAAATATAGACAAAGCAAACCAATAAGAGGAAGACTCCCAAAAGCAGGAAAAAGAATCAAAGATGCTCCCACTCCCACAGTTAGGAGACCAAGCTAAGATCCACAACACATATGCAGAAGATCTAGTGCATACACTTTCTAGCTCAATGCTTGCTTGCAACTTTAGACTCTGTAAATTCTTATGTGCCATGATTACTTTATTCAGTGGGCCACATTTTCTTTGGGTCTTCCATTCCCTTTGACTCCTGTTTCTCCTGTCTCCTATTCCTTGGGATCACCAAACTCCTTAGAGAAGGAACCAATGAAGACCTCCAATTTGGACTCTTTGTACATACTGTCTGTATTGGCTATTTTTGTGTCAACTTGACACAGCTGGAATTATCACAGAGAAAGGAGCTTCAGTTGAGGAAATGCCTCCATGAGATCCAACTGTAAGGCATTTTCTCAATTAGTGATCAAGGGGGAAAGGCCCCTTGTGGGTGGGACCATCCCTGGGCTGGTAGTCTTGGGTTCTATAAAAGTAGGCTGAGCAAGCCAGGGGAGGCAAGCCAGTAAAGAACATCCCTCCATGGCCTCTGCATCAGCTCCTGCTTTCTGACCTGCTTGAGTTCCAGTCCTGACTTCCTTTGGTGATGAACAGCAGTATGGAAGTGTAAGCCGAATAAACCCTTTCCTCCCCAACTTGCTTCTTGGTCATGATGTTTGTGCAGGAATAGAAACCCTGACTAAGACACTGTCTGACTATAATATTGTTTGAACAAACAAAAATCTTGATGTCCCAAACAGGATACATTCTCTGGCTATGTTTCCTACTTTAATAAACAGCATCACT
Source organism: Mus caroli (assembly GCF_978045245.1). NCBI lineage: Eukaryota > Metazoa > Chordata > Mammalia > Rodentia > Muridae > Mus > Mus caroli. Next base: position 35,358,652 of record NW_028227266.1, on the reverse strand, counting down.
GTATGCAGAACTCTGAGTCAGAATGAAAGTGAAATTATCAAATGGAAAGAACAGAGTGCTAAGGATATTATATGATTGATTAAGTAAGTAAAAGACAAATTTCCTCTACCAATAACTAGGAAACTTGCTTAATAAAATTGTTCCAAATAGAGACATAGCATGTACATAGATTCACATACCCACCCTCAACTTCATGAGCAAAATATCTAATAAAGGTTTCCTTTCCCATCAGTTAACTAAATTGTTTTATTTTCAGTCTGAGAGTACTAGAATCATAACAGAGTCATCAATTTCTCTTTATCTTTAAAACTATAAAAAAAAGTTCAGATTGGAAAAAGAGTTTCCCATCTGTCCTTTAGGCATTGGAGAAACAAAGGAACTTTTCAAAATCAACTTGCCTAAAAATATTCTCAGAGGGCTTTTAACAGTATAAATAAGATACTGTCCTTAAGACTACTGAAATAAGCATTTCAGTGCACAACACTCTATGATTTTTAGATGGACTCAAAACAAACTTTCCATACTGGTGCTTAAAATGTGGCTCAGTGGTAGAGCACTTATCTAGCATGCAAGAAAGCCTAAAAATGAACTCCCACATAAACTGCAAAAGTAGAAAAAAACGTTTAAAAACTCTTGATCTTTCCATTACAGAGCACAATACCATCCAGTACTTTATGCTTAAATCCTCATGATTACTGAGGCTAGAATGTACTATACTAGTAGAAAGCTGCCCAAAGTTACTATTGTGTTTTTGATACTGAAAAACAAAATTACATATAATTTTGGAAAATTACAGAATAAACTCCTCTCTTTACCATAAAAGAATGATGGATTAGTTTCCCTTCACGGTCATTACTTCTGAAAATTACTTTGCTCAGTAATAGACTTAAATTTGCATTCTGTTAAATAATTTTAATTCTAGATTCCCACCTCAAGTTTTTTATTCTTGTTTTTATGTTATTTCTGTTGTTTTAGCAATTAATATGTTTTAAGACTGTAGAGCAAATCTAGGGCCCCGTGAATATAAGCAAATGTCTGACAATGAGTTCCTTCTGCAGCCTTCTCCTAGGTATAAACATCGTATGTCCTAAGATTTATTTCTTTAGCAATTAAACATTCGATTTAGGTGAATATCTTTTTCTTCAAAGTTTTTTTCAGTGCATTGTGCACATCTTTATTCCTTATACTGTAGATGAAAGGATTCAGCATTGGACCCAGAATGGTATAAAAGAGAGTAGATACTTTATCTTCATCCACAGATGCACTAGAAGGCTTAAGATACATGACGGCTGCAGCTCCAAAGAAAAGAGAAACAGCAATCACATGGGAGCCACAGGTACTGAAGGCTTTTGACCTACCTTCTGCAGAATGGATGCTGAGGATGTTGGAAAGAATTAAGGTATAAGAAACAAAGAGAGTCAGGCTGGGCACTGTTATATTGACACCAACAACAATGAAAAGTACCAGCTCATTAATGGCGGTACTTGTGCAGGAGAGTTTAAGGAGAGGATGTACATCACATACGTAGTTATTGATGATGTTGCGATCACAGAAGGTGAGTCTCAGCATGCAAACTATGTGGGACAAGGCACCAGCAAAGCCCATCAAATACACACCCAAAGTCATCAATAGGCAGACCTGATGAGACATAGTGACCTGGTAAAGCAGGGGCTTACAAATGGCAGCATATCTGTCATAAGCCATTGCTGTCAAAATGTAACATTCATCAATAACAAAGAAGGCAAAGAAAAAGAGTTGAATCAAGCACTCAGCATGAGAGATGATGTTCTGCTTCAAAAAAAAACCCACTAACATTTTGAGGATTATGACAGAGGAGTAGCAGAGATCTATGAAGGAAAGGTTGAAGAGAAAGTAGTACATGGGGGTGTGCAGGTGAGGATGCAAAACAATCAGAACAATCAAGCCCAAGTTCCCCATCACAGAGACCATGTAGATTCCCAAAAACAAGAAGAGATATCCAATAAGACAAGCACTATTAGTTGAAGATGTTGTCTTTTCTTCCAGGATATGGTTTAGACATCTTTATCAAATGTCAAGTATCCATACCTGTGTGGGTTTATTTCTGGGTCTCTGATCCTACTCCCTTCATCAACCTCTTCATTTTTATGCAAATACCATGCAGGTTTTATTACTATTGCTCTAAAATATAGCTCGAAATCAGGGATGGTGTTACCTCTAAAAGATATTTTATTGTACAGGATTGTTTTAGCTATCCTGAGTTGGTTGTTTTGATTGTTTCGGGGGGTTTATTTGTTTGCTTGCTCCCCCATTAGAGTTGAGAATTCCTGGTGAAATTATAAAGAGAATTGCATTGAATCTCCTTTTGCTTTACCAAAATGCTTTTGGTAAAATGGCCATTTCATTTATAATATGTTAATCCAATTAATCCATGATCGTAGGAGATCATTCCACCCTGTGATATCTTCCTCAATTTTTTTTTTCTTCAGAGACTTGAAATTCTTCTCATACAGGTCTTTCACTTACTTGGTTAGACTTACACAAAGTTATTTTATAATCTTTGTGGCTATTCTAAAAGATGTTTTCACTAATTTCTTTGTTATATCATTTATCATTTGTATAAAGAAGGGGTAGTGACTATTAACATTTGAGTATTGATGTGTGCTTTAAGCCTCAGTTATGTTTCCTTAACTAGTGTGGTTGTCTTTGTATTTGGTGCATATTGTTCAGAATCTTGATATCATCTTGTTGAGTTTTTTTCTGTAATGAGTATGATGTCCTTCTCCATCTCATTTGATTAATTTTTGTTTAAAGTCTATTTTATTAGATATTAACATGACTACTCCCGCCTGTTTCTTGAGTCCATTCACTAGGAAAACTTTTGTCCAGCTCCTTACTCTGAGATAATATCTATCTTTATTGTGAGATTGTGTTCCTATTACTCAACAGAATGGTGGGTCCTGTTTCTGAGACCATTCTATTAGTTTATGTCTTTTAATTGGGAAGTTGACTCCACTGCTTTTGAGACATATTAATGACTAAAGACTGTAAATTACTGCGATTTTGATGTTGGTGGTTGTGGTGGTGGTGGTGGTGGTGGTGTGTGTGTGTGTGTGTGTGTGTGTGTGTGTGTGTGTGTGTGTGTGTGCCTGTGTGTGCTGTTTATTTGTGTTTCTGTTGGCATGGAGTTACTTATTTCTTGTGGTTTCTTGATGTAGTTAACATCCTTGGGTTGAAGTTTACCTCCTAGTATTTCTGCAAGGCTGGGTTTGTCTATAGATATTGTTTAAATTTTGTTTTATCTTGAAATATCTTGTTTTCTCCAACATTTATGATTGAGAGTTTTTCTGGATATAATAGTCTAACTTGTTGCTTCTACCTAATAGAATTTCTGATAAGAACTCTAGTGTAATTCTGGTAAGTCTGCCTTTGGATTTCACTCAGCGTTTTTCCTTTACCTCATTTAATATCTTTGTTTATTAGATATTGTGTTTTGATTATTATGGGGTGGGAGAATTTTCTTTTCTGGTCCAATCTAATCAATGTTCTGCAAACTTCTCATATATTTATTGGCATCTCTTTCTTTAGGTTATGGAATTTTTCTTCGATTATTTTGTTAAAAATATTTTCTGGTCTTTAGAGCTTGCACATTCATCTTCTTCTATTCCAACTACTATTAGGTTTGTTCTTTCCATAGTGCCAGATTTCTGAACCTTTTGGGGGGTGGTCATAATTTTTTATTTTTAACATTTTCTGGAACTGATATATCAATTTCTACTATCCCATCTTCTCTCTGAGACTCTTTCTTGTATCTCTTATATTCTGTTGATGATGCATGTGTTTGTTGTTACTGTTCTCTTTCCCAGGTTTTCTGTCTCCAGTATTGCCTTGGTTCATGTTTCCTATATTGCTTCTATTTCCATTTTCAAATCTTAAACTGTTTTATCTGTTTCCTTCACCTGTTTAATGGCATTTTTCTGTGTTGTTTAAGAGATTTATTTCCCCTTTAAAGGCTTCTACCTGTTTGATTGTATTCTCTTGGACATCTTTAAGGGATTTCTTCATTCCTCTTTAAAGGAATCTATCATCATTATGAGATTGAATTTAAGGTCTCTGGGTTTCAGTTATTTTAGAATATTGAGAACTTGCTGACGTAGAATAGTTGTGCTCTAGAGCTGCCATATTTGTTTTTATTGTTTGTGTTCTTATATTGGCCATTAGCCATCAGATTGTCCCTGTCCCTGTATGTTCCTGATGTAGCAGGTAATTGGAGAAGGGGGCCTAACCTGAATGTCCCTGACCAATAGGTCTCTGGTGTAACTCAATAAGCAGTAAAAGTCTCCTAGCAGTTGGGTGTGCTCTAGGAACAGAACAGATAATGGGTTGGTGAGGGGTGGGCAGGAGTCTATCTTATATGCTTCCTGTTCATCAGCTCTAATGAGTGCAGTTGAAGAGGTGGCCAGACAGTGGAGCTCCACAGGGACAGAATGTTGCTAAGACTGAGGTAGCCAAAACAATACGTATAGGTAAGGTATCCTGTATATTTCTAGTTAGGCACATCTGATGAAGGTGAAGCTTTTCTTTTTTTCAATCCAGTTTTTTATTATGACACAGTGTTTGACTACTGATGGTAGTAGCAAGTTGTGCTAAATAAAGGAATGCCATTGAAACATGGTTTTGTGAGTTTTTCAGGAAACCAAATTGCTCTAGAAAAACCAAGGTCAAATTTTGCAAACAAAATGGACTGATTAGACAGCAGTTACTATAATGACGAAGCTACAGTTAGCTATCAACACTATCATAGATGTCAGAAGGATAAGTTTGAAAAGAAGCATAAACCAAATGGGCTCTGTTTCAATTAAGATGACAAATTTATCAGCAATCTGGATGATTTCCCGGGATCACCCTTGGAAATCTTTGTAATTTCCATGGAGGCAGAGTACCCCCAGTCTTCAATGATCACACAGGACAGCATTAACTCTTAACTGCCACACATGGCAGCATCAGCCTTATACTACCAGGCCCAAAAGATTCCAAAGACTTTCCTGTATATTAGAAACTTGAGAGACTCTCCTACATTAGTGAGGCCAAAGGGGGCATTCAATTCTGCACTGTCCTGGTTCTCTACCATTTAGACAATATAGCAGGTATTGATGTACCAAGAGACACTTTTTCCCAGTAGTTATTATCATCACAATCCAGGTAGAATTATTTTCTAAAACACTATAGGAATGTCATTAGGAGCTAGTATGTTTGTTTATCACACAAAACCTTCTATAATTAAACAGTTTCATATGCCATATACAGCAGATCTCTGAAGAGTTTTGAGAGTCATATATGTATTATTTATGGTGTTAAATAAACTTCGCTTGCTTTAAGTCACTTGCTTCAGACATAACCTTGTAAACATATGTAGAAGCTGAAATGAAGCTTGCTCCAATAAAATGAATTGTATTTATCATAAATAAGCCTTGTTTCGATCACATTAAATAATTTTATTATTTATAAGGTAGATGACAATTAACTTGCTCTTATCTTTAACTGTCTACAAGTGAGTAGATTAGAATTTCAGTGGTTTTTCTCTTATATTTGAGCCTTAGAAGTCACAGTTATTGAATAAAAGCACTTTTATTACCAAAATAAAACATCAAAACATAAATGCAATGGAAAAATTCTTATTTTATTTATTCAATCATCAATTGAAGCGATGAGATGAGTGTTGTACCCAAGCTATGTGAATACAGGAGGATACATAGCTTGGGCTGGGGACAGAAATTTCTTTCTCTGTTTCTTTCTCTATCCCTAAGCCTAAACCTGGAAGCTTCTTGCCTCCACACAATATAATCTTCCAAGCCACCTATTCAGTCTAGCTTCTCTTGACTTCTGCCTGAATTCATCTAGGTAGACTCATACCAACTTTCTTGATATGCTCTAATCTTCTGTCTCACTCTCATTCTCTGGCTCATTATTTCTTCCTGTGTTTAGCATATTCTCTCAGTAACCTATCTCTGTAAAACTATCAAAGTAAAACTGCCATTGTCTCCCTCTCTATTTATTATCTATCTATCTATCTATCTATCTATCTATCTATCTATCTATCTATCTATCTATTATATCTATGTAGCTATGTATGTGTCAATCTATCTATATCTATAATTCTAATCATGTGTCTATTATCTATCTATTTATCTATCATCTATCATCTTTGCTCTGCTTTACTTTCTTCAGCACACCTTTCTTTCATCTGCTGTTTTTGTGAGAGTTTGGCATGTCCTATCTCTGACTCATTATGTCAAATTATTCTCTAATTCACCACTTTGTCTGCTTCTCAATTATAAATCATTTTCAAACATGGCTGCTTCTTTCTAAAAATAAAGATTAACTTCATTGTTTTGGATAAAATGTTTGTATTAAGGGTGTGTCTACATTCCAGCCAGAGGGATAAAAGTTATGTCATTCCAGCCAGATCACACATGCCTAGATGTTCTTTGGATTTGAATCCTTGCCAGAGCAGCCATGTTTCTACAATGCAGCCTAAAGAGACACTAGGAAACTTAGTTTTTGTTCCTTTCATACTACCTCATCACAGAATATAAGAGTATCCTGTATGATTCTGTTTATACAGATTGCTAGAGTTTAACAAAATCAGCAAAGACAAAGAGGTCAGACATACATTCTTAAGTCATTGTCTCTTAACATGAATAGACCTTAAGTAAGGAGCAACACTATATAGGCCCCTTGTCAAAATACTTTGGCAATTTTCCTGCCACATCATAAGATACAAATATCTCAGGTTTTTTTTTTTTTTTTTTTTTGGTGCTCATAGATATGGCCTTAATTCTTTAGCTTCTCATATACTTCTCCACATTCCTAACTTCGCTTTATCCAATTGCATTCTAGGTCATTCATCTGTTTCTCAAACCTCTATTATCCTTTATCTAGAATTATACAGATCACCACCATCTTATTCTTTTCAAAACCCTGTCCAGAGTCTATCTCATGATATTAAATTCTGTTCATCTTTTTTCTAAGACAAATACTCTTTTTTTTAATTGTAATGGATTTTTTTATAATTGTAACATGAGCCCAATTCTCCTTCATAACCACCTTCTATCATTTTAATTTCACCCCCACCACACACACACACACACACACACACCCAAAAAAACAAAGCATGGAAATGTCTTGTCCTGTCACAATGTTCCCCAGAATATTTGCCTTTGTCCATACATCTTCATTTACAAGTGTTTATTGCAATGACTCTGTCTTCAATCATATCATCAATACTGGATCCTCACTGGGCCTCCTCCAAGTCATCCTGTCGATGCTCTTTGTCATGGATATTCTACAGCTTTGGATCAGCAAGACTAGCCCTTACACATGTTCTAACACTTCACAAATGGTGTCACTTTTGAGGTTGGCCAACTCAAAGTCGTGGATCTGGTCATGGATGGCAGCTGAGCTGGTCAACCTGCTGCCTCTCCAACAACAGCACTACTAGAAGGATCTCTCCAGCACAGCTCTGACTAGCTCCCTGGTGTTGCCATATGCAGAAAGCCAGGACAGCTCCCCTGCTCTCATGGACATGGAGCCTGTTGGCCTGAACCCAGGCATCCAGATCCAGTTATACTTTCTACCCAGAACAGGAAAGATACCCACTCTCACAATTGCTATAGCTGTCAGGGCACTGAGCCAATCCTCCTGCTTTCACATCTTTGTGATTGTTTCAACTGTGTCTTCACTATCAGCTCAACTATCTTGTGCAGGTGAAGTCCATGCCTCACTTTCTCAAGTGCTTTATCGATTGAGTGGCAGTGCTAGCTCTCCTGATCCTAAGACTTTCAGGCCAGATCTCCCAAGCTGAGGTGGCAAGAGGCAAGGAATAATAGGGCATTATACCCATACCCAAGCTCCCTCACTGCCTATGAGTGGCAAGGCCACATAACCCAATACCCCCCCCCACACACACACACACACTAAAGCCAGCTAATTTCAGTTAAAAAAAAAAAAAACTAGAGAAGTCAGACCCTTTTGATAACTGTCAGAGCAGTATCAAAAAACAAAAAAACAAAAACAAAACAAAAAACAACAACAACAAATCCAACAAAACAAAACAAAATCAAACAAACAAAAAAACTGGCCAGAGATAATCAGCCAGAAACTAGGAGGTTACATGGGCTTATTTCTTCAATAAGATAGTTTCTCTCATTTTGTTTCCTACTTGGTTTTTCTTCTACCAGTATTTTCTCTCTTTACCATATTTAAGGGCATCCCTTAGGTCTAGTGCTCTGTGTTGTAAGCAAGTATATTCTATTAACTTGAGTATGCATCTGGCCATAGCCCTGTATTTAAAGTAATAAATAGAATAAGTAATGTTATTGGAAGAATCTCATATTGATATACATATATCAAACCAGTGAAGATCTCAGATTCAGTGAATTTTAAGGATATTCAAGGACAAAAATGTTTGTTTAATCCATGACACTATTCTGAGAAAAATCTAACACCCGGAAGACCTGTTATATAGCCTTGTTTAAATAGAGCAAAAAGTTACTGAACATAGTAAATGAAACCTCATTTATATTGCCAAGTTTGAGGAATAAAATTATTAGTCTTTAGTTTACACCTTTGATTATCATTGCTACTTTAATGTGATTTCTCAAATTTTACTTGTTGCTCTTGTATTATATATTGTAAAGAACATTGCAAAGGTAAAAGCAAGAATTATCTATTCTTCTACCTGGAAAGCTTACATTTTTATTTCTACTCCATGTATATGAATATATGTCGGTGAAGTTTTAATATCTTGTTTTAAATGCATTGTTTTTAAACTCTGTCTTCCATAAATTCAGTTTTTATGATTTTGTTCCTCATCTATTATTTTTATTTATAGAACAATATTTATCAAACAAATGTTCATCCCAGTGTAAAATACCTTAGAGAACTATTATTCCCATCTTAGTTAGTTTATACCACATAGTCACTGTAATCAAGACGGCAGTGAGGTTACACAGTTGTTATTTTAAATCATCTATTTAACAACAACAAAAAAGGGTTGAATCCAAGTTACATATATAGTTTTGTAGTAAATGATTATTACCTATGTATAAATTTTCAATTATCAACACTTTTGTTATAACTTTCTGTTAACTTTTCCTAACAGATTTTATAAAATTTTAATCATACCCAATGATCTTAAAAAGTAGTAAGTCTTACTGATTTAAATTAGATAGATAGATAGATAGATAGATAGATAGATAGATAGATAGATAGATAGATAGATAAAAGAATTAGCAATAATCCTCATTTGGGATTAATCTATCTCTTAGCTATTTTCAATCACACAGTGTCTTCTGCAGTGCTATTGTGTTTTTTTTCTCCTTGTCACAAAGTCAAGTGACACATCTGACACAGGACAGAATTTTGGATGAATCTTTTAAACAATCATGGTTGGGACTAGGTGGAGATGGTGCCCCTGCGCTAGCATTTCCATAAAGTAGGACAGCATAAAATAACATTTTAGTATTATCCTTATCTAAAATACACCTGAATCACTGCAATAGAAGATTTTCACACATTGCTTTAATTATCTCAAGAACAGTAAGGAAGATAACATGCAATCCACTCAACACTACATCAGGTTCATGAGTATGCAAGAAAACACATGTCCATCAAACAGGAGCTTAAAAAGAAAGTTCATGAGGTCAGAAGATACCATACAAAAATAAATATTTGGTGGCCACCTTCATCCATATACACAACAGCCAAGTTTCTTGTCAGATTTTCTGTGGTTCCCTCAAGTACAGAACGCCCAAATGTCTCAGACCCCATGTCAGTATCCCTCTGGGAACCAAACAATGAGGGTGAGCAGTATTCAGTCTGAATCTCTAACTTGAAAATTAAGTCCACATCCAGTTTTTCCCCAGTTCATCTAAATGTAGGTTACAGACAGGATTCTTAACTACACAGCTGAAGGCTGTTAGGTACTACTTTTATGGTTTGTTTCTCCAAGCACTGGGACTCTAATTTATCTCGGTCACCAAAGTGGAAGACTGCAGGTCCCCAAGGTGCATCACAAAAATTGGCAGCTTCAGCTGTACACCCATATCTCATTTGGGACATCAAAATGTTATAGGCCTGGGATGTTTACCAGTCTGACAAATAAACAGTTTTTATTTAGGTAGTGCTTGGCCAGGGTGTTCCTGGAAGTCAAGATTTCAATGATGTAGCACGAAGGAACAAAAGACAGGGGTTTTCTAAAGGCATTTTAAAACATAAGGTTACATTTAATATATGTGCAGACATGCATCCTAAAATCAGGAGACTACATTATTTTTACATACATATGTATTTTTGCCTAAGTGCAACCATGTTTAAGTGGAATCATAGCATTTAGAAAATTTATGGCAGTCAGTTTTCCTGGTTTTCTTGAGCAGGCAACCTTTGGTTACACACGCAGAAGCAATGGTTCTCATTGTGACCATTATTGTGATGAACAGCAGTTTCTTTAAAATTATACAATAATGACCTCTAATGTTCTGTCTGTCCTAGAACCATTGGGGCTTTCAGGCTAGAGGCAATTTTGTTACATAGATCTCTTGATCACACTAAGATATACTTAAAACATAAAAGTCTATCACATAGTAAAGTTGCCTAGTCAAATTTTTTCCCATGGAGACATAGTAAGTCCTTATATAGACATATCTACACTTAGGTCAATGAAGGGGAAAGCTACTATAGGTTCCTTTATCTTAAGTATTGTAAATTGATGTTTCAGAGGACTGGAATCAAAACAAATTCATCAACTCCTCTTTACCAAACAGCTTTAAGACAATGAAAAAAAAAAAAGGTATTAATTTCCTCTGTTTACTTCTTTTCTCCTTTTTGTCTTTTGAGAAACAAAGGAATGTACCCATATAATGAAATTTCCTTCAATTCATACCAGAAGTTACTAACTGGTATAATGAGACCCTGTCTCTGATCGAACCACATGAAAACTGTAAATGTACCTAGTTACAGTGGTGATTGTGATGTACCTCAGTGACAGGACACTTGCCTTCCATGAAAGACAGTAGGGTTATAATGTCTCCAAACACACATGACAAAATAATAAAAAAAAACATGTATAGTTAAATAAATAAATCAATATTTGCCATTTCTGAGTATATCATCAAGTCTATTGTACTTAAATGAGTATTATTTCCAAGGAGAAATCTGGTAATTTCCAAGGCTACTGTACTGGTAATTCACTATACAAACATGTTTGTCCAGTTTTCAATGCTGAAAATGATATGAATGTTTTGAAAAGTTACAGAGAACATCTTTTGTATACACTAAAAGGATGATCCATTAATGATCTTTCACTGTCTTTGCTTCTGAAGTTTCCTCCATAATGGGTTTAATTTTGCAAATGTTAAATAACTTTGATTCTACACACTTCTTACGTTAGTGTTTAAAAATATTTGTTATGTAGATCCTGTCATTGTTATCTTAAAAAGAAAATGTGGGTCAAATCCAGAAACTCCTAAATGCAAGCAAATCCTAAGCCAATTACTTACTACTCCAAACAATCCTCTTAAAATGTGAACCTCACAGGCCATAAGATTTTGGTTCCATAAAAAATTTAGATTCTACTTAGGCAAACCTCAGTTTCATCAATGTTTTTCTCAGTGCAAGATGGACATCCTTATTCCTTATACTATAGATGAAAGGATTCAGCATTGGACCCAAAATGGTATAAAAGATGGTAGATATTTTATCTTTATCCACAGATGCACTAGAAGGCTTAAGGTACATGAAGGCTGCAGCTCAAAAGAAAAGAGAAACAGCAATCACATGGGAGCCACAGGTACTGAAGGCTTTTGACCTACCTTCTGCAGAATGGATGCTGAGGATGTTGGAAAGAATTAAGGTATAAGAAACAAAGAGAGTCAGGCTGGGCACTATCACATTGACACCAACAACAATAAAAACTACCATCTCATTGATGGAGGTACTTGTGCAGGAGAGTTTAAGGAGAGGAAGTACATCACAAACATAGTGATTAATGATGTTACCATCACAGAAGGTGAGTCTCAGCATGCAAACTATGTGGGACAAGGCACCTGCAAAGCCTATCGCATACACACCCATAGTCATCAATAGGCAGACCTGATGAGACATAATGACCTGGTAAAGCAGGGGCTTACAAATGGCAGCATATCTGTCATAGGCCATTGCTGTCAAAATGTAGCATTCATCAATAACAAAGAAGGCAAAGAAAAAAAGCTGAGTCAAGCACTCAGCATGAGAGATGATGTTCTGCTTCACAAAACCCACCAACATTCTGGGGGTTATGACAGAGGAGTAGCAGAGATCTGTGAAGGCAAGGTTAAAAAGAAAATAGTACATGGGGTTGTGCAGGTGAGGATTCAACACAATCAGAACAATCAAACCCAGGTTCCCCAACATGGAGACCACATAGATTCCCAAGAACAGGAAGAACAGGGGCAGCTGGAGCCCTGGCTGCTGTGTCAAGCCCAGCAAGATAAATTCTTTCACTGAAGAGGCATTTCTTAAAGCCATTTCCCTAGTTCATATCTGAAAGAACAATAAAAATTGCAACATTAAAGTAAAAATCCCTTCACCCATCAATCAACCACATTAATATGAGTCTAAGAGTCAAAATAGAAAGATAAATTCAACTCATAATTCTCAGCTTTTGTTTACTACTTTCTTTGAGAGTTAGGATAAAGAAATAACCGTAAATATATTGAAGTCATTTCTTGGGAATAATATTCATGGATGAAATGACCATTATTGCCTCTGCAGCATCTCAGTTCTACTTCTACTTTGACCATCCATCTCCCACTTTAGTCTCAGTAATAATTTCAAAAGAAAGGAAACAAGGCTCATCCAAGGCTCACTGTGTTACTCGTTTACAGTTAGGGGAAATAAAATCATGCACCCATCCAATCTAATACTTACCTTTGTAGTTCGAGACCAGACAAGTGACTTTACTGACTCTTCTGTGCTGTCATAAAAGGGCAAGTTCAAATAGCATGGATGAGCTATAAAAGTGAATATTACAGAAAAAAAATCTGTTGTTATCTGGTTTGTCTCCTTGGAGAAGGGGAAATCAATTTTGGACTGGAAAATCCAGAGCCCTCATTCTTTGGGATTCTGAGGAACCATGAGTTCTGGATCATGATTTCAGGTAGTGCTTATTCCTATAATTCTGTCTTTATGATAAATGATTGGTAAATAACATCTACTGATGTCATAAGAGCCACCTGGTAATGACCCAAGAGGGTTTATGAATTGTAATCTCGGGGACCTGATTAAAAATAAAAGGGCTTATGTTCCCCAAGTATTTTCCCAAGAGATCAGGCTTTGTTGCTATGATACTTGCAAATTAGTTCAGTCATAATGACTTTTGCTCATTAGAGGTAGACAATTTTGTTTTGTTTCATAGTTTTATACAATTATTCAATGTATTTTGATAAAGTTCATCCCTAATGTCTTCCCTTTCAATTTCTCTCCTGTGCTACTGTCACTATTGCCTCCCCAATTCATTTGTTCTTGTCAATTATTTTACACATTGTGTCTATTAACTGTGGAGGGGGGTATGAGGGTCATCTGCTTGAGAGTGGGTAGCCTACGTAAGGGATTCATCCTTGAAATGTATGGGGTTTCTCAAAGTATTCAACAACTGCCAATAGTTACTCAGATACAGGTAAAATTGATGGCCATATCTGCTATCCCTTTTGGAGGTCTATCAGGCTTCATTTTACTCAGGTTTTATGCCTACAGTTGTTACCACTGTGTGTTCCTTGAGAATGCCTTGAAAAACATTTTTTTTTAATTGTAGTCTTGTATCAGCTGTAGCTCTTACAATTTTTCCAGTTCTACTTCCTGAGTGATTCCTGAGATTTCGGTGAAACGGTGTGCTGTGAAGTTCCTTTTTAGGACTGAGCACTCACCATCTTTTATTTTCTCCCTGCAAACTAGCTATAGCTATCTGTGTTAATCTCAATTTATTGCTAAAAGAAAAATCTGAGAGGTCATCAAAAGAGGCTGAGAGATGCACTAGTCTATCAGTATAATAGAAAGGCATTAGGAATCAATTTAATACTATAATCATAGCAGGTAACAACCATAGATACTTCCCTATGACCTGTTAATCTGTCTATCTAGCATCAGCAGTTGTCAATAATACGTGTGGTAGGCGTGAATTTTGTCTGTGGAGTAAGCCTGAAATTCAATCCAAATGTTGGTTACTCCTATAACATTTATGACAACATTGTACCAATGGATAGATCCTTCCAGGTCAGCCATTAATGTAGCTTTCAGAATTCACATCTGAGTAAAACTGATCATTACATTTCTCTTTTGATAAAATGATAGACTTCTAGTATTATAAATTTGAACAATATCAGATTACTCTCCCAACATTACATAAGACAAGACCAACTTCCAAAAACTGATACATTTCTATCTCCTTAAATCACTCAGAATCATTGAGAAAAAGCTACCATGAAAGAATTAGTTTCTCACTAACCTTCAAAGCTGCTGGGGGCATGAGTGCTTATGATAAGTTTATATAACACAAGTAGAATTATCATAACTTCTTTTCAGATCTCCATAGTATGAACTGATTGTTTGGACTGTGGAATTATATGCAGATGGATATAATTTAGTCCATTGTTTTTATGAATGAAATTAACAAAGAGTAAAAATGCAAGAACAAAATGTATGTAAGGCTAGACATGTTTTTCTTTAAACACTCTAGACAATGGCTACTAGGTAGATACAAACTTACTTTCTCAATGTTATGACTTGATTATATGGTGTCTCCTACAAAAGGACTAATCATCAAGTTTGGGGATAAACAAGAGGAGTGGCAATAGCCTGCAATATTGGGGATTTTATGGGACACTAGTAGCAAACAACTCCACAAAATGATAGCTCATTCCTTGTTCTGGGTTTTTCTTTTCTTTTTTTTTTTTTTTTTGGTTTTTTGAGACAGGGTTTCTCTGTGTAGCCCTGGCTGTCCTGGCACTCACTTTGTAGACCAGGCTGGCCTCGAACTCAGAAATCCGCCTGCCTCTGCCTCCCGAGTGCTGGGATTAAAGGCGTGTGCCACCACGCCCGGCGTTCTGGGTTTTTCTTTGATACCCTATGATGTCTAAGAGAAACATTCTCTATCAATGATAGGGCAACTCCATTTAAACTCTTTTTATACATGAGTATACTTTAGGAATCTTGTATAAACATAGGATTACAAATGACTTTCCTCACAAGGTTAGTATTAGTTAACCTTCCTCACACTCACTCCTGCACTTTACCAATCACTCTACTGTCCCATCGAATGAACCCTTCCTGATTCTTTATGCCTCATTCTTCCTTCACATCACCTGTGCTCCATTTTCACATACATTTTATTATTGACACTTTAGGCACACTCCAAGTAAAAAAGCATGAAAACTTGTGTCATATACTATGGAATCTCCATGCTTTCTATCATTAGATGAAATCTTATGTGCTTCTTTACAATGTCTTCTGTCATATATATCACACACAAATGTGGGGAATTGGAGGCTGAGGTTTGAACCCTTATGGTCATAATTCATCTACATGACACAGTAGGAATTCCCTCATGCTCCTGGAACTCTGGCTAAGTTACTGCACCCCACAGCCCCCACAAGAGAAGCATGGTCAGTAGTCACGTAGACAATGTCCAAGCTTCTGACCTTCAGGCTAAACTCCTCTCCAGTTACCTAGCAACTGTGAAGATCATAAAAGGGGCTTTTAGGCCCCCACCTTGCTCTCTTACTCTTATGCTCTTACTTCTTACACTTCACTCTCACCCTCTCTCCCCCCTCTCTTTGTCTTCTCTCCCCTCTCCTCTCTCCTCTCTCCCTCTCTCTCTCTCCCTCTCTCTCTCTCCTCTCTCCCTCTCTCTCTCTCCCTCTCTCTCTCTCCCTCTCTCTCTCTCCCTCTCTATCTCTCCCTTCTCTTATGCCCTGCATTTCTATAATAAAGCTCTTAAACCATATAGAATCTCTGCTCCATCAAGATCCTCTGTGCACTCTGGTCAGTGTTGGGAACCTCTTCCCTTATCCCTCTCTTCTATAACCCCCGGGGCGAGTGGAAAGTATCTGGCAGCTCTCCCAGAGTCTGCCTGCTCAGAGCACAAGAACTCTGGCCAGACATGGACTATTTCTCCACCCCACCCCCCCACCCCCCGCTCCACGCCCTGTATTGAATGTGGGGTTAATGAAGATTTTTCCTCAGTCTGTAGTTTGTGGATTTGTGCTATTGACTATGTCCTTTGCCGTACAGAAGCTTTCCAGTTTCATGAGGCCCCATTTATCAATTGATCTTAGAGCCTGAGCCATTCTGTTTAGGAAAATTTCCCCCATGCCAATGAATTAGAGGTTCTTTCCAACTTTCTCCTTTATTAGATTTGGTATATCTAGTTCTATGTTGTGGTCCTCGATCCACTTGGACTTGAACAAATATGGATCTATTTTTCTATGTACTGACTGCCAGTTAGACTACCATTCATTAAAGATTCTTTGTTTTTTCTATTGTATATTGTTTGTGTCTTTGTCAAAGATCAAGTGTCCATATGTGTGTGGTTTTTTTTTCCCCCTTGGGCCTTCAGTTTTATTCCATTGATCAACCTATCTGTCTCAGTACCAGTACCATGTGGTTTTTATCACTTACAAAAGCTTTGCAATTTTATGCTGTCCCATTTGTCAATTCTTGATCTTATAGCATAAGCCATTAATGTTCTGTTTTGAAATTTTCCCCTGTGCCCATGTGCTCTTCCCCACTTTCTCTTCTATAAGTTTCAGTGTATCTGGCTTTATGTGGAGGTTCTTGATCCACTTGGACTGGAGCTGTGTACAAGGAGATAAGAATGGATCGATTTGCATTCTACATGCTGACCACCAGTTGAACCAGCATCACTTGTTGAAAATGCTGTCCTTTTTACACTGGGTGATCTTAGTTTCTTTTTCAAAGATCAAGTGACCGTAGTTATGTGGGTTCATTTCTGGGTCTTCACTTCTATTCCATTGATCTACCTGCTGTTTCTATACCAATACCATCCTTATTTTATCACTATTTCTCTGTAATACAGCTTGAGGTCAGGGATGGGGAGTCCCCACAATTTCTTTTATTGAAAATAGTTTTCACTATCCTGGGTTTTTTTTGTTATTCAAAATGAACTTGCAAATTGCTCTTTCTAACTCTATGAAGAATTGGGTTGGAATTTTGATAGGGATTGCACTGAATCTGTAGATTGACTTTGGTAGGATGGTCATTTTTACTATATTATAATCCTGCCAGTCCATGAGCTTGGGAGATCTTTCAAACTTCTGAGATTTTTTACAATTTCTTTCTTCAGAGACTTGAAGTTCTTGTCATACAGACCTTTCACTTACTTGGTTAGAGTAATGCAAAGGTATTTTATTTTATTGGATAAACACTTCACTGAAGTTGTTTACCAGCTGTAGGAGTTCTCTGGTGGAATTTTGGGGGTCACTTAAGTATACAATCATATCATCTGCAAATAGTGATGTTTTGACTTCTTCCTTTCCAAATTGTATTACTTTGATCTCCTTTGTTGTCTAATTGCCCTGTCTAGGACTTTGAGTACTAGAATGAATAGGTAGGGAGATCTTGCGCGCGCCCAACTGGCCAGGAAGAACAACGCTGCAACAGGATCCTTCTGCACACGTTTATTGGGAGAGCTTGATTGTAGAGGCGAAGAGAGAGAGACCCCAAGCCCAGAACTGGTGCTGCTTATATAGGCCTAGGAGAGGCGTTCTCTCTCATCTGATAGGTTAACTTGTCTCTCATCTGATTGGTTAACTTGTCTCTCATCTGATTGGTTAACTTTATCTCTCATCTGATTGGTTAACTTTGGTTAATTCTCAAAACCTCATCTTGGCAAAAGAACCTTTACTGCCTATGTATGTGTGGTGGCCAGCAGTAGCCAACTGCCACTCTGTAACTGCCACTCTGTAACTGCCACTCTGAAACGGCTTCCCACAGGGAGAGAGTGGGCAGCATTGTCTAGTCCCTGAATTTAGTGGGATTGCTTCCAGTTTCTCTTCATTTAATTTGATGTTGGCTACTGGTTTGCTGTATATTGCTTTGACTATTCTTAGGTATGGGCCTTGATTTCCTGATCTTTCCAAGACTTTCATTGTAACGGGGTGTTGAATTGTGTCAAATGCTTTCTCGGCATCTATTGAGATGATTATGTGGTTTTTATCTTTGAGTTTGTTTATCTAGTGAATTATATTGATTGATTTCTCTATAGTGAACCATCCTTGCATACCTGTAATGAAGCCTACTGCATCACACGTCAACCATGATGGATGATCATTTTTATGTGTTCTTGGATTTGGTGTGTGAGAATTTTATTTTCTAATTATGCATGTATATTCATAAGGGAAATTGGTCTGAATTTCACATTCTTTGTTGGGTATTTGTGTGGTTTAGGTATAAGCATAATTGTAGCTTCATAGAATGAATTGGGTAATGTTCCTTCTGTTTCTGTATTGTGGAATCATTTGAAGGTTTTAGGTCTTCTTTGAAGGTCTTATAGAATTCTGCAATAATACCATCTGGTCCTGGGTGTTTTGTAGTTGGGAGACTTTTAATGACTGCTTCTATTTCTTCAGGGGTTACAGGACTGTTTAAGTGGTTTATCTGATGCTGATTTAACTTTGGTACCTGGTATTGGTCTAGAAAATTTTCCATTTCACCCAGATTTTCCAGTTTTGTTGAGTATAGATTTTTGTAGTAGCATCTGATGATGTTTTTGGATTTTGTCAGTTTCTGTTGTTATGTCTCCATTTTCATTTCTGATTTTGTTAATTGGGATACTGTCTCTGTTCTCTCTGGTTAGTCTGGCTGAGGGTTTATCTATCTGAGGGTTGATATTCTCAAAGAACTAGCTCCTGGTGTTGATTCTTTGTGTAGTTCTTTTTGTTTCTACTTGGTTGGTTTTAGCCCTGAGTTTGATTATTTCCTACTGTCTACTACTCTTGGATGTATTTGCTTCTTTTTCTTCTAGAGATTTCAGGTGGGCTGTCAAGCTGCTACTATATGCTCTCTCCAGTTTCTTTTTGAAGGTATCAGTTTTCCTCTTAGCACTGCTTTTATTGTGTCCCATCGGTTTTGGTATGGTATATTATTATTTACATTGAACTCTAAAAAGTCTTTAATTTTTTTATTTATTTCTTCCTTGAACAAGTTATTACTGACTAGAGCATTGCTAATCTTTCACGTGTATGTGGGCTTTCTGTTGTTTTTGTTGTTTTTGAAGACTAGCCTTAGTCTGACTTGATCTGATAGACTCCATGGGATTATTTCAGTTTTCATGTATTTGTTGAGGCCTGTTTTAGGACTGATTTTATTGTCAGTTTTGGAGAAGGTACGATGAAGTGCTAAGAAGAAGTTACATTCTTTTGTTTTAAGATGAAATGTTCGATAAATATCTGTTAAATCCATTAGGTTCATAACGTCTGTTAGTTTTACTGTGTCTCTGTTTAGTTTCTGTTTCCATGATCTGTCCATTGCTGAGATTAGGGTATTAAAGACTCCTACTATCATTGTGTGAGGTACAATGTGTGCTTTGAGATTTAGTGAAGTTTCTTTTATGAATGTGGGTGTTCTTGCATTTGGAACATAAATGTTCAGAATTGAAAGTTCATCTTAGTACATTTTTCCTTCAATGAGTATCAAGTGTCCTTCCTTATCATTTTGATAATTTTTGGTTGAAAGTTAATTTTATTGAATATTATAATTGCTACTTCAACTTGTTACTTGGGACCATTTGCTTGGAAACTTTTTTCCAGTCTTTTACTCTGAGGTACTGTCTGTCTTTGTCACTGAGGTATGTTTCCTGTATGCAGCAAAACACTGAGTCCTATTTATGTATTCAGTCTGTTAGTCTCTGTATTTTGGGGGGGAATTTAGTTCATTGATGTGAAGAGATATTCAGGAAAACTGATTGCTGCTTCCTGTTAATTTTGTTGATAGAGGTAGGGTTATGTTTGTGTGGGTATCTTCTTTTGGGTTTGTTGAAAGAAGATTGCTTTCTTGTTTTTCTGCTGCATAGTTTCCCTCCTTGTATTGGCATTTTCTATCTATTATCCTTTGTAGGGCTGGATTTATGGAAAGATATTGTGTAAATTTGGTTTTCTCGTTGAATATCTTGGTTTCTCCATCTATGATAATTGAAACTTTTGTTGGGTATAGTAGTGTGGGATGGCATTTATGTTCTATTATGGTCTGTATGAGATCTGCCCAAGGCCTTCCAGTCAGTGCCAGTTCCAGGTCCCCATGGGTGCAAACTCTGTGAATGGTCCCACGGTCCACAGAGGACTCTCCACGCAATCTTAGGATCACTGGTGAGGGGAATACAACATTGGTTCCAATCCAGTCATGCCAGCAACAGGGAATCAGAAAGCCTCCTGACCAGGGACACAAGTCCCTTCTGGTTGGTGCCAGCTCTGGGTTCCCTTGGGCAAAAACTCTGCAAAGGATCCCATGGTCCGCAAAGGACTATCCACATAATCTTGGGATCACTGGTGAGGGAAACACAACTTCAGTTCCAATCCAATTGTGACAGGCCTGTGACAACAAGAGCAAAACACAGGAGTCCTGCCTTACCAGTGGTTCGCATTCCTCCTGATTACTACTTCTATACCTTGGTTTCAAACACACCAGACAGCCCCCAGTCCTCAGAGAATACATCACTTACAGATGCTGTAACATGCCCAGGATCTTAGGATTCCAGGTTTCCAGGATCCCAGGATAGCAGGAGCTTGGTCACACCAGGATCTCAGGGTCTCAGAGGAAGCTTCACTGCCAAGAACTCTGACACACACAAAATCCCAGGTTCGCAGGAGCCCGGAATCACAGGATCATAGAGAAAGCTGGACTCTGAGGAATCCTGAATCAACCAGGATTATAGGAAGAAAAGGCTCCAATAAACTATATTGAGAGCAGCAATCACTTGAAATAATCAGATGGTAAGAGGCAAGTTTAAGAACAGATGCAACAGAAACCAAGATTAATTGGCATCAACAGAACCAAACTCTCCCACCATAGTAAGTCCTGGATACACCATCACACCAGAAAAGAAAGATGTGGATCTAAAGTCACTTCTCATGATGATGATGGAGGACGTTAAGAAGGAAATACAGGAAAACACAGGTAAACAGCTAGAAGCCCTTAAAGAGGAAACAAAAAATCCTTAGAGTGTTAAAGGAAAAAAACTATGAAACAGGTGAAAGAATTAAACAAAACCATCCAGGATCTAAAAATGGAAGTAGAAACAATAAAGGAGTCACAAAGGGAGACAACTCTGGAGAAAGAAATTCTTGGAAATAAATCAGGAAACATAGATGTGAGCATCAGCAACAGAATTCAAGAGATGGAAGAGAGAATCTCAGGTGCAGAAGATCCATAGAGAACATGGGCCCAACAATCAAAGAAAATTCAAAATTCAGTAAGATCCTAACTCAAAACACCCAGGAAATCCAGAACACAATGAGAAGACCAAACCTAAGGATAATAGGAGTAGATGAGAATGAAGATTTTCAACTTAAAGGACCAGCAAATAGCTTCAACAAAATTATAGAAGAAAACTTCCCAAACCTAAAGAAAGAGATACCCATGAACATAAAAGAAGCCTACAGAACTCCAAATAGACTGGACCAGAAAAGAAATTCCTCCCGACACATAATAATCAGAACAACAAATGCACTAAATAAAGATAGAATATTAAAAGCAGTAAGGGAAAGAGGTCAAGTAACATACAAAGGAACACCTATCAGAATTACACCAGACTTCTCACCAGAGACTATGAAAGATATATGATTCTGGACAGATGTTATACAGACCCGAAGAGAACACAAATGTCAGCCCAGGCTACTATACCCAGCAAAACTCTCAATTACCATAGATGGAAAAACCAAAGTATTCCATGAAAAAACCAAATTCACACAATATCTTTCCATGAATCCAGCCCTTCAAAGGATAATAAATGGAAAACTCCAACAAAAGATGGGAAATGACACCCTAGAAAAATCAAGAAAGTAATCCTTCAACAAATCTAAAAGAAGATAGCCACAAGACAGAATCCTAACTCTAACAATAAAAGTAAAAGGAAGCAACAATTACTTTTCCTTAATATATCTTAATATCAATGGACTCAACTCCCCAATAAAAAGACATAGACTAACAGACTGGCAACATAAACAGGACCCAACATTTTCCTGCTTACAGGAAACCCACCTCAGGGGAAAAAGACAGACACCTAACTCAGAGTAAAAGGATGGAAAACAATTTTCCAAACAGTCTGAAGAACCAAGCTGAGGCACCCATTCTCATATCAAATAAAATCAACTTCAAACCCAAACTTATCAAAAAAGACAAGGAGGGGCACATCATACTCATCAAAGGTAAAATGTTCCAAGATGAACACTCAATTCTGAATATCTATGCCCCAAATGCAAGAGCGGCCATATTCATTAAAGAAACTTCCATAAAGCTCAAAGCACACATTGCACCTCACACAATAATAGTGGGAGACTATAACACCACACTCTCATCAATGGATAGATCCTGGAATCAGAAACTAAAGAGAGACACAGTGGAACTAACAGAAGTTATGAAACAAATGGATTTAACAGATATCTACTGAATATTTTACCCTAAAACAAAAGGATATACCTTCTCCTCAGCACCTCATGTTACCTTCTCCAAAATTGACCATATAATTGGTCACAAAACAGGCCTCAACAGATACAAGAAAATGGAAATTATCCCACGAATCCTATCAGATCATCACAGATTAAGGTGGAACTTCAATAAAAGCATAAATAATAGAAAGCCAACATTAACATGGAAGCTGAACAATACTCAATGATACCTTGGTCAAGGAAGAAATAAAAAAAGAAATTAAAGACATTTTAGAGTTTAATGAAATGAAGCCATAACATACCCAAACTTATGGGATACAATGAAAGCAGTCATAAAAGGAAAACTCATATCTCTGATTGCTGCCAAAATGGAAATAGATAGCACACGCTAGAAGCTTGACAACAAACCTAAAAGCTCTAGAACAAAAGGAAGCAAATTCACCCAAGTGTAGTAGAAGGCAGGAAATAATCAAACTTAGGGCTCAAATCAACCAAGTGAAAACAAAAAGAACTATATAAAAAAAAACAACCAAACCTGAAGGTAGTTCTTTGAGAAAAATCAACAAGATAGATAAACCCTTAGACAGAATAACTAGAGGGCACAGAGACAGTATCCTAATTAACAAATTCAGAAAAGAAAAGGGAGAGATAACAACAGAACATGAGGAAACCCAGAACATTATCAGATCCTACTGCAAAAGCCTATAATCAACAAAACTGGAAAACCTGGATGAAATGGACGATTTCCTAGACAGATACCAGGTACCAAAGTTAAATCGGGATCAGATTAAGGATATAAACAGTTCCATTTCCTCTAAACAAATAGAAGCAGTTATTAATAGTCTCCCAATCAAACAAAAGACCAGGACCAGATGGTTTTAGTGCAGAGTGCTATCAGACCTTCAAAGAAGACATAATTCCAATTCTTTTCAAACTATTTCACAAAATAGAAACAGAAGGTTTTCTACCCAATTCATTCTATGAAGCCACAATTACTCTGATACCTAAACCACACAAAGATACAACAAAGAAAGAGAACTTCAGACCAATTTCCCTTGTGAATATCAATGCAAAAATATTCGATAAAATTCTTGCTAACTGAATCCAAGAACACATCAAAACAATCCTCCATCATGATCAAGTAGGCTTCAACAAAGGGATGAAGGGATGGTTTAATATATGGAAATCCATCAACATCATCCACTATATAAACAAACTCAAAAACAAAAACCACATGATCATCTTAGATGCAGAGAAACCATTTGACTAAATCAAACACCCATTCATGATAAAAGTCTTGGAAAGATCAGGAATTCAAGGCCCATACCTAAACATAAAAAAATCAATATACTGCAAAACAGTACCCAACATCAAACTAATTGGAGAGGAACTTGAAGCAATCCCACTAAAATCAGGGACTAGAAAAGGCTGACCACTTTCTCCCTACCTATTCCAATGTGTGCTTTGAGCTTTACTAAAGTCTCTTTAATGAATGTGGCTGCCCTTGCATTTGGAGCATAGATATTCAGAATTGAGAGTTTCTCTTGGAAGATTTTAATTTTGATGAGTATAAAGTGCCCCTCCTTGTCTTTTTTGATGACTTTGGGTTGGAAGTCGATTTTATTCGATATTAGAATGGCTACTCCAGCTTGTTTCTTCAGACCATATGCTTGGAAAATTGTTTTCCAGCCTTTCATTCTGAGGTAGTGTCTATGCTTTTCCCTGATATGGGTTTCCTGTAAATAGTAAAATGTTGGGCCCTGTTTGTGTAGCCAGTCTCTTAGCCTATGTCTTTTTATTGGGAGTTGAGTCCATTGATATTAAGAGATATTAAGGAAAAGTAGTTGTTGCTTCCTATTATTTTTGTTGTTAAAGTTGACATTCTGTTCTTCTAGTTGTCTTCTTCTTTTAGGTTTGTTGAGGTATTACCTTCTTGCTTTTTCTAGGATGTGATTTCTGTCCTTGTATTGTTTTTTTTTTTTTTTTCTGTTATTATCCTTTGAAGGGTGGGATTCGTGGAAAGATAATGTGTGAATTTGATTCTGTTGTGGAATACTTTTCTTTCTCCATCTATGGTAATTGAAAGTTTGGCTGCAACCCTATTGTTGGAACAACATGATGTACTGACCAGTACCCCGGAGCTCTTGTCTCTAGCTGCATATGTATGAAAAGATGGCCTAGTCGGCCATCACTTGAAAGAGAGGCCCATTGGACTTGCAAACTCTATATGCCCCAATATAGGGGAATGCCAGGGCCAAAAGAATGGGAATGGGTGGGTAGGGAAGTGGGGGGCGCTATGGGGGACTTTTGGGATAGCATTGGAAATGTAATTGAAGAAAATATGTAATAAAAATATTAAAAATAAAAAAATTAAAAAAAAAAGAAAGTTTGGCTGGGTATAGTAGCCTGGGTTGTCATCTGTGTTCTCTTAGTGTCTCTATAACATCTGTCCAGGCTCCTCTGCCTTTCATACTCTCTGGTGAAAAATCTGGTGTAATTCTGATAGGCTTGCCTTTATATGTTACTTGACCTTTTTCCCTTACTGCTTTTAATATTCTATCTTTACTTAGTGCATTTGTTGTTCTGATCATTATGTGTCTGGAGGATTTCTTTTCTGGTCCAGTCTATTTGGAGTTCTGTAGGCTTCTTTTATGTTCATGGGCATGTCTTTCTTTAGGTTTGGGAAGTTTTCTTCTATAATTTTGTTGAAGATATTTGCTGGCCCTTTGACTTGAAAATCTTCATTCTCATCTACTCCTATTGTCCGTAGGTTTGATCTTCTCATTGCGTCCTGGATTTCCTGGATGTTTTGAGTTAGGATCTTTTTGCATTTTCCATTTTCTTTGATTGTTGTGCCCATGTTCTCTATGGAATCTTCTGCACCTGAGATTCTGTCTTCCATCCCTTGTATTCTGTTGCTGATCCTTGCATCTATTGTTCCAAATTTCTTTCCTAGGATTTCTATCTCCAGCAGTACCTCACTTTGGGTTTTCTTTATTGTATCTGCTTCCCTTTTTAGGTCTTGGATGGTTTATTCAATCCCATCACCTGTTTGGTTGTGTTTTCCTGCAATTCTTTAAGGGATTTTTGTGTTTCCTCTTTAAGGTCTTCTACCTATTTAGCAGTGTTCTCCTGTATTACTTTAAGTGAGTTAGTAAAGTCCTTCTTGATGTCTTTTACCATCATCAAGAGATATGTTTTTAAATCCGGGTCTAGCTTTTTGGGTGTGTTGGGGTGCCCTGGACTGGGTGAGGTGGGAGTGCTGGGTTCTGATGATGGTGAGTGGTCTTGGTTTCTGTTAGTAAGATTCTTATGTTTACCTTTTGCCATCTGGTAATCTCTGGAGTTAATTGATTTAGTTGTCTCTGGTTAGAGATTGTTCCTCTTGTGATTCTGTTAGCCTCTATCAGCAGACCTGGGAGACTAGCTCTCTCCTCTGAGGTTCAGTGGTCAGAGCACTCTCTGCAGGCAAGTTCTCCTCTTACAGGGAAGGTGCACAGATATCTGGTGTTCGCTTCTCCCTCCTGGCCGAAGATGAAGGCCCAAAACAGCACCTGTCCCAGAAGCTGTTAGCTTCTATGGTCCACACTCTCACCAGTGCAGACTACTCTAGGCGGAGTCCCAGAAACAAGATGTCTGCCTCTGATGCTCAGGCAAAGCCCTTCCGTGCCTGGTGGACACCTATCCTCTGGCCGGGAAGGTGCCCAGATGCCTGGAGCCCGAAAAGGGGACTGCCTCAGAAGCTCTGTGGCTCCCGCCTGTCCCAGAAGCTGTTAGCTTCTGTAGTCCACACTCTCACCTGTGCAGACTACTCTAGGCAGAGACCCAGAACCAAGATGTCTGCCACCAATGCTCAGTCAAAGCCCTATTAATTTGTCTATGAATTTCATGAAGTCCTTTTTTTTAATAGCTGAATAGTATCCCCCTGTGTAAATGTACATTTTCTGTATCCATTTCTCTGTTGAAGGACATCTGGGTTCTTTCCAATTTCTGGCTAATATAAATAAGGCTGCTATAAACATAGTAGATCATCTGTCCTCATTGTATGTTGGCGCATCTTTTGGGTATATGCTCAGGAGTGGTATACCTGGGTGCTCAGATAATACTATGTCCAATTTTCCAAGGAAGTGCCAGACTGATTTCCAGAGTGGTTGTCCCAGTTTGCAATCCCACCAACAATGGAGGATTCCTCTTTCTCCACATCCTTGCCAGCATCTGCTGTAACCTGAGGTTTTGAGTCTAGCCATTCTGACTTGTATGAGGTGGAATCTCAGGGTTGTTTTGATTTGCATTTCCTTGATGACTAAAAATGTTGAACATTTCTTTACGTGCTTCTCAGCCATTTGGTATTCCTCAGTTGAGAATTCTTTGTTTAGCTCTGTACCTCACTTTTTAATAGGGTTATTTGATTCTCTGGGGTCTAACTTCTTGATTTCTTTGTATATATTGAATATCAGCCCTCTATCATATGTAGAATTGGTAAAGATCTTTTCCCAATCTATTGGTTGCTGTTTTGTCTTATTGACAGTGTCCTTTGCCTTACAAAATCTTTGCAACTTTATGAGGTCCCATTTGTCAATTCTTGGTCTTACAGCGTAAGCCATTGGTGTTCTTTTCAGGAAAATTTCCCCTCTGCCCATATGTTTAAGGCTCTTCCCCACTTTCTCCTCTACATGATTCAGTGTATCTGGTTTTATGTGGAAGTTCTTGATCCACTTGACTTGAACTTTGTACAAGGAGATAAGAATGGTTTGATTTGCATTCTTATACATGCAAACTGCCAGTTGAACCAGCACCATTTGTTGAAAATGCTTTCTTCCCCCCCCCCACACACACACACACTGGATAATTATAGTTCCTTGCTCAAAGATCAAGTGACTATAGGTGGGTGGGTTCACTTCTGGGTCTTCAATTCTATTCTAAAGATCTAGCTGCCTGTCTCTGTACCAATACCATACAGTTTTGTTTTGTTTTGTTTTTTTAACACAATTGCTCTGTGGTCAGCTTGAGATCAGGGATAGTGATTATCCCAGAAATTCCTTTATTATTGAGAATTGTTTTACCTAACCTGTGTTTTTGTTATTCCAAATGAATTTGAAAATTGCTCTTTCTAAGTCTATGTAAAATTTCCTTGGAATTTTTTGATGAGGATTGCATTGAATCTGTAGATTGCTTTTTCACCTTTGAATATCAATGCAAAAGTACTCAATAAAGTTCTTGAAAACTGAATCCAAGAACACTTCAAAACAATGGTCCATCATGACCAAGTAGGCTTCATCCCAGGGATGGTTCAATATATGGAAATCCATCAACATAATCCACTATATAAATCAACTCAAAGGAATAAAAAAACACATGATCATCTCTTTAGATGCTGAGAAAACATTTGACAAAATTCAACACCCATTCATGATAAAAGTATTGGAAAAGTCAGGAATTCAAGTCCATACCTAAACATAGTAAAAGCAATATACAACAAACCAGTAGCCAACATTAATCTAAATGGAGAGAAACTTGAAGCAATCCCACTAAAATCAGGACTAGACAAACCTGCCCACTCTCTCCCTACATATTCAATATAGTATTTGAAGTTCTAGCCAGAGCAGTTTGACAAAAAAAGGAGGCCAAAGGGATACAAACTGGAAAGGAGGAAGACAAAATATCACTATTTGCAGATGATATGATAGTATACTTAAGTGACTCCAAAATTTCTCCCAGAGAACTCTTAAACCTGATAAACAACTTCAGTGAAGTGATTGGATACAAAATTAACTCAAACAAATGAGTAGCGTTCTGTTTCTCAAAGAATAAACAGGCTGAGAAAAAAAATTAGGGAAACAACACCCTCCATAAAAGTCACAAATAATGTAAAATACCTTGATGTAACTCTAGTATGCAGGTCTTATTACTATTGCTCTGTAGTATAGCTTGAAATCAGGAATGATGATACCTTCAGAAGTTATTTTATTGTGCAGGATTGTGTTAGCTATTCTAGTTTATTTGTTTGTTTCACCATTAGAGTTGAGAACTCATCTTTCAAGGTCTGTTAAGCCTCATGATGAAATTTTAAAGAGGATTGCATTGAATTTGTAAATTGTTTTTTGTAAAATGGCCTTTTCATTTTTACTATGTTAAGGCTACTAATAATCCATGATTGTGGGAGATCTTTCCATCCTCTGATATCTTCCTCAGTTTCTTTCTTCAGAGATATGAAAATCTTGTCATACATGTGTTTCACTTACTTGTTTAGAGTTATTCAAAGTTATTTTATATTATTTTTGCCTATTCTAAAGGACACTATTTTGCTAACTGCTTTTTCAGCCTGTTTATCTTTTGTATAAAGAAGGGCTACTGATTTTTTAAATTTATTTTGTATCCAGTCACTTTGAAGATGGTGATTATCAGCTGTAGGAGTTCTATCACAGCGTTTTTTTGTTTCGTTGGTTGGTTTGGTTTTTTTGGATCATTTATGTAATACTGTTATTTCATCAGCAAATAGCAATACTTTGACTTCTTCCTTTCAAATTTTTATCCCCTTGATCTATTTTGGTTGTCCTATTAGTCTAGCTAAAACCTCATATACTCTAAAGAATAGATATGGATAGAGTGTGAAATGTTTTCTTTTGTCTGAATTTACTAGAACTGCTAAGATTCTCTCCATTTAATTTGATATTAACTACTGAGTTGCTGTAAATTACTTTTATTGTGTAAAATTCTCCAAGACTTTAAATATGAAGGTGTGTTGGATTTTGCCAAAGGCTTCATCAGCATCTAAGGAGATGATCACATGATTCTTTACTTTCAGTTTGTTTATATGCTGAATTACATTGATGAGTTTTCATATATTTTCACCATCTCTGCATCCCTGAGATATACCCCATTGATCATGATGGTTGGTTTGTGAGTATTTTATTGAATATTTTTGCATCAACATTCATAAGAGCAATTAGTCTGAAATTGTCTTTCTTTGTTGAGTCTTTATGTGGTTTACATATTAGGATGCCTGGAGCATCATGGAATGAGTTTGGAAATGTTTCTTCTATTTCTCTTTTGTGGAACAGTTTGAGGAAGTATCGATATTAGCACCTTTTTAAAAGTCTGATAGAATTGTGCACTAAAACCATCGGTCCCTGGGCTTTTTTTTTTTTTTTTTTTTTGATTGCAAGACATTTAATGACTTCTTCTATTTCCTTGCCTACTAAAGGACTATTTAGATAAGTTTCCTGATCTTGATTTAACTTTGATGATAAGTGCCATCTATCTATAAAATCATCTGTTTCATTTAGATATTCAAGTTTTGTGGAGTTTAGGCTTTTGAACTAAGACTTCATGATTCTTTGGATTTCCTCAATGTCCATTGTTAGGTCTCTCATCTTATTTCTGATTTTGTTAATTTGGGTACAGTCTTTTAATTAGTTTAGCTAAGCATTTGTCTATCTTGTTGATTTCCTAAAAGAACCAGCTCTAGGTTTCATTGATTCTTTGTATTATTGTCTTTCTTTCTAATTGATTTTTTTCAGCCCTTGGGTTTGTTTACTACCTCCTTTTCTAGAAATTTCATGTGTGTTTTTTAAATTGCTGTATAAGATCTTTTCAATGTCTTTATGAAGGCACTTATTGCTATGAAATATCCTCTTAACACTCCTTTTATTTTGTCCCATAATTTTGGGTATGTGTGTCTTGATTTTCATAGAATTCTAGAACATCATTAATTTCTGTTTTTAATTTTTCCTTGACCCAGTGAGCTATTCAGTGCCTATGAGTTTGTAGGCCCCTCTGATTTACATTTCAACAGTCAAGGCACATCAGAAAAACTGGCAACTCCAGCTGAATGCTCAGATATCATTGGGACCTCAAAATGTTATGGGCCTGGGTTGTTCACCAGTCTGACAAAGAATATATTTTAAGATCGACAGGCTTATATTCAGACAGTGGTTGAAAAGTGCTATTTCTGGGACTTGGATTTCCATGATGTAGTGCCAAGCCACAAAAGACAGAGGTATATAAAGGCAGTAAAACAAATGATTATATCACATTTATGTGTAGACATATACTGCAATCAGGATGTTACATTTTGTTTATGTGCATACATATCTTTGCCTAAGTGCAGCCATGTCTAAATATAATCACAGCTTTTAGCAAACATGTGTCTGGCAGGTTTCCTGGATGTCTTGAGCAAGATTTGTTTACAAAAGTAAAAGCAGTGATTCACATTGTGACTATTATTATGATGAACAACAGTTTCCTTAAAATTGCACAAGAATGGCCCTTAACATTCCATAAGTTTCCATCTGTCCTGGAGCCATTGGGACTTTAAAGCTAGAGGTAAATTTGTTTCATAGATGTCTTGATCACAGCAAGTTAAACTTAAAGCATAAACCTATCCATCACATAGTAAATTTTAGTCAAATTCTTTCCATAGAGACATAGGAGGTCCATATCATGAGATAAAAACCTACTATAAGTTCCCTTATCTTTAATGATATAAATTGCTGTCTCAAAGTAATGAAATTACAACATACTATTAACTTCCCTTTTTTTCTCTCAGAGTAATGAAATTAAAACATACTATTAACTTCCCTTTTTTTCTCTTTTTTTATTGGATATTTTCTTTATTTACATTTTAAATGTTGTGCCCTTTCCCAGTTTCTCCCTCCCAGAAAACCCCTATCTCATCCTGCCTCCCCCTGTTCCTATGAGGTTGTTCCTCCACCCACCCACCTACTCCTACCTCCACACCATCCATTCCCCTACACTGGGGCATCTAACCAGTTTTAATAGAACCAAGTACCTCTCCTCCCGTTGATGCATGACAAAGGCCATTGTCTGCTACATATGCAGCTGGAGCCATGTGTATTCCTTGGTTAATAACTTATTAACCCCTCATTATGAAACTGCTTTAAGACAATGAAAAAGACCAGACAGAAAGGAGTTTTCATTTTCCCTCCTTACTTCAGCCTTTTGAGAAGCAAATGAGCCTTTAAAATGAAATCTCTTATAAATCATCCCAGAGGTTTGCTAACTGAAGTAGTGAGACATTGTCTGAGCTAGACACATAAAACTTACAAATGTGCCTACTCTTAAGATGTAGGTCACTGGTTAAACACTTGTTTAACATGAAAGAGAGTAGGGATATGATGTCCCCAAACACAAACTAGAAAGTAATTAAATAAATATGAACATTTAAATTTTTTTGGTTTTTCCATTCCTGAATATAATATAATCCAGCCTTTTGTGATTTCCAAGGCAGACCTGATGGGACATGGTGACCTGGTTAAGCAGGAGATTACAGATGGCAGCATATCTGTCATGGGCCATTGCTGTACAAATGTAACATTCATCAAGAACAAAGAAGCAGAAGAAAAAGAGCTGAGTCAACATTCAGCATGAGAGATGATGTTCTGATTCACAAAACCCACCAGCATTTTGGGGGTTATGACAGAGGAGTAGCAAAGGTCTGTGAAGGAAAGTTTGAAGAGAAATTAGTACATGGGGGTGTGCAGGTGAGGATTCAAGACAATCAGAACAATCAAGTCCAGGTTCACCATCACAGAGACCACCTAGATTCCCAAGAACAGGAAGAAGAGAGGCAGCTGAAGTTCTGGCTGCTGTGTCAAGCCCAGCAGGATAAATGCTTGGCCTAGGGATTGGCACTATTGGGAGGTGTGGCCTTATTGGAGTAGATGTCTGCCTATGGGTATGGGCTTTAATACCATTATCCTAGCTACCTGGAAGCCAGTCTTATCTTGTTTGCTTTTAGAACAAGATGTAGAACTGTTCTGCCTATACCATACATGCATGGATGCTTCCATGCTCCCAGCCATGATGATAGTGGCTGAACCTCTGAACTTGTAAGAAAATCCCAGTTAAGTATTGTCCTTTATAAGACTTGTCTTGATCATGTGTCTGTTCACAACAGTATAATTCAAACTAAGACACACAACTAAATGGTATCCTCATAGGACTGGCCTTGGTCATGCTGTCTGTTCACAGCAATAAAACCCTAATTAAGATAGAAGTATTAGGAAATTACTAGAGTAGTAGACTTCTACAGGGCTTTTCAAAAAGCCTTTAGTGTTAGTTGCCTCTTTGATGGAAGTTATCCACCATGACCTCAGGCTCTTACAAGCCATTTGTGTTTGTTGTCCCTTATTTCTGAGAACTTTGATGTAACTTGGTTTTATAAACCCTCATTCCTTCTCCAACTCCTCTTATAGCCTGCCTGCCATGACAGAAGCCATCTAGGAAAGCTTATAACAAGCAGGTTTCCTAGAGATGACCCACTGTGGGGCAAGTGGAGGCAAAACAGAAACATGGGACAGGTTGAACATATTAAGAAACTCTGGCAGTTCTCATGAATGAGAACAAAAATGTGTTTGAAGTCCTCCTAAAGAATAACAGCAAGAGATAAAAAGACTTGGGAAATACTTATTATGGCAAATGCCTGTGAATGATACAGTGAAGATTAGGAATCAGTGATGATGCTTAGTTAATGCTTGGAACATCTCAGGGTAAACTACCTTTGCCTGAGCAACACAGTGCACAAAAAGATACACCAGCCATAGTATGCCATCAACCCTGTACATTCCAGGTACTGCTCTTGACAAGGAGTTAAGAGGATTGCTTAAGGCCAATGTCCAAATGATAATCTAAACCCTAAGATTGTTTATAATTGGTAGTAGTAGAATACATTGTATTTCCATTAATTATTAATTGTAATATTTTTCTTGCTTTAGAATAGTAAGAACTTCATGCTATATTTTTAACTATTTCATCCCTTTTCTATATGGTATAATATGAGCAACCATCCTCTATTTGTTACAATAGAGAGATGAATGTAGGGGAAGGTGCTTGCATTGTGTGGTTACATATGTGGATGTGTGTGTGTGTGTGTGTGTGTGTCTGTGTGTGTGTCTGTGTGTGTATGTGTGTGTGTTTCTGTGAAATTCTATTATTACTGACTAGATACACACACACACAAACAGTTTCATGTGTTCTCCTCCATGATACAGATTATAGGCTAATTAGGGATCTCAGAAACAGGTGACAAATGTTATATATAAGACTAGAAAGACAAAATAGTAGAACAAAAGGAGATGATTAGGCAGCTGGGGCTCTGCTGGAAGCTTTGTACAGCTCCAAACAAACACATTGCACCATGCTTATGCCTAGGGCAGCTGACAATTTTGACACTAGTAAAGATACTTCTGTAAAACAACTCAATGTATCTGGAAAAATATGTTTTCTGAACATTTGTTAATATAGTAACTACTGACATATTTTTCTAAATGAGCAATAAAATGATATCAATATATTACGACCTGAGGGACACAACTTAATCATGTTGAAATTTATAAAAAGTGACAGAAATATGGAAACAAAACTGAGACAAGATTATCTGAAAGAAAAGTTATTAAGACAATTCTCTTGAAGTGAAGATGTGGCAACAGTAGTAAATCATACATGCATGAAAAAGTAGCTTTGTGTGTACACAAAAGTTAAGGTCCTTCAACTTCTTTACATGCTTTTACATCCAAATAAAATGGGTATCTCTGGAATTTCATCAGGGCATCCATCAGTGCAATTGTTACATCATTGTTTTACAGACGATAGATTAGAGTATTGTACATGAGGTGATATTAGTGTAGAAAACAGAAGAAAAATCCCTGATCCATACTAAGTGAATATTTAAATACATAAATGCTCTGAACTCCATGATAAGACAGGGCAACTATGTGAGAGCCACAGGTACTGGAGGTTTTTACTGTTCTTGAGTAGATATGATGTAGCATTATATATACTATATGTTATATAAGGCTGCACACTGAGTTGGTATACACAGTATATATCTTTGAAAATTTTCTGTAATTCCTAGGACTCATTCATGTCTCCATTATTTTATTAGATATCTCAATTTCCCTATAATGACTAGCAATAAAGAAAATTCCTCTAAGGAAGAAACCATACAATTCTTTAGACATATTTGCAAGGTTTTGGATATCATACAGAAGAATTCATGAGATGAGGAGAGATAGTTGGTACCATAAGCTTTATATACTATACCCTAGCATCTCAATACAGTCTCCTCTACTCCATTCTAGCTGCACAGAGGAAGAATAAAAGATAAAAACTAGTTTACAAAGATTATTTTCTGAGTGAGAAAGAAATATAGTAAATTGGTGTGTTACTTACATTATAGGTTAAGTATGAAAGAATGCCCCTCAGTATAATTACACATAAAATCCTCATGCATACAGTACACATCAGTTTCTGTAAAGGGACAAATGATGTTATTGTGTTCCTGAAGTAACACCTGGAGCTGCAAAATCTGTCTTGTTACCAGACTAACAATACAGCTAGTACACAAAGGTTCAAATGCAAGAATTAGAAACACTAAGTCAGAGATTATATTGCTGAGTTTCTTGCTAGTCTGTAAACTAGTTGTAATATCTTGGCCACAGGAATAAGATGAACAGAGACTTGATTAAGTTAGCCTGCCTCCCTCCCTTCAGAGAACTTGGTGCTGACCCCATATTTGTGTGTCCACATTCCTGTAGGAGGCTTTTGCTCTGAATATGTCAGAGCTGATTAGTCATAGAGTCTTACACTTACTGGCAGTCAGAGTCTTTTACATTTACCAGAAAAAAAGGAACATAGCTCATGTGCACACACACATACACACACGGAGACACACACGGAGACACACGCACAGACACACACAATCAGAGAGAGAGAGAGAGAGAGAGAGAGAATCCAGGAATTTCTATACAGTAGAGATCATAGCATTATTTAATGATTCAAAAAGGATGTGAAAGAAAGATACAGAGCTTATTGCAAGAAGACCATGCTATAGAGCAGATGCAATTAGCTTGAGGCTTATGGAGTTCTTCCGCACTTCATTAGATATTAATAGTGATCTCCTTTAGGATTTCCTTATGGTGATAAATTAGGAAGGGAAGAAACGATACACATGTTTGTATCCTAGTTCATGATAGTTGATATGAATGTCATACTAGGAATTATGCAGTTCCTTGAATATGGGTGATAGGATCCATGCAGTGATTTATAGAGAAGCAAATATAATTAATGCCAGTAGAATTGAATAATTCCTACAACATATATATGTACTGTGTATTATGTATTATGCTGTTTATATTTTGATTCCCTATTTAAGTAGTCAAGTGTGAATATTTAAGAATTCAGAAAAAAAGTTGTACTTTGGTTTTTAAACAAAAACACTGTGTGGTAAAACTAATTATTTCTTTAAAATGTATTTAGATTTTGTTATTCTGATGAATAAGTATTTCTTTACACTTAAGGGATTAGAATTCTGTACACTGGGATACAGGCCATTGGTAGAGTGCCCTGCTACATCCCCTTTTCATATCCAAAAGAGATGCAGTCAATCCAAAATAATCGATCTCTTTGTTTTCCTGCCGATATCCCCTCCCTCCTGCTCTTAAGATCTTTCTGCCCAATCTTCCAAGAACTTGCTTGCACCTTGGGGTAAGGAAGTATGATGTAGATGTCCTAATCACAGCTTGGTGTTGGTTATCCCTCACTCACCAACTCCTTCACCCTATCCTCCCTCCTATAACAATCAGGCAAAATCCTTTCGAATGTACTAACTAATCACTAGTTTCTACCACTCAAAAGCCGAAAAGGTCAGCAGACAGCATCTGAGGACCATAACAAAGACATTTCCACCCTGCTCTAATCACCTACCTAGTAAACCTCCTGGTATTTTGAAAATGCATTGATTTTTGCTTTACTTTCCTTTGTTCTGTTATTATGAAAGTCTTCAAAAAATTGTTACAGCACTGCAACATGGTATTTGCAGCCACATGAATACATGTCTCTGAGCTGCAGTCCATCCAAAATAAACAATCTCTTTGCACAGAGAACAGCCATTTACTCTCCAAGACTTCTCCTATAACCTATATTGGTTTTGTTGTTGCTGTTTGTTTTGTTTTAAATAGCTCAGCATGCCCCTAAGTGGACAAGATGTGAACATTTTCAGACTTCCTTTTGTAAACTTCCTTGATGGGAACTATGACTTTTCCATCAGGGATTTTTTCTGTTCCTTGACTACTTAATTCCAAGAAATAACAACTCTGAGACTAGATATTTATTAATAAATGCTTATGCAATAAGCTTCAGCTTGTTGTCTGACTAACCCCTAACTTCTCTTTTTTTCTTCTAACCTGAGTTTTGAAACTTGGCTGGTTTCCTCTCCATGTCTTCTTATGTTCACTTCCACAGCCTTTCCTTGCAAATCTCTTCTTATTCTTTCAATTAATTTATTTAATCATTTATTCCCTTAACATGCCAATCACAGCCCCCCTCCCTCTTCCCTTCTCAGTTCCACCCTTACAAATCTCTAGCTCCATTACCCTTTCCACTTCTCCTCAGAGAGGTAGAAGCCAGCTTTGGTACCACCCCAACCTGGGATATCTAGTATAAACAGGACTAAGCACATCCCCTCCCACTGAGGTCCAACCAGGCAGTACAGTTAGGGGAAGGTGATGCAATGGCAGGCAACAGAATCAGAGACCACACCTACTCCACTTGTTAGGAGATCACATAAAGACCATCTGCATATGGCTATAAATGTGTAGGGGGCCTAATTCCAGCCCCTGCACATTCCTTAGTTGGTGATTCAGAAAGAGTGAGCCCCTGTGTGCTCGTTAGTTGACTCTGTAGGTCTGCTTGTGGTGTCTTCGACACACACACACACACACACACACACACACACACACACACACACACTCGATTTTAAAAATCAAATGGACCTAACAAATATCTACAGAACCTTTCACACAAACACAAAAGAATATACCTTGTTCTCAGTCCCTCACAGAACTTTCTCCAAAAATGACCATATAATTGATCACAAAGCTGGCCTTAAAAGATAGAAGAAAATTGAAATAACCCCCTTGCAACTTATCAGACCACCAGGGATTAAAGCTGCCCTTCAATAACAAAAGAAACAACAGAAAACCTACAAACTTGTAGAAACTGAGTAACATTCACTGAGTGATCACTGGGTCATGGAAAAAATACCAAAAGAAATTAAAGACTTCCTAAAATTCAATGAAAATGGAGGCACATATACCCAAACTGACAGGATACAAAGAATGCACTCCTAGGTTGCAAATTCATAGCACTAAGTGCCTTCATGAAGAAATTAGAAAGTTCTCATATTTAAAAGTACACCTGAAAGCTCTAGAAAAAAAGAAGCAAACACACCCAAGAGAGGCAAAAGGCAGAAAATAAACTCAGGGATTCGATCAATGATTTAGAAACAAATAAAACAGTACAAAGACTCAATGAAAACATGAGCTGGTTCTTTGAGAAAATCAAAATATAGACAAAACCTTAGCCAAACTAGCTAAAATGGAGAGAGTCTGCTAAGGAAACAGAAGCAGTCATTAAAACTTTCCCAATTAAAAAGGCCCAGGGCCAGATGGTTTTAGTGCATAGTTTCAAAGAGGAGCTACAATAATACTAGAAAAACTATTTCGGCCGGGCGGTGGTGGCGCACGCCTTTAATCCCAGCACTTGGGAGGCAGAGGCAGGAGGATTTCTGAGTTCGAGGCCAGCCTGGTCTACAAAGTGAGTTCCAGGACAGCCAGGGCTACACAGAGAAACCCTGTCTCGAAAAACCAAAAAAAAAAAAAAAAAACTATTTCACAAAATAGAAGCAGAGGGAACACTACCAAACTCATTCTATGAGGCCACACAGTCAGCCTGATCTCCCCCATTCTCCACCCCCCACTCATATGTCCTTGGCCATCAGCTTCTTTATTGACAGGTGATGCTTATAAAATATTCCCTTTACACTTCCTGAGGTTTTAATGAATCTGATTTTTACATTGTTTTGAATTCTAAGTAAACACTGTAGCTTCTCTTGCTTTGAGTTAACTTGAAAATCACTAAGCTTGGCCTTATTGCAAGTGATCAACATGATATATATTCCGTAGCTTAACTTTGCTATGAATATCTTCCTGGTTTGTGGATTATGATGATGGTGGTGGTCTGGGAACTTTACATAGATGTTTGCTAAAGGCACAAACTCTCTAGTTGGGTCTGTGGATTGTTACAGTGTGATGAAGTGGGCATAAACTTGACACCTTAGCCTTTGTACTGTATGTTTGTTCAGAGGCCATTTTGGAAACTATCATTTATTTCTCTGGGAGCCTAGATTTGTGCTCTCAACCTAAATGGCTGTCTTTCTTCTTCTCATAGTCATAATCCCCCAAATTAACTTTCAGGTGAACAATACAAGTCACTTTAGCAAACATTGGCACTAAAAAATGTGCAAATATTATTCATCAACTTAAAACTATATTTCTTTAAATAAAATTGCATCTTCCCAAAGTTTCAGACTGCATTGCACTTTTCCTTTTTGCCTCTTTATTATTTTGGGGGTTTTTTTTTTGTTTGTTTTATCTAATTTTTTTGCTTGATTTATTGGTTTGATGTTTGATTGGGGAGTGTTGTTGATTTGTTGGTTGGTTTGTTCATTTTGAAAGACACAGTTTCCTTGTATATCACATGCTGGTTTATAACTCAGTATGTGGCTTTAAGGAAGGACTTGAACTGATCATCTCTCTGCTTCAGACTTTCATCTGTAGGATTACAGTGTATAATACAATATATACACCACAACTGGTAAGTGTGTTTGTTCATTTGCTCTACTTTATGTTTTTCTCACTATAGGCTCTTATAAATATAATGTAGCTGGGTCTGGTGATTTATTCCAATAATGCTAACAACTCTGGATCCTGCTGCACTCAAGACCTACCTGGACACCAGGTAGGGCTATAGGTATTATGGGTAACTCATTAAGAAATTGTATCATATACAAAATTAAAAGGAGGAATGCTTATATGTGGCACAATATATGTAAAGTCGTATGTTTAATGCCTGATACACAAAGATTTGAAATGTATAAGTTATACCAATGTGACACTTGCTTTTGTCTTCCATAAAAATTAAAAATTTAAACAGTGCAATAAACCTATGGTTTAAACAAAGGAGATAGTTTTCTCACAGCTCTGGTTTCCACAAGTATATCATCAAGTATGGCTTCTGTGTCTGGTCTTCTGAGGTTTCCTCTTCCTTTGGATTACAGACGTCTGTGCTCTTGCTGTTCTCATCTGGTTCTTCCTATGTATATGTCCATGCTTAATGCATAATTGTCCCCATTTCTTTTCATATAAGGACACTAGTCAGATTGGTTTAGGGATAACCTTAATATTCCAAATTTATTTAAACTTATCACATTATTTAGAACCTAGTACTGTTATAGCCAGTCCACTGTTCTGGGGAATGGGACAGCAACAAAAGCTTCTTCATGATAATCACTCATCTATAAAGAAAGGGAAGACAGAGGGGAACTGCACTGAGAGAGAACCATACAGTTCTTTCTCAAGGGAAAAAAAAGTATAATTTTTTATCCATACTTCTTTGCTTGCAAACATATATTGCAGTAAGTCATTGGTCTGTTACCAGGCCTCTGGCTTCTGCTTTTCTAGCAATACTCGAACCTCTCTGGGACTCCTTTTTGATATTCTATTATTGCCTTGTATCAGGGAGATCCTGTAGTTTTGGATCTGTAGAACTGGTCCCTAATGTACTCCAGCAGGAAAATGTTGAGGTGTTGGATATGAGGCTGAAAGATACCTCAGCTGATCAAACATCAGGCTTTCCTGCACTGCTACAATGGGGCCAGCTCTCCTGGAATCACAATTCATCAACTCCTCTTTACCAAACTGACTTACACCTATAGAGAAAAGACTAGACTGAAAAGGACATTTCCCATCCATACTTCAGTCTTTGGAGAAACTGGAAAGCTTTAAAATAAAATCTCCTAAAAATCTTCCCAGCATATTATTAACTGAATTATTGAGTTACTTTTTTCTAAAACTTCTGAAATAATTATCTCAGTGGCACAGAAACATTAAACTTCTGAAGGTACTCTAAGCAAGAACTCACAATTGTGCTTTTGATGTAACTCGGTAAAAGAGCCTAGCATGCAACAGAACCTGAGACTCCAAAGTCACACTGGCAAAAATAGAAAATAAATGTGCTTTTTTTGAATCTCATGATCCTACTAGTTCTGAGTATATCATCCAGTGTTTTGTATTTAAATACTTGTGATTTTTAAGTCCAGCCACAAAAACAAAACAAAACAAAAACAAAAACAAAAAAAAAAAAGGAAAATGTGTTTGATCAGCTTTCAATACTGACAAAAAGATATAAATGGTTTTGAGAAATTACAAAAGAAGCTATTCTTTGTAGTGGAAAGGATAATGGATTAACCATGCTTTATTTTCTTTACTTCTGAACTTTCCCATACAATTAACTTAATTTTGCATAATATTAACTATATTTGAAAGCAAATTATTCTCATATTTTTTAAATGTTGATCTTTTGGGTTTTTGTTTGTTTGTTTGTTTTTGTTTGGATGGTTTGGTTGTTTTGATTTTTGTTTTTTGTTTCTTTGTTTGTTTGCTATTGCTGATTTGAAAGGCTATGATTAAAATCCAGTGTCTTGTGCTTGTAAGCAAATCCTAGGTCATTAAGCTATCTCTCCAGTGCTCTCTTTAGTTGTATACCACACATGCTCTATGATTTTCCTCTCATAGCAAACACAGATTCTACTTAAATAAAAATGCTTCTCTTCAAAGTTTTTCTAAGAGCAATATGGACATCCTTATTCCTTATACTATAGATGAAAGGCTTCAACATTGGTCCCATAATGGTATAAAAAATGGTAGATACTTTATCTTCATCCTCTGATGCACTAGAAGGCTTAACATACATGAAGGCTGCAGCTCCAAAGAAAAGAGAAACAGCTATTACATGGGAGCCACAGGTACTGAAGGCTTTTGACCTACCTTCTGCAGAATGGATGCTGAGGATGTTGGAAAGGATCAAGGTGTAAGAAATAAAGATAGTCAGAGTGGGCATTATTACATTAAAACCTACAACAATGTAAACCACCAGCTCATTGATGGAAGTGCTTGTGCAGGAGAGCTTTAGAAGAGCATTTATTTCACACAAGTAGTGATTGATGATATTGCTATCACAGAAGATCACCTGTAACATATTGGCAGTATGCGCCATAGCTTCCACAAACCCCATCACATACACCCCAACTGTCATCAAGAGGCAGACTCGATGGGACATGGTGACCTGGTAAAGCAGGGGCTTACAGATGGCAGCATATCTGTCATAAGCCATTGCTGTCAAAATGTAGCATTCATCAATAACAAAGAAGCAGAAGAAAAAGAGCTGAGTCATGCACTCAGCATGAGAGATGGTGTTCTGCTTCACAAAACTCACCAGCATTTTGGGGGTTATGACAGAGGAGTAGCAGAGATCTGTGAAGGAAAGGTTAAAGAGAAAGTAGTACATAGGGGTTTGCAGGTGAGGATTCAACACAATCAGAACAATCAGGCCGAGGTTCCCCACCACGGAGAATATATAGACTCCCAAGAAGAAGAAGAAGAGAGGCAGTTGGAGATCTGGCTGCTGTGTCAAGCCAAGCAGGATAAATTCTTTCACTGAAGAGTCATTTCCTAAAGCCATTCTTCCCCAATTCATATCTGTGAGAAGAGTAAATGTAATAACATTACAATAAAATCCAAGCCCTCTCCAACTTACTCCCTTCAATATATGACTAAGAATGAGAAAAGAAAGATAAAATCAAGCCAATCCTTTTCTGTGCCTGTGTTTTCTACATTCTATTGGAGCTGAAAGAAACTAGTGGGGAAACCCAAGTTACAGAAATAACCATAAATATACAGAAAGTTATTTCTTTAGGAATAATATGCAGGGCACCAATGACCCACTACAGGTACAAGAATAAAATGAAAAGAAAAAGAAACAGGCATATCAGAGGCTCACTGACTCTGTCAGAGGTGGTTTGGGAAAAAAAAATAATAAAATAACCACATGCATGCATTCAATACTTACCTTTGTGAACACACTTCAGAAGTAACCTTACTGACCTTTTCACTCTGTCCTCACAGAGGGTCAAATACACATGACATTGAGGAGCTGTACGGTTTATTGTCCAGAAAAATAATGTTCTTTTCTACTGTTACTACTTTTGACTTTCTGGTGATAAGAAAAAATAATTTTGGACTGGAAATCAAGAGCCCTCATTCTTCCTGATTAAGAAAAGCCATTGGTTGTAGATAATAATCTTTTATGTTTTCTCCAGATCAGAAGTTGGCAAATACATCTATTAATGTCATAAGAGTTGCCTGGTAATGGCCCAAGAGACTTTTATGAGTCTGTAACTATAGAGATCTAATTAAAATTAGAAAAGCAGTGTTTCTCAGATATTTCCCCCAGAGATGAGCTTTTGTTGCTATGGTGCTTACAGACTTGATCAATAACTATGATACTGGCTTATTGGATATAGCAAGTATTGTTTTGTTTATTGTTTAAAAATTTTATAGATGTGTATATTGTGTTTTGGTAAAGTTCATCCCTAACTTCACCTGAATTTCTCCTCTATCTTCCACTATCCCATCACAACATTGTCTTTCCTTTACTATTTTTTTCTTTCTTTTTTTATTTTTTAAATATTTTTTATTATGTATTTCCCTCAAGTACATT
This sequence comes from Mus caroli, assembly GCF_978045245.1. Classification (NCBI taxonomy): domain Eukaryota; kingdom Metazoa; phylum Chordata; class Mammalia; order Rodentia; family Muridae; genus Mus; species Mus caroli. The sequence goes on along the minus strand of NW_028227266.1, from coordinate 35,315,324 downwards.
TCCAATGCTATCCCAAAAGTCCCCCATACCCTCCCCCCCCAATCCCCTACCCACCCATTCCCACTTTTTGGCCCTGGTGTTCCCCTGTCCTGGGGCATATAAAGTTTGCATGTCCAATGGGCCTCTCTTTCCAGTGATGGCCGACTAGGCCATCTTTTGATACATATGCAGCTAGAGTCAAGAGCTCCGGGGTACTGGTTAGTTCATAATATTGTTGTACCTACAGGGTTGCAGATCTCTTTAGCTCCTTGGATACTTTCTCTAGCTCCTCCATTGGGGGCCCTATGATCCATCCAATAGCTGACTGTGAGCATCCACTAATGTGTTTGCTAGGCCCCGGCCTAGTCTCACAAGAGACAGCTATATCAGGGTCCTTTCAGCAAACTCTTGTTAGTGTATGCAATGGTGTCATCGTTTGGAGGTTGATTATGGGATGGATCCCTGGATATGGCAATCTCTAAATGGTCCATCCTTTTGTTTCAGCTCCAAACTTTGTCTCTGTAACTCCTTCCATGGGTGATTGTTCCCAATTCTAAGAAGGGGCAAAGTGTCTTCGTTCTTCTTCAGGTTCATGTGTTTTGCAAATTGTATCTTATATCTCGGGTATACTAAGTTTCTGGGCTAATATCCACTTATCAGTGAGTACATATCATTTGAGTTCTTTTGTGATTGGGTTACCTCACTCAGGATGATGCCCTCCAACTCCAACCATTTGCCGAGGAATTTCATAAATTCAGTTCTTTTAATACCTGAGTAGTACTCCATTGTGAAAATGAACCACAGTTTTTGAATTCATTCCTCTGTTGAGGGGCATCTGGGTTCTTTCCAGCTTCTGGCTATTATAAATAAGGCTGCTATGAACATAGTAGAGCATGTGTCGTTCTTACCAGTTGGAACATGTTCTGGATATATGCCCAGAAGGGGTACTGCGGAATCCTCCAGTAGTACAATGTCCAATTTTCTGAGGAACTACCAGACTGATTTCCAGAGTGGTTGTACAAGCTTGCAATCCCACCAACAATGGAGGAGTGTTCCTCTTTCTCCACATCCTTGCCAGCATCTGCTGTCACCTGAATTTTTGATCTTAGCCATTCAGACTGGTGTGAGATGGAATCTCAGGGTTGTTTTGATTTGCATTTCTCTGATGACTAAGGATGCTGAACATTTTTTCAGGTGCTTCTCAGCCATTTGGTATTCCTCAGGTGAGAATTCTTTGTTTAGTTCTGAGCCACAATTTTTAATGGAGTTGTTTGATTTTCTGGAGTCCACCTTCTTGATTTCTTTATATATATTGGATATTAGTCCCCTATCTGATTTAGGATAAGTAAAGATCCTTTCCCAATCTGTTGGTGGTCTTTTTGTCTTATTGACAGTGTCTTTTGCCTTGCAGAAGCTTTACAGTTACATGAGGTCCCATTTGTCAATTCTCGATCTTACAGCACAAGTCATTGCTATTCTATTCAGGAATTTTTCCCCTGTGCCCATATCTTCAAGGCTTTTCCCCCACTTTCCCCTCTATAAGTTTCAGTGTCTCTGGTTTTATGTGGAGTTCCTCGATACACTTAGATTTGACCTTAGTACAAGGAGATAGGAATGGATCGATTTCCAATCTTCTACATGATAGCCACCAGTTGTGCCAGCAATATTTGTTGAAAATGCTGTCTTTCTTCCACTGGATGGTTTTAGCTCCCTTGTCGAAGATCAAGTGACCATTGGTGTGTGGGTTCATTTGTGGGTCTTCAATTCTATTCCATTGGTCTACTTGTCTGTCACTATACCAGTACCATGAAGTTTTTATCACACTTGCTCTGTAGTACAGCTTTAGGTCAGGCATGGTGATTCCACCAGAGGTTCTTTTATCCTTGAAAAGAGTTTTTGCTATCCTAGGTTTTTTTGTTATTTCAGATGAATTTGCAGATTGCTCTTTCTAATTCGTTGAAGAATTGAGTTGGAATTTTGATGGGGATTGCATTGAATCTGTAGATTACTTTTGGCAAGATAGCCATTTTTACAATGCTGATCATGCCAATCCATGAGCATGGGAGATCTTTCCATCTTCTGAGATATACTTTAATTTCTTTCTTCAGAGACTTGAAGTTCTTATCATACAGATATTTCACTTTCTTAGTTAGAGTCACCCCAACGTATTTTATATTATTTGTGGCTATTGAGAAGGGTGTTGTTTCCCTAATTTCTTTCTCAGCCTGTTCATTCTTTGTGTAGAGGAAGGCCATTGACTTGTTCGAGTTAAATTATATCCAGCTACTTCACCGAAGCTGTTTATCAGGTTTAGGAGTTCTTTGGTGGAATTTTTAGGGTCACTTATATATACTATCATATCATCTGCAAAAACTGATATTTTGACTTCTTTTCCAATTTGTATCCCCTTGATCTCTTTTTGTTGTCGAATTGCTCTGGCTAGGACTTCAAGTACAATGTTGAATAGGTAGGAAGAAAGTGGGCAGCCTTGTCTAGTCTCTGTTTTTAGTGGGATTGCTTCCAGCTTCTCACCATTTACTTTGATGTTGCCTACTGGTTTGCTTTTTATTGCTTTTATCATGTTTAGGTATGGGCCTTGAATTCCTGATCTTTCCAAGACTTTTATCATGAATGGGTGTTGGATCTTGTCAAATGCTTTTTCCGTGTCTAAGGAGATGATCTTGTGTGTTTTGTCTTTGAGTTTCTTTATGTAACGGATTACATTGATGGATTTCCGTATATTAAACCATCCCTGCATCCCTGGAATAAAACCTACTTGGTCAGGATGGATGATTGTTTTAATGTGTTCTTGGATTCTGTTACCGAGAATTTTATTGAGTATTTTTGCATCGATATTCATAAGGGAAAGTGGTCTGAAGTTCTCTATTTTTGTTGGATCTTTCTGTGGTTTAGGTATCAGAGTAATTGTTGCTTCATAGAATGAGTTTGGTAGAATACCTTCTACTTCTATTTTGGGGAATAGTTTGTGCAGAACTGGAATTAGATCTTCTTTGAAGGTCTGATAGAACTCTGCACTAAACCCATCTGGTCCTGGGCTTTTTTTTGGCTGGGAGACTATTAATGACTGTTTTTATTTCTTTAGGGGAAATGGGACTGTTTAGATCGTTAACTTGATCCTGATTTAACTTTGGTACCTGGTATCTGTCAAGAAATTTGTCCATTTTGTGCAGATTTTCCAGTTTTGTTGAGTATATCCTTTTGTAGAAGGATCTGATGGTGTTTTGGATTTCTTGAGTATCTGTTGTTATGTCTCCTTTTTCATTTCTGATTTTGTTAATTGGAATGCTGTCCCTGTGCCCTCTCGTGAGTCTAGCTAAGGGTTTATCTATCTTGTTGATTTTCTCAAAGAACCAGCTCCTTGTTTGGTTGATTCTTTGAATAGATCTTCTTGTTTCCACTTGGTTGATTTTGCCCCTGAGTTTGATTATTTCCTGACATCTACTCCTCTTGGGTGAATTTTCTTCCTTTTTTTCCTAGAGCTTTTAGGTGTGTTGTCAAGCTGCTAATGTGTGCTCTCTCAAGTTTCTTTTTGGAGGCACTCAGAGCTATGAGTTTTCCTCTTAGAAATGCTTTCATTGTGTCCCATAAGTTTGGGTAAGTTGTGGCTTCATTTTCATTAAACTGTAAAAAGTCTTTAATTTCTTTCTTTATTCCATCCTTGAAAAAGATATCATAGAGAAGAGTGTTATTCAGTTTCCAAGTGAATGTTGGCTTCCTATTATTTATGTTGTTATTGAAGATCAGCCTTAGTCCATGGTGGTCTGATAGGATGCACGGGACAATTTCAATATTTTTCTATCTGTTGAGGCCTGTTTTCTGACCAGTTATATGGTCAATTTTGGAGAAGGTCCCGTGAGGTGCTGAGAAGAAGGTACGTCCTTTTGTTTTAGGATAAAATGTTCTGTAGATACCTCTTAAGTTCATTTTTTTCATAACTTCTGATAGTTTCACTGTATCCCTGTTTATTTTCTGTTTCCACTATCTGTCCATTGATGAAAGTGGTGTGTTGAGGTCTCCCACTATTATTGTGTGCAATATGTGCTTTGAGCTTTACTAAAGTGTCTTTAATGAATGTGACTGCCCTTGCATTGGGAGCATAGATATTCAGAATTGAGAGTTCCTCTTGGAGGATTTTATCTTTGATGAGTGGAAGTGTCCCTCCTTGTCTTTTTTGATAAGTTTGAGTTGGAAGTAGATTTTATTCGATATTACAATGGCTACACCAGATTGTTTCTTCAGACCATTTGCTTGGAAAATTGTTTTCCAACCTTTCACTCTGAGGTAGTGTCTGTCTTTTTCCCTGAGATGGGTTTCCTGTAAGCAGCAGAATGTTGTGTCCTCTTTGTGTAGCCAGTCTGTTAGTCCATGTCTTTTTATTGAGGAATTGAGTCCATTGATATTAAGAGATATTAAGGAAAAGTAATTGTTGCTTCTTTTTATTATAGTTGTTAGATTTGGCATTCTGTTCTTGTGGCTGTCTTCATTTTGGCTAGTTGAGGGATTAGTTCCTTGCTTTTTCTAGGGCATGGTTTCCGTCCTTTTATTGTTTTTTTTTTTTTTTTCTGTTATTATCCTTTGAAGGGCTGGATTTGAGGAAAGATAATGTGTGAATTTGGTATTGTTGTGGAATACTTTGGTTTCTCCATCTATGGTAATTGAGAGTTTGGCCGGGTATAGTAGCCTGGGCTGACATTTGTGTTCTCTTAGTTTCTGTATAACATCTGTCCAGACTCTTCTGGCTTTCATAGTCTCTGGTGAAAAGTCTGGTGTAAATCTGATAGGCCTGCCTTTATATGTTACTTGACCTTTCTCCCTTACTGCTTTTTATATTCCCTCTTTATTTAGTGCATTTATTGTTCTGATTATTATGTGTCAGGAGGAATTTCTTTTCTGGTCCAGTCTATTTGTAGTTCTGTAAGCTTCTTGTATGTTCATGGGCATGCCATTCTTTAGGTTTGGGAAGTTTTCTTCTATAATTTTGTTGAAGATATTTGTTGGTCCTTTAAGTTGAAAATCTTCATTCTCATCTACTATTATCCGTAGGTTTGTTCTTCTCATTGTGTCCTGGATTTCCTGGATGGTTTGATATAGGATCCTTTTGCGTTTTGTATTTTCTTTGATTGATATGCCGATGTTCTCTATGGAATCTTCTGCACCTGAGATTCTCTCTTCCATCTCTTGTATTCTGTTGCTGATGCTCCCATCTATGATTCCAGATTTCTTTCCTAGGGTTTCCATCTCCAGCGTTGCCTCACTTTGGGTTTTCTTTATTGTGTCTACTTCCCTTTTTAGGTCTTGGATGGTTTTATTAAATTCCATCACCTGTTTAGTCGTGTTTTCCTGCAAATCTTTCAGGGATATTTGTGTTTCCTCTTTAAGGTCTTCTACCTGTTTAGCTGTGTTTGCCTGTATTTCTTTAAGTGAGTTATTAAAGTTCTTCTTTATGTCCTCTACCATCATCATGAGATATGCTTTTAAATCCAGGTCCAGCTTTTCGGGTGTGTTGGGGTGCCCAGGACTAGGTGGGGTGGGAGTGCTGCATTCTGATGATGGTGAGTGGTCCTGATTTCTGTTAGTAGGATTCTTACTTTTGCCTTTTGCCATCTGGTAATCTCTGGAGCTAGTTGTTATACTTGTCTCTGGTTAGAGCTTGTTCCTCAGGTGATTATGTTAGCCTCTATCAGCAGACCTGCAAGACTAGCTCTCTCCTTAGTTTCAGTGGTCAGAGTACTCTGTGCAGGCAAGCTCTCCTCTTGAAGGAAAGGTGCCCAGATATCTGGTGTTTGAACCTGCCTCCTGGCAGAAGTTGTTTTCCACTCACCAGAGGTCTTAAGATCCCCTGGAGGGTCCTGTGGGGACTTGGGGGTGTCCAGAGACTCCACACGCAAGGAACCCCCGTTCTCTCTTATTTCTAAAAACCCACTGAATAATGCCAACATTTCCAGTAAGAATATGAGTTTAGGCCTATCTATGTGAGTATAAGTAACTCCTCAGGAGAAATTTTCTTGATAAATACTTTGTACTGAGTTAAATCAAGATCAGACACACACTTTAAATAAGCTTATACCCCTAGTGAAATAGATGAAAAAGAAAGTCGTTCCACATCTTCCTACCAAAAATTGGGGTTGGGGGAGGCAGAATTAACTCTACCACACTTTCAAAGAAGAGCTAATACCAATAATCCTCAAATTATTCCAAAAATAGAAACAGAGGAAGAAACATTGACAAATTTATTTCATGAGGCTACAGTCACCCTGAATAACAAACCACACAAATACTCAACAAAGAGAGAGAATTAGAGTCCAATTTCCTCATGAATATTGATGCAAAAATACTCAGTAAAATATTGTAAACCAAATCTAAGAACAAATTAAAAATAATACCCACCATGATCAAGTAGGTTTCATCCCAGGAATGCAAGGATGGTTCAGTATGCATAAACTAATAAATATAATCCATCATATAAACAAACTGAAAAAGATAGAAAACCATGATCCTCTAACTAGATACAAAAAAAAAAAAAAAAGGCCTTTAAAAGAATCCAACACTCCTTCTTGTTAAAATTCTGAAGAGATTAGGGATACAAAGGACATTCCTGAACATAATAAAGGCAATTTAGAACAAGCCAATAGTAATCATTATATTATATGGAGACAAACTCAAAGCATTTTCACTAAAATCCACTAGAAAGAAGACCAGGTTATCCACTCTCTTAATATTTATTCAATATAGTACTTGAAGTTCTAGCTAGAGCTATAAGACAGCTGAAGGACATCAAGAAGTTACAAAAGGAAAAAACTAAAGCATTCTTATTTGCAGTTGATATAATAGTAAACATAAATGACCCTAAAAGCTCTGCTTGGAGAATTTCTACAGCTGATAAACACGTTTAGCAAAATGGCTGGATACAAGATTAACTCAAAAAAAAAAAAAAAAGTAGTTCTCCTATATACAAGTAACAAATGCTCTTAACTAGAAATTAGAGAAACAGCACCTTCCACAATAACCTCAAATAATATAAAACATCTTGGAGTAACTCTAATTAACTAAATAGAGACATTGTGTGATTAAAAAAAAAAATCAAATCTCCCCCTTTCCTAGGAGAGGATGGAAGGGAGGGGGAGAGGGAAGGAGAGAAAAAGGGAGAGAGGAGGGAGCATACCATGGGAAGGATTCTTACTGAGCTCTTCCAGGACTTATAAGTTACATGTGATTACTATCTTAGCAGGGAGCAAATGACATTGTTATAAATAGAAAACTCTCCACATATCTAAGTAGCTGTCTATGGTCCTGAGAAATTCCATTGTTTTCCAGGATCCAAAAAAAGGTTAACTTACTTAGAAAATATGTGCAATGACTCAAGTGAGCTCCAGTTGTAGAGAGACATGCTCTCCTTCCTATGTAAATATTAAAATTGAAATAATAAAAAGTTTGGTCACTTAATCTTTGACAAGGGAGCTAAAACCATCCAGTGGAAAAAAGACAACATTTTCATCAAATGGTGCTGGCACAACTCTCAGTTATCATGTACAAAAATGTAAATTGATCCATTCTTATCTCCTTGTACAAAGCTCAACTCTAAGTGGATCAAGGAACTCCACATAAAACCAGAGACTCTGAACCTTACATAGGAGAAAGTGGTGAAAAACCTCGAAGATATGGGCACAGGGGAAAATTTTCTAACCAGAACAGCAATGGGTTGTGGTGTAAGATTGAGAATAGACAAATGGGACCTCATAAAATTGCAAAGCTTCTGTAAGGCAAAAAATACTGTCAATAAGACAATAAGACCACCAACAGATTGGGAAAGAATTTTTATCAATTCTATATCAGATTGGGGACTAATATCCAATATATATACAGAACTCAAGAAGATGGACTCCAGAAAATCAAATAACCCTATTTAAAAAAAATGGGGTACAAAGCTAAAGAAAGAATTCCTAACTGAGGAATACCAAATGGCTGAGAAGCACCTAAAAAATTGTTCAACATCCTTAATCATCAGGGAAATCGAAATCAAAACAACCCTGAGATTCCACTTCACACCAGTCAGAATGGCTAAGATCAAAAATTCATGTGAGAGCAGATGCTGGTGAGTATGTGGAGAAAAAAAAACACTACTGCACTGTTGGTAGGATTTCAAGCTGGTACAACTGAAAGAAAATAAAACTTGAGACCTGTGATTCATGTAATTTATGTCAAATAGCCCAAAGAGTTGTTTGTGAGCTTTAAAACCTGGGGCTGAGAACATAGCAGAACAGGCCAAGACATGCCCTGGCAGGCCCATTGTTACATGTCCAGACTGGCCCGGCACCTCCCTATCTCCCACCCTTCTGACCTAAGTTAAATGTTAACAGGCTGCTAATGTTTAAATGGACCAATCATGTGAAACCATGCCATTTCCTCCCCCAGCCCCACTCCTTTTCTATAAAAACCCCTAGCTTCCAAGCCTCGTGGTTGAATTCAGTTTTCTCCTTTGTAAGATACATTTTGACCTGGAGCTCCGCCTTTAAACTACCTCATGTTGTTACATCAAGGTGTTGTGTTCTGTTCGTGATTCTTGGGTGCACGCCGAATCGGGAGTTGAGTGGGGGTTTCCCCACTAGGTTCTTCACAACCACTCTGGAATTCAATCTGGCAGTTCCTCAGAATATTGGACATAGTACTACTGGAAGATCCAGCAATGCCTCTCCTGAACATATACCCAGAAGATGTTCCAACTTGTAATAAGAACACATGCTCCACTATATTCGTAGCAGCTTTATTTATAATAGCCAGAAGCTGGAAAGAACCCAGGTGTCCCTCAACAGAGAAATGGATACAGAAAATGTGGTACATTTACACAATGGAGTACTACTCAGCTATCTAAAACAATGAATTTATGAAATTCTTAGGCAAATGGATGGTTCTGGAGGATATCATCCTGAGTGAGGTAACCCAATCACAAAAGAACACACATGATAAGTGCATATTAACACAGAAACTTAGAATACCTAAGATACAATTTGCAAAACAAATGAAACTCAGGAAGAAGGAAGACCAAAATGTGGATACTTCCTTCATTCTTAGAATGGGGAACAAATTACCCGTGGAAGGAGTTACAGATACAAAGTTCAGACCAGAGCCTGAAGGAATGACCATCCAGAGACTGCCCTACTTGGGGATCCACCCTATAAACAACCACCAAACCCAGACACTAGGCAGATGTCAAAAAGAGCCTGCTGACAGGAATCTGATTTAGCTGTCTCCTGAGAGGCTTTGCCTGTGCCTACCAAATACAGAAGTGGATGCTCACAGTTATTTATTGGACGGAGCACAATGTCCCCATTGAACAAGCCAGAGAAATATCATGTGAGCTGAAGGGGACTGAAGCCTCATAGGAGGAAAATCAATATGAACTAACCAGTACCACCCAGAGCTCCTTGGAACTATACCACCAAAACACATGGTGGAACTTGTGGCTTTAGCTATATATGTAGTAGACTATGGCTTAGTCTATCATCAATGGGAGGAGAGACCCTTGATCCTGTGAAGGTTCTATGCCCCAGTATAGGGGAATGCCAGGACCAGGAAAGGGAGTGGGTGGGTTGGGGAGCAAAGGGAGAGGGAAGGGGACAGGGGGTTTTTGGAGAGAAAACTAGGAAATGTAAATAAAGAAAATATCTAACAAAAAATTAAACTAAATTAAATTAAAAAAAACAATATCTTCTTTAAAAACAAAAAAGGGGGAATTATACCCTCTGAGGTCACCAAAATTATATCTTTTCTTTGTCTTGTTTTAAACTTTTTTTTCAAACTGATGCTAAAGGTCAGTCTGCAGAGGATTGCAATTGGCATCATGTCCCTTCCACCTTATATGCCATGGTTAAATGGTGGAAGCCCCTAACTAATACCTGGAATAATCCAGATCCCATTTTAATACGGAAGAGAGGTTCTATCTGGGTTTTTTCATGAAAATAAGACAGAGCCCAATGACTGTCTGATAGATTGGTTCATCAAGTAGACTCAGATCCTCAGTGTTCTAGTAAGTATGATTCCAATTATGAAGAAGGCTAAAAATATTTACCATCCAGATGAGTTAATTTGGATCATAGCTTCCACTACTTCCTGAGACATAACAGTTTTTGCTGTTGATTCTCAAAGCCACCTCCCCAACACTGGGAGGCCTGGCCTTGTATCTGATCCTTGCTAATTTACAACTGAATTGAGTACCTGGGACATCCCCACAGACAACCTTAATCCTATTTGCTCTTAACTTTTGACTTTGTCTTTTAAGCAGATCATTTACCTTCAAACAGGCTCACCTTCAGCAAAGCTCAGTTATAGCAGTTATTCATTGCTATGAAGAAATGCATTGAGTGCATGTTGTGGCTTTGATCTGAATGGGAAAATGGTATGCTATGAGACCAGGCAGTCAAAGACAGGCCACTGAGTTCTATGCTTCTTATCAACCTAAGACAGAGGCATGTGCCAAAAGATTGTGTTTGTTCATAGTAAACACTAAAAGGCTGTGTTTGTTCAAAGAAACACAAGCAAGCTGTGCTTGTCCTCTGGGAAGGGTAAAAGAGAGTAGAAACTCAGTCCCAAGCCAGGCAAGGCCTCCAGTCACCATAGTTTCTATTAAATCTTATGCCCCAATCCAGATAATTTTTAATAAATAAAAAGGGAGGAAGTTTACCCTTCCCCCAGCCTTGAGCAGGCTGACTCAGCCCTTGTTTGCCACAGTCAGCTAGCCCACCTAAGGTGGAGTCTGCTGACCTAGGTGAAGTCTATTGTCCTGCCACTTCCTTCAAGAAGCTACTACCTGCTGAGCAGCTGAGCAGCTGAACTTGTCTTCCTAATGAGATCCTGGCAAAGTGGGCAATGGGTTTCCCCCTTTACATTTCAGAATTTAGAATTAAATATTGAGCCTTGATCAGAGAACTTTTTTGTCTTGGCTCATTATTTCTCTCACCATCCTTCCCATCTGTCTTCAGCTTTCCTTTCAGAAACCCAGTAACCCTTGACTGCTGGTGGCTACATGTCAGCACTTCTGTGAAGATCGGTTCTCTCCTGGGTGGGATTTGGGGCAAAAGGGACTTGGAACAGCCTTAGTTCCTGGGAAGATATGGGGACCAGACATATTCTTTTCTTGGTTTCTCTAATGTTCCTGTGCCCTGTGTGCTCCTGGCAGGTCCCACATTCATCAGTAATTGGAGTGAAAATGGTAATCTCACCTCTGAGCTCATGAGTGAGAGCAGTCCTTGGAGACCAGCCCTCTCATGTCGGGATTTGGGTGCAGAGGGCTGTGGAACAACCTGAGCTGCTGGGCAGAGATGGAGAACAGAAGGATTCTGTCCAGACATAAATTCTTAAGTGTCTGTTAACCTAAGTAGACCTTGGGTAAGGAGTAACATGCTATAGGTCTTTGACCAAACTGCTTTGGCCATTGACCTGCTGCGTTATAAGATAGGGATATCTTTTTTGGTGCTCATAGATATGGCCCTACTTCTTTAACATTTCATATACTTCTCGATATTCTCAAAATGAGCTGGTTAGCTTGCTGCCTCTCCAACAACAGCACCACCAGAAGTATCTCTCTAGCAGGTCTCTGACTATCCCTCCATGGTGTTGCCACATGCAGGAGGCAGAGACAGCTCTTCTTTCATGGACATGGGGCCTGCTGGTCTGCACTCAGGCATCCAGAGAAAGCTATACTTATAACCCAAAGCAGACATGAGGCCCACTCTCACAAGTACCGTAGTAGGCAGAGTACAGTGCCACTTCTCCTGCTCTGACACCTTTGGGATTTGTTCAACTTTGCCTTCATTATCAGCTCCATTATTTTACACCGGTAAAGTTCATGCCTTACATTCCCAAGTGCTTTAAACAATGACTGGCAGGGCTAATTCCTCTGATTCTATGACTTCCAGGCCAGCTTCCCAAATGAAAAGGTGGCAAGAATCAAGAGAAAAGAGGGCATTATACTCATGTCCAAGCTCCCTCATTGCAAATGAGTGGCAGGGCCAGATAACCAGGGTACCCACCACAAAGTCCAGCTAGCAATTCAGTTAAAAGACAAACTAGAGATGTCAGACCCTGTTGATGACTATCAAGGTGGCAACAAAAAACCTGGCCAGAGATAAGCTGCCTGAAGCAAAGAGGTTACCTGGGTTGGTTTCTTCAATAACATAGCTTCTCTCATTTCCTTTCCTACTCATCTTTTCTTCTAGCAGTATTTTCTGCCTTAACTGTTTTTAAGGATTGCAAGCAGGGGTGTTCGATTAACTCAGGTATGTATCTTGCCATAGCCCTATATTTAAAGTAAGGAATAGAAGTATTATTATTATTACTACTGGAATATTACTGGAAGAATTTTTGCATATATAAAACCTGTGAAGATCAAACCCAGTGAATTGTGAGGACATTCAAATACAAGCATTTTGTTTCATCCATGACACTATTCTGAAAAAAATCTAACACCCAAAAGACCTGTTATTTAGCCTTTTAAATGAAGCAGAAAATTACTGAACATGGTAAACAAAACCTCATTTATAGTGACAAGTTTGAGGAATAACTTTATTAAAGTCTTTTATTTTTATCTTTGATTATCATTTTCTCTTTAATATTATTTTTCAAATTATACTGGTTTCTTGGGTATTATAGTAAAGAACATTAAAAGGTAAAAGAGAAAATTATCTATATTATCCACTCTGTAAATCTTTCTTTTTTATTTTTAATCATGCATTTTGTATATAAATGCTTGTTGGTGCAATTTTAATATCTTGTTAAAATTTATTGGTTTTAAACTCTGTTGTCTATAAACTAAGTTTTTATGACTTTTTTCTGATTCTATTATTTATATTTATAATACAAGATTTATCAAACAAGACCCATCCTAATGTAATATACCTTAGAGAACTGTTGTTGCTACATCGTCACCTTAATCAGAGGTGGAGAGGTTACAGAGTTGTTATTTCAAAACATCTATTTAACAAAAAGAAAGAGAGAGTTGAATCAACACTACAGATATAACATTGTAATAAATAACAATTACCTTTCTATAAATTTTCAGTTATCAACACTTTTGTTATAAGTTTAAGTTAACTTTTAGAAACAGCTTATAAAAAATTTTAACCATACTCGATGGACCTAAAAAGTAGTTTACACAATACTCTTACATATCTGAGATAAAGTTCATACTTCAGCAAAAGTCTTATTGAGTTAAATGAAACAAATATATTGATAAATAAATAGATAGATAGATAGATAGATAGATAGATAGATAGATAGATAGATAGATAGATAGACAGATAGATAGATAATAAATAGATATGAGAAGTATCAATTATCTTCATTGGGATTAGTCTACCTCTTAGGTATTTTAAAGCACACAGTGTCTTCTGCTGTGCTATTGTGATTTTTCAGTCCTTGTCACAAAGTCAAGTGACAAACCTGACACAAGACAGAGTTTTAGAGAAAACTTTGAAACAAGCATGACTGGAAAAGTATGGTGCTCCTGCATTAGCTTTTCAATAAAGCAGAACAGTATAAAACATTTTAACATTATCCCTACCTAAAATCCACCTGAATCCCTGAAACTGAATATTTTCACACATTGTTTTAATTATCTCAGGAACAATAAGCAACATAACATGCAATTCACTCAACATTACAACAAGTTCATAATTATGCAACAAAACACATGACAATCAAACAGAAGCTTAGAAAGAAAGTTCGTGAGGTCAGAGGACACCATACAAAACCGAATATTTGATGGCCACCTTTTTTCATATACACAAGTTTCATTTCAGCTTATCTGTGTTTTCCTCAAGTACAGAATCTCCCAATTTCTCAGACCCCATATCAGGAGGCCTCAGGGAACCAAACAATGAGGGTGAGCAGTATCCAGGTTGAACCTCTGACTTGAAAATTAAGTTTACATCCAGTTTTTCCCCAATTCCACCTAATGTGCACCACAGACAGGATTCATAACTACACAGCTGAAGGCTGTTGAGCTCTACTTTTTTACATTGTAGGCACAGAGAAACTACCAGTGTTGTCTCTAAGCACTGAGCCACTCTAATTTATTTCAGGTCCAAAGTGGAAGCCTAAAGGGCCCGAAGGCATATCACAAAAATTGGAAGCTCTAGGTGAACACCCACACACCATTGGAATGGCAAAATATTACAGGCCTGGGGTGTTAACCAGTCTGGCAAAAAAAAAAGAAAAAAAAAAGCTTTTATTTATTTGGATAGCCTTTGGCTAGGGCTATACATGGGAGTAAGGATTTCAATGATATATCACCAAGATACAAAAGACAGAGGTTTCTAAAGACAGTTTAAAACATAAGGTTACATCCCAACTATATGCAGGCATACACCTTGCAATCAGGAGATTACATTATTTTTACCTACACATTTATCTTTGCCTAGGTACAACCATGTCTAAGTACAATTACAGCATTTAGAAAACTTATGTCAGGAAGATTTCCTGGCTTTCTTGAGCAAGCACGCTTTGTTTACAAAAGCAGAAGCAAGTGTTCACATTGGGCCCATTGCTGTAATGAACAGCAGTTTCTTTAAAGTTATACAATAATGGCCCATAACATTCCATAACCTTCCATCCATTCTGGAATCACTGGAGTGTTCAGACTAGAGGCAATTTTGTTTCATAGCTCTCTTGATCACACTAAGTTATACTTAAAACATAAAAATCCATCACATAGTAAAGTTGCTTAGTCAAATTCTTTCCACTGGAAAGATAGTAAGTCTTTATATAGAAATACCTACCCTCAGGTCCATGAGGGGAAAATCTACAATAAGTTTCTGTATCTTAAATGCTGCAAATTGCTGTTTGAGAGGACTGGAATCAAAACAGACTCATCAACTCCTCTTTACCAAACTGCTTTAAGACAATGAGAAAAGACCAGAGAGAAAAGGGCATTCATTTCTCCTTTTTACCTCAGCCTTTTGAGAAGTAAAGCAGCCTTTATAATGAACTCTCCTTCAATTCATTCCAGACCTTTACTAACTGATGTAGTGAGACCCTGTCTCTGAGAGAGCCACATGAAACATGTAAATGTACCTAGTTGCAGTGGTGACTGAGATGTACCTCAGTGACAGGACACTTGCCTGCCATGAAAGACATATAATGTCCCCAAACACACATGACAAAATAATAAAATAAGCATGTACACTTAAATAAATCTCCCAATATTTACCATTTCTGAGTATAATATCATCCAATCTATTATACTTAAATGTTCATGACTTCCAAAGAGAAAGGCTACCTTACTGGTAGTTGGCTACACAAATATGTTTGTCTTGTTTAGAATGCCTTAAAAGATATGAATGTTTTGGAAAATACAGATAAATTATTTTCTCTATCTTAAGAGGATGACCCATTAATCATCTTTCACTGTCTTTACTTCTGAAATTTCCTCCAAAATTAATTTAGCTATACAAATGTAAAATAACTTTGATTCCACACAATTCTTTTTTTTATTAGATATTTTCTTTTTTACATTTCAAATGTTATTCCCTTTCCCAGTCCCACACTGCAGGATCCCCCTATCCCATCCCCCTTTGCCTGCTTCTAGGAGGATGTTCCCCCACCCACCCACTCCCTCCTCCCCACTCTGGTATTCCCCTACACTGGGGTATTGAATCTTCACAGGACCAAGGGCCTCTTATCCCACTGATGCCCGAAAAAGCCATCTCCTGCTACATATGCTGCTGAAGCCATAGTGTTTAAAATATTTGTTATTTTAATTCCTGTCACTATTGATTTTTAAAAAATGTGGGTTAAATCCAGAAACTCCTTGATGTAAGCAAATCCTATGTCAGTTACCTATTATACCAATAAATCCTCAGAAAATGTAAACCTCAGATGCCATAAGATTTTAGTTCCATAACAAATATAGATTCTACTTAGGTAAAACACCTTTTCATCAAAGTTTTTCTAAGTGCAAGGTAGACATCCTTATTCCTTATACTGTAGATGAAAGGATTCAGCATTGGGCCCACAATGGTATAAAAGATAGTAGATACTTTATCATCATCCTCAGATGCACTAAAAGGCTTAAGATACATGAAGGCTGCAGCTCCAAAGAAAAGTGAAACAGCAATCACATGGGAGCCACAGGTACTAAAGGCTTTTGACCTACCATCTGCAGAATGGATGCTGAGGATGTTGGAAAGGATCAAGGTGTAAGAAATAAAGATTGTCAGTGTGGGAACTATGACATTGACACCCACAACAATGAAAACCACCAACTCATTGATGGTGGTGCTTGTGCAGGAGAGTTTGAGGAGAGGAAGTACATCACATGCATAGTGATTAATGATGTTGCCATCACAGAAGGTCAGACTTACCATACTACCAGTGTGTGCAATGGCTTCCAAAAACCCCATCACATACACACCAACTGTCATCAGCAGGCAAACCTGATGAGAGATGGTAACTTGGTAAAGTAGGGGCTTACAGATGGCAGCATATCTGTCATAGGCCATTGCTGTCAAAATGTAGCATTCATCAATAACAAAGAAGCAAAAGAAAAAGAGTTGAGTCATGCATTCAGCATGAGAGATGGTATTCTGTTTCACAAAACCCACCAGCATTCTGGGGGTTATGACAGTGGAATAGCAGAGATCTGTGAAGGAAAGGTTGAAGAGAAAGTAGTACATGGGGGTGTGCAGGTGAGGATTCAAAACAATCAGGACAGTCAAGCCCAGGTTCCCCACCATGGATACAATGTAGATTCCCAAGAACAGGAAAAAGAGAGGCAGTTGGAGCTCTGGCTGCTGTGTCAAGCCCAGCAGGATAAATTCTTTCACTGAAGAGGAATTTTCTAATACCATTCTTTCCTGTAAGGACAGTCATAGTTATAACATTAAAATGGAATCCCAGCACCCTTCAACCTATCACATTAATACGAGGCTAAGAAACAGAATAGAAGGATAAATTCAAGCTCAAAATTCTCTCTTTCTTTACTACATTTTACAGGAGTTACAATACAGAAATTACCATAAATATATTGAAGCCATTTATCCTGGAATATTATTCAGGAAAACAAAAGGCCACCATTGCCTCTGTAGCATCTTGATTCTAGCTTTACCTTGACCATCATTCTCCTACTGCAGGCTCAGTGGTAATCTCAAAAGAGAAGATATAAGGCACATCAAAGCCTCACTGTGTTGCTCAGTTGTAGTTAGGGTTAAAAACATCAAGCAACTATCCAATTCAATACGTACCTTTGTACTTTGAGACCTGAGAAGTATCTTTACTGACATCTGTTCTCTCACAGGAGGGCAAGTACAAGTGATGTGAATGAGCTAAACAGTAAATGTACAGAAAAAAATTATCTTGTTATTAGATTTGGCTTTTTGGAGGTGAAAATAATTCATTTTGAACAGAGGAAAACAGAGCTCTCATTCCTCCAGGTTCTGAGGAGCCATGAATTCTGGATCATGATTTTTGATGTTGGCTTTTCCTACAATACCTTCTTTATAACAGAGGTTGGTAAATACCATCTACTGATGTCACAAGACCCTCCTGGTAATGACCCAAGAGTATTTATGATTTTGTATTCTTAGGGTCCTGATTAAAACTAGAAAGGCTTATGTTTCCCAAGTATTTTCTCGAGAGATTTGGATTTGTTGCTATGGTACTTGCAAATTACTTCAATAGTAATGATGTTGGCTCATTAGGATGTGTGCAATTGTGTTTTGTTTCAGAGTTCAAAATTTTTATATGCTCATACAATGGATTTTGATGAAGTTAAACCCTATGTCTTTCCCTCCAATTTCTTCCCCATCTTCCTATCACTATTCTCTCCTGAATTCATTTGTTCTTTTCATTTTTTTTAACCACCATGTCTATTCAGTATTACATCCTCTCTCTGTGTGTGTGTGTGTGAGTGTGTGTATGTGTATGTGTGTGTGTGTGTGTGTGTGTGTGTGTGTGTATGTGTGTATGCAGGCCTTCTATTTGAGAGCAGATATTTTATGAGAGCTACATCTGAAATTGACCATGTTTCTCCTGCCAATAGTTACTCAGCTAGATGTCAAAATCATGACCATATCTGTCCTCCATTCTTGGATCTTCTCAGGCTTGGTTTTACTCAGGTCTTATGCCTACAATTGTTACCACTGTGAGTTTCTTGAGAGTATTCAGAGAACATTGTTTTAATGTAGCCATGTATCACATCTGGCTCTTACAATCTTTCCAGCCCTACCTCCCAAATGATTCCTCAGACTTGGGTGAAGGATGTGGATGGAGTTCCCTTTTAGGACTAAACACTCATCTTCTATTATTTTCTCTCAATTAACTAACTATTGATATCTAGGTAATATCAATTTGTTGATAAATGAAGCATCTCTTATGAAGGTTGAGAGATGCACCAATCTATCAATATAATGGAAAGGCATTAGGAATCAATTTTATACTATATGCATAACAAGTAATAGCCACATATACTTCCCTAAGACACATTAACCTATCTAGCCTCAGCAATTGGCCACAATATGCATGGTTGGAATGAATTTTGTCTGTGGAGTAAGCCTGAAATTCAATCCAAATGTTGGTTACTCCTATAACACTTATGACAACATTGGACCAATGGATAGATCCTTCCAGGTCAGCCATTAATGTAGCTTTAAGAATTCACATCTGAGTAAAACTGATCATTACATTTCTCCTTTGATAGCAAGTATATACTTTTAGAATTATACATTTGAAAAATACCATATTAATCTTCGAACTTCTTACATAAGACAAGACCAACTTCCAAAAAGTGGCACACTGCTATCTTTTTAAATCACTCACAATCATTGAGAAATGGCTACCATGAAAGGAGTAGTTTCTCACTAATCTTCAAAGCATGCAGAGGGTAATGAGTGCTTATGATGAGTTAGTATAATACAAGTAGAATTATTATAACTTCTTTTCAGGTCTTTATGTTTGAATTGATTGTTTAGATTCTGGAATTGTATATAGATGGATATAATTTATTTTCATGCATGGAATTAACAAAGAATAAAAATGCAATAAAATATATGTAGACATAGGAATATTTTTAAGCACTCTAGACAATGGACTACTATGTAGATACAAGCTTACTTTCTCAGTGTTATGAGTTAATTATATGGTGTCTACTTCAATAGGACCTAATTAGCAAGTTTGGGGATAACCAAGAGCAGTGGCAATAGCTTATAATATTGGCTGTTCTATGGCACACTACTAGCAAACAACGCCACAAAAAGGAACTCATTCTTGGTTCTGGGTTTGTCTTTGATAGCCTATAATGTCTAAGAGAAACATTCTCTACCAATGATAGGGCAACTCTTTTTAACCATGAGTATACTGTAGGAAACTTGTATAGTAGTAGGATTACAAATGACTTTCCTCAAGGTTACTATTAGTTAATCCTCATCACACTCACACCTCTCTTCTGCTTCCCATTTACTCTTGAATCCAACCCTTCCTGATTTCTTATTCTTCGTACTTCCATCATATCTCTAGTGCTCCATTTTCACATACATTTTATTATTGCCACTTTAGACACACTCCAAATAGAAAAGCATGAAAACTGGATTCTCCATACTTTCTACCACTAGATGAAATCTTATATGCTTCCTTACAATGTCTTCTTTCATAGATATCACACATACTTCTTCTTCCAGGTCCATAACATCAAATGACAATTTGTTGTTGTTTTTTTTTTTTTCAAGGATAGCTAATAAAACACTTAAAGCAATCAAATTTTACATATCCATGGGATGATCTATAAATGTGTAGAAAATAATGGATAAATGAGTATCTCTTTCCATCCCTCTATGAAATCATACTAGCTATAACACAGAATATTTCCTCACAGGGAAAGATCCACATTGTGTCATTGATTTTCTTTATAGACAAGACTGTCTACTAGGACCACATCCATAAGACATGTAAACCCAATCCTTATTTTCAGATTCCTTTACATTGGACTTCAGATCAGAGTTACTGAGCTTAGAAGGCAACGAGGATGAACAGACAACAGGCAGAAAGAAAGAGAGAGAGAGAGAGAGAGAGAGAGAGAGAGAGAGAGAGAGAGAGAGAGAGAGAGAGAGAGAAAGAAAGAAAGAAAGAAAGAAAGAAAGAAAGAAAGAAAGAAAGAAAGAAAGAAAGAAAGGGAGGAAGAAAGGGAGGAAGAAAGGGAGGAAGGAAGGAAGAGAGAAAAGAAAGAAAGAGAAAAAAGAAAGGTATAACATAAATCCCTGAATGTCACCCTAATTTTCTGAAAATGCTGAGAATTCCCAATGCCTGTTGTTATACACATGTAACACACACTCAGATCACAGGAAAATTTGTAATAGTGAATTATAAGGAGATCTGAAATGCCAAAAATCAATGTTCTATTCACTTTGGAATGCATTAGGAGACATTATTTTGTGATCTTTTGTCACACAAAATCCTAACAGTTTCAGTACTTAGGTTAATATGGCATTGGAGATCAGGGAAAAAATGACAAGCACTAGAGAAAGGGAACAAGGGTGAATCTCAGAGGCAATTACAACAGGCAGTGAATAGAACAGGAGAAAAGATAGGGAAAAGGGAGAGAGAGGGAAAGGAGAAGGACAGCAAGAAGAAAGGGGAAGAAATGATAAAAACAAAAACAAAACAAAAGAAGATTGCTGAATTAAGAGTAATGCTGTAAGAAGTTCTGATAAACAAAAAATATAAAGGAGACATAGCAAGAGAGTATTCAGCAAGATTTCTCATTAAAGGGAAACAAGGAAACAGCAACAAAAAAAGACTCCCAAGACACTCTTCTAAGGGTTAACTAAGTAGCAACTAGGTGTTTCTACAAACAGAAGGTAAAAACATGAAATTTTAGTCAGAATTTTTGCATTTAATCTTGATCAACTGGACATGAAAGTACAAGTTTGAAGTAGGGGAGTGTACCAAATGACTAAATAAATTCAGAAGCAACTTGAGAAGAAACACAGGTAGTTCCTATAGATAACAAAGCAAAGAACTGATGAAGCATATGAGAAGAAAAATAGAAACAAACTGGGAAAAGAAGAAAAAATGGATATCCCTCAATTGCAGACATTTGTATTTTAGATAAAAAGAAATATAACAGATGCCAACATGGATCTCAATTATTCTAAACTGCAAAATTACTAAGGGACCAAAAATTCCCTAGGGCAAATTTGAAATACACCCCACAGGACCAATATTCCTTGGTGTCCCATGGTGATCAGGACTTGGAAATTCATTAAAATGTCTTCAATGTAAAATGGTTTTTTTAAATGGTTACTTTTGTTTTAATTAATATTTTGTTGTTTTCTTTTTATTTTCAATTTTTATTAGATATTTTCTTCATTTACATTTCAAATGCTATCCTGAAAGACCCCTATACCCTCCCCTCACCCTGCTCCTCTACACATCCACTCCTACTTTTTAGCCCTGACATTCTCCTGTACTGGAGCATATAACGTTTGTAAGACCAAGGGGCCTCTTTTCCCAGTGATGGCCAACTAGGCCATCTTCTGCTACATATGCAACTAGGGACACAAGCTCTGGGGAGTACTGTTTAGTTCATATTGTTGTTCCTCCTATAGGGTGACAGACCCCTTCAGCTCCTTGGGTACTTTCTCTAGCTCCTCCATTGGGGGCCCTGTGTTCCATCCAATAGATGACTGTGAGCATCCACTTCTGTATTTGCCAGGCACCAGTATAGCCTCACAAGAGACAGCTATATCAGGGTCTTTTCCACAAAATCTTGCTGGCCTATGCAATAGTGTCTTCTTTTGGTGGCTGATTATGGGATGAACCCCTGGTGTGGCAGTCTCTGGATGGTCCATTCTTTGATCTCAACTCCAAACTTTGTCTCTGTAACTCCTTCCATGGGTGTTTTGTTCCCAATTCTAAGAGGAGGCAAAGTGTCCACACTTCGGTCTTTGTTCTTCTTGAATTAATTTTATATCCAGCTACTGTACTGAAGCTGTTTATCAGGTTTAGGAGTTTTCTGGTGGAATTTTAGGGTTACCTATATATACTATCATATCATCTGCAAATAGCCATATTTGGACTTCTTCCTTTCCAATTTATACCCCCCCTTGATCTCCTTTTGTTGTCTAATTGCTCTGGCTAGGACTATAGTACTATATTGAATAGATAGGAAGAGAGTGGGCAGCTTTGTCTAGTCCCTGATAGTGTGATTGCTTTCCAGTCACTACAGATAGCCATTTGTCTATGTTGCCAGAGAGAATGGAAGAGACTTCTTCTATGGAGGGAGACTAGATGCTCTTGGACCTACCATTCAAGCTTTTTTGTTAAAGATAACGGGTGAGGTTCTCTATTTTGTTAATGCCTTTCAGCTAAAATTAGAACTTTTTTATTATTAGGTATTTATTTCATTTGCATTTCTAATGCTATCCCAAAAGTCTCCCACACCCACTTCTCCAGCCACCCACTCCCACCTCTTGGTCCTGGCATTCCCCTGTACTGAGGCATATAAGGTTTGCACAACCAATGGGCCTCTCTTTCCACTGATGGCCAACCAGGCCATCTTCTGATACATATGCAGGTAGAGACACGAACTAGGGGGGTAGGGGAGCTACTGGTTATTTTAAGGGCACTGGAAGATTGGAATGTTAGTCAAATAAAGAGTCTGAATGCAGGCAATAGATATTCATTAGAAGCATCTGGTTTCTCTAACCCAGATGAAGATGTGGGGAAAAATCACACTGTACTGCTCTACATCAGATTCCAGAAATTCCACGGACTTGGTCCAGTTTTGTAAAACATCCTAAGTCCGGTGTGGTGTAGATCAGTTTGGAGAACTTGGTAGACCATAGATGTTTTTTGGGTAGTATCAATCAATTGAGTGAAAATCTGACAGGACATATATACACTAAGGACAGAAGTTTAAATTAAGGAATTTAAAGTCAAATCTTATATTTGGAGCTTCACCTCAGAAATAGACACTAGGCAGGGAGCTTAGGCTGTTGGTTGATTTGACAGGAGTATTTATCTGGAGTATGTTTGACCTGTTAGAGGTGGATGCAAGTTCTGACTCCCTGAAACTTACATGAATTTTTAGAATTCAGAGGCAGACAGAGAGAGAGAGAGAGAGAGAGAGAGAGAGAGAGAGAGAGAGAGAGAGAGATCGGTAAACTTTTGGAGTAGACTCACACCTTTGAGTCACAGTCAAAGGTTGGAGACACAAAGCCAAATGATTTGGGGTTAAAATCATTAACATTATTTCTTCTATCCAGAGTTTTTGACAAATACACACATATAGATCAGACACAGATATTTTAGTATAATGAGGAACAGTTTTAAGTGTATACTTAAATCGAAGAAAATTTAAATTTAAATTTTTGAGTTTGTGACTGTAATAAAGGTAGTCAGTGCTTAACCAAGACTAGTCTAATAGCTTATCAGAACTCCATTGATTAACATATTAAAACTCTGGATATTGGAAGTATTAACAGCATATATCAGTTTAAGTTTTATTTATTATTTGTATATTCTGATTATTAACCCTACTTTTACAACTTGCACTTATGTACCCTTAGTCATTTTCTTAGACCCTCATAACTGATTTAAGCTTTTATATCCTCAGGCATCTACAACTTGCACTTCCTCAGACCTTTTACTTTTTTATTCAGTAATTAATTTTTTATTCACTTTACATCCCATTCATAGCCTCCATCCTCTCCTCCCACTCCTGCAACTACAAGCACCCCCATTACTCCTTCCCCTTCTCTGCAGAGAAGGGGAAGCACCCACATGGTGTCACCCCACCCTGGGACATCTAGTCCCAGAAGGACTATGCATATCTTCTCTAGATAAAGCCCAACCAGGCTGTCCAAGTAGGGTAAAAGGACTCAATGGCAGGGAACAGAGTCAAAGACAGTCCACACTCTACTTGTTAGGGGACCCATATTAACAAAGCTGGACATTTGCTATAAATATGTAAGGGGCCTAGGTCCAGCCCTTGCATGCTCTTTGGTTGGTGGTTTGGTTTCTGTGAGCCCCCATGAGACCAGGTTAATTGACTCTCTAGGCCTTTGTGTAGTGTCTTTGTCCTGTCCAGCTTATTCAGTTCTATCCCTCACTCTTACACAAGGCTTCAGGGGTTCTGCCTGATGTTTTGCTGTAGGCCTCTGTAACTGTTTCCCACCACTGCTGGATGACCCCTCTCTGAGGACATTTATGCTAGGTTTGCAATCATAGCAGAGTTTCAAAAATAGTGTCAAAGTTTGGCTCTCTTATAAGGGATGGGTCTCAAATTGGGGCAGTCATTGTTGGGCTGTTCCATCTTTAGCCCTAAACATTTATAGGCAGGACAAATTTTGTGTTATATATTTTGTGGGTGGGTTAATGTCCCCTCCCTCCACTGAAAGTCCTGCTTGGCTACAGGAGGTGGTAACTTCAGTCTCCATATCTCCCTCTGGAAATAATCTCATTTAGGGTCATATCTTTAGACTTTACATATCCTCTCAGTCCCATGCCTTAGCTAGTCACACAGGTGCTTCCCAGGGATTTCTATTCTTACTCCCATCATCTCAATCACCACCTCACTCACAACAGCTGATCACCATCCATTTCCTCTCCTCGACCCTTCTCCTACTAAGTTCCCTCTCTCCAGTTGTTTCTGATGAATATTTTGTTTCCCCTTCTGAGTGAGACTCTTGCATCCTTCTTTGGGTCCTCCTTATTGCCCAGGTTCTTTGTGTCTTTGGATTGTAGCATGGTTATTCTGTACTTCGTGGCTAACGACCACATATACTGGTCACATATACAAACCATACATGTCTTTTGGGGGCTGGGTTACCTCACTCAGGGTGATATTCTCAAGTTCCATCCATTTGCCTGTAAATTGCATATCTTTGTTTTTAATAGTTCAGCAGTACTCCATTATGTAGAAATACCACATTTTCTTTACCCATTCTTCAGTTGAGGGACATATAGGTTGTTTTCAATTTCTGGCTAATATGTATAATGCTGTAATGAACATAGTTGAGCAAATGTCCCTGTGGTATAGTGCAGAGTCATTTGGGTATATGAAGAGTGCTATAGCTGGGTTTGGGGGTAGAACTATTGCTAATTTTTTGAGAAATTGCCAAACTGCTTTCCAAAGTATTTGTACAAGTTTGCACTCCAACCAGCAATGGACTAGTTTTCTCCTTGATCCCTATCTTCACCAGCATGTTCTGTCACTTGAATTTTTGTTCTTAACCATTAGATAGGTATAAGATGAAGTCTCAGAGTCATTTTGATTTTCATATTCCTGATGACTAAGGAAGTGAACATTTTTTAAGTGTCTGTACCCATTCGAGACTTTTCTATTGAGAATAATCTGATTAGCTCTGTAACCCATTTCTATATTGAGTTATATGGTTTGTTGATATCTAATTTCTTGAGTTCTTTATATATTTTGAATATTAGTGCTCTGTCAGAAATAGGGTTGATGAAGAACTTTTCGAATTCTGTAGACTGCCATTTTGTTCTATTGATCATGTCGTTAGCTTTGCAAACATGTTTCAATTTCATGAGCTCCCATTTATTAATTTGTGATCTTAGTTCCTCAGCTATTGATGGCATTTTCAGGAATTTGTTTCTTGTGCCAAAGAGTTTAAGTCACTACCTCATTTTCTCTTCTATTAGATTTATTGTGTCCAATTTTATGTTAAGAGTTTTGTTCCATGTGGATGTAGGTTTTGTACAGGGTGATAGATATGGTTCTACTTGCATTCTTCTGCATGTAGATAGCCAGTGAGATTGGCCCTATTTGTTGAAGATATTGTCCTTTTTCCATGATATGGTTTGGACACTTTTGTCAAATATCAACTGTCAGTTTGTCACTTCCCTGTATGAGTTTATTTCTGGACCTTTGATCTTATTCCATTCATCAATCTTTCTTTTCTTTTTTCTTTTTTTTATTCTTTTTTTAATTAGATATTTTCTTTATTTACATCTTGAATGTTATCCCCTTTACTAATTTTCCCTCAGAAAATCCCCTATCCCCTTCCCCACCCGCTGCTCCCCACCCACCCCCATTCCTGATCCTGGCATTCCCCTATACTGGGATATAGAGCCTTCACAGGACCAAGGGCCTCTGCTCCCATTGAAGACCGACTAGGCCATACTCTGCTACATATAGCTAGAGCCACAAGTTCCACCATGTGTTTTCTTTGATTGGTGGTATAGTTCTAAGGTACTCTGGGGGTACTGGTTAGTTCATATTGATGTTCCTTCTATGGGGTTTCAGTCCCCTTCAGCTCCCTGGGTATTTCTCTGGCTCCCTCATTGGGGACCTTGTGTTCTGTCCAATGGATGACTGAGAGCATTCACTTCTGTATTTGCTGGGCATTGGCAGACCCTCGCAGGAGACAGCTATATCAGGCTCCTGTCAGCAGGCTCTTGTTGGTATCTGCCTAGTGTCTGGGTTTGGTGGTTGTTTATGTGGTGGATCCCCAAGTGGGGCAGTCTCTGGATGGTCCTTTCTTTAGGCTCTGGACTGAACTTTGTCTCTGTAACTTCTTCCATGGGTAATTTGTTCCCCATTCTAGGAAGAAACAAAGTATCCACACTTTGGTCTTCCTTCCTCTTGAGTTTCATGTGTTTTGCAAATTGTATTTTGGGTATCAACCTTTCTTTTTATCCCAAGACCATGTACAGTGTTTTGTTTGGGGGATTTTTTATTTGTTTGTTTTTGGTTTTGTTTAATTTTTTTCAATTTTATTTGGATATTTATTTATTTACATTTCAAATGTTATCCCCTTTCCCAGTTACTTCTCCAGAAACGCCCTATGCCATCCTCCCTCCCCCTGCTTCTATGAGGGTACTCCCCTATCCACCCATGCCTGCCCCCAAGTCCTGGCATACCACTACACTGGGGCATCGAGTCTTCACAACACCAAGTGCCTCTCCTCTCATAGATGTCCAACAAGGCCATCCTCTGCTACATATGAGGCTGGAGCCATGGGTCCCTCCATGTGTACCCTTTGGTTGGTGGTTTAGTCCCTGGGATCTCAGTAGCTGTCAGATTGGTTGATACAATTCTTCTTATGGATGGCAAACCCCTTCAGCCTCTTCAGTCCTTTCTCTAACTCCTCCATTGGGGACCCTGTGCTTAGTTCAATGGTTTGCTGCAAGCATCTGCCTCTGAATTTATCAGGCAAAGCCTCTTGGGAGACAGCTATATCAGGCTCCTGTCAGCAAGCACTTGTTGGCATCCACCATAGTGTCTGAGTTTGGTGACTGTATATGGGATGCATCCCCAGTAGGGACAGTCTCTGGATGGCCTTTCCTTCAGTCGCTGCCCCATAGTTTGTCTCCATATTTCCTCCCATGATTATTTTGTTCCCCTTTCTAAGAAGGACTGAAGCAGACAAACACTGGTCTTCCTTCTTTTTGGCTTCATGTGGTTGCTAATTTTATCTTGGGTATTCTGAGTTTTTGGGCTAATACCAAATAAGAGAGTACATACCATGTGTGTTCTTTTGTGATTGGGTTACCTTATTCAGGATAATATTTTCTAATTCTATTAATTTGCCTAAGAATTTCATGAAGTCCTTGCTTTTAATAGCTGAGTAGTACCCCGTTGTATAAATGTACATTTTCTGTATCCATTCCTCTGTTGAAGGACAACTGTGTTCTTTCCAATTGTGGCTATTATAAATAAGGCTGCTATAAACATAGTAGAACATGTGTCCTCATTATATGTTGGAGCATCTATTGGGTATATGCTCAGGAGTGGTATACCTGGGTGCTCAGATAATACTATGTCCAATTTTCCAAGGAAGTGCCAGACTGATTTCCAGAGTGGTTGTCCCAGTTTGCAATCCCACCAACAATGGAGGAGTGTTCCTCTTTCTCCACATCCTTGCCAGCATCTGCTGTCACTTGAGGTTTTTAGTCTAGCCATTCTGACTAGTATGAGGTGGAATCTCAGGGTGGTTTTGATTTGCATTTCCTTGATGACTAAGAATGTTGAACATTTCTTTACGTGCTTCTCAGCCATTTGGTATTCCTCAGTTGAGAATTCTTTGTTTAGCTCTGTGCCTCACTTTTTAATAGGGTTATTTTATTCTCTGGGGTCTAACTTCTTGAGTTCTTTGTATATATTGAATATTATCCCTCTATCATATGTAGAATTCGTAAAGATTTTTTCCCAATCTATTGGCTGCTGTTTTGTCCTATTGACAGTGTCCTTTGCCTTACAAAAGCTTTGCAATTTTATGAGGTCCCATTTGTCAATTCTTGATCTTACAGCATAAGCCATTGGTGATCTTTTCAGGAAAATTTCCCCTCTGCCCATATGTTCAAGGCTCTTCCCCACTTTCTCTTCTACAAGTTTCAGTGTATCTGGTTTTATGTGGAGGTTCTTGATCCACTTGACTTGACCTTTGTACAAGGAGATAAGAATGGTTTGATTTGCATTCTTCTACATGTAAACTGCCAGTTGAACCAGCAACATTTTTTGAAAACACTGCCTTTTGTTTGCCACTGGATGGTTGTAGCAACTTGGTCAAAGATCAAGTGACCATAGGTGGGTGGGTTCACTTCTGGGTCTTCAATTCTATTCCATTGATCTGGCTGCCTGTCTCTATACCAATACCATGCAGGTTTTTTTTAAATACAATTGCTCTGTGGTCAGCTTGAGATCAGAGATAGTGATTATCCCAGAAGTTCTTTTATTATTGAGAATCGTTTTAGCTATTCTGGGTTTTGTTATTCCAAATGAATTTGAAAATTGCTCTTTCTAAGTCTATGAGAAATTTTGTTGGAAAATTTTGATGAGGATTGCATTGAATCTGTAGATTGCTTTTTTACCTATGAATATCAATGCAAAAGTACTCAATAAAGTTCTTGAAAACTGAATCCAAGAACACTTCAAAACAATGGTCCATCATGACCAAGTAGGCTTCATCCCAGGGATGGTTCAATATATGGAAATCCATCAACATAATCCACTATATAAATCAACTCAAAGGAATAAAAAAGCACATGATCATCTCTTTAGATGCTGAGAAAACATTTGACAAAATTCAACACCCATTCATGATAAAAGTATTGGAAAAGTCAGGAATTCAAGTCCATACCTAAACATAGTAAAAGCAATATACAACAAACCAGTAGCCAACATAAATCTGAACAGAGAGAAACTTGAAGCAATCCCACTAAAATCAGGGACTAGACAAACCTGCCCACTCTCTCCCTACATATTCAATATAGTATTTGAAGTTCTAGCCAGAGCAGTTTGACAAAAAAAGGAGGCCAAAGGGATACAAACTGGAAAGGAAGAAGACAAAATATCACTATTTGCAGATGATATGATAGTATACTTAAGTGACTCCAAAAATTCCCCCAGAGAACTCTGAAACCTGATAAACAACTTCAGTGAAGTGATTGGATATAAAATTAACTCATACAAATCAGTAGCCTTCTGTTTCTCAAAAGATAAACAGGCTAAGAAAAAAAAATTAGTGAAACAACACCCTCCATAAAAGTCACAAATAATATACAATACCTTGATGTAACTCTAAGTATGCAGGTTTTATTACTATTGCTCTGTAGTATAGCTTGAAATCAGGGATAATGATACCTCCAGAAGTTATTTTATTGTGCAGGATTGTGTTAGCTATTCTAGTTTATTTGTTTGTTTCACCATTAGAGTTGAGAATCATCTTTCATGGTCTGTTAAGACTCATGCTGAAATTTTAAAGAGGATTGCATTGTATTTGTAAATTGTTTTTTGTAAAATGGCCTTTTCATTTTTACTATGTTAAGGCTACTAATAACCCATGATTGTGGTAGATCTTACCATCCTCTGATATCTTCCTCAATTTCTTTCTTCAGAGATATGAAAATCTTGTCATACATGTCTTTCATTTACTTGTTTAGAGCTATTCAAAGTTATTTTATATTACTTTTGTCTATTCTAAAGGACACTATTTTGCTAATTTCCTTTTCAGCCTGTTTATCTTTTGTATAACAAAAGATTTTCTAATTGATTTTGTATCCAGTCACTTTGAAGATGGTGATTATCAGCTGTAGGATTTCTATCATAGAGTTTTTTTAATCACTTATGTAATTCTGTTATTTCATCAGCAAATAGCAATACTTTGACTTCTTCCTTTCAAATTTTTATCCCCTTGATCTATTTCAGTTGTCCTATTATTATTATTAAATTATTGTCCTATGTATATTATTATTGTCCTATGTATATTATTAAAACCTCATATACCCTAAAGAATAGATATGGATAGAGTGGGAACCCTTCTCTTTTCTCTGAATTTACTAGAACTGCTTAAGTTTCTCTCCATTTAATTTGATATTAACTACTGGGTTGCTGTAAATTACTTTTATTGTGTAAAACTCTCCAAGACATTCAATATGAAGGTGTGTTGGATTTTGCCAAAGGCTTCCTCAGCATCTAATGAGATGATCATGTGGTTCTTTACTTTCAGTTTGTTTATATGCTGAATTACATTGATGAATTTTCATAGATTCAACCATCTCTGCATCCTTGAGATAAACCCCATTGATCATGATTTTTGGTTTGTTCTTGGATTTGGTTTGTGAGTATTTTATTGAGTATTTTTGCATCAATGTTCATAAGAGAAATTAGTCTGAAATTGTCTTTCTTTGTTGAGTCTTTATGTGGTTTACATATTAGGATGCCTGGAGCATCATAGAATGAGTTTGGAAAAGTTTCTTCTATTTCTATTTTGTGGAATCGTTTGAGGAAGTATCGATATTAGCACTTTTTTGAAAGTCTGATAGAATTGTACACTAAAACCATCTGTAGCTGGGCTTTTTGTGATTGCAAGACATTTAATGACTTCTTCTATTTCCTTGCCTAATAAGGGACTATTTATAAAAGTTTCCTGATCTTGTTTTAATTTTGATAAGTGCCATCTATCTACAAAATCATGTTTCATTTAGATATTCCAGTTTTGTGGAGTTTAGGCTTTTGAACTAAGACCTCATGATTCTTTGGATTTCCTCAGTGTCCATTGTTAGGCCTCTCATCTCATTTCTGATTTTGTTTATTTGGGTACAGCCTTTTAATTAATTTAGCTAAGGGTTTGCCTATCTTGTTGATTTTCTAAAAGAATCAGCTCTAGGTTTCATTGATTCTTTGTATTATTGTCTTTCTTTCTAATTGATTTTTTTTCAGCCCCTGGATTTGTTTTCTTCCCCCTTTTCTAGAGATTTCATGTGTGTTATTTAAATTCCTATATATGATCTTTTCAATGTCTTTATGAAGGCACTTATTGCTATGAACTATCCTCTTAACTCTTCTTTTATTGTGTCCCATGAGTTTGGGTATGTGTGTCTTAATTTTCATAGAATTCTAAAACATCTTTGATTTTGTTTTTTAATTTTTCATTGACCCTGTGAGTTATTCACTGTCTATGAGTTTGTAGGCCCCTCTGATTTACATTTCAGCCCCCAAGGCACATCAGAAAAACTGGCAACTCCAGCTGAATGCCCAGATGTTATTGGGACCTCAAAATGTTATGGGCCTGGGTTGTTCACTAGTCTGACAAAGAATATATTTTAACAATGACAGGCTTGTATTCAGATAGTGGTTGAAAAGGGCTATTTCTGGGACTTGGATTTCCATGATGTAGTGCCAAGCCACAAAAGACAGAGGTATATAAAGGCAGTAAATCAAATGATTATATCCCATTTATGTGTAGACATATACTGCAATCAGGAGGTTACATTTTGTTTATGTACATACATATTTTTGCCTGACTGCAGCCATGTCTAAATATAATCACAGCTTTTAGCAAACATGTGTCTGGCAGGTTTCCTGGATGTCTTGAGCAAGATTTGTTTACAAAAGAAAAAGCAGTGATTCACATTGTGACTATTATTATGATGAACAACAGCTTCCTTAAAATTGTACAAGAATGGCCCTTAACATTCCATAAGTCTCCATCTGTTCGGGAGCCATTGGGACTTTCAAGCTAGAGGTAAATTTGTTTCATAGATGTCTTGATCACAGCAAGTTAAACTTAAAGCATAAACTTATCCATCACATAGTAAACTTTAGTCAAATTCTTTCCAAAGAGACATAGGAAGTCCTTATATTCACATTCCTGCCCTCAAGTCCATGAGATAAAAACCTACTATAAGTTCCCTTATCTTTAATGATATGAATTGCTGTTTCAGAGTATTGACATTACAACATACTATTAACTTCTCTCTTTTTTTTCTTTTTTTTTTATTGGATATTATCTTTATTTACATTTCAAATGTTATCCCCTTTCCCAGTTTCCCCCTCCCAGAAAACCCCTATTTCATCATCCCTCCCCCTGTTCCTATAAGGTTTTTCCACCACCCACCCACCTACTCCTACCTCCCCACCCTCCATTCCACTACACTGGGGCATCTATCCAGTCTTCATAGGACCAAGGACCTCTCCTCCCACTGATGCATGACAAAGGCCATCTTTGCTACAAATGCAGCTGAAGTCATATATATTGCTTGGTTGATAACTTATTAACCCCTCTTTACGAAACTGCTTTAAGACAATGAAAAAAGACCAGAAAGAAAGGAATTTTCATTTTCCCTCCTTACTTCAGCCTTTTGAGAAGCAAATGAGCCTTTAAAATGAACTCTCCTATAAATCATCCCAGAGGTTTGCTATCTGAAGTAGTAAGACATTGTCTGAGACAGCCACATAAAACTTACAAATGTGCCTACTCTTAAGTTGTAGGTCACTGGTTAAACACTTGTTTAGCATAAAAGACATTAGGGATATGATGTCCCCAAACAAACTAAAAAATGATAAAATAAATATGTACATTTAAAAAGATTTTTTTGATTTTTCCATTTCTGAATATAATATAATCCAGCCTTTTGTGATTTCCAAGGCAGACCTGATGGGACATGGTGACCTGGTTAAGCAGGGGCTTACCAATGGCAGCATATCTGTCATAGGCCATTGCTGTGCAAATGTATCATTCATCAAGAACAAAGAAGCAGAAGGAAAAGAGCTGAGTCACACACTCAGCATTAGAGATGATGTTCTGATTCACAAAACCCACCAGCATTTTGGGGGTTATGACAGAGGAGTAGCAGAGGTCTGTGAAGGAAATGTTGAAGAGAAAGTAGTACATGGGGGTGTGGAGGTGAGGATTCAAGACAATCAGAACAATCAAGTCCAGGTTCCCCATCAGAGACCACATAGATTCCCAAGAACAGGAAGAAGAGAGGCAGCTGAAGTTTTGGCTTGCTGTGTCAAGCCCAGCAGGATAAATGCTTGGCCTAGTGATTGGCACTATTAGGAGGTGTGGCCTTGTTAGAGTGGATGTCTGCCTGTGGGCATGGACTTTAATACAATTATCGTGGCTACCTGGAAGCCAGTGTTATCATGTTTGCTTTTAGAACAAGATAAAGAACGCCCAGTTCCTCCTACACCACACAGGCCTGGATGCTGCCATGCTCCCAGCCTTGATGATAGTGACTGAACCTCTGAACATGTAAGCAAGCCCCAGTTAAATATTGTCCTTTATAAAACTTGTCTTGATGATGTGTCTGTTCACAACAGTATAATTCAAACTAAGACACACAACTAAATGGTATCCTCATAGGACTGGCCATGGTCATGCTGTCTGTTCACAGCAATAAAACCCTAATTAAGATAGAAGTATTAGGAAATTGCTATAGTAGTAGAGTTCTACAAGGCTTTTCAAAAAGCCTTTTGTGTTTGTCGCCTCTTTGATGGAAGTTATTCACCATAACCTCAGGCTCTTACAAGCCATTAGTGTTTGTTGTCCCTCCCCATATTTCTGAGAACTTTGATGTAATTTGGTTTTGTAAACCCTCATTCCTTCTCCAACTCCTCTTATAGCCTGCCTGCCATGACAGAAGCCATCTAGGAAAGCCTATAACAAGCAAGTTTCCTAGAGATGACCCACTGTGGGGCAAGTGAAGGCCAAACAGAAACACTGGACAGGTTGAACAGATTAAGAAACTCTGGCAGTTCTCATAAATGAGAACAAAAATGTGTTTTAAGTCCTCCTAGAGAATAATAACAAGAGATAATAAGAATTGGCAAATACTTATTATGGCAAATGCCTGTGAATGATACAGTGAAGATCAGGAATCAGTGATGATGCTCAATCAATGCTTGGAACATCTCAGGGTAAACTTTGTCTGAGCAACACAATACACAAAAAGACACACCAGCCATAGTATGCCATCAACCCTGTACATTCCAGGTACTGCTCTTGAGAAGGAGCTAAGAGGATTGCTTAAGGGCAATGTCCAAATGATAATCTAAACCCTAAGATTGTTTATAATTGATAGTAGTAGAATACATTGTATTTTCATTAATTATTAATTGTTTTCTTTTTGGTTGGTTTAGTATAGTAAGAACTACATGCTATATTTTTAACTATTTCATCCCTTTTCTATATGATATAATATGAACAACCATCCTCTATTTGTTACAATAGAGAGAAAAATGTGGGGGAAGGTGCTTGCATTGTGTGGTTACATATGTGTGTGTGTGTGTGTGTGTGTGTGTGTGTGTGTGTTTCTGTGCAATTATATCATTCCTAACTAGACACACACACACATACATACACACACACACACACACACACACACAAACACACACACACACACACACAGTTTCATGTGTTCTCTTCCATGTTACTGATTATAGGTTTACTAGGGATCTCAGAAACAGGTGACAAATGTTATATATAAGACTAGAAATTAAAAATAGTGGAACAAAAGGACATGATTAGGCAGCTGGGGCTCTGCTGGAATCTTTGTACAGCTCAAAACAAACACATTGCACCATGCTTATGCCTAGGGAAGCCGACAATTTTGACACTAGTAAGGATACTTCTGTAAAACAACTCAGTGTTTCTGGAAGAAATATGTTTTCTGGACATTTGTTAATATAGTAACTACTGACATATTTTTCAAAATGAGCAATAAAAAGACATCAATATATTACTACATGAGGGACACAACTTGTTCAATTTGAAATTTATAAAATGTGACAGAAATATGGAAACAAAACTGAGACAAGATTATCTGAAAGAGGAATACCAAATGGCTGAGAAGCACCTGAAAAAAATGTTCAGCATCCTTAATCATCAGGGAAATGCAAATCAAAACAACTCTGAGATTCCACCTCACACCAGTCAGAACGGCTACAATAAAAAATTCAAGTGGCAGCAGATGCTGGCGAGGATGTGGAGAAAGAGGAACACTCCTCCATTGTTGGTGGAATTGCAAGCTTGTAAAACCACTCTGGATATCAGTCTGGCGGTTCCTCAAAAAATTGGACATAGTACTACTGGAGGATCCCGCAATACCTCTCCTGAGCATATATCCAGATGTTCCAAACAGTAAGAAGGACACATGCACCACTATGTTCATAGCAGCCTTATTTTTAACAGGCAGAAGCTGGAAAGAACCCACATGCCCCTCAACAGAGGAATGGATACAGAAAATGTGGAACATTTACACAATGGAGTACTACTCAGCTATTAAAAACAATGAGTTTATGAAATTCCTAGACAAATGGATGGACCTGGAGAGCATCATCCTGAGTGAGGTAACCCAATCACAAAAGAACTTACATAATATGTACTCACTGATAAGTGGATATTAGTCCAGAAACTTAGAATACCCAAGATATAAGATACAATTTGCAAAACACATGCAATTCAAGAAGAACGAAGACTAAAGTGTGGATATTTTGCCCCTTCTTAGAATTGGGAACAAAACACCCAATGGAAGGAGTTACAGAGACAAAGTTTGGAGCTGAGACAAAAGGATGGACCATCTAGAGACTGCCATATCCAGGGATCCATCCCTTAATCATCCTCCAAATGCTGACACCATTGCATACACTAGCAAGATTTTGCTGAAAGGACCCTGATATAGCTGTCTCTTGTGAGGCTATTCTTGGGCCTAGTAAACACAAAAGTGGATGCTCACAGTCAGCTATTGGATAGATCACAGGGCCCCAAATGGAGGAGCTAGAGAAAGTACCCAAGGAGCTGGGGGGACTGCAACCCTATAAGCGGAGCAACAATATGAACTAACCAGTACCCCCTGGAGCTGGTGTCTCTAGCTGTATATGTATCAGAAGATGGCCTATTCTGCCATCAGTGGAAAGAGAGACCCATTGGTCCTGCAAACTATATACCTCAGTACAGGGGAATGCCAGGGCCAAGAAGTGGGAGTGGGTGGATGGGGGAGTTGGTGAGGGATGGTGTGGGGAACTTTTGGGATAGCATTGGAAATGTAAATGAAACAAATACCTTAAAAAATTTTAAAAATTAAAATTAAAGAAGACTATTGAAAGAAAAGTTATTAAGACAATTCTCTTGAAGGGAAGATGTGGCAACAAGTGTAAATCATACATGCATGAAAAAGTAGCTTTCTGTATACAGAAAAGATAAGGTCCTTCAACTTCTTTACATGTTTTTACATCCAAATAAAATAGCTATCTCTGGAATTTCATCAGGGCATCCATCAGTGCAATTGTTACATCATTTTTTTAGAGACTATAGATTAGAGTATTGTACATGACATGATATTAGTATATAAATCAGAAGAATAATCCATGATGCATACTAAATAAATATTTAAATACATAAATGCTCTGAACTCCATGATAAGACAAAAGGCAACCATGTGAGAGCCACAGGCACTGGAGGTTTTTACTGTTCTTGAGTAAATATGTACCATTACATACACTATATGATATGTAAGGCTGCGCACTGAGGTGGTATACACAGTATAAATCTTTCAAAACTTTCCGTAATTCCTAGGACTCATTCATGTCTCCATTATTTTATTAGATATCTCAATTTCCATATAATGACTAGCAAGAAAGAAAATTCCTCTAAGGAAGAAACCATACAGTTCTTTGGACACATTTGCAAGGTTTTGGATATCATAGTGAAGAATTCATGAGATGACGAGAGATATTTGGTACCATAAGCTTTATATACTGTACCCTAGCATCTAAATACAGTCTCCTCTACTCCATTCTAGCTGCAAAGAGGATGAATAAAAGATAAAAACTAGTTTACAAAGATTATTTTCTGAGTGAGAAAGAAATATAGTAAATTTGTGTTACTTACATTAGAGGTTAAGTATGAAAGAATGCCCCTCAGTATAATCACACATAAAATCCTCATGCATACAGCACACATCAGTTTCTGTAAAGGGACAAATGATGTTATTGTGTTCCTGAAGTAACACCTGGAGTTGCAAAATCTGTCTTGTTACCAGACTAACAATACAGCTAGTACACAAAGGGTCAAATGCAAGAACTAGAAACACTAAGTCAGAGATCATATTGCTGAGTTTCTTGCTAGTCTGTAAGCTAGTTTTAATATCTTGGCCACAGGAATGAGATGAATAGAGACTTGGTTAAGTTAGCCTGCCTCCCTCCCTTCAGAGAACTTCGTGCTGACCCCATATTTGTGTGTCCACATTCCTGTAGGAGGCTTTTGCTCTGAATATGTCGAGCTGATTAGTCATAGAGTCTTACATTTACTGGCAGTCAGAGTCTTTTACATTTACCAGAAAAAAAGGAACATAGCTCATGTGTGCACACACATACACACACACACACACACACACACACACACACACAGAGAGAGAGAGAGAGAGAGAGAGAGAGAGAGAGAGAGAGAGAGAGAGAGAGAGAGAGACCCATGAATTATTATGCAGTAGAGATCATAGCATTAGTTAATGATTCAAAAAGGATGTGAAAGAAATTTACAGAGCTGAAAGCAAGATGGCCATGCTGTTGAGCAGATGCAATTAGCTTGAGGCTTATGGAGTTCTTCCGCACTTCATTAGATATTAATGGTGGATCTCCTTTAGGATTTCCTTATGATGATAAATTAGGAAGGGAAGAAACAATACACATGTTTGTATCCTAGTTCATGATAGTTGATATGAATGTCATACTAGGAATTATGCAGTTCCTTGAATATGGGTGATAGGATCCATGCAGTGATTTATAGAGAAGCAAATATAATTAATGCCAGTAGAATTGAATAATTCCTACAACATATATATGTACTGTGTATTATTTATTATGCTGTTTATATTTTGATTCCCTATTTAAGTAGTCAAGTGTGAATATTTAAGAATTCAGAAAAAAAGTTGTACTTTGGTTTTTAAACAAAAACACTGTGTGGTAAAACTAATTATTTCTTTAAAATGTATTTAGATTTTGTTATTCTGATGAATAAGTATTTCTTTACATTTAAGAGATTAGAATTCTGTACACTGGGATACAGACCATTGGTAAAGTGCCCTGCTACATCCCCTTTTCATATCCAAAAGAGCTGCAGTCAATCCAAAATAAATGATCTCTTTGTTTTCCTGCCGATATCCCCTCCCTCCTGCTCTTAAGATATTTCTGCCCAATCTTCCAAGAACTTGTTTGCACCTTGGGGTAAGGAAGTATGATGTAGATGTCCTAATCACAGCTTGGTGTTGGTTATCCCTCACTCACCAACTCCTTAACCCTATCCTCCCTCTGATAATAATCAGGAAAAATCCTTTCGAATGTACTAACTAATCACTAGTTTCTATAACTCAAAGGCTGAAAAGGTCAGCAGACAGCATCTGAGGACCATAACAAAGACATTTCCACCCTGCTCTAATCACCTACCTAGTAAATCTCCTGGTATTTTGGAAATGCATTGATTTTTGTTTTATTTTCCTTTGTTCTGTTATTATGAAAGTCTTCATAAAATTGTTACAGCCCTGCAACATGGTATTTGCAGCATCCTGAATCCATGTCTTTGAGCTGCAGTCAATCCAAAATAAACAATCTCTTTGCATAGACTTCTCCTATAACCTATATTGGTTTTGTTGTTGCTGTTTGTTTTGTTTTAAATAGCTCAGCATGCCCCCAAGTGGACAAGATGTGAACATTTTCAGATTTCCTTTTGGAAACTTCCTTGATGGGAACTGTGACTTTTCCATCAGGGATTTTTCTGTTCCTTGACTACTTAATTCCAAGAATAACAACTCTGAGACTAAATATTTATTAATAAATGCTTATGCAATAAGCTTTAGCTTTTGTGTGACTAACCCCTATCTTATCTTTTTTCTTCTAACCTGAATTTTGAAACTTGGCTGGTTTCCTCTCCATGTCTTCTTATGTTCACCTCCTCAGCCTTTCCTTGCAAATCTCTTCTTATCCTTTTTATTTATTTATTTATTCCCTTAACATGCCAATCACAGACCCCCTCCTTCTTCCCCTCCCAGTTCCACCCTTACAAATCTCTAGCCCCATTACCCTTTCCTCTTCTCCTCAGAGAGGTAGAAGCCACCTTTGGTACTACCCCAACCTGGGATATCTAGTATAAACAGAACTAAGCACATCCCCTCCCACTGAGGTCCAACCAGGCAATACAGTTAGGGGAAGGTGATGCAATGGCAGGCAACAGAATCAGAGACCACACCTACTCCACTTGTTAGGAGATCACATAAAGACCATCTGCATATGGCTATAAATGTGTAGGGGGCCTAATTCTAGCCCCTGCACATTCCTTAGTTGATGATTCAGAAAGAGTGAGCCCCTGTGTGCTCGTTAGTTGACTCTGTAGGACTTCTTGTGGTGTCTTTTACACACACACACACACACACACACACACACACACACACACACACTCGATTTTAAAATTCAAATGGACCTAACAAATATATACAGAACCTTTCACACAAACACAAAAGAATATACCTGGTTCTCAGACCCTCACAGAACTTTCTCCAAAAATGACCATATAATTGATCACAAAGCAAGCCTGAAAAGATAGAAAAAATTGAAATAACCCCTTGCAACTTATCAGACCACCATGGACTAAAGCTGCCCTTCAACAACAAAAGAAACAACAGAAAACCTACAAACTCGTAGAAACTGAGTAACATTCTACTCAATAATCACTGGGTCATGGAAAAAATACCAAAAGAAATTAAAGACTTCCTAGAATTCAATGAAAATGGAGGCACAACATTCCCAAACTGACATGATACAAAGAATACACTTCTAGGTTGCAAATTCATAGCACTAAGTCCCTTCATAAAGAAATTAGAAGGTTCTTATATTTAAAAGTACACCTGAAAGCTCTAGAAAAAAAGAAGCAAACACACCCAAGAAAGGCAAAAGGCAGGAAATAAACTCAGGGATTCTATCAATGAGTTAGAAACAAAGAAAACAGTACAAAGCCTCAATGAAAACATGAGCTGTTTCTTTGAGAAAATCAAAAGATAGACAAAATCTTAGCCAAACTAGCTAAAATGGAGAGAGTCAGCATCAAAATTAACAAAATCAAAAATGAGAAGGCATAACAACAGACACTGAGGAACTTCATGGAATCATTACTTCAAAAGCCTGTACTCCACAAAATTGAAAAAGATAAAAAAGAAATGAATGATTCTCTAGATAGATACCCCTTACCAAAGTTAAAACAGGATCAGGTAAACTATCTAAATAGTTCTATATCTGCTGAGGAAACAGAAGCACTCATTAAAACTTTTCCAATCAAAATAGCCCAGATGGTTTTAGTGTATAGTTTCAAAAAGGAACTACAACAATACTACTAAAACTATTTCACAAAATAGAAGCAGAGGGAACACTGCCAAACTCATTCTATGAGGCCACACAGTCAGCCTGATCTCCCCCACCCCCCACCTCTCCCTCTCATGTCCTTGGCCTCGGCTTCTTTTTGACAGGTAATGTTTATAAGATATTCCCTCTATACTTCCTGAAGATTTAATGAATCTGATTTTTACATTGTTTTGAATTCTAAGTAAACCCTGTAGCTTCTCTTGCTTTGAGTTAACTTGAAAATCACTAAGCTTGGCTTTCTTGCAAGTGAACAACATAATATATATTCCCTGGCTTAGCTTTGCTATGGATATCTTCCTGGTTTGTGGATTATGATGATGGTGGTGGCCTGGGAACTTTTCATAGATGTTTGCTAAAAGCACAGACTCTGCAGTTGGGCCTGTGGATTGTTACAGTGTGATGAAGTGGGCATAAACTTGACACCTTAGCCTTTGTACTATATGTTTGTTCAGAGGCCATTTTGAAAACTATCATTTCTTTCTCTTGGAGCCTAGATTTGTGTTCTCAACCTAAATGGCTGTCTTCCTTCTTCTCATAGTTGTAATCCCACAATTTAACTTTCAGGTGAACAGTACAAGTCACTTTACCAAACATTGGCACTAAAAAATGTGCAAATATTATTCATCAACTTAAAACTATATTTCTTTAAATAAAATTGCATCTTCCCAAAGTTTCAGACTGCATTACACTTTTACTTTTTTCTCTTTATTAATTTTTTTGTTTTATCTAATTTTTTTCCTGGATTTATTGGTTTGATGGTTGATTGGGTAGTGTTGTTGGTTTGTTGGTTGGTTTGTTCGTTTTGAATGATACAGTTCCCTTATATATCACATGCTGGTTTATAACTCAGTATGTGGTTTTAAGGAGGGGCTTGAATTGATCATCTTTTTGCTTCAGACTCCCATCTGTGGGATTACAGTGTGTAATACAATATATACACCACAACTGGAAGTGTGTTTGTTCATTTGATCCACTTTATGTTTTTCTCACTATCGGCTCTTATGAATATAATGTAACCTGGTGTGATTATTCATTATTCATTCCAATAATGCTAACAAATCCAGATGCTGTTGCATTCAAGACCTACCTGGATACCAGGTAGGGCTAGAGGTATTATGGGTAACTCATTGACAAGTTGTATCATATACAAAATTAAAAGGAGGAATGTTTATATATAGCACAACATATGTAAAGTCGAATGTTTAATGCCTGATACACAAAGATTTGAAATTTATAAGTTATACCACTGTGACACTTACTTTTGTCAGCCATAAAAATTAAAAATTTAAACAGTGCAATAAAACTATGGTTTAAACAAAGAAGATAATTTCCTTGGAGCTCTGGTTTCCACAAGTATATCATCAAGTATGGCTTCTGTGTCGGGTCTTCTGAGGTTTCCTCTTTCTTTGGATTACAGACATCTGTGCTTTTGCTGTTCTCATCTGGCTCTTCCTATGTGTATGTCCATTTTTAATGGATATGTGTCCCCATTTTCTTTCTGTATAAGGACACTAGTCAGATTGGTTTAGGGATAACCTTAATATTCCAAATTTATTTAAACTAATCACATTATTTAGAGCCTAGTACTGTTACAGCCAGTCCACTGTTCTAGGGAATAGGACACCAACAAAAGCTTCTTCATGATAATCACTCATCTATAAAGAAAGTGAAGACAGACAGGAACTGCACTGAGACAGAACCATCAGGATTAGTAAGACTTGATGTGTTTCATGTCACTAAGAGACAAAAGGAGGCTGTCAACCTCATTGAAGTAGCATGAAATCACCTGCTGCTGAGAATTTCTACTTTATTCTTAAGAGAATCCATTTATATATGCACATGTATACTCCTGTTTTACAGATCGCTCAACAATATATCTTGTCTTCAGAAATAAAGCTTTTAATATTACACTACCTTGTGAATGAGTCTCAGATATACTAACCTAGCTTATATGACTTGTGGTTATCTTCATTCCCTTGGTATAACTGTTTTGCATTAAATGAGTAAATAAATAATAAATATGTAAGAATGGTACTATTTCTCCAACAAAATCCTCGCAAACTGTGTGTATATTCATGGATATTGGTCCTTGTCTGGCATGGAAAGATACTACATCCATTCCCTATAGAACAAAAACATGTGCTTCCTTAGCTGTTTTTAAATATGCCCGTGGGATTTCTCTCCATATGCATATGTTATTTGTGACAAATTATATTTGCATTCTATATTACAGTTTGAATGGCCTTCACAACTATAATGTTAAATACAATTGTCATAAATATATATAATTATTAAATAGTCCTGAATTAACTCTAATTTGTATTATATTAAAACAAATTCTCTAGAAATCAATAGTAATGACAGTGACAGCAACAGTTATGATCAGCTGCTAACACATATACTAGCAAAGGCAGTTCTCTTGGAACTTCCAGCAGGTCATCATTAACACAGAAGTTGTAAACATACAGTAGTGGTACATTCCTATAATCTCAGTCCTCAAGAGACAAAGTTAAGAAAAATATTAATTTCATGGCCATACTAGGCTACACCATACAATTCTTTCTCAAGGGAAAAAAAGTATAATGTTTATACATACTTCTTTGCTTGCAAACATACATTGCAGTAAGTCATTGGTCTATTACCAGGCCTCTGGCTTCTGCATTTCTATCAATACTTGAACCTCTCTGGGACTCCTTTTAGATATTCTACTATTGCCTTGTATCAGGGCGATCCTGTAGTTTTGGATCTGTAGAACTGGTCCCCTAATGTACCCCAGCAGGAAGATGTTGAGGTGTTGGATGTGAGCATGAAAGATATCTCAGCTGATCAAACATCAGGCTTTCCTGCACCCCTACAACTGGGGCCAGCTCTCCTGGATTCACAATACATCAACTCCTCTTTACCAAACTGACTTACGCCTATAGAGAAAAGACTAGACTGAAAAGGACATTTCCCATCCATACTTCAGTCTTTGGAGAAACTGGAAAGCTTTAAAATAAAATCTCCTAAAAATCTTCCCAGCATATTATTAACTGAATTATTGAGTTACTTTTTCTAAAACTTCTGAAATCAGTATCTCAGTGGCACAGAGACATAAAACTTCTAGAGGTATTCTAAGCAAGACCTCATAATTGTGCTTTTGATGTAGCTTAGTAGAAGAGCCAAGCATGCAACAGAACCTGAGTCTCCAAAGTCACACTGGCAAAAATAGAAAATAAAATGTGTATTTTTTTAGTCTCATGATCCTACCATTTCTGAGAATATAATCCAGTGTTTTGTATTTAAATAG
This sequence comes from Mus caroli, assembly GCF_978045245.1. Classification (NCBI taxonomy): domain Eukaryota; kingdom Metazoa; phylum Chordata; class Mammalia; order Rodentia; family Muridae; genus Mus; species Mus caroli. The sequence goes on along the minus strand of NW_028227266.1, from coordinate 35,271,399 downwards.
TTGTGATTTTTAAGGCTAGCCACAAAAAAAAAAAAAGGAAAATGTGTTTGATCAGTTTTCAATAGTGAAAAAATATATAAATGGTTTTGAGAAATTAGAAAAGAAACTTTTCTTTGTAGTGGAAAGGATATTTATTTTCTTTACCTCTGAACTTTCCCATACAATTAACTTAATTTTGCGTAATATTAACAATATTTGAAAACAAATTATTCTCATATTTTTTAATTGTTGCTCTTTTGGGGTTATTTTGTTTGTTTGTTTTTGTTTGGATGATTTGGTTGTTTTTTGTTTTTTGTATGTTTGTTTGTTTGCTATTGCTGATTTGAAAGGCTATGGTTCAAATCCAGTGTCTTGTGCTTGTAAGCAAATCCTCGGTCATTAAGCTATCTCTCCAATCCTCTCTCTAGCTGTATACCACACATGCTCTAAGATTTTCCTCTCATAGCAAACACAGATTCTACTTAAATAAAAATGCTTCTCTTCAAAGTTTTTCTAAGAGCAATATGGACATCCTTATTCCTTATACTGTAGATGAAAGGATTCAACATTGGGCCCACAATGGTATAAAAAATGGTAGATACTTTATCTTCATCCTCTGATGCACTAGAAGGCTTAAGATACATGAAGGCTGCAGCTCCAAAGAAAAGAGAAACAGCAATCATATGGGAGCCACAGGTACTGAAGGCTTTTGACCTACCTTCTGCAGAATGGATGCTGAGGATGTTGGAAAGGATCAAGGTATAAGAAATAAAGATAGTCAGAGTGGGCATTATTACATTAAAACCTACAACAATGTAAACCACCAGCTCATTGATGGAAGTGCTTGTGCAGGATAGCTTTAGAAGAGCATTTATTTCACACATGTAGTGATTGATGATGTTGCTATCACAGAAGATCAGGTGTACCATACTGGCAGTATGTGCCATAGCTTCCACAAACCCCATCACATACACCCCAACTGTCATCAAGAGGCAGACACGATGGGACATGGTGACCTGGTAAAGCAGGGGCTTACAGATGGCAGCATATCTGTCATAAGCCATTGCTGTCAAAATGTTGCATTCATCAATAACAAAGAAGCAAAAGAAAAAGAGTTGAGTCATGCACTCAGCATGAGAGATGGTGTTCTGCTTCACAAAACTCACCAGCATTTTGGGGGTTATGACAGTGGAGTAGCAGAGATCTGTGAAGGAAAGGTTAAAGAGAAAGTAGTACATAGGGGTTTGCAGGTGAGGATTCAACACAATCAAAACAATCAAGCCCAGGTTCCCCACCACGGAGAATATATATACTCCCAAGAAGAAGAAGAAGAGAGGCAGTTGGAGATCTGGCTGCTGTGTCAAGCCAAGCAGGATAAATTCTTTCACTGAAGAGTCATTTCCTAAAGCCATTCTTCCCCAATTCATATCTGTGAGAAGAGTAAATGTAATAACATTACAATAAAATCCAAGCCCTCTCCAACTTATTCCCTTCAATATATGACTAAGAATGAGAAAAGAAAGATAAAATCAAGCCAATCCTTTTCTGTGCCTGTGTTTTCTACATTCTATTGGAGCTGAAAGAAACTAGTGGGGAAACCCAAGTTACAGAAATAACCATAAATATACAGAAAGCTATTTCTTTAGGAATAATATGCAGGGCACCAATGACCCACTACAGGTACAAGAATAAAATGAAAAGAAAAAGAAACAGGCATATCAGAGGCTCACTGACTCTGTCAGAGGTGGTTTGGGAAAAAAAATAATAAAATAACCACATGCATGCATTCAATACTTACCTTTGTGAACACACTTCAGAAGTAACCTTACTGACCTTTTCACTCTGTCCTCACAGAGGGTCAAATACACATGACATTGAGGAGCTATACTGTTTATTGTCCAGAAAAATAATGTTCTTTTCTACTGTTACTACTTTTGACTTTCTGGTGATAAGAAAAAATAATTTTGGACTGGAAATCAAGAGCCCTCATTCTTCCTGATTAAGAAAAGCCATTGGTTGTAGATAATAATCTTTTATGTTTTCTCCAGATCAGAAGTTGGCAAATAGCATCTATTAATGTCATAAGAGTTGCCTGGTAATGGCCCAAGAGGGTTTTATGAGTCTGTAATTATAGAGATCTAATTAAAATTGGAAAAGCAGTGTTTCTCAGATATTTCCCCCAGAGATGAGCCTTTGTTGCTATAGTTCTTACAGACTTGTTCAATAATGATGATACTGGCTTATTGGATGTAGTAAGCATTGTTTTGTTTATTGTTTAAAAATTTTATAGATGTGTATATTGTGTTTTGGTCAAGTTCATCCCTAACTTCACCTCAATTTCTCCTCTATCCTCCTGTATCCCATCACAACATTGTCTTTCCTTTTCTCTCTATTTTCTTAAACCCACTGAATAATGTCAACATTTCCGGTAAGTATATGAATTTAGGCCCATCTATGTGAGTATAAGTAACTCCTCAGGGAAAAATTTTTTGACAAATACCATGTACTGAGTTAAATCAAGATGAGACAAACAATTTATATAAGCTTATACCCCTAGTAAAATAGATGAAAAAGAAAGTCATTCAGCATCTTCCTACAAAAGGTGGTGTTGGGGGAGGTAGAATTAACTCTACCAGACTTTCAAAGGAGAGCTAATACCAATGATCCTCAAATTATTCCAAAAATAGAAACAGAGGAAGAAACATTGAGAAATTTATTTCATGAGGCTACAGTCACACTGATTAACAAAACACACAAAGACTCAAGAAAGAGAGAGAATTAGAGTCCAATTTCCTCATGAATATTGATGCAAAAATACTCAGTAAAATACTTGTAAACCAAATCTAAGAACATATTAAAAATATTATCCAACATGATCAAGTAGGTTTCATCCCAGGAATGCAAGGATGGTTTAGTATGCATAAACTAATAAATATAATCCATCATATAAACAAACTGAAATAGAAAGAAAACCATAATCCTCTAACTAGATGGGAAAAAAGACCTTTAAAAGAATCCAACACTCCTTCTTGATAAAAATTCTGAAGAGATTAAGAATACAAAGGACATTCCTGAACATAATAAAGGCAATTTAGAACAAGCCAATGGTAATCATTAAATTATATGGAGACAAACTCAAAGCATTTTCACTAAAATCCACTAGAAAGAAGACCAGGTTATCCACTCTCTTAATATTTATTCAATATAGTACTTGAAGTTCTAGCTAGAGCAATAAGACAACTGAAGGACATCAAGAAGTTACAAAAGGAAAAAATTAAAGTATTCTTATTTGCAGTTGATGTAATAGTAAACATAAATGACCCTAAAAGCTCTGCTTGGAGAATTTCTACAGCTGATAAACACATTTAGCAAAATGGCTGGATATAATATTAACTCAAAAAAAAAAAAACCAGCAATTCTCCTATATACAAGTAACAAATGCTCTGAGCTAGAAATTAGAGAAACGGCACCTTCCACAATAACCTCGAATAATATAAAACATCTTGGAGTAACTCTAATTAACTAAATAGAGACATTGTGTGATTAAAAAAAAATCAAGCCTCTCCCTTTCCTGGGAGATGATGGGAGGGAGGGTGAGAGGGAAGGAGAGAGAAAGGGAGGGAGGAGGGAGCATATCATGGGAAGGATTCTTACTGAGCTCTTCCAGGACTTATAAGTTACATGTGATTACTATCTTAGCAGGGTCAAATCACATTGTTATAAATAGAAAACTCTCCACATATCTAAGTAGCTGTCTATGGTCCTGAGAAATTCCATTGTTTTCCAGGATCCAAAATGAGGTTAACTTACTTACAAAATAAGTGCAATGACTCATGTGAGCTCCAGTGGTAGAGAGACCTGCTCTCCATCCTATGTAAATATTAAAATTGAAATAATATAAAAGCTTAGTATGGAGATGCATGTCTGTAATCTCAATACTCAGAAGGCAGAGGATAGAGTGAGCATATCTTTAAGTCCAAAGCTAGCCTGGTCTACATAGGGAGTTCCATTTGAACCAGGCTAACTATGAACAAAGAGCCTCTGTCAGACAAACAAGCAAAAGAATATTAATGTTTACTAACACACAGCATGCACAAATTCACTGATTGCCCTACCCAGTATTTATCACATACTCTGTGAGAGTTCTTGAGAAAAAGTGAGAGTTCTACAATGTGTAAGAGTTATCCTGCAGCCCTCACTAAGCTTTTGGTTTTCAACACTTCCAGGTAGTATTTGGTAACTAATGTGTGCACTGGGAGGTGAAGTTATGTGTTGGATCATCTGGATGCTTCTGTTGAGAGCTATAATAAAAATCTTTTGTACAGTTTCATTTGGCTGTGTGTTTTAAAGAGCCATCTGAAATAAAAATGAGGTAAGTAGGGCTGCTTTAACAAAAACAATGGTTCACAACTTTCAGACTCTTTCTATGAATATGAAACTATTGATGAACTAAGTTCAATTTCTGCTATAAATTGAATTTTGTATTAGCCTTTTGGATAGCTTTTTCAGAAATTAAGCTAAGGATTTCTAGATTATTTTGTGTGAGCAAATTTTTATGTCACTAGTAAATACTTTTAAAACTTTTCAAAACTTTGAAGAAATAAATTGAAGAAAGTATCAGAAGATGGAAAGACCTTCCACCCTTATGGATCAGTATACTTAACATAGTGAAAATAACCATCTTGTCAAAAGCAATCTACAAAGTCAAAGCAATCCCCATTAAAGTTCTAATACATTTTTTTAACAGATTGTGAAAAGACAATTCCCAATTTCAAATATAGAGCAAAAACCAGAATAGCTAAAAGTGTCTTCAACAATAAAAGAACACCTTGAAGTGCCACCCTTTCGTGTTTCAAGTTTTACTGAAGAGTTATATAATAAAAACAACATGAAATTGGAAGAAAAATTATATTAATATATTATCAGTATATTAATCAGTGTAATAAAAATGAAGACCCAGACATAAATCTGCAAACTTATGGACACCCGATTTTTTTATAAAGAGGGAAATACACCTGGAAAAAAGAAAATATAGTGAGCAAATAATGCTTGTCAAACCAGATATCTTCATACAAAATGTTGCAAATAGATCCATACTAACAATGCTGCAGAAAACTTAAGTCCAAGCAGGTCAAGGACCTCAAGATTAAACCAGATACAGTAAACCTGGTAGAAGAGAAAATGGGGGATAACTTTGAATGCATTGGCACAGGAAATGACTTTCTGAACAGAACATCCATAGTATGGGCACTAAGATCAACAATTAATTAATCAATGAAATCCCATGAAACTGAAAAGCTCTGTAAGGCAGCAGGACAAAATGGCAGCCACAGAATGGTAAAACACTTTTATCAATTCTGTATCTGAGAGAGGATTAATATTAAAAATATACAAAGAATTTAAGAAATCAGGTATCAGAAACACAAATAATCTAATTTTAAAGTGTGGAGCAGATCAAAATAGAGAATTCTCAATAGAGTAATCTCAAATGGCTGAGAAACATTTAAAGAAATGTGCAATGTCCTTAATAATCAGAAAAAATGGAAATCAAAACTACATTGAGATTTAATGTTGTGCCTGGTAGAGTGACCAAGATCAATAAAACAAGTTACAGCTCATGCTTATGGGACTGTAGAGCAAAGGAAATACTCTTCCATTCCTGGTGTGAATGCAAACATGTACAGCCACTATGGAAATCAATCATATAATGGTCTTCATAAAATTAGGAATCTTTCTCCCTCAAGAAACGACTATACTACTCTTGTTCAAATATAACACCCAAAGAACACTTCATCCTACCCCACGAACACTTGCTCAACCATGTTCATTGCATCTTTATTCATAATAGTCAGAAACAGGAGACAATCTATATGTCACTCAACAGAAGAATGGACAATGAAATGTAGCACATTTACACAATGGAGTATTACATAGATGTTAAAAAAAATTACATTGTGAAATTTGTAGGTAAATGATGAAACTAAAAATAAATAAATAAAACTGAGTTGGCTAGCCTAGAACAGAGAAAGAAATATATTTATTCACTTTTAAATGGTTATTAGTCATTAAGTAAATGATAAGCAAACTATACTCCATAGATGGGTTAGTTAAAGAGGAGGTTTCTAGAATGGAGGCATGGATATCCTTAGGAAAGGGAAATGGAATAGATTTTGTGGGTGCACAGAAGCAGGAATGATAGCTTGGGAGGGATGGGGTGGAGGAAGAAAGGGCAGGGAGACATGGCTGTAATTAGGAAGCACTTTTTGGTGCTATGGAAACCTAACTCAGTAGAAAATTCCTGGAATCTGTGAGGGTGATCCTGGTGAGGACTCTTAGTCACAAAGTTTATGGAGTCTCAACTGGCCATGTCTTCTAGCCAGGCAAGGCTTTTAGTGTCAAGACTGCATTGTATTTGGTTAAGTTGTTGGACAAATAGTTTCCATGGAGATTCCCAAACAACAGAGACTGATGCTAGAACAAAGACTTGCTTTTGGCAAACTGACATCAGATCCCCACTGTCAAGGATGACAACTCATTGAACATGAAGAATTCGAACTAGTGCCTACAGGAACCTGAAGTCCATGGCTCTTTTCATAAGAGAAGGTACTTGGAAAGCTACCGAAAGAGCAATAACTATGGGCACCACCCTAGCCACAAAAAATTTGACCTACAACCTGTCCTGCTTTCAAAATATGCTAGGGCAATGATGGCAGAGAACTTGTGGGAATAACCAATCAATGTTTGCTTTGAGTGAAGGCATACTCCACATAAGGGAGCCTATTCTCAATACTGTTTGGGAGACCAAGAATCAGATACTGCATAACCCAAAGCCCTAGAGTAAAACCAAATAATAATAATAATATAATAATAATAATAATAATAATAATAATAATAATAATAATAGAAAGAAAAAGAGAAAAGAAAAGCTAACCTAAAATAAATAAATAAATGAATAAATATTCCTGATAATGTTTTTCTATGCTCATAGGTTAATGCTTTGACCAGTCCTAATCAAAGAGGCTTCTTCCATTAGCATATGAGAGTGATACAGAGACCCACAGCCAGATATTATGCAGAAAGTGAGTCTAGATTGAAGGTCTCCATCAAATCCTTCCCCTCAGAGTATACAGAATCCCACGAAAGCAAAGGCAAAAAGATGGTAAGAGTCAGAAGATTGGGGGACACCAGAAGTATACAACCCTCTGCCTCAACTAAGCAAGATGAATATGAGCTTCCAGAGACTGAAGCAGCAAGCACAGAACCTACATGAGTCCACACAAGGTCCTCTGAGTTTAGATTATAGCTACTAGTTTAGTATTTTTATTGGACTCCTGATTATGAGAACTGACTCTCTGAGTCTTTTACCTGTTCTTGGGACTCTTCCTCCTGTTGTGTTTCTGTGTCCAACTTTAATATGAAAGTTTTGCTCCATCATATTATATTTTATTTTGTCATACTTAGTGGTTATCTTTTAGATGACTCTTTTCTAATGAGAGACAGAAAAATAGTTGATTTGTAGGTAAGGGACAGGAGGTGAGAAGAAACTGGGAGGAATTGGATGAATGGATGGGAAATTGTAGTAAATAAGTTTTTAAAAAATAATGCCAACACGAAGTTTCTTTCTGCCTTAAACCATTCCTGTTCCCAGATGAAACACACACATACAACCTTTATATTTGAATATGCCTTAAGCACCACAATAGCTGAGCAACTGCCTACCCTCCATGCTGTTAGAATCTACCTTTCTATTGTTAACTCAAGTTATTACTTCCTATGTTTCATCTGGTCTGCTCTTTGCTCCAATTGGCCAACACACATGGCCAAGTTTTTGGTGGCTCTGCTAACCCACGGTGACTCTTCTTTCTCCTCTCCTACACAGTCTTCTATGTCATGAATGCCTCTTCCTCTCCTCTTCCCTGCTCTTTCTTCTGAGCCTGCCAAAACTCAAGCTTACCTACTTCTCTTCTACCCAGCTATTTGCTGTTGGCATGTTTATTCATCAATCACAATGAATTGGAAGCAGGGTCACTCAGTGTCTCTCTTATCTTTGTAGCAAACAGACATGGAGACCCCAAATTAGCATTACAATACAAACAGTAGTAGGCCAACCCACTACAGGAAATTGTAATCAGAATATATTATAGGAGAAAAGAATCTATTTTCAAATTAAAAAAAATCTAAAAACAAAACAAAACAAAAGAGGGGGGAGGACATTATGCCAACTTCCCTTATTCTCTTTTTCCTGGGACTTTTATCTGGCTTGAATTTGCTCAGGTCCTGTACATACTGTCATACTATCTGTAAGTTTATAAGTCCATCATCCCTGGAAAAAATCATGGTGGGTATATTTTTCCCAGTAACAAGCAGCTAATTTCATAAATTTTATTTATCATGGTTATTTTCAGTATTTTGAATGCCTCTTAAGAATCAACTAGGGCACTCAGGAGGCAGAGGAAGCAGGATTTCTGAGTTCGAGGCCAGCCTGGTCTACAAAGTGAGTTCCAGGACAGCCAGGGCTATACAGAGAAACTCTGTCTCAAAAAAAAAAAAAAAAAAAAAAAGAGAGAGAGAGAGAGAATCAATAAGGGTAGGTGTGACATTGAAGGTCCACTACCTAGGAAGAGGTGGAGGCAGGAGGATAACTAATTCAAGGCCTGTCTAAGTTGCATACTGTCTCAATGAAAATTAGAATCGGTTTTCAACTATGCATACTTTACAATAATAGACACAGACAACTTCTCCCCCTTTAGGCATTTGTTAGTTGCCTGTAGATCATGTCTGGGATTAAGACCTGGTGAATACCCCCAACCTGATATTAGCATGTCTCTTGATATTGTCCTTGTTGAGGGCATGCTAGGAGACCATGTTGGTGAAAATTCATGGATGTAGATTCGGACAATTCTAGATGAAATATCACAACAAATTCCCTGTTTCCCTGGCTGTTATAGTCTTTTCACTACCTCTTCTTCAATGATCGCTTAGACTTAGTTGAAACTGGGCTCCACAACTCTGAATTTTGATTACTTATTTATTTTTGTAATGTTTCCAACTGCTGCAAAGAGAAATTTTTCTGATACAGAATGAGAACTACATTTATCAGAGAGTATAAGGACAAGTATTTGGGACATAGTTAGAATTTACAAATTGGTTATTCATGATCAGCCCTGAAAACATATACATCAAGGTAACATTTTACACACTGAGTAGGATGAGTGTGTGTGTGTGTGTGTGTGTGTGTGTGTGTGTGTGTGTGTGTGTGTGTGTGTGCATAACAAAAATTAAAGACAAAGGGGCCAGTCTCTACTTGCCAGCCTTCAGAGCAAACCCACAAATGAAGAGTTCCAACCTGTGCCTTCTAGATTCCATTTTCCTTGGCCACAAATTATTCTGCATCCTTGGAGGCCTTCTATTTCTAGGGACAGCCAGTTTAGTTACTCAAGCCTCATACCCCAGTCTTGGCAAACTCCAAATCCTTGAGATCAGACCTGTCTTCTCTGTATCCCATTTTCTGGTCCATATCTCAAACCATACTAGATACCTACAGCAATCAGAGTCTCACCAGGTGAGACTCCTATCTGAATCCCTGCCTGCTGGCCCCTCTAGAAAACTCCTGCATCAGGGAGCTCTGCCCTGCCCCCTCTGCACACCATCTCCCAAGCCACAACTCTTTCTACATACCAGGAGGTCTACTGTTCCCCAGGACAAACAGAGGCCTGCAATAATCAGCAACCACTCCTATGTGAATTCTTGCAGGCCTGCCTTTGCCCAGCACAACAAGCAGCCTAAAGTCATCAAGGTCTATCAGCTCTGCCTGCATCACTGGAAGCCTTCTGTCACCAGGGACAAGCAGCTCTACCTGAAATTCTAGAGGCCTACTGAAATACTGAACTACCTGTGCTACCTAAAAACATGGTGATCTTCTTCTGTCAGGGACTATCAAGCCTGCCAGTACTCAGGACAGCCCAAGGGCTAAAGGCCAGTGTAAGAACACAATCAATAAAAGCCAGGACAATATGGTAGCACCAGAACCCAGTTATCCTATATCCTATTACAGCAAGCCCTGAATATATCAACACACACTTGAATCACAAGAAAATGACCTTAAGTCTAATGTTCTGAAAATTATAGAGAATATTAAAAAAGAAATAAATAAATCCTTTAAAGTAATACAGGAAGATACAACCAAATAGGTAGAGTCCTTTAAAGAGGAAACAAATAAACATAAAGAAATATAGAAAAATACAATCAAACCAGTAAAAGAAATGAATAAAACTGTTCAAGTCCTGAAAGTGGAAATAGAAGCAATAAAGAAAAGACAAACTGAGGCAATTCTGGAGATGGAAAATCTAGGAAAGAGAACAGAAAATAGATACAAAATCATCACCAACAGAAAACAAAAGATGGAAGACAGAATCTAAGGCATAGAAGATATAATAAAAAAAATTATACATTAGTCAAAGAAAATGCTAAAGCTAAAAAGTTTCTAACACAAAGCATACAGGAAATTTGGAACACAATGAAAATACCAAACCTAGAACAGTAGGAAGAGAATAAGAAGACTTCCCACTCAAGGGCTTAGAAAATATCCTTAACAAAATGATAGAAAATGTCAGCAACCTAAAGAAAATGTCACCTGTAAACATGCAAGAAGCTTACAGAATAGCTTACAAAATAGAAAATTCCCCAACCATGTAATAGTCAAAACACAAAGTGCATAGAGAAAAGAAAGAATATTAAAAGTCACAGGGCATAAAGGCCAAGTAACATATAAAGGCAGGCTTATGAGGATTACACCAAACTTCTCAACAGAGACTTTAAAAACCAGAAGGGCCTGAGCAGATGTCTTACAATCTCTAAGAGATCACAGATGCCAGCCCAGATTGCTACACCTAGCAAAACACTGAATCACCACAGAAAGGTAAACAAGATGTTCCATGACAAAACCAAGTCTAATCAATAAATTTTCAATAATCTAGCCCTATATGTAATACTAAAAGGAAAATTCCAACATAAGGAGGGTGATCAAAGCCAAGAAAGCACAAGAAATAGAAAATTCCACACCAGCAAAACAAAAAAGAGAATCTCTCTCTCTCTCTCTCTCTCTCTCTCCCTCTCCCTCTCCCTCTCCCTCTCCCTCTCCCTCTCCCTCTCCCTCTCTCTCTCTCTCTCTCTCTCTCTCTCTCTCTCTCTCCCTCTCCCTCTCCCTCTCCCTCTCCCTCTCCCTCTCCCTCTCCCTCTCCCTCTCCCTCTCCCTCTCCCTCTCCCTCTCCCTCTCCCTCTCCCTCTCCCCCTCCCCTCCCCCCCCTCTCTCTCTCTGTCTCTCTCTCTCTCTGTCTCTCTCTCTGTGTGTCTCTCTCTGTATCTCTGTGACTCTCTCTCTCTCTCTCTCTCTCTCTCTCTCTCTCTCTCTGTGTGTGTGTGAGTGTGTGTGTGTGTCTGCCTGTCTGTCTCGCTCTGTGTGTCTCTCTCTGAATCTCTGTGACTCTCTCTCTCTCTCTCTCTCTCTCTCTCTCTCTCTCTCTCTCTCTCTCTCACACACACACACACACACACACACACACACACACACACAACACACACACACACACACATACAGTACCACTACCAACATCAAAATAACAAGAAGTAATAATCATTGGTCATTAATATCTCCCAACATCAATGGACTCAATTCCCCAACAAAAATCCATAGATTCATAAAAAGGATGCATTCGGGGAACACTTTGCCTGAGCAACAACAGCAGACATCTTGGTTCCAGGACCCCACCGAGTATATTCTGCACAGCTCCAGAGATTACCAGATGGCGAAGGGCAAACGTAAGAATCCTACTAACAGAAATCAAGACCACTCACCTTCATCAGAACACAGCATTCCCACCCCACCTAGTCCTGGGCACCCCAACACAACCGAAAAGCTAGAGCCGGATTTAAAAGCATATCTCATGATGATGGTAGAGGACATCAAGAAGGACGTTAATAACTCACTTAAAGAAATACAGGAGAACATTCCTAAAGAGTTACAAGCCCTTAAAGAAAAACAGGAAAACACAACCAAACAGGTAGAAGTCCTCAAAGAAAAACAGGAAAACACATCCAAACAGGTGATGGAAATGAACAAAACCATATTAGACCTAAAAGTGAAGTAGACACAATAAAGAAAACACAAAGTGAGGCAATGCTGGGGATAGAAACCCTAGGAAAGAAATCTGGAACCATAGATTCGAGCATCAGCAACAAAATACAAGAGATGGAAGAGAGAATCTCAGGTACAGAAGGGTCCATACAGAACATCAGCACAACAATCAAAGAAAATACAAAACGCAAAAGGATCCTAACTCAAAACATCCAGGAAATCCAGGACACAATCAGAAGACCAAACCTACGGATAATAGGAGTAGATGAGAATGAAGATTTGCAACTCAAAGGACCGGCAAATATCTTCAACAAAATTATAGAAGAAAACTTCCCAAACCTAAAGAAAGAGATGCCTATGAACAAACAAGAAGCCTTCAGAACTCCAAATAGACTGGACCAGAAAAGAAATTCCTCCCGACACATAATAATCAGAACAACAAATGCACTAAATAAAAATAGAATACTAAAAGCAGTAAGGGAAAAAGGTCACGTAACATACAAAGGCAAGCCTATCAGAATTACACCAGATTTTTCACCAGAGACTATGAAAGCCAGAAGGGCCTGGACAGATGTTATACAGACACTAAGAGAACACAAATTCCAGCCCAGGCTACTATACCCAGCCAAACTCTCAATTACCATAGATGGAGAAACCAAAGTATTCCATGACAAAAACAAATTCACACATTATATTTCCACAAATCCAGCACTTCAAAGGATAATAACAGAAAAAAACCAATACAAGGACAGAAACTACGTCCTAGAAAAAGCAAGAAGGTAATCCTTCAACAAACCTAAAAGAAGACAGCCACAAGAACATAATGCCAACTCTAACAACAAAAATAAAAGGAAGCAACAATTACTTTTCCTTAATATCTCTTAATATCTCTTAATATCAATGGACTCAACTCCCCAATAAAAAGACATAGACTAACAGACTGGCTACACAAACAGGATCCAACATTGTGCTGCTTACAGGAAACTCATCTCAGAGAAAAAGATAGACACTACCTCAGAATGAAAGGCTGGAAAACATTTTCTAAGCAAATGGTAGGAAGAAACAAGCTGGAGTAGCCATCCTAATATATAATAAAATCGACTTCCAACCCAAAGTCATCAAAAAAGACAAGGAAGGGCACTTCATACTCATCAAAGGTAAAATCCTCCAAGAGGAACTATCAATTCTGAATATCTATGCTCCAAATACAAGGGCAGCCACATTCATTAAAGAAACTTTAGTAAAGCTCAAAGTACACATTGCACCTCACACAATAATAGTGGGAGACTTCAGCATACCACTTTCACCAATGGACAGATCATGGAAACAGAAACTAAACAGGGACACAGTGAAACTAACAGAGGTTATGAAACAAATGGATCTGACAGATATCTACAGAATATTTTATCCTAAAACAAAAGGATATACCTTCTTCTCAGCACCTCATGGTACCTTCTCCAAAATTGACCACATAATTGGTCACAAAACAGGCCTCAACAGATACGAAAATATTGAAATTGTCCCATGCATCCTATCAGATCAACATGGACTAAGGCTGATCTTCAATAACAAAATAAATAATAGAAAGCCAACACACAAGTGGAAACTAAACAACACTCTTCTCAATGATACCTTGGTCAAGGAAGGAATAAAGAAAGAAATTAAGGACTTTTTGGAGTTTAATGAAAATGAAGACACAACATGCCCAAACTTATGGGACACAATGAAAGCATTTCTAAGAGGAAAACTCATAGCTCTGAGTGCCTCCAAAAAGAAACTAGAGAGAGCACACATTAGCAGCTTGACAACAAACCTGAAAGCTCTAGAACAAAAAGAAGCAAATTCACCTAAGAGGAGTAGACAGCAGGAAATAATCAAACTCAGGGGTGAAATCAACCAAGTGGAAACAAGAAGAACTATTCAAAGAATCAACCAATCAAGGAGCTGGTTCTTTGAGAAAATCAACAAGATAGATAAACCCTTAGCCAGACTCACTAGAGGGCACAGGGAAAGTATTCTAATTAACAAAATCAGAAATGAAAAGGGAGACATAACAACAGATCCTGAAGAAATCCAAAACACCATCAGATCCTTCTACAAAAGGCTATACCCAACAAAACTTGAGAACCTGGATAAAATGGACAAGTTTCTAGAGAGATACCAGGTACCAAAGTTAAATCAAGATCAGGTTAATGATCTAAACGGTCCCATATCCCCTAAAGAAATAGAAGCAGTCATTAATAGTTTCCCAACCAAAAAAAGCCCAGGACCAGATGGGTTTAGTGTAGAGTTCTATCAGACCTTCAAAGAACATCTAATCCCAGTTCTTCACAAACTATTCCACAAAATAGAAACAGAAGGTATTCTACCCAACTCATTCTATGAAGCCACAATTACTCTGATACCTAAATCACAAAAAGAACCAACAAAGATAGAGAACTTCAGACCAATTTCCCTTATGAATATCGATGTAAAAATCCTCAATAAAGTTCTCGCTAACCGAATCCAAGAACACATTAAAAAAATCATCCACCCTGACCAGGTAGGTTTCATCGCAGGGATGCAAGGATGGTTCAATATACGGAAATCCATCAACGTAATCCAGTATATAAACAAACTCAAAGACAAAAACCACATGATCATCTCGTTAGATTCGGAAAAAGCATTCGACAAGATCCACCACCCATTCATGATAAATGTCTTAGAAAGATCAGGAATTCAAGGCCCACACCTAAACATGATAAAAACAATCTACAGCAAACCAGTAGCCAACATAGAAGTAAATGGTGAGAAGCTGGAAGAAATCCCACTAAAATCAGGGACTAGACAAGGCTGTCCACTCTCTCCCTACCTATTCAACATTGTACTTGAAGTCCTAGCCAGAGCAATTAGACAACACAAGGAGATCAAGGGGATACAAATTGGAAAAGAAGACGTCAAAATATCACTCTTTGCAGATGATATGATAGTATATAAAAGTGACCCTAAATATTCCACCAGAGAACTCCTAAGCCTGATGAACAGCTTCACTGAGTAGCTGGATATAAAATTAACTCAAGCAAGTCAATGGCCTTTCTGTACACAAAGGATAAAAAGGCTGAGAAAGAAATTAGGGAAACAACTCTTTTCTCAATAGTCACAAACAATATAAAATACCTTGGCGTTACTCTAACTAAGGAAGTGAAAGATCTGTATGACAAGAACTTCAAGTCTCTGAAGAACGAAATTAAAGATCTCAGAAGATGGAAAGATCTCCCATGCTCATGGATTGGCAGGATCAACATTGTAAAAATGGCTATCATGCCAAAAGCAATCTACAGATTCAGTGCAATCCCCATCAAAATTCCAACTCAATTCTTCAAGGAATTAGAAGGGGCAATTTGGTAATTCATCTGGAACAACAAAAAACCTAGGATAGCAAAAACTCTTCTCAAGGATAAAAGAACCTCTGGTGCAATCACCATGCCTGACCTAAAGCAGTACTACAGAGCAATTGTGATAAAAACTGCATGGTACTGGTATAAAGACAGACAAGTAAACCAATGGAACAAAATTGAAGACCCTGAGATGAACCCACACTCCTATGGTCACTTGATCTTTGACAAGGGAGCAAAAACCATCCAGTGGAAAAATGACAGCATTTTCAACAAATGGTATTGGCACAACTGGCGGTTATCATGTAGAAGAATGAGAATTGATCCATTCCTATCTCCTTGTACTAAGGTCAAATCTAAGTGGATCAAGGAACTTCACATAAAACCAGAGACACTGAAACTTATAGAGGAGAAAGTGGGGAAAAGCCTCGAAGATATGGGTACAGGGGGAAAATTCCTGAATAGAACAGCAAAGGCTTGTGCTGTAAGATCGAGAATCGATAAATGGGACCTCATAAAGTTGCAAAGCTTCTGAAAGGCAAAAGACACCGTCATTAAGACAAAAAGACCACCAACAGATTGGTAAAGGATCTTTACCTATCCTAAATCATATAGGGGACTAATAACCAATATATATGAAGAACTCAAGAAGGTGGACTCCAGAAAATCAACTAACCCCATTAAAAAATGGGGCTCAGAACTGAACAAAAAATTCTCACCTGAGGAATACTGAATGGCAGAGAAGCACCTGAAAAAATGTTCAACTTCCTTAATCATCAGGAAAATGCAAATCAAAACAACCCTGAGATTCCACCTCACACCAGTCAGAATGACTAAGATCAAAAATTCAGGTGACAGCAGATGCTGGCGAGGATGTGGAGAAAGAGGAACACTCCTTCATTGTTGGTGGAATTGCAAGCTTGTACAACCACTCTGGAAATCAGTTTGGCGGTTCCTCAGAAAATTGGACATAATACCACCAGAGGATCCAGCAATACCTCTCCTGGGCATATATCCAGAAGATATGCCAACTGGTAAGAAGGACACATGCTCCACTATGTTCATAGCAGCCTTATTTATAATAGCCAGAAGCTGGAAATAACCCAGATGCCCCTCAACAGAGGAATGGATACAGAAAATGTGGTACATTTACACAATGGAGTACTACTCAGCTATTAAAAGGAATGAATTTATGAAATTCCTAGGCAAATGGATAGACCTGTAGGGCATCATCCTGAGCCCTCCAATCACAATGGAACTCACACAATATGTACTCACTGATAAGTGGATATTAGTCCAGAAACTTAGGATACCCAAGATATACGATACAATTTGTTAAACGCATTAAACTCAAGAAGAACGAAGACCAAAGTGTGGACACTGTACCCCTTCTTAGAATTGGGAACAAAACACCCATGGAAAGAGTTACAAAGATAATGTTTGGAGCTGTGACGAAAGGTTGGACCATCTAGAGACTGCCATACCCAGGGATCCACCCCATAATCAGCTTCCAAACGCTGACACCATTGCATACACTAGCAAAATTTTGCTGAAAGTCCCATATATCGCTGTCTCTTGTGAGACTATGCCAGGGCCTAGCAAACACAGAAGTGGATGCTCACAGTCAACTATTGGATGGATCACAGGGCCCCCAATGGAGGAGTTAGAGAAAGTACCCAAGGAGCTAAAGGGATCTGCAACCCTATAGGTGGAACAACATTATGAACTAACCAGTACCCTGGAGCTCTTGGCTCTAGCTGCATATGTATCAAAAGATGGCCTAGTTGGCCATCACTGGAAAGAGAGGCCGATTGGACACACAAACTTTACATGCCCCAGTACAGGGGAACCTCAGGGCCTAAAAAATGGGAGTGGATGTGTAGGGAAATGGGGGGGAGGTTATGGGGGACTTTTGGGATAGCATTGGAAATGTAATTGAGGAAAATACGTAATAAAAATAATAAATAAAACAAGAATCAAACAGAACGGCCATAAGTCAAATAAATGGTTCAGAAGGAAAAAAAAAAATGTTACCACAAAAAAAAAAAAAAAAAAAAAAAAAAAAAAGGATCCATTCTTCTAGTGTATACAAGAAACATACCTAAGGGACAAAGATAGGCATTCCCTCCGAGTAAAATTCCCTCTGAGTAAAGGGCTGGAAAAGGGTTTTCCCAGCAAATGGACCCAGGAAACAAGTTGGAGTCACCATTTTGATGTCTAGCAAGTAAAACTTTCAAGAGATATGAAAAGACACATAATACTCATCAAAGGAAAAACAATCTTGAAGATGACTTCTCAATTCTGAACATCTGTCTATTCCCCAAATGCAAAGGCACCCACATTCATAAAAGAAACATTACTAAAGCTTAACCACACACTGAACTCTACATGTAAATAGTGAATAACTTCAACACCCCGCTCTCACCGATTGACAGGTCATCAAGATAAAAATTAAACTGAGAAATAATTATATTAACAAGTTATGAATCAAATGGATCTAATAGATAACTACAAAACATTCCACCCCAAAACAAAAGATTATAGCCTCTTCTTCTCAGAACCTTATTTATCCTTCTCCAAATTAGACTGTATACTTGGTCACAAAGCAAGATTCAATAAATACAAGAAAATTGAAATAATTCTTTGTATCCTATCAAACCACCATGGATTAAAACTAGAATCTACCAAAAACATAAACAATAGAAAGCCTACACACTCATAGAAATGGAATACCTCTACTCCACAATCACAGGGAAGAAAGAAAGAAAGAAATTAAAGACTTAATTCAGTGGAAATGAGAACATAACATACCCAAACCTATCAGACATAAACCAGTGCTATGAGGAAATTTCATAGTACTAAGTGCCTTCATAAAGAAATTAGAGGCTTCTCTTACTAATGATTTAAAGGTATACCTGATGCTCTTGGGGGGGGGGAGAAACAGAGGGAGAGAGAGAGAGAGACAGAGACAGAGAGAGAGACAGAGAGAGACAGAGAGCAACAAAGGCAAAAGGATTGGGCAGTAGGAAATAATCAAGTTCAGTGCTGAAATCAATTAGAAACAAAGGGAAAAATACAAAGGATCAATAAAACCAAGAAATGGTTCTTTGAGAAAAAGGTTGTCTACAGGTAGACAGACTCTTAAAAAAAGTAACTAAAAGGCAGAGAGGTAGCATGCCCATTAATAAAACCAGAAATGAAAAGATATACATAACAATAAACACTGAAGAAATTCAAAGAATCATTAGGTCTTACTTCAAAACCCTGTACCATACAAAATTGGAAAATCTAGACAAAATAGATTCTTTTCTGACCACAGTTAAATCAAGATCAGGTAGACTATCTAAATAGCCCTAAAACCCCTAAGGAAATAGAAGCACTCTTTAAAAGTCTCCCAACCAAGAAAAATAGGCCAGATGGTTTTATCATAGAATTCTATGAGACTTTCAAAGAAGAGCTAATGCACTACTCCTAAAAGTATCTCACAAGATAGAAAGGGAGCATTGCCAAACTTGTTCTATGAAACCACTGTCACCCTAATACCTAGATCACACAAAGATTCAACAAAGAAAATTTCAGACCAATTTCCCTCATGAATGTTGATACAAATATACACATTAAAATACAAACTGAATCCAAGAAAACATCAAAGACATTATCCATCATTATCAAGTAGGCCTGATATAGGGATGGTTGAGTATAATATGAAAATCCATCAACATAATCCAACATATCAACAAACTGAATGAAAAAGAACACATGATCTCATTAGATACAGAAAGAGCCTTTGACAAAATTCAACACTCCTTCGTGTTGAAAGGCTTGGAGAGATACAGAATACAAGGCTCATACCTAAACATGATAAAGGCAATATACAGAAAAAAATATATATAACAAACATGAAGTTGAAGGGAAAGGAACTTAAAGCAATTCCACTAAAATCAAGTACAAGACAAAGCTGTCTACTCTCTCCCTAACTTTTAAATATAGTACTTAAAGTACTAGCTACAGTAATAAAAGAACAAAAAAAGATCAAGGGGATACAGATTATAAAGAAAGAAATCAAAGGTTGCTACTTGCAGATGATATAATACTTTACATAAATGACCCTAAAAATTCTTCTAGAGAACTCCAACAGCTGGCAAACACTTTCAGCAAAGTGACTGGATGTAAAATTAACTCAAGAAGTTAGTAGCTCTCTGTTACATAAATGATAAACAGTCTGAGAAAGAAGTAAGACAAGAGAAGAAGAAAAAGAAGAAAAAGAAGAAGAAGAAGAAGAAGAAGAAGAAGAAGAAGAAGAAGAAGAAGGAGGAGGAGGAGGAGGAGGAGGAGGAGGAGGAGGAGGAGGAGGAGGAGGAGGAGGAGGAGAAGGAGAAGGAGAAGGAGAAGGAGGAGAAGGAGGAGAAGGAGGAGAAGGAGGAGAAGGAGAAGAAGGAGAAGAAGGAGAAGAAGGAGAAGAAGGAGAAGAAGAAGAAGAAGAAGGAGGAGGAGGAGGAGGAGGACGAGAAGAACAACAAGAAGAAGAAGTTAGACAAGTAACACCCTTCACAATAGCCACAAATGATATAAAATACCTTGGTGTAACTCTAACCAAGTAAGTGAAAGACATGTATGACAAGAACTTCACGTCTCTTCTAAAAGAAATTTAAGAAGATATCAGAAAATGGAAAGACCTCCCAAGCTCATGGATAGTAGGAATAACACAGTGAAAATGGCTATCTTACGAAAAACAATCTACAGATTCAGTGCACTCCACATCAAAATTCCAACACAATTCTTTGCAGGTACTGAAGGAAAAATTCCCATCTTCATATATAAAAACAAAAAAACTCAGGAGAGCAAAACAATCCTGTACAATAAAAGAACTTCAAGAGGGGTCACCATCCCTGACTTCAAGCTGTGCTACATAGCAATAGCAATAAAAACTGCATGATATTAGTACAAAAACAGACATTTTGATCAATAAAATGGAATCAAAGACCCAGAAATAAACCTGTACACCATAGATATTTGAGTTTTGACAAAGACGCCAAAACCATAAAATGGGGGGGAAAAAGATCTTCAAAAAATGGTGCTGGTCTAACTGTATGTAGAAGAATACAAATAGATTCATATTTATCACTTGGAAGAAAATTCAAATACAAATGAAAAAAAATGCAACATAATGCCAGATACACTAAATCTAATAGAAGAGAAAATTGGGAATAGCTTTGAATGCCTTGGTACAGGAAACAACTTCCTGAAGAGAAAAATATCAATAGCTCAAGCATGGAGGTAAGCAGTTAGCAAATGAAAACTCATGATACTAAAATGATTCTGTAAGGCAAAGAAAATCCATCAATAGGACAAAATGGCAGACTACAAGATGGAAAAGGATCTTCACCAACCATACATCCAGCAGAGGACTAATATCCAAAATATATAAAGAATTAAATAGGTTAGAGACCAACAAACCAAGTAACCCAATTAAAACATCAGGTACAGACACACCAAACCCTGATGTGCTATGGTGGATGCTGAGAAGTGCTTGCTGATGGAAACCTGATATGGCTGTCTCCTGAGAGGCTCTGCCAGAGACTGACAAATACAGAGGAGGGTGCTCTGGGAGACTACCCTCATAGAGGCAGGGGGACAGAGGATGGGATAGGGAGATTTCCAAAGGGAAGACCTGGATGGGGGAAACATTTGAAATGTAAAGAAAATATCCAATAAAAAATGGGGTACAGAGCTAAACAAAGAATTCTCAACAGAGAAATCTCCAATGACAAAGAAGCACTTAATGAAATGTTCAAGTCCTTAGGGAAATGAAAAGAAAAACTACTCAAAGATTCTACCTTCTACCAATCAAAATGGTTAAGACCAAAAGCTCAAGCAATAACACGTGCTAGTGAGGATGTGGAGCGAAGCAAACACTCCTCCATTGCTAGTAGGACTGAAAACTTCTACAAGCACTCTGGAAATTAATTTGGTGATTCCTCTTATACTTGGGAATACTTCTACTTCAAGAGCCAACTATAATACTCCTAGGCATATAACTATAGTATGTTCCACTATACCAAATGAACACTTGTTCAATTATGTTCAGAGCAACTTTATTCACAATAGCCAGAAACGATCCAGATGTTACTCAACAGATGAATAATGGATAAAAAACATGTGTTCCCTTTACACAATAGAATATTACTCAGCTATTAAAAACAGGGGCATCATGAAATTTGCAGGCAAATGAATGGAACTGGAAAATATCATGCTGAGTGAAATAACCAAGATTCAAAATGACATACATAGTTTGTACTCACTTATTGGTGGATATTAGCCACAAAGTACAAGATATCCACATTACAACCCACATTCCCAATGAAGCTAAATAACGAGGACCCAAAGGATGATCACTGAATCTAATCAGAAGAGGAAATAAAATAGTCATTGGAGGGTGGTAGAGGGAGGGATCTGTGTGGGAGAGGGGATGAAGAGGGGAGCAGAGATGAGCATCAAGTGTGTAGAGTACAGAAATCAGTGGAATTCATCAGAGTGGGAATCTCTAGTTTGTGCCAGAGACCTGGAATAAAGGAAGTTTTAGGGAGTCTTTGATGGTATCTCTAGCTGAGACTTCTAGCAGTGGGGTATATGGAGCTTAAAGTGGACACCTCTAGAAGCAAGCAGGACTCCCAGTGGAGGGATAAAGACACCAACCCACCCACAAAACCTTAATTCTATATTTCTCCTGCCTACAAGAAATGCAAGGACAAAGATGTAGCAAAGACTAAAGGAATGGCCAACCAATGCCTGGCCCAACTTGAGACACAAACTGTTGGGAGCAACCTTATTTGAACATTTACTGCCTTAAGTCTTGGCCTCTGATATGCCCCAGTACAGGGGAATGCTAGGGCCAAAAAATGGGAATGGGTGGGTAGGGAAGTGGGGGGGGGGAGGGTATTGGGAGAGCGTTGGAAATGTAATTGAGGAAAATACATAATAAAAAATTAAAAAAAAAAAGTCTTGGCCTCTGGGGTAAAGTACTAGCCCAGCTGAGTAAAAATAGACATAGATCCTGAAGTTAGCAGAAAACAAATAGCTATAAATCTTCTGGATAGGTGCCCAATAACCCATTCTGTTCTGATCTTCCTGCTGAACTGTTTACCCAGTCAATATCCTCTTCCTCAGAATAGGTGCATTACTCAGAGACAAAGCGACCCCCTCCCTTTCACTCCTCTTCCTGCTCCTATGAGTATATAACCTGTGTGGGAAAAATAAAAATTTGTCAGATTGATCATGAGACTTGCTGTCCATTCTTTGTGTTTCTCCCACCCCCCCAATTCTCTTCAAGGTGGCCCCTCAAGTCCCTGTTCGACTGTCCTGCAAGTTGGGACAACAAACCATGGGCAAGAGCCAATTTGACACTATTAATGATACACTGCCATGCTTGCAGACAGGAGCCTAGAATAATTGCCCTCTGAGAAGCTCCACCTAGCAGCTGATTGAACCAGATGCAGAGACCCACAACCAAGCATTAGATATAGCTAGGGAAGTCTTGTGGGAGAGTTTGGGGAAGGATTGAGGGAACCAGAGAGGATGTGGAATCCACAAGAAGACCAACAGGGTCAACTAACTTGGACTCTTGAGGACTCCCAGAGACCACCAACCAAAGAGCATACATAGCCTGGACCTAGACTGCCTGCACATATGGAGGAGAGTGTAGCTTGGATTCCATGTGAGTCCCCCCAAAATTAGCTCTGTTGCCTGATTGTGGATCCTATTCTGCTAACTGGAATGCCTTATCTGGCATCAGTGGGTGAAGATGTGTCTAGTCCTGCAGTGACTTGAGATGCCAGAGTGGTTGCCCCAAGAAGGACCTCTCCCTCTCACAGAAGAAGAGGAGGTGAGGTTGGGTGAGGGACTGTGAAAGGGAGAGAAATGTGAGGAGAAGGAGGGCTGCAATTGGGATGTAAAATGAATGAATAAATAAAGTAATAGGCAAAAAAGAATGGAATGGAAGGAAAGAAGAGTGATGAAGGCTTCAGGCCATTATGAAGTTCCAACACCTAAGAAATGAGAAGGAAATAAAAGAGTGTAGTAGGTATCTTAGATTGAGTCATCAGTTCAAGAACATGTTGTTCAGGATGGCAGGAAGTCTTTACAAAGACTCTCTATCAGGAGAAACTTAGGCTAGCTTGAAATAGTAAGGGTTAATAAAATCCAACCACCCTACTAAATCATTGTCTGGCTCATGTCAAAGAAACCTGAAGCCCTGCCAAACATTGTGTTATGACAAGAGAAACATAACCTACAGATGATCAACCAGCTGGGTTCCTAAAAGTTCTCCTCATTTACTATTTTTGTTAGTGATCACTTTTCATTAACACTCATTTTATAGTTTTACTTAAAGACTTTTTGCCGCAGACCCTCTGGGTCCCTGTGTCTGCGTTGAACGGGGTCTATCGATGCGAGTGGGCAAAGTGTGGATGAGCGACAAACAGACACACACAGGAGAGTTCGTGTGGAATCTGAGTGTAATTTTCGAATCTAGAATCAGACTTTTTATGCAGAGGACAATAAGGAAGTTGGGTGACATATCCGCAAGTTACAATTGAGGTAACCGGAATCTTACATAAAACAGAGGAATGCAAACACAAAAGGTCTAACGGGAACCACCTGGGATAGAATTCATTGATAACAGCTGGGATCAACAAGGGCTCCACCTAAGATTCACTAATCTTAGAAGCCAGGGTCAAGGGCTTTTCGTCCTTGCCATAGTTCCTATTTTAGTCTCTTGTATAGTCCACCTTCCCCTTAGGCCATTGTAAATACATGTGTATGGGTGTAACTCTGCTACAGTTCTAAGTATCTATTCTGGTTTCTCCTTTGGTCTGAAACTTTCTTCTTCCTTAGTGATGGTAAATTCCTGTGAAGGGCAGTGACCTAACTTTTACTCAAAGAGCTAGTGTAATACTAGGGGCAGTACTGAATTCCAAGCCCAAGGACTTGCTAAGGACGAACTAGGATTGTTGGAACACTGGCGGACGGCTTTAGCTATGTCAGAATTCAATCTTAAAAAGCACTTATAATAGGAAAATACTGAAAGAGAGCACGTGGATCCATACACTAGACTAACGCGGGAATGGAACGAGGGAATGAAAAATTACTGTATGAGTAGGGAACGCAAGACTCCAGGAGGAGAGCTTCCTTGAAACTCTTTTGCCTCATGAGTGACTTTTAAGCCTCTTAGCTTGTCCAGTTGACTTGACTGGAGAGTGTAGCAACTTTTATAAATATATTTTTATTGTATTCTTTCTCCCCCCTAAGTCTTCCCAGTTCTTCTCTTATGCCTTACCCACCAAATTTTATGTTCGTTCTCTCTCTTTTTTTTTTTTTAAGATTTATTTATTTATTACATGTAAGTACACTGTAGCTGTCTTCACACACTCCAGAAGAGGGCGCCAGATCTCGTTACGGATAGTTGTGAGCCACCATGTGGTTGCTGGGATTAGAACTCTGGACCTTCGGAAGAGCAGTCGGGTGCTCTTACCCACTGAGCCATCTCTCCAGCCCCCTCGTTCTCTCTCTTAAAATATAACATGTAAAGTAGAGTTTGCTTTGGTTGTCCAACTACATCTGAGCATTGAGATTTACTTTCCCAATAAAATTATTTTGGTTCTGCTCAAAACATATTTGGATATATAATTAATATAATAATTTAGAAACAGATTAATATATAATCTGTTTCTAAATTCACCATTCTATCCCAGAAACCTGTTTTGATGGCAAGAGATTTAATTATCATTGCTTTATGCCAATTCTGAAAAATACCTATAATTTTCCTCTGCCCTTTAAGATCCCCTTAGAGCATGATATCAAGCACTTTGTCCCTTCTTAGAATTGGGAACAAAACACCCATAGAGTTACAGAGTCAAAGTTTGGAGCTAAGACAAAAGGATGGACCATCTAGGGACTGCCATAATCAGCCTTCAAATACTGACACCATTCCATACACTAGCAAGATTTCCTGAAAGGACCCTGATATAGCTGTCTCTTGTGAGACTATGCCGGGGCCTAGCAAACACAGAAGTGGATGCTTACAGTCAGCTATTGGATGGATCACAGGGCCCCCAATGGAGGAGCTAGAGAAAGTACCCAAGGAGCTAAAGGGATCTGCAACCCTATAGGTGGAACAACAATATGAACTAACCAGTAACCCCAGGAGCTCATGTCTCTAGCTGCATATGTATCAGAAGATGGCCTAGTTGGCCATCAGTGGAAAGAGAGGCCCATTGGTCTTGCAAACTTTATATGCCTCAGTACAGAGGAACGCCAGGGTCAAAAAGTGGGAGGGGGAGAGTGGGGGGTGGCATGGGGGACTTTTGGGATAGCATTGGAAATGTAACTGAAGAAAATACCTAATAAAGAAAGAAAAAAAAGATATAATAGGACTTGAAAATACGTATTATGGCAAATGCCTATGAAAGATACAGTAAAAGGACTTAGGAATCAGTGGTGATGCTTAGTATTTACCTGGTGCACCTTAGGGTAAACAAACCTTTGCCAGAGCAAGACAGTACACACAGAGACTTACCAGCCACAGACTAACATCAACTGTGTATATTCCAGGTGGTGTTCTTGACAAATGAGCAGGATTGTCTAAGGCCAATGACCAAATGATAAACTAAACCGGAAAGTTATTTATAATTAGTTGAGTAGAATTTACCATGTTTTATTAACTATTAATTGTAATGTTTTTGTTGGTTTTGTATAGTAAGAACTACATAGTATATTTCAAAGTATTTCATCCATTTTATATGGTAATTAATATAACTTTTGTAATATGAAAAGCCCTCTTCTATTTATTATAGTACAGAGATGAATATTTAGATTGTATGCACATGTACATGCATATGTGCATGTGTGCATGAGTGCATGTGTGTATGTGTTTCTGTGTAATCCTGTCACTGCTTGTTAGACAAGAAAACATGGATTTGTATATGCTTTCTTTCATGATACAGATTCTAGGATTACAGGGGTTCTCAGAGGTTGGTGACAACATATGCTGTACATCTTGTCATTTATTGACAACCAGGAAGTCAAAACAGTAAAACAGAAGGACAGGAATAGGCAGTTGTGGTTCTTCTGTAAGCTTTACACACTCATCACAAACAGATTTTCCCATGCTTATGCCTAGAGCAGCTGACAATGTTGACAGTAGTAAGGAGGCTTCCATAAAACACCTCGGTGTTTAGGAGCTAAATATGTTATTTGAACATTTGTTAATATAGTAACTACTGACATTCTTTTCCAAATGAGCAATAATATAACACATCAATGTATTACTGCCTGAAGGATACACATTCACTCATTTTAAAATTTATAAAAAGTGACAGAAATAAAAAAAAAAAAAACCTGAGACGAGATTATCAAAAAAGAAAAAATGATAAGACAATTCTCTTGAAGTGAAAATATGACAACTGGTATAAATAATACATGCATGAAAAACAAAAAGTTGAGGTCCTTAAAATTATTTACATGTTTCTTCATCTAAATAAAATGGCTGTCTCACTTCCTGTTTCTGTCTGCACTGGGAGCTGATTCTGAGCCATACCCAAATACCACCTGGAGAGAGCTGGTCTCCCAGGAGTATGGACAAGCCTGTGAGCACAGGTAAGACAACCACTTCTCCTCTGAGGGACTTTCACAGAACCCTCAAGACACAGGAACTGGGGAGCAGCCAGGGAAAGGATCCTTCCAGATTCCATCTGCACCCTGGAGCTGACCCTGTGGCACAGCTCTCCATATCCAAATTCCTCCTGGAGAGAACTGGTGTGACAGGAGTACTGACATACAGGCTTGCAGGAGGGACAAGCCACAGTCAGAGATAACAAGACAAGCTAACACCAGAGACAACCCAGATGGCAAGAGGCAAGGGCAAGAATATAAGCAACAGAAACTATGGCTATGTGGCATCATGAGAACCCAGTTCTCCTACCACAGCAAGCCGTGGAAACCCCAATACACCAAAAAAGTAAGACTCTAATTTAAAATCACATCTCATGATGATGATAGAGGACTGTAAGAAGGACATAAATAACTCCCTTAAAGAAATACAGGAGGACATAGGTAAACAACTAGAAACCCTTAAAAAGGAAACACAAAATCCCTTAAAGAACTAAACAGGTAAAGGAATTGAAAAAACATCCAGGACTTAAAATAGAAATAGAAACAATAAAGACATCACAAAGGGAGACAACCCTGGAAATAGAAAACTAGGAAAGAGATCAGAAGTCATAGACACAAGCATCACCAACAGAGTAAAAGAGATAAAAGAGAGAATCTCAGATGCAGAAGATACCATAGAAAATATTGACACACCAGTCAAAGAAAATGCAAAATGCAAAAAGCTATTAACCCCAAACATCCAGGAAGTCCAGGACACATTAAGTAAACCAAACCTAAGGATAATACATATAGAAGAGTGTGAAGATTCCCAACATAAAGGGCTGGCAAAATGGCACTGACTGCTCTTCCAAAGGTCCTGAGTTCAAATCCCAGTAACCATATAGTGACTAACAACCACCTGCAATGAGATCTGACACTCACTTCTGGTGATGTCTGAATACAGCTACAGTGTACTTGTGTATAATAATAAATAAATCTTTGGGCTGGAACGAGCAAGGACTGAGCGAGCAGAGTTGGCACAAGTGGGGTTGACCAGAGTGACCAGAAGTACTAAAAATTCAATTCCCAACAACCACTTCAAGGCTCACAACTATCTGTATATCCACAGTATACTCATATACATAAAATAAATAAATCTTTAAAAAAATATATTCACAACTTAAAGGACTACTAAATGTATTCAACAAAAATATAGAAGAAAACTTCCCTAACCTAAAGAAAGAGATGCCCATAAACATACAAGAAGCCTACAGTACTCCAAATAGATTGGATGAGAAAAGTAATTCCTCCAGTCACATAATAGTCAAAACACCAAATGCACAAAACAAAGAAAGATTATTGCAGTAAGGGAAAAAGGTCAAGAAACACATAAAGGCCTACCTATCAGAATTACACCAGACTTCTCACCAGAGACTATGAAAGCTAGAAGATCCTGGGCAGATGTCATACAGACCCTTAAGAGAACACAAACATCAGTCCAAGTTACTATATCCAGAAAAACTCTCAATTAACATAGATGAAGAAACCAAGATATTCCATGACAAAAAACCAAACATACACAATATCATCCCACAAATCCAGCCCTACAAAGGATAAAAGTGGGAAACTCCAACACAAGTAGGGAAACTACACCCTAGAAAAAAACAAGAAAGTAATCTTCTTTCAACAAACCCAAAAGAAGAATTCCAAACAGAATTCCATCTTTAACAACAAAAATAACAGGAAGCAACAATCACTTTTCCTCAATACCTCTTATCATCAATGAACTCAGTGCCCCAATAAAAAGACATAGACTAACAGACTGGATATGTAAACAGGACCCAGGATTTTGCTTCATATGGGAAATGCACCTCAGTGTCAAAGACAGACTCTTCCTCAGAGTAAAGGGCTGGAAAACAATTTTTCAAGCAAATGGTCCCAAGAAAGTAACTAGATTAGTCATTTTAATACTGAACAAAACCAACTTTCAACCAAAAGTTATCAAAAACAACAAAGAAGGACAATTCATGCTCATCAAAAGAAAAAAAAATCTATCAAGAAGAACTCTCAATTCTGAATGCTACAAATGCAAGGTCACCCACATTCATAAAAGAAACTTTACTAAAGCTCAAATCACACATTCCACCTCATGCAATAATAGTGGGAGACTTCAACACCCCACTCTCATCAATGGACAGAGCATGGAAACTCAAACTAAACAGAGACACAGTAAAACTCACAGAAGTGATGGATCAGTTGGTTTTAACAGATATCTATAGAACATTTCATCCTAAAACAAAAGAATATGCCTTCTCAGAACTTCCTGGTACCTTCTCCAAAACTGACCATATAATTGGTCACAAAACAGGCCTCAACAGATACAAGAAGACTGAAATAATCCCATGTATGAAATAAGACCACCAGATGACCATGGTCTTCAATAGCAACAAAACCAAAAGAAAGTCCACATGCACATGGGAGCTGAACAATGCCCCACTCGATGATAACTTAGTCAAGGAATAAATAAAGAAGGAAATTAAAGACTTTGGAATTTAATGAAAATAAAGGCATAACATACGCAAATTTATGAGAAACAATGAAAGCAGTGCTAAGAGGAAAACTCATAGCTCTGAGTGCCTCCAAAAAGAAACTGGAAAAAGCAACAACTAGCGTCTTAACAGCACACTTGAAAGCTCTAGAACAAGAAGCAAATACACCCAAATGGAGTAGATGGCAAGAAATAATCAAACTCAGTGCTGAAATCAACCAAGTAGAAACAAAAAGAACTATACAAAGAATCAACAAATGAGGAGCTGGTTCTTTGAGAAAATCAACAAGATATAGATTATCCCTTATCCAGACTAACTAGAGGGCACAGAGGCAGTATCCAAATTAACACAATCAGAAAATGAAAAGAAAATTATAACAACAAAAACTGAAGAAATTTAAAAACTCATTAGATCTTACTACAAAATCCTATACTCAACAAAACTGGAAAATATGGATGAAATGGACAATTTTCTAGACAGATGGTGGATACCAATTAAATCAGGATCAGATAAACCATCTAAACAATCCCATGACCCCTAAGAAACAGAATCATTCTTTAAGTCTCCCAGCCAAAAAAAAAAGCCCAGGACCAGATATATAGAACTGTGAAAGGCAGCTTGTTTTCTGGTTGAGCTAGATTTTAACCCTGGAGACCCAGCAGATAATTCTGCAAGGAACGGAAGGATGTTTGCCTGCTCCCAGACACCAGTCCCCAACTCCATAATCCTGTGATCATCAGTCAGGTAGGGCAACTTCCCAAGCTCCTGGTATTCTGTCTGGACTCCACCCCCACAGTTACCTGGCAAGAGCTAGGTTGACCTGGCCCACTTTAAAAGGAGTTGCTTGCCCCTTCCTCCCTCTCTTACTCTTGCTTCCCACTTGCTTCTCTCTTGCTGTCTTAATCCCCCTCTCTCCACATTCCCTTCTCCCCAAGGCCAGCCTCTACATACCTACTTTCTCCCTCTCTCTTCCTTTCTATGCCTCTACTATCCTCTTAGAAGACTGCCTCTTCTCACTGGGACCCACCATGCTCGAACAATGGAACAGGTCTTCCTTTAAAGACCTGCTCATCTAACCTCAAGCAGGAGTCCCCCCTGTGCTCCAAGCCATGGCTTCCACCAACCCAAGCTGCCTGAGCAAGCCAGAGACACTCTTGTCCCTGCGAAAATCAACCTGTGCTCTCCTCCTGCCCTTTTCCCTTTGGCCACAGGCCAGCTCTTCCGTGGCGTCTACAGTGTCCAAGAGTTAGAACCTTCTGTCCCTGGTCTCTCTGTGGCCCAGGGACCCACGAGCTCACTCTTCTGCAACACCCAGCAACATCTGTGGTGCCCAGGAGTCTGAGCCCTACTCTGGCAGTTCCACGGGGACCTCAGACTGCCCCTTCCTACCCCCAGAACCAGGACCTGCCGCTCCTCACAGCTCGATGCCTGCCCAGTGGTGCTGTGGGATGCATGCAGTTCCTGCGTTCCACCTCATCCAGTTCCTGAGCCCTGGACCAAACATGGGACCCCATTTTTAACCCACACAGATGGGTTTAGCGCAGAATTCTAGCAAACCTTCAAAGAAGACCTAATACCAATACTCTTCAAACTATTCCACAAAATAGAAACAGAAGGACCACTATCTAATTCATTCTATGAAGCCACAGTTGTGCTGTGTATTCTCCCTTGGAAATAGAATGTTTTTGGTCTAATCAGGACCTATTCACAACTTCCTTTCATAGAGGATTTCATAAGAGATTTTTTTCTACTTCTATCATGTTCAATGATACAAATAGATTTTAAAAACTTGAGTGCATATTACTTCTAGCTTCAGAAAATATCATATACATTTAAGAGGCATTTAACTATTATAAATTATTTTGATAACTTAAAAAATGTCAATACTGAGTTGTATATTTTAAAGTAAATTTTACTAGCTTAATAAAAAATAAAATAAAATAATAAAATAAAATAGGTGTCTCTGAAATTTCATCAGGACATTCATCCGTGCAATTGTTACATCGTTTCACAGACTATAGATTAGAGTATTACAAATTGGCACCACATTAGTATAGAAAACAGAACAATAATCCCTGATGCATACTAGATACATATTTAAAAATATACAAATGATGCAAACTTTAAGAAAAATAAATAAATGGAAATGATGTGATAGCCACAATTACTAGAGGTTTTTACTGTTCTTCAATAGTTTTGTTGTAGCCTGGCATATATTTTGATTATATAACAATGCCCACTGAGTTTGTAATGAAGGATATGTCTCTCAAACCTTTCTGTAATGCCTTTATTTAAATCTCAGTTGTTCTGTTAGATATCTCAATTACCCTACAATAATTAACAAGAAAGAAAATTCCCCCAAGGAAGGAACCATACAGTTCTTTGGACACATGAAGGATTTTCAGATATCATACAGAAGAATTCATGAGATAAGAAGAGATGACATTGTTGGTACCATAAGCTTTATGAATATGCATATGCTATACTCTAGTGTCTCTATACAGTCTCCTCTACTCCATTCAGCTGTACAAGGTATGAGTAAAGGACAAAAGTGTGTTTCCAAAAATTATAAAAGATTATATTATGTGTAAGTAAGACAGAAACAGTTAATTTGAGTGTTACTTACATTATAGGTCGAGTATTAAAGAATGTCCCTCAGTGTTATTACACAAAAAATCCTTATACCTACAACACACATCAGCTTCTGTGAAGAAACAAATGATATTATTATGTTCCTAATTATCATTTGGAGCTGCTAAATCTGCCTTTATACCAGACTAAGAATTCAGCTAACACACACAGGTTCAATTGCAAAAAGTAGAAACATTAAGTCAGAGATCATATTGCTGAGTTTGCTAGACTATAAACTAATTGTACTATCTCAGCCACATGAATGAGGTAATTAGAGACTTGATAAATTCACCCTGCCTGCCTCCTGTCAGACAACTTGGTACTGAACCCCTGTGTTTGTCTCCACATTCCTGTAGGAGGCTATAGCTCTGGACATGTCAGAATTGATCAGTGGCAGTCATGGAATCTTGTCTATTTACCAGGGGGAAAAAAAACAACATATCAAACACATACACATTCTGAGAGACTCAGAGTCACTGTGTAGTAGAGATCATACCATTGTTAATCATTTACAAAGATAATGTGAAAGAAAGGTATGGAGCAGATAGCAGGATCACCATGTTATAGAACAGATGCCATTTGCTTGAGACTTCTAATGTTCATCTGGCCTTAATTTATCATGTATAGACCTAACTGGTATCTACGGAACATTTCTCCCAAACACAAAAGAATATACCTTCTTCTCAGCCCCTCACAAAAACTTCTCTAAAACTGCCCATGTAGTTGGTCACAAGGCAAGCCTTATCACATAGAAGAAAATTGAAATAACTCCTTGTATCTCATTAGAGTGCCATGAATTAGCAGTGGACTTCAACAACAATAGAAACAACAGAAAGCCTACAAACTCATGGAAACTAGAGAACTTTCTACTCAATGATCACTGGGCCCAGGAAGAAATAAAGTCAAGGATTTCTAAAATTTAATGAAAATGAAAGCACAACATATCTATGTTGCATGCAATTTAAAACAAAACAAAAACAATAACACCCTTCTGCCTACCCGGGAGCTCTGCCCATGCTCCCAGCTAGGCTCCTAGATTAGCCAGTCTCATTCAGCTCCCCTAGTGGCCATTTTTTCCAGGAGCTGTGATCACTCCCCCAGGCTCTCATAGTTAGCCTTACCAAGCCTCCAACAGCCTGACTATAGCTGTGCTTTTTCTCTGCCTACCTTTGCTCTACGGATGGAAAACACTAGACAGTTTTAATATTTTAAAACTAACCAGATCCCAATTGCTGGGCTCTTATCAGCTAACCTATTCCAGCCAATCTCTGGTAATGGAGGCCACCATTTCCTGCCCCCCCCCCCCAGATCTTGCATGTTGCTTCCTCTCATTCTAAAACTTGGTCTGAATTCCTTTTTCTCTGAGATCTGGAAGTCCCACCTTTTTCCCTTCACCAAGAAATAGTCTTCCACCATCTTTATTGACATAATCACGAGCCATTTAGGGAATCGACACCTCCCTCTACATATCCAAACTTATAGGACATAATGGAAGCAGTGCTAAGAGCAAAGGTCATAGTACTAAGTGCATTCATAAAGAAATTGAAATGTTCAAAATCCCTAGTCTGCTTAAAAATCACTAGTCTGCTTGTGTTCTTGCTCACTGAGCCATCTCCTCAGCCCTTATTTTAGAGACATTCTCAATCAAATTATTGTGGTGATTACCTTGTAGATTTGGACAATGTTCAGTGTATGTTAATCAGGCCAGGTATATTATATGTTAATTAGGTCAGGTGTCTTCATGTTGTCTAGTAGTTTGTGTTCAAATGATTATTTTTTGTCTGTTCTGTCAGTTAACAAATAAGTTGTCTGAAAACTTTGAATACTGTTGAGGACTTGTCTGGTTTTCCTTTGAATTATGCCATGGTAAATATATGTGAGGCTATTGTAGTACACACATATAGATTTGGACCTGTTATGTCCATCTGGTGGATCACACTAGAAAGAATAAAGCTTTTATTTATTCAATGACAAAAAAAAAAAAATCACTAGTCTTGGTTATCACAGAGGTGAACAATCTGATATGTATTCCCTCCCTTTGCTTTGCTATAAATATCTTGCTATGATAATGATGGTTGCCTGAGTAACTTTTCATAGATTTTTGCCAAAAGCACAGACTCTTCAATTGGGCCTGGGAATTGTTAGAAGGTGACAAACTAGGGGATACGTTTGACAGCTCAGCCTTTGTACAGATGTGTGTTCTCTGTTACCTTGCATCTGGGTCAAGCTATTTTTTCATATACATAGACTAGACATTCAAAGAGTCGCAGTAGGAGGTTCACATACGTGAAACTTCATCATCTCCCTAGTCCAAAGGCTAAATAAATAGAGATTGTGTAACTAAAATAGCTTCAAGATATACAGAAGCATCATGACCCACAGATTGACAACTACCAGGTTTTATACCTGCAGAGCACTGTCTACAAGGCTCTACTCACCAGCACTTTCCAAACATAAACCCATCCTTGCAAAGCCAAATGGGACTTAAATTAGTGCTGAGTTAAGATCCTCATATCTGGACACTAGCCACCATCTTGCTTTGCTGATTCTATGAACATGTACTTTCATTCCATTATCTCAGCCTTGATTCCCTGGCTCCTTTCTCAACAGCCAATGTATATGGACTTTGATCCAGTGAAAAATAGTGACCTGTCAGAAAAAGAAAGTAGTC
Source organism: Mus caroli (assembly GCF_978045245.1). Taxonomy (NCBI): domain Eukaryota; kingdom Metazoa; phylum Chordata; class Mammalia; order Rodentia; family Muridae; genus Mus; species Mus caroli. The sequence continues at coordinate 35,236,416 of NW_028227266.1, read as the reverse complement.
ATCAGTAAAAGTAAATTTGATATGTTCATCTTTTGACCATCAGAGTGATGAATACCATATTTAGCATATTAAATAAGATGTTTCTATCATGTATATAGCTTTATTTTTAAGTTCTAAATTACAACTGAATATTTTTTTTTATTGGATAGTTTCTTTATTTACATTTCAAATGTTATCCCCTTTCCTGGTCCCCACTCCTCAGAATCCTCCTATCCCATCTCCCTTCCTCCTGCTTCTGTAAGGGTTTTTCCCCACCCACCCACCCTCTCCTGCCACCCTGCCCTAGCATTCCCCTACACTGGGTCATTGAGCCTTCACAGAACCAAAGGCCTCTCCTCCCATTGATGCCTGACAAGACCATCATATGGTACATATGTGGCTGGAGCCATGGGTCCCTCCATGTGTACTCTTTGGTTGATGGTTTAGTCCCTGGGAACTCTAGGGGTTCTGTTTAGTTAATATTGTTGTTCGTCCTATGGGGTTGCAAATCCCTTCAGCTCCTTCAGTCCTTTCTCTAACTCCTCCATTGGGGACCCTGTGTTTAGTTCAATGGTTGGCTGTGAGCATCCACCTTTGTATTTTTCAGGCCCTGGACGAGCCTCTCAGGAGTCAGCTATATCAGGCTCCTGTCAGCAAGTACTTGTTGGCATCCATGATAGTGTCTGGGTTTGGTGACTGTGTGTGGGATGTATCCCCAGGACAGTCTCTAGATGTCTTTTCCTTCAGTCTCTGCTCCACACTTTGTCTCCATATTTCCTCCTGTGGGTGTTTTGTTCTCCCTTCTAAGAAGGACCAAAACATCCTATGTTATGTCTATCTACTTAATAAAATAAGATTTTTTTCCAAAATTAACAAAAAATAATCCATTTCATTAATGTTTTAATCATTTCCTTTACATAAACTGTAAAAATAAATTATTAAAACCTCACATCTCCACAAAGTATGTTTGAAATTTAAAATTAGAGTAAATTTCTTAGGCTTTTATTCTATTTTCGAGAGTTTGGAAGGTTTCAAATAATCCCATCCCGCCAATGAAGGTTGGCACTTTTCACCAAAGTCTTATTAAAAGAAATGTGCTCAATTGTATTCTATACAAAGAAATGATAGATGAGTAAGAATAAGAAAAATTTAAATAGTCAGATTTTGTCAATATACTGAATAATACATTGATTGAAAAAAATTTAATCCCAGCACTTGGGAGGCAGAGGCAGGCGGATTTCTGAGTTCGAGGCCAGCCTGGTCTACAAAGTGAGGTCCAGGACAGCCAGGGCTATACAGAGAAACCCTGTCTCGAAAAACCAAAAAAAAAAAAAAAATAGAATGTCACAAGAATGTGATCACAAAACTACTCAGGGGAAAATGAGGTATGAGACTTCAGTCACCACTGGCCTCTTTGTGCTCATCAGTATTCATACCTGGCATAGACATCACAACTTACCAATGATAGATCAGCATCCAGTAATGTTTTATCTATCATCTAAGAGGTAAAGGACAGTGTGTTTGCTAAAAGCTTGGTGGTAGTGCTGGTGGTAGTGGTGCTGCTGGTGGTAGTGATGGTGGTGCTGGTGCTGGTGGTGGTGGTGATGGTGTTGGTGGTGGTGGTACTGCTGCTGCTTCTCCTCCTCCTCTTCCTTCTCTTTCTTCTATTCCTCCTTCTTTTTCATCTTCAAACTCAATGATCAGATGGCATTTTGGATACTATCACTTCTTTTCTTTGAGCATAGACTTGTTTCCTTTACCCAAATGGTTATATTTCTTGTTTTCACAGTTATAGTCCTTCAATTTGTCTTTCAGGTGAACAATATAAGTTACTTTAGAGGGTATGGTTACTTAAATATATGCAATTCTTATTCATTAACTGAAAACTATTTATTTTTTACTTAAATTCCCTCTTTCCAAAGTTTCAGGGTTTATTTCACTTTTTTTTCTCTCTTTTAGTATTTGTTGTTTTGTTTCTGATTTATTTGTTTGGTTGGTTTATTGGTTTGACGATCGATTAGTTGGTTTTGCTGATTTTCAGTTGGTTAGTTGGTTGGTTGGTTGGTTGGTTGGTTGGTTGGTTGGTTGGTTGGCTGGTAGGTGGATTGGTTTTGAAAGACATGGTTTCCTTATCGCATGCTGACTTTGAACTCACAATGTGGTTCAGGAAGGCATTGAGTCATTAATCTTTCTGCCTTACACTCCTATCTCTGGGATTGCAATATGCAGTACAATATATAAACCACAGCTGGTAGGGGTTTTTTGTTTGGTTTGTTGTGGTGATGTTGCTGGTGGTGGTAGTGGTGGTGGTTATTGTGGTTGTGGTTGTTGTGGCTGTTCCAGTTTTGTTGTTGTCTTTCTCATTCTAGGCTTTTAAAAATGCACATACCTGGGCCTGGTGATAGATGCCAATAATTCTAACAACTGTGGATGCTGAGTTCAAGATCTACTTGGACACCTGGAAGGTCTTGAGGTCATCATGGCTAACTCATTGAGAAACTGTATCATATATATACAAAAGTAAAAGGAGGAATGGCAATGTGTAGCTCAACAATAAAGCACATCTTGGCATGCAGAAAGGCCTTTTTAATACCTAGCACAAAAAGATACAATTGATATTTTTACCACTGTGTCACTTGATACTGTTTGCCATAAAAAAGAAAGAGAGAAAGAAAGAAAGAAAGAAAGAAAGAAAGAAAGAAAGAAAGAAAGAAAGAAAGAAAGAATAAAAGGAAGGAAGGAAGGAAGGAAGGAAGGAAGGAAGGAAGGAAGAAAGAAAGAAAGAAAGAAAGAAAGAAAGAAAGAAAGAAAGAAAGAAAGAAAGAAAGAAAGCAAGCTTAAATACTGTAACGGGTCAGACAAGAGGAGATGATTCTCTTGCAGTTCTGGTGTCCAGAAGTCCATCATCAAGTTTGACTTATGAGGCTTCTGAGACTTCTATCTTCCATTTACATATGGCCATGCTCTAGCTTTTCTCATCTGGTTCTTCCTATGTGTATGTCCATTCTTGATGCATTCATGTCCCCATTTTCTCTTCTAATAAGGACAATAGACAGATTGGCTTAGGGATCACCTTAACATTGCAAATTTATTTAAACTAATCACATTATTAAGAGTCTGGTATTGTTAGAGTCAGTCCACTGTCCTGAGGAATGGGACCAACAAAATCTCCTGCAGAAATAGAGCTTCATGTAACCACTATTCTACAAGGAAAGTGAAGACAGTGGGGAATGGTACTGAGACAGCAAATCAAGATAAGTAAGACTTGACAGAAGCTAACAGCTTCTGGGACAGGCAGAAGCCACAGAGCTTCTGAGGCAGAAACCATTTTGGGCTCCAAACATCCGGGCACCTTCCGTACCAGAGGAGAGGTGTCCACCCTGCCTGGGAGGGCTTTGACACAGCACCTAGGGGAGCCATCTTGGTTCCTGGATCCCGCTGAGACTAGTCTACACACGTGAGAGTATGGACTACAGAAGCTACACAGATTCTGGGACAAGCCCTGTTTCAGGCCTTCATCTTCTGCCAGGAGGCAGGTCTGAATGCCAGATATCTGTGCACCTTCCCTGCAAGAGGAGAGCTTGCCTGCAGAGAGTGCTCTAACCACTGAAACTCAGGAGAGAGCTAGTCTCCCAGGTCCACTTATAGAGGCTAACAGAATCACGAGAGGAACAAGCTCTAAACAGAGACAACTATAACAACTAACACCTGAGAATACCAGATGGTGAAAGGCAAACATAAGAATCTTACTAACAGAAACCAAGGACACTCACTATCATCAGAACCCAGCACTCCCACCCCAGCCAGTCCTGGGCACCCCAAAATATTCGAAAAGCTACACCCGGATTTAAAAGCATATCTCATGACGATGTTAGAGGACATCAAGAAGGACTTTAATAACTCACTTAAAGAAATACAGGAGAACATTCCTAAAGAGTTACAAGTCCTTAAAGGAAAACACATCCAAACAGGTGAAATGAACAAAATGAATAAACAGGAAATAAACAAAACAATACTAGACCTAAAAAGGAAAGTAGGCACAATAAAGAAAACCCAAAGTGAGGCACCAATGGAGATAGTAACCCTCGGAAAGAAATCTGGAACCATAGATGCAAGCAACAGGAACAGAATACAAGAGATGGAAGAAAGAATCTCAGGTGCAGAATATTCCATAGAGAACATTGGCACAACAAAAAAGAAAATGCAAAATGCAAAAAGATCCTAACTCAAAACATTCAGGAAATCCAGGACACAATGAGAAGACCAAACCAACGAATAATAGGAGTAGATGAGAATGAAGATTTTCAACTTAAAGGGCCAGGAAATATCTTCAAAAAATTATAGAAGAAAACTTCCCAAACCTAAAGAAAGAGATGCCCATGAACATACAAAAAGCCTACAGAACTCCAAATAGACTGGACCAGAAAAGAAATTCCTCCCAACACATAATAATCAGAACAAAAAATGCACTAAATAAAGATAGAATATTAAAACCAGTAAGGGAAAAAGGTCAAGTAACATTTAAAGGCAGGACTATCAGAATTACACCAGATTTTTCACCAGAGACTGTGAAAGCCAGAAGATCCTGGACAGATGTTATACAGACACTAATAGAACACAAATGCCAGCCCAGGCTACTATACCCAGCCAAACTCTCAATTACCATAGATGGAGAAACCAAAGTATTCCACGACAAAAACAAATTCATACATATTCTTTCCACAAATAAAGCCCTTCAAAGAATAATAACAGAAAAAAAAAATACAAGGACGGAAACCATGTCCTAGAAAAAGCAAGAAAGTAATCCTTCAACAAAGAAGAGAGCCACAAGAACAGAATGCCAAGACTAACAACAAAACTAATAGGAAGCAACAATTACTTTTTTTAATATCTCTTAATATCAATGGTCTCAATTCCCCAATAAAAAGCCAAACACTAACAGACTGGCTACACAAATAGGACCCAACATTTTGCTGCTTACAGGAAACCCATCTCAGGGAAAAAGACAGACACTACCTCTGAGTGAAAGGCTGGAAAACAATTTTCCAAGCAAATGGTCTGAAGAAACAAGCTGGAGTAGCCATTCTAATATCAAATAAAATTGACTTCCAACCCAAAGTTATCAAAAAAGTCAAGGACGGACATTTCATACTCATCAAAGGTAAAAATCTACCAAGAGGAACTCTCAATTCTGAATATCTATGCTCCAAATGCAAGGACAGCCACATTCATTAAAGAGACTTTAGTAAGACTCAAAGCACATATTGCACCTCACACAATAATAGTGGGAGACTTCAACACACCACTTTCATCAATGGACAGATCGTGGAAACAGAAACTAAACAGGGACACAGTGAAACTAACAGAAGTTATGAAACAAATGGATTTAACAGATATCTACAGAACATTTTATCCTAAAACAAAGGGATATACCTTCTTCTCAGAATCTCATGGTACTTTCATCATCCTGAGTGAGGTAACCCAATCACAAAATAACTCACATGATATGTACTCACTGATAAGTGGATATTAGCCCAGAAACTTAGAATACCCAAGATATAAGATACAATTTGCAAAACACATGAAACTCAAGAAGAACAAAGACCAAATGTGAACACTTTGCCCCTTCTTAGAATTAGGAACAAAACACCCATGGAAGGAGTTACAGAGACAAAGTTTGGAGCTGAGACGAAAGGATGGACCATCTAGAGACTGTCATACCCAGGGATCCATCTCATAATCAGCCTCCAAATGCTGACACCATTGCATACACTAGTAAGATTTTGCTGAAAGGACCCTGATATAGCTGTCTCTTGTGAGGCTATTCTTGGGCCTAGCAAACACAGAAGTTGATGCTCACAGTCAGCTATTGGATGAATCACAGGGACCCCAATGGAGGAGCTAGAGAAAGTACCCAAGGAGCTAAAGGGGTCTGCAACCCTATAAGCGGAGCAACAATATGAACTAACTAGTACCCCCCAGAGCTCGTGTCTCTAGCTGCATATATATCAGAAGATGGCCTAGTCAACCATCAGTGGAAAGAGAGGCCCATTGGTCTTGCAAACTGTATATGCCTCAGTACAGTGGAACACCAGGGCCAAGAAGTGGGAGTGGGTGGGTAGGGGAGTGGGGGGGGGGAGGGTATGGGGGACTTTTGGGATAGCATTGGAAATGTAAATGAAGAAAATACCTAATTAAAATAAAAAAAATAGTAAGACTTGATAAGTTTCATATCACTAAGAGACAAAAGGAGGCTGTCACCCTACATGAGCATAAAATCACCTACAGCCTAGAATGTCTACTTTATCCTTATTAAAAGAATCCATTTTTATGTACATGTACACTCCTGTTTTACAGATGGCTCAACAATGTATCTTGTCTTCAGAAAAAAAAGGCTTTTAATATTATAGTATCTTGTGAATGAATCTCAGATATACTGACCTAGCTTATATGACTTTTGGTTGTGAGGAGCAGGTGTGGCCGTGGCCCCAAGATAGTGCCCGGGACTCCTGCCAAACCTTATGACTGGCACCTGACTTCCTCATATCCCTCAAGATAGCCACATACCTTGTGCTGCATTGTGCAGATGCACCACAACATAAGATTGGATGATGTGACGAATGTAGTCCTGAGCCAATGAACTGTGCCTACGTGGACTGGGGTGATGGGGAATGGACTAGAGGGTATAAAGGGGGATGGCCAAGAGAGGTCGGGGCATCTTTTTCCTGCACATTGTTAAGTTCCTGAATAAACTGCTTTGAGAAGGACATCAGTTTCATCGCTTCTTTTCTGCTGGTCGGAGACAGTAGCGACATTTGGTCATTTCCTGGGTATAATTGCTTTGCATTAAATGAATAAATAAATATATAAGAATAGTACTATTTCTCCAGCAAAATCCTTTCAAACTAGATGCACACTAATGATTATTGGTGCTGGTCTGGCATGCATGAATACTACATCTATTCCCAACACTACAAAACCATGTTTCCTTAACTATTTTTAAATGCACTCTTGGTTCCTTTCCCCATATGCTTACTCATATATATTATATGTAACAAATTATATTTGTAGTCTATATTACATCTTGAATTGATCTATATTGTTAAATATATTTTTCATAGACATATGTTAATCTTAAATGGCCCTGAGTTAATTACAAGTGTATATTAACACGAATTCTCCTCCAACTCAATTACAATGACAGTGACACCAATAGCTATGGTCAGTTGTTTACACAGATACTAGCAATGGCAGTTATGTTGGAAATTTCATCAGGTCAGCATCAAGACAGAAGTTGTAAACAGGGAGTAGTGGTACATGCCTATAATCTCAGTACTGGAGAGGCATAGTCAAATATGTCATACTTTCATGACTATACTGGGATACACAAGACAGTCCTTTTCCATGGCAAAACAAAAATTAGCAATGAAAATCGTAGTGAGTAAAGTAAGTTGTGTGGCAAAAAAAAAAAAAAAAAAAAAAAAAAAAAAAAAAGTATGTTTTTTTACCTGTAATGTGACATTAAATAAAACACAACATGTAGTGTTTTTAAAATATGTATTGTTTCTTTAACTTGCACCATACCATCTATTTAAAGAGTACCACACTGTTTCATTATTACCTATCCAGAGTCTAAGACAGAGCAGACAAAGCATTAAAACCTGCAGAATCCAGGGCCCCCAATGGAGGAGCTAGCGAAAGTACCCAAGTAGCTAAAGGGAACTGCAACCCTATAGGTAGAACAACAATATGAACTAACCAGTCCCCCCCCCCCCCAGCTCGTGTCTCTAGCTGCATATGTATCAGAAGAGAGCCTAGCCGGCCATCATTGGAAAGAGAGGCCCCTTGGTCATGCAAACTTTATATGCCTCAGTAAAGGGGAACAGCAGGGCCAAGAAGTGGGAGTGGGTGGGTAGGGGAGAAGGCGGGAGGGAGACTTTTGAGATAGCACTGGAAATGTAAATGAAGAAAATACCTAATTAAAAAAACATCATTGAAAAAAAAAAAAAAAACCTGCAGAATCCAGATTCAAACCCAGACCCATTATATTGGTCTTTCCATTTGACACAGCTAAGTGAGGGCATGAAGAGTCATAATGAAGGGACTCCCACCTAACTGTGTTACTGTTTCAGCTGACATGAAACATGTTGGAGACCATACCATGAGAAAGTAGACCTTTCAGAGCTTCCCTCCCTAATAAGCCAAATGGCCTTGTGCTAAGGAGCCAGTCATCACCCCCTCCTCCCTATTCCCTTCCTGGCACCTGAGGAGGTAAAAAGCAGAATTACAGTCCCCTCTTCCTTATCTCTTCCTGACTCCCAAGACTTCTAAGGACACGAGTTATGTGCTAAGCCCAGCCTGACACCCAAGGCTGTTAAGGAGGATTCTACATTCTGGAGATAGGACTCAGAGTGCCTCCTGCCTGCAGTCTGAATTAGGCCTTCATGTCCCCAGATGCCCACTTCTTTGTTCCTTGTTAATTCCCCCTCAACCCCTCCCTATTCCCCTTGCTGTGTGCTTAAAACCTGGCGTTTCAGCCTAATAAACTGAGACCTTGATGGGAACCCTTCTTGGTCTCTGCTTCTTTTTCCCTTCCTCCCATTTCTCTTCCAGGTTTGTGGTCCCCCTCTCACCCATGAATAACTGGGTCCTGCTGGTTGGAACAGGAACAAACATTGACCCATGTTTTTATATGTTTATTCTTAACCAGAAACCCCATCCCTTTCACAGAATGTGGCCTCCCTTTTCCCAGCCTGGAACCTGCTTGCTCAAGGGTGGAGCTACCGGCTCATTCGTCCTGCCATGCCTACTGCTGGAACCTGCCTTTGCTGCCTGGAGGCACACACGTGTTCGTCCTGCTACTGGACCCTGAGTTACTTGGCGGGAAGTTGGGTTCCCTCCCCCTTCCTTTATAACTGAGTGTCTGAAAATAGTAAAATTGAGCCTTGATCAGAATGTTCGTTGTCTTGGCTCCATTGTTTCTTCCGCCCCGTCTAGATTCCTCTCTTTTCAGTTCGAACTGCCATTCTCAGTTGAACCGTTCGTGTTGTGGACTGCGGGCAGGTCGCAACAACAGAACATGAAAATTTTTCTTATTTAAGATTTACTGTATCATGAATTTCACTACAAATTGTTCATGAAACCTAGACTGGTTAGAATGAACATCTACTCTGATTCCAAATATAGAATAAGGGAAAAAAGAAAGTTCACTTTATGATTGACATTTCCTAGATTTTTGCTTGTTTGGTTTTTTTTTTTGGTTGTTGTTTGTTTGTTTGTTTGTTTGTTTAGGTAGCTGGTGCTTGGCCAAGACTTTGAAAGTCTGATATCAGATCATTTATTTTTGCCATTTTTAAAACCTGTTTATCAGCTATAGAAGTTCTCTGGTAGAATTTCTGGGGCTACTTATGTATACTAGCATATTATCTGCAAATAGTGATACTTTGACTTCAAGTGAGGATGCTTCAATCCCACTTGGGAGGGAGAAGAAAGCAGATGGTTGAGGTAGGGAGGAAACTGAGTGAGAGAGTAGAAGGGGGGGCAGAGGAAATGAGGAACATGACCATGTATTGAGGGGAACAGGAGTGAAGACCTGAGGGCCAGCAGAATGAATGGAAATATGCAACATCAGGAGGTAGAAGGTGGGGGGGGGATCCTCTATAATGTACCAAAGACCTGGGAAGTAAGAGAATCTCAGGACTCATAGTGAGGGACTTTAGATGAAATGCCCAACAGTGGGGAGAGGAAACATGTAGAATCTACATCCAGTAGAAAGACATAACATCAAGTGGAGGGTTGGGGTTGCCATCCCACAGTCAAAAACTCTGACCCAAAATTGTTCCTGTCTAAAAGAACTTCAGGGACAAAAATGGAGAAGAGATTGAAGGAAAGGAGATCCAGTGACAAGACCAACTTGATATCCATCTCAAGGGGAGGTTCTGAAGCCTGACACAGATATTTATACCCAACCAATGGACCAAAGTTGGGAACCCCTGGAGTTGAATTAGGGAATGGATGGAAGAAGTTGAGGAGAAGGGTGACCCTATAGGAAGACCAGCTGTCTTAACTAACCTGGACTCCTGAGATCTCTCAGACACTGAATCACCAACTAGACAGCATACTGCAGCTGGTCAATAATCCCCAACACATACACAGCAGAGGAATGCCTGATCTGGCCTCAATGAGAGAAGACATAGCTAACCCTTGAGAAACTTGAGTCCTCAGGGAATGGGGAAGCCTGGATGGGTATAGGGGGTTAGGGTTGGGGACATCCTTTTGGAGATGGAGGAGGAGGAATGGTATGAAGAATTGTCAGAGGACAGAATGGCAGAGGGATAATGACTGGACTGTTAAAAAAAAAACAGATTAAAGATAATAATAAAATCTTTGTATTGGTTCTTTGTAAAGTTGACATTATGTACCCTAATATCACTCATTCCCCCTTCTCCCCATGCACTCTCTCTATTCTTATAAGACAGCCCTCTCCCCAATGAGAAAAAATCCCATTGTGGAAGCTGTAATATGTCATTGTTATTTAGGTTGGACTCAGATTTTAAATTTTATACTTCATTAAACTCACTCACTGGGTGAAGATTTGAGAGACAGAATGAAAGCAAAATTATGAAACAAAAAGTACTAAGTGCTAATAACTTAGGACTATATAATTTATTTGAGAAAAGAGAAAGTTTCTCTACTGATAAACAGTGAACATCTTCCAGAAGTAGATATAAAATGTAAATAAGATATAAACATTCCCTCCTCAAGCCCTTGAAGAGAAAACCTAATATAGGTTCACTTTATCCTGAATGACTTAAATTGTTTCATTTTCAGTCTGAAAGCACTGGAATTACAACAGACACATCAACTCTTCTTTACCAGGGTGTTTTAAGAATATAAAGAAAAACACTAAAGTAAAAAGGGCACTTCGCGTCCAGAATTTAGCCTTTGGAGAAACATAGGAACCTTTAAAATAAAATCTCCTAAAAACTTTCTTGCTACACCCACTCCAGTATTGACTCACATGACAGGCATAGAAACCTAGACTCAGTCCAGAGGCGAAAATTCATGGAAACTTAGTCTCCTGGAATCATGGAAACTTAGTCTCCTGGAACCGTGGCATCCTGGATAAGAAATGCTCCAAACTTGTCCTTGCAAATGGATCTGTGTGCTTTCTTTCAGTATTGTTTTATTATAGGTGCCTCCAAGCAATGACTTGCAAATACCTAAGCAAAATTGAACTTTGCTTCTTGGCCTTCACCAATGCCCTAGGTAGTCCTTGAGCCGATCCTGGGCTTGGAATTCAGTAAGAATGTTACCTATTTAGTAACACTCAGAATTGCCTCTAGTATTGGAAGACAGATAGTGAAAGAAATCAAGCATTACTATCTACTACATAGAGATAGAAATCTCAGGGCAAGCTTAGCAAAGTAAGTTTAGAATTCTTAATATAGTTATGTATGGCACACTACATTACTTATTAATAGAAAGTGCCCCACACACAATCACTCCAATATAAAGGTATTTAGGAAATAGATTGGGCTGTGGTTTAAGGAGGAACTAGAATGTTGCACTATTCTTGAGAAGGGTACCTAGAGCGGAACTCTCTAATTAGAACCATGACTTGGATATTCCATCCTTTCGTCTTAGTTCCAAACTTTGTCTCTGTAACTTCTTTCATGAATATTTTATTCCCTATTATAAGGAGGAATGAAGTATCCACCCATTGGTCTTCCCTCTTCTTGATTTTTCTTGTGTTTTGCAAATTGTATCTTGGGTGTTCTAGGTTTCTGAGCTAATATCCACTTATCAGTGAGTGCATATTTAATGTCTTCTTTTGTGATTGGGTTACCTAACTGAGGATGATATCCTCCAGATACATCCATTTGTCCAAGAATTTCATAAATCAATTGTTTTTAATAGCTGAGTAGTACTCCATTGTGTAAATGTACCACATTCTCTGTATCCATTCTTCTGTTGAGGGACATCTGGGTTCTTTCCAGCTTCTGGCTATTATAAATAAGGCTACTAGGAACATAGTGGAGCATGTGTTCTTATTACCAGTTGGAACTTCTTCTGGATATATGCCCAGGAGTGGTATTGCTGGATCTTCTGGTAGTATTATGTCCAATTTTCTGAGGAACCTCCAGACTGATGTTCAAAGTGGTTGTACAAGCTTGCAATCCCACCAGCAGTGGAGGAGTATTCCTCTTTCTCCACATCCTTGCCAGCATCTATTGTCACCTGAATTTTTGATCTTAGCCATTCTGACTGGAGTGAGGTGGAATCTCAAGGTTGTTTTGATGTGCATTTCCCTGATGATTAAGGATATTGAACAATTTTTCAGGTGCTTCTCAGCCATTCGGTATTCCTCAGTTGAGAATTCTTTGTTTAGCTCTGAACCCCATTTTTAATGGAGTTATTTGAATTTCTGGAGTCCAGTTTCTTGAGCTCTTTGTATATATTGGATAATAGTCCCCTATCAGATTTAGGATTGGTAAAAATCCTTTCCCAATCTGTTGGTGGCCTTTTTTTCTTATTGACAGGGTCTTTTGCCTTACAGAAGCTTTGCAATTATATGAGGTCCCATTTGTCAATTCTTGATCTTACAGCACAGGCCATTGCTGTTATCTTTAGGAATTTTTCCCCTGTGCCCATATCTTCGAGGCTTTTCCCCACTTTCTCCTCTATTAATTTCAGTGTCTCTGGTCTTATGTGAAGGTCTTTGATCCACTTAGACTTGAGCTTTGTACAAGGAGATAAGAATAGATCAATTCATGTTCTTCTACATGATAACCGCCAGTTGTACCAGCACCGTTTTTTTGAAAATGCTGTCTTTTTTCCACTGGATTGTTTTAGCTCCCTTGTCAAAGATCAAGTGACCATAGGTGTGTGGATTCATTTCTGTGTCTTCAATTCTATTCCATTGATCTACCTGTCTGTCTCTGTACCAGTACCATGCAGTTTTTTATCACAATTGCTCTGTAGTACAACTTAATATCAAGCATGGTGATTTCACCAGAGGTTCTTCCAGAGACTACCCCACCTGGGCATCCATCCCATAATCAGCCACCAAACCCAGACACTATTGCATATGCCAGAAAGATTTTACTGGAGGGACCCTGTTATACCTGTCTCATATGAGGCTATGCCAGTGCCTGGCAAATACAGAAGTGGATGCTCACAGTCATCTATTAAATGGAACACAGGGCCCCCAATGGAGAAGCTAGAGAAAGTACCCAAGGAGCTGAAGGGGTCTGCAACCCTATAGGTGGAACAACAATATGAACTAACCAGTACCCCCAGAGCTCGTATCTCTAGCTGCATATGTAGCAGAAGATGGCCTAGTCAGCCATCACTGGGAAGAGAGGCCCCTTGGTACTGCAAACTTTATATGCCCCAGTATAGGGGAATGCCAGGGCCAAGAAGCAGGAGTGGGTGGGTAGGGGATCAGGGGGGACAGGGGAGGGTATAGAGAACTTTTGGGATAGCATTTGAAATGTATATAAAGAACATATCTAATAAAATAAAATTAAATTTAAATTTAAAAAAATTAAAAATTAAAATAAATTAATTAAAAAAAAATAAAAAGAACCATGGCTTGGGCATGAAAGCCCTTACCCTGGGAGTGTAAAGACCTCACAGCTGGCTTCTAAGAATATAGCTGACCTTAGATAGAGCTGACTTTGTCTCAGTTGTTTTATTGCCCAGTTCCTGCCAGTCTTTATGTTTACATTCCTCTATTTTGTGTAAGAGTCATTAAGCATCTGGTAACTTCATTTTACCTTGGCTGATATGTCACCTAACTTCCCTATTTTCTTCTGTATTAAAACTCTGATGCTCGCTTTGAGAAAATTACATTCAGATACACTCTCTCTGTGTGTCAATGTCTGTTTGTCATCAGCACCAACTCCTTGCTTGCCTGTAAATGGAACTCTGAGTTTTCCTGCAGATTGAGGGCCTGACTGAGGTTCATCCGCAGCACTTTCTGGCAGATTATTAACTGAATTATTAATTTACTTTCTCCAAGACTTCTGAAATCAGTATTTCAGTGATAGAACAAGATAAAACATCTAGATATACTCTAATCAAAGATCTCACAATTATATTTAAGACATAGCTCAGTAGACAGAGCCTGAATGTGATTCCCTAAACACACACTGCCTAAAAATATACATTTGTTAAAGTCTCAGGACCTTATGATTTCTGCATATAATAACATCGAGAGTGTTGTATTTAAAGCCCCTTGCTTTCTAAGGCTAGAATGTACCATACTGGTAGATGACTGAAAAAAAAAAAAAAACTGTGTTTGTTCAGTTTTCAATACTGAAAAAAGATATATATGCTTTTGTGAAATTACAAAATAAAATACTTTCTTACTATGACAATATGAAGGATTAATCATCCTTTGTTTTCTGTACTTCTAAATTTTGCTATATAATTAACTTAGTTTTACATAATATTAGCTGCATTTGAATATACATTTTACAATTGAATATACTTTTTAAATTTTGATGTAGTGATTTTAATTTTTTTTTTTTTTTTTTTTGGTATTGCTGCTTTAAAAGGCTCTTTGAGCTGTCTTTCTACTTGGAAACCACACATGTCCTAATACTTTACTCTCATAACAAATACAAACTCTACTTAAGTAAAAGAGCTTCTATTCAAAGTTTTTCTAAGGGCAGTATGGACATCCTTATTCCTTATACTGTGGAGGAAAGGATTCAGCGTTGGGCCCACAACTGTATAAAAAAAAAAATGGTAGACACTTTGCATCATCCACAGATACACTAGAAGGCTTAAGATACATAAAGGCTACAACTCCAAATAAAAGAGAAAGAGCTTTACATGGGAGCCACAGTTACCAAAGGCTTTTGACCTACCTTCTGTAGAATAGATGCTAGGGATGTTGGAAAGGATCAAGGTATAAGAAATAAAGATAGTCAGAGTGTGCACTATTACATTAAAACCTACAACAAGGTAAACCACCAGCTCATTGATGGAGGTGGTTTTACAGGAAAGTTGTAGAAGAAGGGTATATCGCACATGTAATGATTGATGATGTTGCCATCACAGGTCAGGCTTAGATGTGTAATGGCTTCCAGAAACTCCATCACACACACCCCAATTATCATCAAGAGGCAGACCCAATGGAACATGGTGACCTGGTAAAGCAGGGGCTTACAGATGGCAGCATACATGTCATAGGCCATTGCTGTCAAAATGTAGCATTCATCAATAACAAAGAAGCAGAAGAAAAAGAGTTGAGTCACACACTCAGCATGAGAGATGGTGCTCTGTTTCACAAAACCCACCAGCATTTTGGGTTTTTGATAGTGGAGTAGCTGGCTGCTCAAAATAGACTGATATCTTACTTACATTACCTTTCTATAACTCATGGCTGTGGGAGGCATGCAGACTGCTCTCCAAGGGGCAGGATTTCACAGGTCTTATTGTAAAGCAGGGACATTCAGTGCCTGTGTGACTAGGCTGCAGCCTGTTCTGAGTTCCCAAAGCTATTCTGAGCTACTTCCTGGCAGGGCAGAGCAGAGCAACACCCCAGGAAGGGCTCAGGTTAGCTTTTAAGTCTGCTATCTGTGGCTCATGATCTCTGCTGCCTAGTGTTGAGTAAGCTCAGCGGTGCAGCTACATCTTAGCTTGTGCTCTGACACCCTTGGAATCACATGTGCCAAACTAGTATGCATTCTAACCCTTATCCAAAACCCCACAAGGCTTGGGGGGAAACTGACCATTACTTAGGAACCATTTCTCCCTGCCTTCCTTGCTTTTGTTTTGTTTTGTTTTTGGTTTTGTTTGTTTGTTTGTTTGTCTGTTTGTTTTTCTTTTTAGTTTTTTGAGACAGGGTTTCTCTGTATAGCCCTAGATGTCCTGGAACTCACTTTGTAGTCCAGGCTGGCCTTGAATTTAAAAGTCTGCCTGCCTCTGCCTCCCGGGTGCTGGGATTAAAGGTGTGCGCCACCACGCCCAGCCTGGCTTTTATCTTAAAGGAACAATATGCCTTTTTTCCAGGAGTCTGAAACCTCAATTTTGGTTAAAAGTAAGTTCTTGCCACATGTTACTTTGTCAAAATATTGCAGAAAATATTAATTGGGGTTTCTACCCCACTTTTGATTATTTACTTTGCAAATAAAAGATACAAAACTTTTATATTTATAATAAGCCATAAAAGCAGTAGAGTTGGGCAGATAACCTCTATGCTATTTTGTCTACTTTTCTGTAAATAACCTCAAGACATAACTTTCCATGTTCCACCTAGGCTGCTCCTCCTCCAACTGGCTGGGCCTCATGGCCATGCTCTGACGACCCATCTACATTCTTCCTTCTTCTTTCTCCCATCCTTCCTCATCGTCTCTGCCTCAGACCCCAAGACCAGGAACTGAAGCTCTGCCTACATCTCTTTTTCCCAGCTATGGACTGCACTCATCTTTATTCAACCAGTAGTTTTAAATTAAGGAGTAAGGTTATATATCATCTCTTGATGTACTTGACTGTCTTCTTGTTCCTGAGGATCTCCTTGTCATGGGCAACCAGATCTTGGGAGCCAATGTTTAGCATTACAATACATAGAACAGAATAGACCTCAAAACATGTAAGCAGAGAGTCAATGACTAATATTCTGGAGGTGTAATCACACTTAAGTGTATTCTAGACTAGTTCAGCAGAAGATTAACACATTCAAAATTGATCCAAAGTTGTCCACAGACTCCTACCAGACTAGTAAACTATACATGAGAACAAAAGAGGATATGCAAAGCCATATGGTAAAATATGACTACGGACATATTTGAAAGTGCCTTCAGCCTTAAACATATTCCCCTACTAATCAAGAGGGTCTAGTCAGCAACTGAGGTATTTGTGTTCAACTTCTCTCACTGGCTGAGCTCTGAAACAGACTGGGACAGGAGCTGTACAGATGTCAAATGTAACAAGATGCACACGAATGTTTTTAAAAATCTGAATGGTAAGAAATCTGGTTCAAGCCAGATTGAGAGCTTCATTCTTCCCCTTAACTTTCTTAAGACTTAAAACTATTCAAATAAAAATGAATAAACATGGGCAGATGGTAAAAATTCTAAACACTGTTCAGGAACCCAACACTTGGAAAAAAAATATATTGATGAATTTCATATTATTCCAGGGAGGACTCAAAATTCAAACTAAAAAGAAAAGATCCAAAAGTCTCTTTCTTCATTATCAACAGAAACAGAAAAGATGAAAGCCCAGATTGTTATAATTTTTAAAAAGTGTTTCCTACTTTGTAATCCCTGCCCCTCATCTATAACAAGAGGAAGAATTGGACTAAACTCCTGCCCTCTGCATACTTGGTCACTGCAGATGAAAACCTGATGGCTACCACTGTGGCCAGGGAAAGCTCCAAACTTCCACCTAGAAACAACAGATTTGAGAAAGATGCTGCAGATGGCACTCTACTTCCCTTGCCAGTGTGAATCTGTGACACTAAGTGGTCTACTAGGGTAGACCTGAGCTTCCACCCTAACACAGACCCACAGAAACAACAAAGGAGCAAGCAATGTAGCACACTGCTTCCCAGAACAACACAGTCAGAAAGCTCAACTTTGGGACCTTTACATTCACACACACAGTAACATTATAGCCTGAAAATCAGAGGTCCTGTTTTACTTAGGAGTCATCAGCTAAACTAAAGTGGAAGCTAATCTTTTATCTTCTGTGTCCAATATAAAGTCAGAACTTTAACTTACAGGGATATTGTTTATGGTGGAAAAAAAGTTAGCCTCAAAATTAGGTAATGTATTTATGTATGCAATAACAATTAACGAAAAACAGGCAATGAATTTGATGAATAGCAAGGAGGGTGTGTGGGAAAACTTGGAGGATGGAAAGGGGAAATGATGTAATAGTATTATAATCTCGAGAAATAAAAAATAATAATTTTAATAATAATAATTTTAATTTTAAATTATTTAAAAATATTGAGGTAACAATTACAAAACTGCTTCAAAATCAATCATAAACACTCTTAAAACAAGTTCTTAGTAAATAATTAAGTTTTAAATTTTTTATTATCCTTATTTATTTAGTGATGTAGAGAGTAGATGTACGTGCGAGCATCCCATGGCATGACTGTATGGGGTCAGAGGACAAATTGGCATTGCCATTTCTCTTCTCCCACCATGAAGGTTCTGGGAATCCAACTCAGTATCAGGCTTCACTGCCAACACCTTTATCTGCTCAAGCATCTTACTGATACAAGATATATTTTTCAAAGATTTTGCTTCTAAGAAGGACTAAGAATGGACTTTGCCCTGCTCCTACTTCTAATTACAGAAAAAGCATTGATTAATTATAAAAAGAAACAGACAAAAAATTTTAAAAGGTGGAAAAGCTCAGACAGACTGACTTGTGACCTCAGAACACAAGAGTAGCATGGTGGTACGTCCCTGGATTTCTATTGATCCCCAAATAGTTCAGAGCCATAGCTGAAAAGGCTGACAACACAGAATACTGATAAGCACAAATGAGAGAGAAAGGAGAGGTGAGGGGAGCATGTGTGTTAGCTGTCAAATTTTCTTTTTTATTGTAAATAGTTTCTTCTCTCATACAATATAGCCTAACTAGTTTCCCCTCTCTATATTCCTCCCAGCTTCACCTCTTCCCCAGCTCTCCTCTTCCCCAGATTCACTTCCCCTCTATTTACTCTTTAAATTCAGCTCTTCTTAACCAAAGGATATTTTGTAAATGGAACATTGTCAAAAGTAAACTCTTTACCCTGCTAAACACCACTGAAAACCGGTCCTGACTATTATAGGGTGAATATGAAATGCTGCCAAGGTCATGTGTTTGAACATTTGGTCCCCAACTAGTGTTGTTTAGAAGGTTTAGAACCTTTTGAGAGATATGGTGCCAACTGACAGTTGTCGGCCATTAGCCATGTGGAACTTTGAAGGTTATAGCAGTCTCCCACTCCCGTCTTCTGTCTCTGCCTCCTGATCATTCAGCATGGAAGAAGCAGTAGCTACAATTTCCAGCTTCACTGTCCAAAACAGAACAACTCCCAATGCCATGTCTTCCCACAGTGGTGGACTGATCCCCTGAGTCTATGAGTTGGAGTAAAGCCCCCTCCCTTTAGTTGCACTGGTCAAGTCTTGTGTCTCACTATCCCACATACACTAGTGAAAGCTGAGTGGGAAGCCTGCACGTAATAAAAGAGGGCAGGAAATAGATATTAGTGCATCAAATGCCAGATGTGTAATTACCTGAGTAGGATTTAAATGTAACAAAGATAAAAATGTCTGAGTAAACTTGAAATAAAAGAAAAACGTAAAAGTCTTTGGTAAGAAATAGAGGATCTGTCTTAGTGTTTTACTGCTGTGAACAGACACCATGACCAAAGCAAGTCTTACCAAGGACAACATTTAATTGGGGCAGGCTTATAGGTTCAGAGGTCCAGTCTTTTATCATCACGGTTGAATATTGGCAGCATCCAGACAGGCATGGCACAGGAGAGTTCCGCATCATCATCTGAAGGCTGCTAGCAGAATACTGGCTCCCAGCCAGCTAGGTCAAGGGTACTAAAGCCTACACCCACAGGGTCACATAAACTCCCACAAGGCCACACACCCCCAACATTGCCACTTCCTAGGCTAAGCATATACAAACCTGTGGAGAGCCGTGCCGTGAGCAATCGCACAAGCCGCGAGCAATCGCCATTATAAGATGGTGCTGGCCTCCCGTGTGCCTAACTAGTAAACAAGCCTTGTGCGCAAGTGCGAGAGTGAACTCACGCTTAGTCACTGCCCATCTCGGGACGTAGTAGTGGGGTGATGGGTGAGCAACAAATCAGGAGCTGACACGCCACATCAGGTGCTGAAACGCCATGGCTGATGGCTATATAAGCGACCCCATTTCTGGGGTCTGGGTCTTCCCTCTTGAAGAAGCAATAAAGCTTTTGCCGCAGAAGATTCCGGTTGTCCCGAGTGTGTTCTTGCCGGCGGGGACAAAAGCTCGAGATACAAACCATCACAGGATTTTATAAAAAAACAAACAAACAAATAAACAAACAAACAAACAAAAAACCCCAGAAAACTAAAAGAGAGAAATGGTAATTCTAGAAGGAAAGTAAACTAAAATACAAAGGCAGAACTAATGGACTAAAAAGTAAAACAGAAATTTCTGCATTGAAATTCCAATACAGAGAAGAGACTGACAAACACACAGCCTTGGAGACCAACACCATCATAACAAAAGATATAACAGTCATATTGTTAGTTCTATACAGAGAAGGTAAAGGCATAAAGGCTAAAAATAAACATGCCTCAAGTACTGATGCACATGACTGTCCACATGTGATTCTACCTCAGTAAGAATATCCTCCAGGAACTAATGAAAAACCATACCATGCTCACAAAAGAAAAACAGACACAATATATGGCCCCCATTCAAATTCTAAAGGAATGACTAAATAAATAAACCCAGAGTTCTTTGTTAGCAAGCTACATAATTTCTCTGGTCTCTGATAACATTATCCATAAAATTAAAAGGGTAATCGCTGTGAAGGGTAACTTATTTCCTCCATATACTATATTAGAACATTGCTTGCAATTTGCAAAGTACCTGAAAAGCGTGTGATCCTCTGGTCCTCATTCATGATCGCCTGGATATGTATAGCACAGGCCAGTTCTCTGCCTGCCTTGAGGATATAGCTTAGTATTTTGAGTAATTAGTTTTGTCAAATCTATATTGTGTTACTATGGGTAAAATTTTAGAAGTTTTTTTTTTTTAAATATAATTGCAAATGTCTCCTTTCCAAACCCTGGCCCTGAGCTCCTCAGTTGCCTGCCCTAGAGCAATCAGTAGTGCGAGTTGTTAATTATAAGTGACACTATGCTCATCTATAACAGAATTCATATACATTATCACACCAACATTAAACTAATAATAGCATAATAGGTACACTGTCTCCTTCACTTGCTTTCTCGAAAATTCACTGAGTTTTTATTAATATGTAAAACTGTATGTATAGACTATGTAATATATATGTATATATGTAATATATATGTATATGTATATATATATAAACTGTTAAACCTAGCTAACTAACAACTAACCTAAAATATCATTTTGTGTTTAACATTCCTTCTCTCAAGTCATTAAATCAATATATCAGCATGAAGTGTCATAACAATAGTATCCAGTGAATGAATCTCTAATATATGTTTCTTCTATGAATCTATAACTACATCCCCCAACTCTAATATATATCATTTTGGGGGGAGGGGAAGCAAGAGAAAGACAGGATTCATGAGATAATAAACTCAAGAGTAGTGAAGAGTCTCTGGTGATCCCCGTGCAACAAGCCTGCAGACCAAAGACAGCCTGAACAAGTATAAGAAGGTTTCATCCATTTCACTTTACACTGTGGAGAACATATTATGGTCATACATGAAGAAAGTCATTTATATACAACATTATAGTATTTTAGATGGAGAAGCCAGAAGTCATGCTGCTGTGGCCCATTCTATTTTACTATAACAAATAAGTGAGACTTCTTTTTGCAAAAGAAATTTATTTAGCTCACAGTTTATAGCTGAAAATCTAGGGTTGAGCAGAATAACTGTCTGTTCATCCTCCAGTGAGAGCCTCCTGCCTGCACCACCACCACATAACAACCAACTCTGGAAGGGAAGGAATCTGCCACATGCAGACCGGGCAAGTGAGTGCTTTATAACAACTAGCTCTGAGAAAACCAATTCATTTAAAGAAGCTAACATTAATTCCCCCAAAAAGATTGTGTGTTATCACCTCCCACTATGCTCCACCTCTTAAATGTTCCCCCACCATGAATATCACCATACCAGAGACCAAGGTTCCAATCCACAAGCCAGTGGTAGAAACGTTCAAACCACATCTAAACTGTAGCACAGGCACATTTTCCTATGCTTGACGAGTTGCATGCTTCCACCTGAGTGATTCTTCTGCAATGATGCAAGTGTAGGGAACCATTGGGAACCATCTTGTGGCTGCAACAGGATCATGGATGCCACTGTTATATGGAACAGAAGGGTACCGCTGCTGCAGAAATGTGCTCTACTCTTGGCAGCTGATGGTTTTAAATCTGCTCAGCTAATCAGTTCTCTGAGGATGATTTTAAAGCATCATTCCAAGTCTGAGTCTCTACTATTTCTTCTTCCAACTCACAGAGACAGTCCTGTTACATTAACCTTGACACAGTACTTTTCTTACATAATAAACCAAAACATGGCCTGACTTTCAGAAGTATATCTATGATAAAAACATTCATGTCAAAATCAGAGTCATGAAGAAATGTTTCCAAAAATCTTGTAAAGTGTTATATCACAATTGAAATAATTGAAAGTAATGGTTTTTGCAGCCTTTCTGTTTTGTTTTGTTTTTTTAATTCATTCCATTTGTTTACATCTAAAATGATATCCCACTTCCCTGTTACTCCTCCACAAACTCCCATGCCACATTCACCCTCTCCCCCCTCCCCTTTGTCTCCATGAGATTGCTCCCCAACCCACCCACCCTCTCCTGCCCCACTGCTCCAGTATCCCTCTATGCTAGGGCATAAAATTTCCACAGGTACTTGACCTTTCAAAAGGAAACATCTAAATTTCCTATTGTAGCAAGCTATGACATTATTGTCGCTTCCAATAATGAGTCACTTTTCATAAAATATCAGCCTCGTGTGTTGCAGTTTGGGATATAATTAGGTAAAACATGAATTTTCAAAATTATAGGGTAGAACAAAATCAAAAAGATCCAGTTCACCTGTATTACTAATTAAGTATATATATTACCTAATTAATGCTACAGTCAAATCACACTCTGAAAATGTTTGGTAAGAACAATATAACTTTTTGGTGTCCACCCCTACCCAACATACTGCTAATTATATTTCCTGTACTCTGAAATCCATGGTTTTTTTTTTTCAGAATTAACATTAGAGTAGAGGATAATTAACGAATACCATGTGCCATGTGATATTCATTGTCTATCCTCTACTGTGTATTTCCAATGTTAGAAATCTTCTCCTTCCATAGCAAAGCACCATTGATAACTTTGTATGGCAACAAATTACTTAAATAAGGTTTTTGTCCTGGAAGTGTTCCAAGTCCAAGACAGTATTCCAAGCTATTTTGTACATACACATACATTAATGTGCAAATGGATTGGCTTAAGAGGTTGGGAGTCTCAATGAAGAAAATAATATTTAGACAGATAATACAAGAAGGGAGTAAGTTAAACAAAGATAGAGGTATGTAATGTGACATCTCTGAGAAGTGTGGGAATAAAGCGGGGGATGTTCTAAAAGGAACAGCAAAAGAAAGGATTCACATGTAAGAGGCAAGATACATATCAGGAATATCGGGTCCACAATGGAAAATTATATGTTGATTACAAATTAGAATGGGAACAAAATATAACAAAATGTTAATGTTGGTTAATTGTGGATAATAGTTAAAGTGCAGCCCAGTATTTCGGGTAAGCATCCAATCAGTTCCAGAAGGGAGTGGATTATAATCAGGAATCCAAGGTACCCATAGAAGGAGACAGAGGAAACTGCAGCAGGCCCAAGAGAAGGTAGCTTTGAGAATATTCAACACATAATGACCTAGTGTGGAGTTTAGGCACACAGGTTGCTGTCGATTAATGTACACACTCAATTCATATTGCCCATTGATAAATTTCAATTAGATTCAGGCCTTGAAAATGCATCCGTACAGCATTCCTTCTTAATGACCTTATGCCCCAGCACAGAACATATAAATAAGTCCTCAGTCATCATGGTCGCTGGGCTACAGCTCATGGTAAGCAGACAGATGAATAGGCAAAGCCCTTAGCTTGAACCAGTCAGTCCATCCCTTCTGTTTTCAGGCCATATATGTGTAATCATGGTAGCCCCAGAGTTCTTTGAGCCTGCTCTAGTTCTGAGAACTGCCGGATTCCAGAACTGTGAATAAAAGCTAAGTAAGATATTCAAACTAAATTTATTGCAGTTTCATCTTTTGACACCATCTTGGTTATTCTGGGCTCAGAAATGAATATGGATGAAGCAGCTGAGCACAACCTTTAAAGCTTAAATTTGTGTAACTGGGGAAGAATATAGAGACTGAGTCCTCACCATAGGAAACAGCATGAGAAAGCCTTGCTGAGTTTTCCATAGAGATTCTTGTTTATGTTTATGAAAATAGCACACACCACATTTGCTGCTCTAACAATGACTTTCCTAAATTACCTAAGCAAATAGAGATGCTACTAATAATCTATTCATTCAGTTATTCATAGTAGCAGCAGGTGGTAAACTTGGCATGTGAAACAAACAAAGCAGAGTCTCCTATCCACAGAACTCACAGAATGGTAAGTTTTGGCTGGGTACATTAACAGCATCCAAAATATATTTGCCCAATACATAAGCTTAATACCCTTTATATTATTACATTATGTGTATATCTTAACAAAATGTGAGAATATTTTTAGTCTGTGATTTATTGGATTCTCATTATAGTTTATGTATTTGTTTACAAGTTTCATAGTAAACGTTCACTAAAGGTGATATTTACCAAAGACAGTAAACTCAATACTTATACAGCAACATCTAGGAAGACCAAAGATGGTTCATGGTGCCTGACGAAGTGGTAGTCTTCCTGAATTCATGGCAAAATGATCAGTTTTGCATCCACATTTATTAGTTGGAATGAAAACTCCAGGAGATGTGGGAAGGTGCCTAAATGATTCAGTTCCATTCAGCTGAGCCAAGTGAAGTACCCAGAATGCCCCTAGGGCTCATTTAGATGCTTTTTTATACAGAAAAGTAAAAAAGAAACAAAGAGATAAAGGTGGCCAAGCATCTGGAAAGCAGCCAATCTGTGTGGAGAGGAGGAAATGGGAAGCCCAGAAGGCAGGACTACTAGACATCTCTAGAGGGTCTCAGAAATTTGTAAGTGATTTCTTAGGAGTTGAATTTTTGTATTAATTAGTGAAAGTTCTTTGGGTGTTATGCAACTTAATGAATCATTTGTCATTTTAAAATCTCAGGACTAGAATCACTCAAGTCCATGGTGAAAGATGCAAGACAGTTCTGGTGAGTACACATTCCATTTCTGTATAGCTCTGTCTTGGCACAGTTACTTGAAGGAAAGGTGATCTAATTCTCCCCAGATAAAGGACATCACAGACCCAACAAAGACAAGCTCCTCAAACTATATCAAGTGGCAACTCAATCAACTGTAAAATCCATATGCCTTCAAAATGTCATAAATAACTTGATTTGAGTTCTTAAAACATATGAAGTATGGAGAATTTGTATAAAGAATGCATGACCCTTCTTGATGTCCAGAAACTAATTCACTTTACAAAGACAAAATCTTCCAGTTGGCATGTTAGTAGATCCTTGTACAGTTAGTAGATCAGCCCATTGTATAGTTTTAAAACAGATATATTTGCTTTAAAGAACATTGTGCACATTTTAATTACAGCAGGTAAAGTATTTAAAGTGGTTTTGTACATACACACAAGAACAAAATGCCTAGCCCTACAAAGTATAAAGACATAACTGAGAACATTCAACAAACACTAAACCACTACACGAGGAGGGTCACTTAAGTAGCCACCAGGTGGTGCTAGTGACTCAATAACATCGATCAAGGCGAAAAGGAAGCGGGAGGGAGGGGGATTTCACTACTAATTCATATTCTGAATCTTTTTCAAGCTCTGAAATGTATAACCATGGATTTTATATAACTCCTTATATAAAATTTCAATGCCTTATTAAAAAAACATAAACTTTTGAAAGTGTTCTTTAGATCAACATTTAAATTAAAAGGTTTGAATGCACTTAATTTGCAAATCCTTAATGGGCACTATCTAAATTGCCTAGTGAAGAAAGACAAGCTGGGCGTGGTGGCGCACGCCTTTAATCCCAGCACTTGGGAGGCAGAGGCAAGCGGATTTCTGAGTTCGAGGCCAGTCTGGTCCACAAAGTGAGTTCCAGGGCTATCCAGAAACCCTGTCTCGGAAAAACAAAACAAAAAAGAAAGACAAAATAGAAAAGACATGACAATCATGATACAAACAAGGCACCAAAAGATGAGTGCAGCATAACTGTTAACTGAATGTTGACTCTAAGTCCTTTTTGATGTATTGATTTCTGCCGAATCCTAGCGCCTAGTCACATAACACACTAGAAACATGATAAATGCAAAATGAATGACTGATTTGATTAATCCACAATTACATAAAAGATGGTTTTAATTTCTGTGTCCTCTGGTTTTAAATGCTTGCCAGCACAATTGGTAGCCTAAATATGTTCCAGTAAAATATGTTTTCATACCCATGTTAAGATCATTTAATGAGAATTTAAATTTTATACATGCTTACGGCTCTTTAAATTAAATTATGTAAATAAAATGGATTCTGTTATTTGTGTATTCTTACCCCCAAATCCTATTTAACTCCACTACATTAGGAAATATTTGTACTTATTTTATTTCAATATACAAAGTTTTATGGCACAAAGCACATATTCAGCTACATACAGTGTCTGTGTAAAATTTGACATCATCCCATTTCTCATCCTTTTCGGTGCTGTTGCTAAAAGCAAACAATGACTTAACACTTCTTTGTAGACAGCTTTGTTTGCCCACCAACAAGGACAGATCTCTTAAGGATATGTACACATGTCCTCTTTGAGATCAAAACAAAGACGGGTACCTTCCACTAATAGATTCAGGACATCATTTATGTGGCAGTTCTTTCACGCTCACTGGCAGTCATTGCTCCAGATTACCATATGGGAATCAGGATCATTTCCATGCCAGTCACTTCTCTGTTGCCATTCCTTTACCAGTTCTCCCACAAATCTACTTCCTTCCTTCCGAGAATTCACTGTACGTTGGTGATGCAAGCCTATTAGCTGGATTCACATAATGATGGCCTTAAGGTTGTTTCACCCAGTTTGGGGAACTGCAGATTCCTTAAATCTGCCTTTCTTTGTTCCATTCTAGAAAACGAACACTAGCTAGAATGAACATGTCACTTCTGCCTTGTAAGAAGCCAATGCCGTGGAGGAGTCACATCGAAAGTTATGCAATCTACTTCCCAGATTTCAGGAATAAGGTTTTCTCCCCCTATTTGTATTAGCAAAGTATACTAATATATTAGTAGTTTGATTCTGTCAGGTAAGGAGCTAAGAATATGTGTCCAAATCTCAGAAGATTCTAAAGACAAAAAGAAGCTCTGACTAAACACGAACAACTCAGTTACAATGTTAACATTCCACAAAATATAACCTACTTATATTAGTGATATAGCATGGCAAAACAAAATTTGGTAAATTGTATGCAAGGATAGAGTATTTTGATGATCATAGATTATTAGAACTAAAAACAAGTGGGAAAAAATAGAGATTTTAGTTCTAACATATTAAATAAAAAAGGGAAGAAATGAAATCTTTAAGCTATTCCTATCAACATTCTTTTATGAAATAAATCTAAAAGGAAAGGAAAGGAGAGGAGAGGAGAGGAGGGGAGGGGAGGGGAGGGGAGGGGAGGGGAGGGGAGGGGAGGGGAGGGGAGGGGAGGGGAGGGGAGGGGAGGGGAGGGGAGGGGAGGGGAGGGGAGGGGAGGGGAGGGGAGGGGAGGAGAGGGGAAGAATCTAGGTATAGTATCATGTTTTTAGTTCTAGCACTAGGAGGCAAACTGAAGCAGATATGTAGGGCTCTTAGTCAGTTGACCTGCTTGGTGAGTTTAAGGCCAGGCAAGAGAAAGACCTTATCTCAAAAAACCAAAGTGGATAACAAAAACCTGAGGTTAACCTCTGAGCATCCACATGCACATTTGTCCTCAAACACAGGTTCACATTGTGTACATGCCAAAACAAAAAGAAATATCAGCCAACCTCAGCCAAAGGCAGAGGAGGCTCATGCCTACAGTCTCACACGTGGAAAGCTGAGGCAGGGGATCCAGAGAACAAACCCAGCCTGGGCTATTTAATGAGGCCAAGACTAACCCAGTCTATATGAAATCCTATAGAACAGAACAATACAAAAGAAAAGAAAGAAGGAAAATAAAGCTGAACTATTAGGTTCATTACTGCACTCTTCATACACCCATGACGTAAACTATTTGGGTGTAATATGTCACTCCTCTTTTCCATTGGTGAGATTTACTAATTTTTATTTTATTGTTTTGTTCAGGGAGGTGATATTTGTCTATAATTCTGTTCTGCATGCAATCTTTCAGATTTTGGATGCATGTTATGCTCACTTCATAAAAACAACTTTAAAGGAATTTGTGTAGTATTGGAATTATCTGGTCTTCGGTGAATTCCTGGGCAAAGCCATTTGCAACTGGTTGTTTGTTTGTTTGTTTGTTTGTTTTAACCCTTTAACAACTACTGCTTTTTCTTTATCTATCTGAACAGAATTTGCCATATAAAACTGTTCTTTATAATCATTTAACCATTAATGAAATTTATCATTTAGTTTTTCATTTTTCCTACTTCCGCTATTTTCTCAATCTCTATGTCGTTCTTTCATTAATTAATTAGTATATTTATTCACTTTACATCCTGATTGCAGCCCCCTCCTTCTTCTCTCAATTTCACCCTCACAAACCCATCCCCTCACTACCCCCTCCCCTTCTCTTCAGAGAAGGGGTATTATAATAATAATAATAGGGGAAGCACCCCATTGGGTACTAGTAACCACTCTGACACATCAAGTTGCAGCCCCTCTAAGGCCCAACAAGGCATTGCAGTTGGGGAACAGGATCCAAAGGCAGGCAACAGAATCAAAGGAAGACACTTGAATCTCATTCAGAAGGGGAAATAAAATAGACATTAGAAGTGAATGAAGAGAGGGAATTTGGTGGGAAATTAAAGGGAATGAGAAGGGAAAATGGGCTACGGATCAACTGTGAGGAGTAGGGTAGGGGGGCAGAGAAGACTGGGGTAAAAAACAGAAATCAGTTGGGGGCTGGGAGGGGCTCATCTCTGTGTCAAGCCTCAGATGTGAAACAGGAAGGCTTCTGGGAGTCTATGGGGGTCACCCTAGCTGAGACTTCAAGCAGCTGCAGATATGGAGACTGAAGTGGTCACCTTTCAGTGGATAGAGGGTGACATTAGCCCACCTACAAAATGTTTAACCCAAAATTAGTCCTGCCTACAAGATGCACAGGGAGCAGATTAAGGGAATGGCCAACTTGAGACCTATCCCATGAGAGATAGGTCTCCTCCTTCTAACCCCTGACACTATGAATAATACTGTGTAATGCTTTTAGGAATGTAGCATAATTGTCTTCTGAAAGGCTTCATCCAGCATCAGATGGAAACAAATGCAGAGACCCACAGCAAAACAGAGAGGAGAGGACAGCACAAGAAGACATACAGAATCAAATAACCTGGGCTTATGGGGGCTCACAGAGACTGAACGACCAACCAAAGAGTATGCAGGGGCTGGATCTAGGCACTCTACACATGTGTAGCAGATGTACAATCTTCATGTGGGCCCCATAACAATTGGAGCGGGGGGCTGTCTCTGACTCTATGTCATTTTTAACTTGCTCTTCTTCCAATATTTCTACATTACAATAGCAAGTACTGGGCATATTTCCTTGTCTCCAAGGTACACATTTATTAACACTACTGTTTCTTGCCTCGTAATTCAACTTTTATTTCCTTCTAACTTTACTAACTCTTCCTCTTATTTATTAATTTTACTGTTTCTTTCTAGCCTATTAAGTGCTTAACATATTTTCATTGTTCAATACATGTAAGATTATTTTTTTCTTTACATGGCCTAAAATTTGTAATGTATTATACAATACTTTTATTTTCTTTTCTAGATCTTTTTGTGGTTTAAATGTAGCTTAGTAGAGAACTTTAGTATGGAAAGTAATAGAGTTTTTATTTTCTGATTATGTAATTGTTCTTTTATTCCATACTGATCACAAAATGTGAACTGTATCATTTCATGCATGTCATTGGATTCATTTTCCATGGTTTCAGCTACCTGTAATCAGTCATAATCTGAAAATATTAAGTGGGCAATTCCATAAATAAATCCTAAGTAAAGTTGAATGCAATTCTCAGTAACATGATAAAATTTTAAATTTCCACCATCTCTGAGATTTAAACTATTTCTTTGTCCATCAAATCTGTGCTGTACATGCTACCTGCCACTTTAATGATCTTCTCGGGTACCAAATTGTTACAACAGTATGATGTTTGTGTTCAAGGATGCCTTGTTTTATTTGTTAATGGCTCTAAACAACAAGAATAATAATTCTAGCAATTTGATTACAGCATGCTATTACAATCATTCTATTATTGGTGCTAATTTTTATGATGTTTGATTTATAAATTAAACTTTATGATGAGTGTGTATTTGTGCAATAAATCATACTATATCCAGGAGTCAGTACTATCTGGGGTTCCACTTATCCAATGGAGTCTTGGAATATACCACCCATGAAAACAGGGTTAATACTTATAAATAATGTGTGTGAGAGAGAAAGAAGTTTTCTCAACACTGTTTGTTATTCTGTGCAGCTGTTTGGTGCATAATCATAAATATTATATATTAATTTTGCATTGTAATTTATAGCTTTAAAAAGCTTTTCCAATTAACAATTTTGCCTTATGTCTGTGGTAGAATAGCAATATTAATCATTTACTCCTTCTCTTTCTCCTCCTCCTCCTCCTTCTCCTCCTCCTCCTCCTTCTCTCTCCCTCCCTCCCTCCCTCCCTCCCTCCCTCCCTCCCTCCCTCCCTCCCTCCCTCCTCTTCTTCTGAAAGATCTCAGTTTTGAGAATAAATTCAGGGAGTCAAAAGAGAATTAAATATCATTATGTCTTTATTAGTAGAAATGCCAGTAATTGCCAAGTCCTGCTTGGCCATGGAATGACATAGATCCTATCACCTGGAACAGATGGTTGCTGTGAGTGTAAGTCTTGTTTGTATAATAATGTACATATTTTCATACTCCTCCTTCAAGGAATGTCCTCTCTGCCAAGTTTAATGACTCCATGATAATCAGAGAAATCAGGAATCTAGGAGGCAAGGGTGATTCTAATCTCTCAGCAAAATCATAGAACACCGTGACCTTCAGGACAGTCCTAAAGGTTGGGAAAAAACTCTGAAAATGTGAGTTTGAAAATATATACTTTCTCAACTATGCAAAATATAAGGATGCAATATTAATTGCATAAGGAGCTTCACAGACCTAAAGAAACAGAGGTGACTGCACTATGAGCCAGCTTATCAGAAAGATATTAGAGAAGATAAAGAGATTTAGGGAGTATTGATCACAGGTCAAGGTCCAAACCAGCTGGGTTTACAAAGGCAGACAGATCATTGAATTTTTTTGCAATGTTCCCCAAAAAACAAAACAAAACAGCGCTTGCTGTCCTTTTCCTAAGATTCAAGGGGCTAAGGTTATAGAATGCTGATTCCTGGAATGGTCAAGAGCATACCTGGAATAAATAACTGAATTGATATGTCAATAAAAAATACGTGGGGCTTTTGGTATGCACAAGATTAGCTAGCAGAGAACAATAGCAGCATAGCAGCTCTTTTTTAAAAAGAGAGAGAGAGAGAGAGAGAGAGAGAGAGAGAGAGAGAGAGAGAGAGAGAGAGAGAGAGAGAATGTTTTTCTAGTGAGAGCTGAGCTGTCCTGGAGCTCAAACGGGTCTTCAAGAAATGGTTCTAACAGGATTTCTGAATTTGGTGGGAAAATCCATGGAGAAAACAAAGCTCTTTTAGAATTTTTCATAGTTTGCTTAGAATTTTTTCTAACAGGATTTCTGACCATGGTTGAAAATCCTAAACTTAGAGAGCTATCACAGTTCTTTTAGAATGTTTCTGGCTTTCTGATTTTGAAAAAAAAAAAAAAAAAAAAAAAAAAAAAACCCAAGAATTACTTTTAGAATTTTTTTCTAATTGAATTTCTGACTTGGTCAGAATTTTTATAGAAGCTTTTTAGACTTTGGTTGGAAAATCTGTGAGCTGTCCAGAGTGATTTTAGAACTTGTTCTAGTGAAAGAGAGTTGCTCAAGCAGACTGCAGAGCCAAGAGCTGTCTACATAGAGCTCTCTAGAGAGCCATCTTGAGCAGAACGTAGGCTGTAAGCTTAGGCCCATGAATTGACTTGAGGTGTTTGTCTTGAGGCTCCCAAACACCCCTTCTCTCAGGAACCCTTCTCCAAACTGAGGCTGGTCCTTAGCAAGTAATCAATCACATCACCTTCTCAGAACTCAGACCCTAAATTAGCCCAAAGGGAGACAGTAAAACTGGAAATGTAATAAAAGAAACATGGCTGGACTCTGCCAAGATTCTGCTTCAGTTCAGCTCACAAGCCAGTGGGCATATGGCTGCCAATAACCAAGTTGTTACTCCATTTCTTTCTTCCTTCCTTCCTTCCTTCCTTCCTTCCTTCCTTCCTTCCTTCCTTCCTTTCTTTCTTTCTTTCTTTCTTTTTTCCTTTCTTTCTTTCTTTCTTTCATCTTTTTTTCCCATTTTTATTAGATATTTTCTTTATTTACATTTCAAATGTTATCCCCTTTCCTAGTTTCCCCTTCAAAAACTCACTATCCCTTCCCCCCCTCCCACTACTCATCAACCCACCCACTCCCACTTCCTGGACCTGGCATTCCCCTATACTGGGGCATATAACCTTCATAGGACCAAGAGCCTCTCCTCCCATTAATGACCAACTAAGCCATCCTCTGCTACATATGCAGCTAGAGCCATGAGTCCCACCATGTGTTTTCTTTGGTTACTCCATTTCAATCTTAACTATTCAGTTAGTCAATCTTCCTCTCTTAGACTGGACCAAAGAAGCAGAACTAGGAATATAGGTTACCCTGTTCTGATCTGTTCATTCCAGTGATGCTTTAGTAGTAATAACTGCTAGTTACCTGCACAGTAGACATTCCCCACTTCTTAACAAAAAAAAAAAAGGAGAAAAGAACGTTTTCTAGTTCTCAGATTGAACGCTCCCATAAGATTTCCATCTCCCATAAAAGTAAAATGGTTAACCAACTGTCAGTAGAATTAGTTACTTACTGACTAGCTATAGCCCCCTTCTACTTTACCTCACTCAATCCTGTGTTGTCTTTCTGCTCAAATTGTAAACAAAACCACAAAATCCTAGTGGCCATCTGGAAACCGTAATGAATCTTTGAGAACAAGCTCACATCTAAGAAGAGGAGAAAAAACATAAAGACAACATCCTCAGTGACTCAGCTCTGCCCCATCAGTTTTGAATGGCCCACTTCTAGATGCAATTTATGTTCATATCCACTTGAGCCATTACATGCTCAAACCACCACAGTAAGACTTTGGTTACTAGCAGCTGGTACACTTACCAAATGCATTTCACTTACAGACGTGTGACAGAAGAGTGTGATCTCTACTGAGAATGACGATCACACTGAGTCGGACACAGACACCTTCCCATCTGCTCCTCAGAATATAGCATGCCACTCATCCTTTATTACTAAGAACCCCCTAAGTACTCCTTGGAGTCGCCTCTCACTGTTTGATGTCTCTCACTTATCTTGCCCTTTCATGTTTAGAATCAGTGAGAAGTCTACACTGGCATAAAAAATAATATTTTAATCCATATAACTAGAAAATATTACTCTTTAATTGTTAGAAAAATCTGTATCTGTGGCAATACTGTTAATGTTTTTATGTTTTTAATTTATAACTGATGACAGGTTAATCAGTCAGGGTCAAAGTTGTATTAGAAAGTCAGCATTGTATCAGTGGTTATTGAAACCAGGTGACTTGGAGAGATGCTTCAAAGAGCCAAGAAAAATAGACCAAAGGCAGAACCCAGAGGAATCTCAACTCACCTTCTCTTCCTAAAGAGAAAAGAAAATAGCCTTTTTGAAAATCAACATGTGGTCAAGACCCAAAACTGAAGGGTCTTAGCAGAAGAATCATCTTTGGGACATCTGATATCAGCTACTACTAAAGCAGCAGTTCATGTTTGTTCTCATTTTAATTGAGAAAAAGTTCTTCAACCTGAATACAAACTATCAAACAAAAAGAGCTATGGTCAGCTTATAAGAGAGGCAAAGACCTTCTGGATTTTAAAGCAAGTTTCTGCAAAAGCAATTTTGGGCTCTTAACTGGCTATTGTAAAAAAAAAAAAAAAAGTCAAAAATGTTCTTGTGGGTTTCTGTCATT
This sequence comes from Mus caroli, assembly GCF_978045245.1. Taxonomy (NCBI): domain Eukaryota; kingdom Metazoa; phylum Chordata; class Mammalia; order Rodentia; family Muridae; genus Mus; species Mus caroli. The sequence continues at coordinate 35,202,225 of NW_028227266.1, read as the reverse complement.
TCAGATGAGGGTAGAAGAACTCCTTTTCAAAAGATCCAAGTCAGTGTTTTACTAAGTGAAACTTAAGCTCTCTCTCTCCTCACTCAAAAGAGAATAAAGGCAGGAAAAGTTATTCTTGGATTTAGTACATTTACTTCACAGTGTTACTTTCTCCTTGGGGCTTGTGACCTCACTTCTTCCCTGTGCCTACTCAGAGCTGATAATGGTGATTGATTTTTTTCCTTTACCCAGATGAAAACAAGTTAACTTTTTAAATGTTTTGTTTAGTTACCACATTTCTTCCCTCCCTTTCCTCCCTTCAAACCCTCTTATATGCCCCTACCCACCTGACCCATTCACCTTCAAATTCATGAACTCTTTTCTCACTAATTGTTATTGGATCAGAGTGTGTGTGTGTGTGTGTGTGTGTGTGTGTGTGTGTGTGTGTCCTGCTCAAGGCCTGCTACCTATACATATGTTTTCAGGGCTGACTGATTGGTATGCTCTTCCCTGGAGCCATTGCTCCCAATCCAGCTTTCCTCAGTTTCCTATAGTACTTTCTGCAGGCTTGGGGTCTCAGGGGCTTTCACCATCCAGTTTGGTATGTTCATTGGTATCATCCTTGTTCAGGTCATGTTTGGGCAATGTTGGTGAGACTTTATGCATGAGCTTCTGATCATACTAAAAGACATGAGACATGATCTCATGGCAAACTCCCTGATCCTCTGACTCTTACAATCTTTCTGCTTCCTCTAATGCAATATTCCCTGAGCCTTACATGGCAGTGTTTTACAGATATATCCACTAGGGCCGAACTTCATAACTGTATTTTGATTGGTTGTGATTTTCTGTAATGTGTACAGAGAATCTCTGTTGCAATGTATGGGAGTATCACCTGTAAATAAAATGTTGCTGGCCTATTAGCTTAGGCAGGAAATAGAGATGTGGAAGTTCTATTATGGACAAAGGATTCTGAGATAGTTAGGCACAGTGCTTTTGTACCAGACTCTAAAGAAGACAGTTGAATGAAACTGTAGGAGCAGTAACTAGTCATGTGACATGATTTAGACTAATTTAAATGGGATAACTGAGTCATGAGCTAGTAAAAATGAGCCAAAGCTATTGGTCCAGGCATTTATTCATATATAAGTCTGAGAGTCAATATTTTAGGGAACGTAGGTATGGGTGGAAAATCTTAAGGTTATAGTAGTGGTCTCCATCTGCTTCAAAGAGAAGTTTTCTTGATAAGAGGCAAAGACTACATTTATTTGTTGGTATAAGGACGGATGCTGTAGATTGTTGTTAGGGAATATACTGGTTTAGTAAATCGGTGGTTAACGATTCTCTTCTAATAGCCATGACTTCACTAGCACTGAGTAGTTAACTAGGTTTCAGTACTAGACACAGTCTCATTCTTGTTGAGCAGGTCAAAGTCCAATTAAAGAACTGTTGTTTACCTCAAAGGTGTGCATGCCCACTACTGCATCCTTAAAGTTAATGTGCCATGCTGGTCATTGATGTGGTCCATAGACATGAAAATTGGGTAACACTGTAAGTTTCTTCCCTCCTATGGAAGCTTGGATGGTATCTTCTGATACCATGAATGCTAGTCTTCAGAGAAAGAGCATTCAGTTCAGTTCCAGCTCAGGACTCTCTGGGTCCTGTTTCTAAAGTACATGATGCCTTCAGCAATAGGTACTTACCTTCCACCTTGAGGGGAAAACCAAGAGCCACAGCAATAAGCTATATGTTTTGGGAATGTCTTGGACAGCCCTGGATATCAACTTAAGAGAGGAGTTCTCATGTCTAGTGCTGAGGTTTTTGCTAGGTGATCTTTGTATCTTGGAGGGAACACCATCACCCAAATGAGAAATGTTCATTAAAACTATATGTGTAAAGTTATATATGGAATTACATATATTATAGGAATGTTGGTAAATCATTGATAGTATTTTTAATCCTTCATTTTTATTCTTTTCTTTTCTTTTTTTTTTTTTGTTTTAGTCAGGGTTTCACTGTGTAGTCTATGTTAGCTACCACTCTAGATCCTTCCACATGAATGCTAGACTGCTTGGGATTACATATATATTCCACAATGCTTAGTTGCCCTTCCTCAGTATTGACTCTTTTCTAATATCCCAAGAGTCTCATATGCTCTACCTGGGACTATGCATTGCCCTATAAAAGGTGGTATTTAGCTAGGTCAGGAAGACTGAATATCATAGGCTTAAATCCAATAAATGAGGTACTATGCACTAGGCACCTCATAGTACATGTAGTATATACACTATACAGCAATGTTGAATCTCATCATTATCATAATCTAGACATAATCCAACAGGTATCCACATTTTCTTCTGATCTTTTCCCTTTAACATACTGAAGAAAATACAGTTTGTCTTACCTCTAGTCAATCAGCCTCACACTGCAGATGTTTCTTCTTGCTATTCTAAGCTACCACCTATGACATCTGGCTTATGACTCTACCAAGAACACTTAGGCTCTTCATTATCCTAGTAGAGCTGTGTGTGCATCAGCAGAGGGGCAACCGGAAGCCTCACTTCCCTTTACTGCTTTATCTTCCACTCTTTCACACACCAAGCATCTCTCCAGTTTTTTTTAGAAGAGTGGGAGACATAGAATCCAAGTAAAAGACATCATCTTTCATTTGACTTTCCCAGTGTCCAAAGTAAAAGCACCAAGGTTTTCTCAAGAATACCCAATTTTTGCATTCTTCTTAAATAATGCCTGTTCTTCCACAAAAAGGAGTCTGGACTTTCACATTTCTCAATGTTGTCCAAAATAGACCTATCTTCATTTTCCTCCATATACCCAGGGTAATATGAGGGCATACTTCTTAAAAGATGGGCTATTCAATATAGAATAGCTAAATATTTAACATAGTGGTAGAGAATGATCCTTGGCGCTCAGAATGAATATCCAGTCCAGCCTCCCTGAGAGATAGAAAAGTATTTTAAGACTTTACCTCCTTCCTGGTTCTATAAAAGATAAAATAAACACAGAGATGGACACATACACAAACTCAAGCACCTACTTGGAGATGGGAAAATCTAAATCTACCTTATAAAATAAAGGAGGGATAGATATAACATTCACATAACTCCAAGCTGACCTTGAATTTGCTATCATTCTGTTTTAGCAAGAAGGTAGACACATGAGACAAAAGGTTGGCCGAAGCAGAAAAAATGAAGAGTTCAAGGTAATCCTAAACTCTATATCAGGTCCAAGGCCATCCTGGATACAAAGAAAGACATTATCTCAATCAATCAATCAATCAATAAATAAATAAAATATTTTTTCTAAAAGTACCAAAGTTCTATGATGTGCTCAGCATCTCCAGGGAAGGACAGGGCAGCATGTTACATAATCATGCAAAAGCATAGAAGTTCTGTGTTCTTCATCTTTCCCTCAGCTATAGAGCATAGGAGACTTACCAATCAGAAAATCACTAGTCCAAGTTACCATCTCAAGGAGCAGGAATTTTGAAATGAAGTATTTGAGATTTCATTCATTCTTACAAATCAGGGCATATAAGTTTCTTGGATGAGAACTTTTCTTATGTATATACATGTAAGTGAAAGGGAAGATTTATAGACTTCCTGGGCAAGTAATCTCTTCAAGAGTTAGAAGATTATTACCTATGATACTCTAGACTCTACATTTCACATTTGGTAAGACAGGTCATAAAGTTGATAAAATTGTTCCTGGGCCTTGTACTAATCTGTACACATTCTTCCAGCTAGAAATGTTCTTCCTAGACAAATCCAAGAAAGAAAATGGAAAGTACATCAAGGTAATATTCTTCTTGAGTCTAATAATGTATCCAATACATAATGGCACTTAGTAGATGCAAAGTTGAGCCAAAGTGATACCAAGTGCTATAACCCTCAAAAAGATCTCCAGTTTTTAACAGTAGAAGGAAAACCTTGTTTGTAGAAAGTGTATTTGAGTATGTTTATAAGGATTTCATTCTGAATGATAGCACCAGACTCATCAGAAGAGCACTCTCTTCAAGGTTTTATTTAGGGCAAGTTTAACGTCTTTATTCCTCAAACTATAGATCAGTGGGTTAAGCATGGGAACCACATTGGTATAAAATACTGAAGCAAACCTTCCCTCTTCCATTGAACCAGGGAAAGAGGTTGTTAAATAGGTGAATGCCCCTGACCCAAAAAACAGAGCAACAGCAACTACATGGGAACCACATGTGCCAAAGGCTTTGGATCTACCCTCAGCAGAAGGAATCTTAAGAATGTTGGAGAGAATCAATGCATAAGAGATAAAGATGCTGATACTGGATGCTGTGATGACTACTCCAACAATAAAAAACACAAGCTCGTTGGCATAGGTGCTGGTGCAGGAGAGCTGTAGGAGGGGAAGAACTTCACAGAGATAATGGTGGATCATGTTGGAATCACAGAAAGTAAGTGTCAGCATGCTTCCAGTATGGGCCATGGCTCCAGCAAACCCTATCACATATGAACAAAACATCAGCAGAGTGCAGACCTGAGGAGACATGGTAACTGTGTAAAGCAGAGGATTACAAATGGCCACATAGCGATCATAGGCCATTGACACCAGCACGTAGCATTCAGAATTGACAAAGAAACAGAAGAAAAACAGTTGAGTCATGCATCCCATGTAGGAGATAATGTTTTCTGAGACAAAATCACTCAACATTTTTGGCGTGAACACACAGGAATAACAGAAATCTATAAAGGACAAGTTGAAGAGGAAAAAGTACATTGGAGTATGAAGGCTGGAATTCAACCCAATTAAGGTGATCAGTCCCAAATTGCCTATAACAGTGAGCACATAAATACCTAAGAAGAAGAAGAAGAGAGGCAGCTGGAGAGCTGGTTGGTCTGAAAATCCCACAAGGATAAATTTAGTCACAGAGGAGCTATTTCTTGGAGCCATTCTCTTCTGAGACATCACCTAGAAAAGTGGAATAAAACACACAATGACAGCTATATACATGCACAATGGAAGAAGGCTCTAGAAGGTAAATCAGTGAGTATGCATGCCTGCTTTTCTTTGGCCTCTCCTCTTTCATCTACAATTATCTTCATCTTAAGCCACTAATAGTGTGACTGATCATAGCTCATTTCCCATGGACTGATTAAAGAATCAAGATGTTTATTTACATGGATAACAAGGATTCTGTTCTTGCCTAATAGATGAGGAAGCAGATGACTTCTACTGGCTATTCATGGACTTTCAAAAAAATAACTCAAGAACCAATAGTTATAAAGCCCAGTGCCTTAGGCTTTGTTAAATGTAGATCTGCAGAACTTATTCTATTCATGACTCTTTCTCAACCACACATGAAGTTCCCACCTACAGAGAAAATCAAGCTCAAACTGTTCCCTGCTGGCTCTGTTTATACTGCCTTCCACCTCCAAATCTCTTTACTTACCTTGCCTTAGAGTCAATGCTGAAGGCTACAGAGTAATAAATGCTTCCAAGAGACCTTGTCTATATGTTTAGAAGAAAACCACCAAGAAAGATAGAATTCAGAACTTTCCTTTCCTTCTCCTTGGTTTTTATCAGTGCAGTTTTATGCAATAGCTTTTTCCATTATCTTAGAAGACGATGGTGTTGCTATACCACAAGTCTGATATATTCAGATGTTCCCTCTTCTTATTCTCCTGTTACTAAGAATCTGTGCTTTATATGGCCACAGCTCTCTGGAGTGCTCACGGGAAGGACCTCAGTTAAGGGGCATCATCCCAGTTGCTCTCTCTCAACTTCAAGAAAACAAACAAGGCTTTTGACAAGAAGTAAAAGCTGGCATATTGCAGGAAGTTGCATAGCTTAGTGATCTTGGGGACCTGATTAAGGCAGACTCCCCTGGGGATTTTTCTAAAAATCAGTCTCTTTGGGGATGAACCTACTGTCATTGTTTACAGGCTGTGTTAGATACTTCTGTTCCATCTAGAGGAGCTAAAGTTCCACTTAAACTTCCCCCTAACATGAGGGATGTTATATTATTATTTGCTAAGTCTGGAAGCTCATTTTTCCTCTCCTTCATTCTTGGAGCCTAAAACTGACTTTAAGAAGGAAAGACCCCAAATTTAGTTTCTACCATTTCTTATTTCTCCTGGGGACCTTTCAGGGGAAGACAAAGTGAACAGTTCACATAAAATCTTCCTAGGTCCATGAGCTTCTTACAATAGTGAGACACCACCACAGATGCCACCTACATTACAGAAAGCCATAAACAAGCTCTGATTAAAATACCACAGCACACATGAGGGAAGCACTCATATCTGTTTAGGATGGGAGGTACTTCAGGGCTTGATACTACCCTTATTTAGATGATAAAGCTGCCTTTCATTCTATCAAACATAAACATCTGCAGTTGTAAGTTTCCACTAAAGCTACCTAAAATAATCTGCTTTCCTCAAGTGGCCCTAAAAGACACCACTTATCCTTGTATGAATATTAATAGCATGTGCTTTCACTCTTAAATATACTGCATGGTGGATTGCAGATTTTGTGTTTGTACTACTAAAAAGAACACAAGCAAGTATTCAGACCCTCTGGCCCTGTGGTCTTGCAGATTGACTAATGTCTACTTTTTGCCACCCCTCTGGCTGCCACCTTTTTTACCCTTCAAAGTCCTCCTTAACTAAACGTACCCTTCCTGTACATCTATTATCACTTTGCCTTCAAACATAGAAAGGGCTTAAATTACAAGCTGCTTCTGATTTACTGAAGCTAGGAACTTTAAGCAAAAAAATAGAAACTCAAGCTACACACCTAAAATAGATTAGAAAAAAACCAAGCACAAGCAAGGATAAAATAATAAATTGGTCTGCATTGTTTAACTTGAAAAAAAAAAAAAGGAGCACTTTCTACTGCTTGGCACATGCTCAGTAAGTACATAGGTTGACCTCAACACATGCTAAGTAGGGTTCATAGCACAATTGAAAGCAATCTACAGGTCAACCAACTGTAGAATGAATAATAAATAGTGGGATTTTCAACAATCCTGGGATTGCAACAAAGTAAGATTTCATTAAGCCATGAAAGTTCATGATATCAAGCTATCATGGAATTAAAGAAAACAAGCAAAAAGGGGCACATGTCTGTGGCTCCATGGAATTGTGCTTTAAATATGAAATGAATTCCTGAGCTCAAGCTTTGAATGCTTGGTTCCTTGTTAATTACAGTGTCTGAGGAAGTTATAAAACCTTTAAGATATGGGATGGAGTCAGAGGAAGTAAGTCACTAGGGATGTGATTTTGAAAATTATACCTAGTCACTAGGTCCTTCCTTGCTCGATGCTTCCTTCTACCATGAGGTAAGTAGCTTCCTCCTTCAACACATTCCACCTCCAAGATTTCAGGCCAAGTAATTAGTCCTAAAAAATGCAAGCTAAAATGACTCTTCTATTAAGTAATGTCTATCAACTATTGGAAATATTTGATCACAACAGAAATAAGCCAAACATACATTCATTTAATTATAGTTCATTTATTTTCATGTTCATTTATTTTCATAAACATTTCATGTTTAACGTATATCTATGTCTGTGTTATTAGCTTCCATGTAGGTGCTAGGAATTGAGCCCAGGTCTTCCGGAAGAGCAGCCAATGTTCGTAACCACTGAGATGAGCCATATTTCCCCAAATATCTTTTTGTTTGTTTGTTTGTTTGTTTTGAGATAAAGTTTCTCTGTGTAGCCTTGACTGTACTGGAACTCACTCTGTAGACCAGGCTGGCCTCAAACTCACAGAGATCCAACTGCCTCTGTCTTCTGAGTGCTGGGATTAAAGGCATGTGCCACCACTGCCTGGCAAAACAAGCTAGACATGTGTTTGTTTGTTTGTTTGTTTGGTTGGTTGGTTGGTTTGGCTTGGTTTGGTTTTGGGTTTTTGTTGTTGTTGATGTTTCATTTTATGTTTTTGAGATAGGCATACAATTTTTTAAAACAACAACAAAAAATAACCTGTCATTTTAGAAGTCAAGCAGCAGTTTCACTCACTGAGAAGTTGGAGGCTACTAACTGGAAAGAGACACAAAAGACAGGCTGCTGGTGGCATTCTATTCCTGACATGACTACTGCTTAACTGCAGCTCGTTACAAAACATTCATCAATTTATAGAAATATATGTTAGACTTAAATTAAATGTTTAAAGAATAAGTGGAGAACCAAACAAAAAAAAAATCATCCTACCGAATTAGTTTAAGCATAAAGTTTCCAAACATCTTGTGCCATAAAGTTCTCATTTGGAAAATGGGTATTTGCTCTCCTGACAACTTATTATATAGAAGAACATGCAAGAAAAATAGCTCTGTTTTTATTTCTCATCCATTATATGTCTCTCAAAATAAAACTGTTTTATTTTTTCTTACATAAAAGAAAGAAAGCTACAGAAAAGATAATTAATGCATTTGGAACAATCACAGCATTATGTTCCAAGCATTATGCTGGATGTTTTCTAATATAATACTGTATGTTTATAACAACTATGGAATGTATATGCATGTGGCAGATTGTATTTTCTAAAGATGGCCACACCAACTCTCTCTCTCTCTCTCTCTCTCTCTCTTTCACACACACACACACACACACACACACTCACACACACTCACATACACATACATATATAGCTTGCATCCCATGTGCTCTTGGAGGAACAGGGCTGATGTTCTTCCAGTAAACTGATAGGATCTTGGCCCTATGAGAGCTCTACAGCATCTTACACCAATAGAGTATGGCAAAATGGATGCTATATGACATCCAACCAGAGATCATACAAGGATGTTCGTTCTGCATTTCTTTCTCTTTTGTCACCTTCCTGACAGTAAAGTATGTTCAGAGCACTCTAACCTTGTTCCAAAACACACTGCAAGGTAAAAATTTATGATTATCTATCCAGTGTTGAAAGAGAGTAGACAGTCTTTGGGATACACATGAAAGGAGTAGATATCAGAAAAAAAAAAAAAAAAAAAAAACATGCAATGAAGTGTCAAAGGGAATGACCAGGACATCTCTAAGTTATATGGTCCAGTCAGTTCTGCCTGCTACACAGAACCTCCCCTTTCAGTTGAATGATGTTTTTGAGGTTTCTTTTTTCTTTCTTTTTTTTTTTATTAAAGAAAATGGGTGTTTCTTATTAGTACATGTACTTTCTTACCCACCACATTCTTCTACTTTGGATGGAAGCTTAGCAGCTGTGTGGCAGCAAAGGTGAAAGTGTTCTCTCTATTCATCAGTTCAGATGTCACCTTGTTCATCGCTCAATAAATATTTATCAAGAACAACAATTTTTGCTGTATTAAAACACTTTATATTTAAAAAGGTTCCTCTTGATTTTTTGAAAAAAATGTAGGAATTATTGGTGAGACATACAAATTTTATCTGTTTTTTCCATGAAAGGTCTTATAGAAACTAAGTAAAAACTTTATGAGTAAAGAGGAAAATTAAGAAAGTAATAACATAGAGAGACAACCAGTAGAACAGGGAACCTGTGGATTCCTGGTGGCCTGTGACTTTGGGTTTAGTATGTTTCCTATACAGAACACAGAAGATAAAATCTGGCGTAATGCTGAACCCCAAAGGAGGTATCTTATGTCTAAATTCAAGGAAAAAGCTCATAAAGGAAAACAACCGAACTTATCTTGGTCCTAAAGAAAGAAAGTTAGACAAACTATTTCTCACAAATCTATAATCACCTCCTTGTGTGAGGTAAAAACCAATTCCATATTGCATGTATAATAAGAAAAAATCACTATGGAGAAAATAATTTCAATACAAATGCAAAAGAAATTCCCCAGAAAAACATCTGGGAATTGTGAGCTCATCGTGTGAATCATTAAACCAACACAAAACAAGTGGCATAAATAAGAATCACATGAATGAGACACACAAAACGTGCCTTATAGTGTTTACTACTTGTAGAACTATGAAGCAAGACAGGGCCAGAATTATAAATAAATGCACTGAATATGTTTGAACAAATAAAGACAAATTGAAGCTTTTGTTGTTGATTTGGTTTAGTGTTTGTACTACATTAATTGGGGTCCCCAAATTACATGAGAATTCTAATGTAAGATGCTGAGGGTCCATGCTCCCATTTGATTTCGACTGGTAAATAAAGTTTCCTGCAGCCAATGACTGGGCAGGGAGACAGAGGCAGGACTTTAGGATTCACAGGCAAGGGGATGGAGAGAGAAGTGAGAATTGCCATGCCTGGAAAGGAATAAAATTTCAGGCTTAAAAGTTGCTGTTCCAGAGATAGCCCCATCTTCTCGTGCAGTGTCAGTCTCACCATGTAGACAAGATGGTGAAGGTCAGTGTGAACAGATTTGGCTGTACCGGGCACCTGGTTACCAGGGCTGCCTTCTGCTCTGTACTTGACAAAGTGGAGATTGTTACCATCAACGACCCTTTCATTGAGCTCAACTACATGGTCTACTTCTTCCAGTATGACTCTACCCATGGCAAATTTAATGGCACAATCAAGGCTGAGAATGGAAAGCTTGTCATCAACAGAAAGCCCATCACCATCTTCCAGGAGCAAGATCCTGCTATCATCAAATGGAGTAATGCTGATGCTGAGTATGTTTTGAAGTCTACTAGCATTTTCACTCCCATGGAGAAGGCTGGGGCCCACTTGAAGGGTGAAGTCAAACGAGTCATCATTTTTGCCCCTTCTGCCGATGGCCCCATGTTTGTGATGGTTGTGAATCACAAGAAATATGACAACTCACTCAAGATTGTCAGCATGCATCTTGTACCACCAAGTGCTTAGCACCCCTGGCCAAGATCATTCATGACAACTTTGGCATTGTGGAACGGTTCATGACCACAGTCCATGCCACCACTGCCACTCAGAAGACTATGGATGAACCCTCTGGAAAGCTGTAGCATGATGGCTGTGGGGCCGCCCAGAACATCATCCCTGCATCCACTGGTGCTGTAAAGGCTGTGTTCAAGGTCATTCTAGAGCTGAATCGGAAGCTCACTGGCATGGCCTTCCGTGTTCCTACCCACAATGTATCCGTTGTGGATCTGACATGCCAGCTGAAGAAACCTGCCAAGTATAATGACATCAAGAAGGTAGTGAAGCAGGCATTCGAGGGTCCACTAAAGGGCATCCTGAGCTACACTAAGGACCAGGTAGTCTCCTGCGACTTTAACAGCAACTCCCAGTCTTCCAGTTTTGATGTTGGGGCTGGCACTGTTCTCAATGACAACTTTGTAAAGCTCATCTTCTGTCTGTTATGACAATGAATACGGCTACAGCAACAGGGTGGTAGACTTCATGGCCTACATGGCCTCCAAGGAATAAGAAATCCTTGACCACCCACATCACCAAAGACACTGAGAGCAAGAGAGAGGCCCTCAGCTGCTGAGGAGTTCCTGTCCCAATTCTAAGCATTTCCCTAACAATTTCCATTACAGTCCCCCATAACAGGAGGGGCCTAGGGAGCCCTATACACTCTCTTGAATACTATCAATAAAGTTTGCTGCACCCACCAAAAAAAAAAAAACTGCAAAAGAGACAGCATACAAATCATGTAAGAGCCAGGGAAGAGTGACCCCCTCCAATCCTCCCCATTGGGTCTAGAGCAGCAGAGGTGGAATATGGATTTTAGTAAGTAATAACTCAAGAGTATTGGAGGGGAGGCATTAGCAACATGGAAGTTTGGGAGTGCCCCAAGCATTGAGCTATTTAAGGCATATTAAAATAGAAGGCTGAACGTATGTATGTGTGTGCGTACATGCATCTGTATGTGTGTATGTATGTGACTTTCATTCAGGAATCCAGAACATCAGGAATTTTAGACACTAAAATAGCCTCACTGAAATTGGAACCTGATTTATATGGTAAAATAGGATAATTGAAATTGGGACCACTATCAATATGCTAAACATAATAGACAAAATGAATAGAAAATAAAATTAATTAACTGGAAAGTAGATACAAGGACAGTACCTGAAAGTCACCATCAGTTGAGAGTAGGAAAGACCATGAACCAAAAATATAATGTGACAAATCTAGAAATAAGAAGGTTTAACAATCAGATGAGCTAGTCTTCTGCTTTCATTGTCTCCATATCAGAAGACAAACAATAGTGGCCCAAAAAACATTCAGGGAAAAAAAAATCCTATCTATACTGAACTTACACAAACTTGTTTCCTTTCCATTGTTCCCTAAATAACCATTAAACAATTTGCATTTCCTTGATATTGTATTAGGTATTATAAATAATGTACTGATGATATAAATATATGTAAATTGTATTTAAATACTGTGTCACTTTATATAAGAAATTTTAAATTGGCTGATCTGTAAATCTATTCTGGTCCTAGTCCACCAAGTATACAGAGAGACAATTGCATACATAGAGCACTGAACTCAACTTAGACACAATTCTCTGCTCTAAAAATGAAGCAGTGATCAAAATAGACACAGTTCCTGTGGTTTGGACATATAATCCAGATGGAAAACCTACACATAACTGATTAGAAAACAATTAGTGCACAGGGAAGGAATATGAATTTCTGTATAAAACTGTATAAGTGAAACCCTAGTAAGCCTTGAAGGTCTGAAAAGACCTCTCTAAGAAACTGAAATTGAGTTGCAAAACTGAAAATTAAGTGGAAATGAAATTGTTTTTTGTGATTACCCAACCTCAGAATTTCTTCCAAGTGTGCCTTCATTGGATCCAGACTCCAAATCCATCTTACAACTCTTAGAAACTACAGTAGAAACTGTTTACACTGCATTTTGGCAAAATTGAAAAAACAAATGTCTCCATTAATAACATAGTCAGGATGCTGGCTGTGCCAGCAGGAACAACCAGTGCAGCCTAACCAGACAAGTCTGTGTGACATGCCTTCACTTCCACCACCTGGCTTTCTTGTCATCCCTGATGCCAACAGCTGGTTCACTACCCAGTTCTAAGAATCTGTGACCTACCCCATTTCTTGGCAATGAGCATATATATATATATATATATATATATATATATATATATATATATATATATATGTATATATATGTGTGTGTGTGTGTATGTATATATGCATATATATGTTAATCATAATCAAATTCTGATGTTGAAAGCTAAATACTTAGCTTGCACTAAAAACAAACCTCAAAAACATCATTCAAATGCAGAATAAGTAAAGACTTTCTGGATATGAGTGAGCCAAATAATTCAGACCTATACTGTTTACTCCTTGAGTCACTTCCTTGAGGGTATTTTTCCTGATATCTATTGCTTTTCACACACATCCCAAAAGGTATTCTCTCTCTCTCTCTCTCTCTCTCTCTCTCTCTCTCTCTCTCTCTCTCTCTCTCTCTCTCTCTCTCACACACACACACACACACACACACACACACACACACACTATCCCTCTCAGCACTGGGAAAATAGCCATGAAGACTTTACATTCTAGTATAGTTTGACTAAGAGCTAAAGGTAATGGTTGATACGTGAACTCAGAAGGGCAATTATACATATGAATTCACAGGACTTTTGACAATAAGCATGAGGTCTGTGCAAGATCAAACCACACAAAATGCCAGCACAGAAAGGGGAGGTAGCCATGAATCTCCACCCCTAGCCAAGGAACTATTCGCAATTGATAGCTACTTTGAGAAGGAGGCGTAGCTTACCATAAGTGTATAGCTTTCCATGCCCTAATGGAAGAGCACAGACTCAAAGAGTCCATGAGCATTTTGGGGAGGAGTGAGTAGGAAAGCAGGTAGAATTAGGAGAAGTTTGAAGAGAGGACAAAAATTATCAAAATATATTATATGAAACTCTCAAAGAATAAAAAATAGAAGGAAAATTATACTACCAATTGTAATGAACAAATGTTGCTTTGTTGGCTACAGACATAAGCATTCACCTAAATATCTGGCCAGGTTTTAAAATGAAATGTCAGCTACAATAAAACAAAATGAAATTTAAAAGACAACTGTTTAATGTCTAAGGAAAACAATGGCTCAACAATTAATGTTACTAATAACTAAATGATTAGTGTGTACAAATTATTCAGGGTTGTTGCATTATCCAGTTTTGTGCGTATTATTGGTCAGGTTTTAGGCTTTGAGTGCAATAACTATTATAATTTTGCATATCTTTTTTTAAAAATCAATATATAAAATGTTTAAAATCAGTATTAAGAATGGATTTTTCACACACATTTTCAATAAAGTTTTCTTCTTAAATTTGGGAAGTCTGACCAAGAACCCACCACTGGAGTGTTTATCAGCCTTAGGCAATCACTTACTACTATGATTTTGCTAAACAGACATCAAACTGCCCTCTAAATGTATATCTCTGCCAATAGATTATTAGTGCTGCATTCCAATCTCATGAGAGGAGTTTCTTTGTGCAATGGACAGTGGTTATTGTAAAAGCTATCAACTGATCAATGTACAGACTAAATATGGAGTGATCAACCACAAATCTACAAAAAAAAAAAAAAGCCCTCCCCCAAAAGCTCAGAGGCCATCTTTGAAGAGGAGCAGAAAGATTTATAGAGCCAGAGATCTGGGAGGAACAGTGTCTTCTGAACATGACAGGGCTATGGTCATGAACTCACACCCCTTATAACTGCCTGTATAAGACCTGTATAATAACATCAAACAAGCCAGTCAACATTCTAAGATGGATGGTTGTGGGTTCATCAGCCTCCACCCCTAACTGTAGATAGCTTTTAACGGTTGATGGTTTCTAAAGGAGGGAGAAAGAGTTCCTCTAAGGATATGGCCCTTGGTAGGTTGAACAGGCTGAAGTTGATGGCCTCACACTCATGTGTATATGGGTGGTACAAGTGGGTTTGTTTTTTAAGAACAGGAAAACAAAAAGTTGGGAGGAGGTAAAAAAGTAAGGGATGAATCTTAGGGGAGTTAGAAAGAGAAATGAGAGTGATTGTGACCAAAATATACTATATGAATATATGAGATTCTCAAGTAATTAAAGTATCATATTTTAAAATATGGAAAATAGTTTTATTCAAAAAAAAAAAAAAACCACTGCAGGCTTTTATAGAAAATGTATCTCTGAGTTAATAGCATGCTGTTTGTGCTAATTCTGTTCAGAAACAGTCTCTAATTATTATGTTGTTACTATGGAAATGCACACTTTGCTTTACCATATAGTTTGAAAAATCTATTCCTATTAGTTTTGAATAACAAATAGATTGCCAGCTCAGAAATCAGTACAGTATTTTGAGCACAGAAAACCACAAAGGGATGTGAAGAGGGTTATAAAGTGGAAGAGCCCAATGCTTCAAATTTAGAAAACAACAATGATATTAACAAGACATGTTATACATGGCAAGGAGAGTTTGGTGTTGTTAGAGTGTGTTGATGCTGTAAATTCACTGTTCTCTCCTCCCTCTCTAAGTCCGTAAACAATTAAGAAATTATCTATAGGAGTCAAGCAGAAAACAAAAGCTTTGTGAAGGATAAGGTCAACTAGAAGTCTTGGCTTGAATATGCACATACTAAATGACGTTGTAATGTCCTCCTTGTATATCACACCATGGTTGAATTTTTTTTTCTAGTCTGAGTCCAAGTCCAAACCAATCTGGATGGAGAACAGTTTATCTCCTTTCCAAAGAGCACATGATTACAAGTGGGAAGCCAATGTTCTCAGAACCTGACTATCCTAAGTAGAAAGCAAGGAACTGTAATCAGAGGACGGGGCAGACCACACTGAGCCACAAATTCATTCTCCCTTATTCTTATCAGTCCTATTGACCTGTCTTCTCTATTGGAATGGGAAGAAGACAAAGTAGGCACCAAGGGAATGCATTTCAGGTAAAATCCAGGTCCCTCTTACTAGAGGAGGAGGAGCCTGAGTGAGGCCAGATGGGCTCAGAGAACCTGGCATCAGTTTGTACATGATTGTAATCAGTGATGAGCAAGACAAGAAATTCAAAACAGGATTCTTTAATATCTAAGGGAGATTAAAAACTCCCTAGTTAATTGTAGTGATAGTTAAATTAGTAGTGGGCATTATGGAAGTGGATTAACCTAACAAGATGTATCCTGGGACTTTGAAAGGTAAGAGAGGAGAACTAAGGAGTGGATAATCGAATTTGATAACTACTAGAAAGTCAAAGGGAAAGCATATCTTAGGATTTACAAGAGAAATTTAGGATATCAGAATAACATGTGGCTATTTAAAAGCCCTGTGATGAGAATGACACAATACTGTCTTTCTCTGTAGTAATCACAAAATTTTGTATCCCACTGACATTGCAGCATTAAACACATTGTAGTTATGTAACTGTTAAAAATAATTATTTAATACACAGTCAATTGGGCTGAAAGCTATTTACATGTTTACAGAAAGACAATAAAATTATAAAGTGATACTTAATGTGATCATATTCTATACATACTTATATAGCATTACACAAAGAGATCCATGTTTTTCTACTTACAGAAAGAGAGAGAGAGGGATGGCGGAAGTGGGGGTAGAATATTCTGAAAGAACATGCACCAAGATGCCACGGATGGTAATATTTAAGTGCTAGGATCATGGCGTTCTTTTCTTTCAGAGATTTTGCTTATCTCTATGCACTTATCATCTCACACATTTCTACCATATGAGCATTTCTTTTTCAAATTCGAAGCAAAAAATGTTTTTTAAAAATTAAATTATGAGTAAAACACTGCATAATTTCACTATTTTAAGTTACCACTGGGGATTTGTTCAACATTCACTTAACACCTTCTGTATCTGCCAGGCATCAAATCCCTGAATTTGTTAGCTCACCTGGGTAGAATTGAGGATAAAACCTAAATAAATGACTTGTGGATATGTTACAATGGTATCCATAAAGCAATAATCCATCAGTCCACATACATATTTTCATACTCACTCTATTAGCCCCATGCCTTCTAAAGGAAGGAAAATCATTTGTGTCTTTCTTTTGACATATGTTCTTCAGCAAAGTGTTTCCAGCTCAAAGGAGTAAATTCAGGGTCTTACTCAGCTCAAGGCAGCAAGAACTTGGACTTTGTACAGGTGAATATATATGCAGTGCATGATCTATTTCTTAAACACCCAGATTGAGCCTTCTGGAAGACGGCTAGTGTGAAAAACGTGGGCTCTAGAGTTACACAGCTCAAATGCAATTCTTCATTCTGCCACATATTATCGGTCCAATCTAGGCAGGTCCCTTCACTTCATGGAATTTTGTTGTTGTTGTTTTCTCCTCTATAAAATGAACATAATTGTCTGAGACAGTTGTGTAAAAAATTAAGTAAGAATCTGTACATAAAATTAATAGAACACAGAAAGCCTCAAAACTGTATTAGGAATTGAAAACCATGAGGTTTTAAACGGAAACTTCTTGTCCATATATCTACTTTCATTCTCAAATACTGATAGCCTGGGCAGTTTTCTTTTAAAGGGATACATCACTGCAAAATGAAAAAGAAAGAAGGGAGCAAATGAAACAAATGGTCATATCTTGAATAAAACTGAACTGAACTTAATTTACAACCAAATTATATGCCTTTTTCCTCTCATCTCTGGTTCATTTTTTTCTTTTGTGTGGCCTCACGAGAACTTAATGGAAAGTTGAGGAAGGTGTCATGTAACTAAGTAAAAAGGGAACCAGGGATGACACAATACATGTGTCACTATTTTAAATGTCAGCAGACCTTCCCACTCACACAGAATTTATGTGCTCAGAGAAACAAATATCTAAATGTGTGCTTTACAAATATGAATGTTTTCCCACATGATCTCAGAATCACACCAAATATGGCACATCCTACTACACACCCATGTCTTAGTTTTAAACAGTCTCAAAACAGAACCAGTGTAGAACATGACAGGTCTAAAATAAATCATTTACCAGAAAGAAATAAGATTCTCAAATTTTAATAAAGATATATTAAAAAGGTCATAGAAACCAGGCATAGAACAGCTTTCATCCAAGTCATTGCATGTTGATTCTTAAACTAAGTGCTGACTACAAGGAATCATAATCCATTAGACAAAATTAGAATGCATACATTCATGATATACGTGATCTGTGACTAAAGAGGATCATTTTGGGGAAATAATGCAACTAAAAAGATTATACTGAGTTTTAAAAATCCCCATTTCTTAAACAATCAAATCCTAATAGATTAAGAATTATCAATATATACTAAAACTCTGTGTAAAAGTCTGAAAGGGAACACGTATTTATTTTGTAAAGTCTGAAAATAACACACTACAATTACTGTCAAGTCTTAAATGTCAAAGGAGTAACCATTCCCAATAAAGTCACTAAACAACTGATGGCAAAGCCTTTACATTATCAAATGTCTAAAGAGGAAATCCTGAAGGTTATACAATACATATTCACATCTGAGAGAAAAATGTGACAATGTATCCTGACATAGCAGTAGTAAGTACTTTAAGTCAGCAAAAAAGAATCACGCTATGGTATTGGAGGCTTTGTGTTCAGCAAACTCATCTTGTGAGAACAGAGATCCAGGCAGGACTTGGAAAAAATCAGTCACAAATGTGAATGATTCCTTTTTCTCATTGCCTAAGCTTTCTCTCCTGTTATTGCTGGGCTATTAGTTGAAATGGAGTGAAAAATTAATTATGAAACTTGGAAATTTTATAAAATATCCTTCCAAGGTTTAATTAGATAAAGATTGAGCTTAATCATCTTATCTAATGCCATGAATTTTAACATAAGAAGGTATAGAAAGTTGGGATTTACATTTCTACATTAGTCACCAAGTTAGGGCTCACAAGCAAACAGAGAAAATATAATTGGGGTTTGCAAGGAATGGACAGTGACTCCAAACTTGTCCATTTCTATATTGGAAGAGAAAGACATACTCAGGAGAATGATAACATAAATGCCCATTTCATAAAGCAGCTTCGAAAACTACATGCTCCATTCTTGTGCCCAAAGATAATAACACCTACCTGACACATGTTAAGCTAGGCAGGGGTGGGAAGGTATAAGATGCCAACAAGGGACATCTGGGGATGTGTGCACAAACTGTACCACCCAACTTATGGTGGGGATGGATATAGAAAACTGAACAGATAATGGTTAAATGCTAAATACTGTGAGAACACATAGAAAAGATGTTGACACAAACGGGGGTGGGGGGGATCGTTCTAGAAGAATACCTAACCATAGATATGCACAAAACCTAAGTCTTCTCAGAGAATCTCTTCTTCCTGCAATAAAATAAACTATTTAGCACATTTAAAAATGTAAGGAATAAGGAAAAGACAAATTCCAGTTTTGCTCTAATTTCTTTTTGTTTATTATTTTGTATATACATGTGTTGTATGTGTAATTGTCTATGTATGTATATGTGTATGTCTACATGTGGATGTACATGTGCATGTGTGTGTTTGGTTGTCAAGACCAGAGATCCACTTTGGGATTCTTCTTCCTCTGCTACTTTTGTGAGTGCATATATAGAGACCAGAAGTTGAGACAGGGTCTCTCCCTAAATCTGAAGGTCACCAACTGGTTATGTTGACAAATCCTCAGGATCAATCTTTCTGTCCCCTAATACTAGGGTTACAGATGCAAGTACTGCCATATTTGATTTTTATGTGGATACTAGACTTTCAAACTCCAGTTTTCATGCTTATGAAGCAAGCATTTTACCCATGAAGGAATCCCCATGGCCCATATTTTTTCAATCCTTTATTCAGACAGCTATCAAAAGCAGATGGTGAAATACAAAAGGTAGGGTTAAAAGAGGACAATAAAATGAGTGCGGCCACCATTCAAAATGAATGGCAGTGAATGCCTCAGTAGCACCCAGAGAGAGAACCAACTGAAATAAACTTTCAAGAAGAAAAATTCAGGGGCTGGAGAGATGGTTAGTAGATAAGATCACTAGCTCTTCTTACAGAGACCTGGGCTCAATTCTTGCAACTTATGGGTGCTTACAACTGTCTGTAACTCTAGACCCAGAGGGTCTGAAGTCCTTTTCTGACATCCAAGGGTACCAGTCACATACTGGCACACAGACATACATGTAGGCATAACACTGATGTATACAAATTAAATAAATGTTTAAGGGAAATTTCTATAAAACTCAAGAATCCTCAAGATGCAAGTACTGCCATATTTGGCTTTTATGTGGGTACTAGACTTTCAAACTCCAGTTCTTTCATGCTTATGAAGCAGGCAGTTTACCATAGAGGAATATCCATAGTCCATTATTTTTCATATATATTCTAATAGAAGAGAAACTTAAGACTTGGTGAATATAAGTATGTTTAACAAGCATAATTTAGGAGGATGGAAAATAACCTAATACACAACAATAGAAGATTGGTAATTACACATAACACATTGATATGATAGAAAGTTATACAATCATGATAGTTGAGTCAAAGGCAAAAGATTAAAAAAAAAGGGCTTGCTGTGAGCCCTGTCTTTCTCAGTGTTCACTGTCTGGCAGCCAAGAGTAGGCTCTTTAATTTTTTTTACTTCATTTTAATTTTTTTTTATTTCTTTTCCTTATCCCCTTTCCCATAACTACAACCCTATACATGCATCTTTCTTTTTTTATTCATTTATTCATACTAATAACAACTTCTTTCTCTTTGGATTAATTTTTATCAGAAGATATTTTAAGGTTGTTGTTTAAAACAACAACAACAACTATTTCTAATAAGGGTTTTCAAACACTTCGACCAACCCCTCCTCTAGCCCACTCTAGGCAGCCATTAATTTCTTGTAGCTCTTCATCTAGGAGTAGGACCTTGTAAAATTTCACTCATGAACACTGGGGTGTTGTCATGTAGGACTTGTTTGAGCCACAATGTTAAGATTTCATGGTTATGGCATTCCTGCCATATCTAGAAGATTCTAGCACCCTGCAGAATTCCTGGATCTCTTTTTGCATACTCTTCTTTGATGTTCTTGCAGTATTAGCATAGGAGTTGTATTATAGGCATAAAATTTGGGATGGGTTTTGAATTTATCTTTATAGATATGCATCAACCCAAAAGTCAAAACTATACATTTGTCCAAACTTCTTGTCTTACAAATGGAAGAGACTTCTTCTAAAGAGAGCTTCTAAAGATAACCTTCACTTATCATTACTTCACAAAAAAATAATTTACTATTTATAATTTTTCCTAAGCCAAAAGGTAACAACCTTGTTCCACATAATGATATCAGCTTAACAATTTATGAGTCTGAGGTCTATCAGCTCATCCACCTGTTACTGGGAGCTATCTCCATAAGTTTTAGGAGAAAACAAATGATCCAGTCTAACAAAATGACTGAAAATACAATGCAAGAGCTAGTTCACAAGTTTAGGCAAAATTGTGGTTAAGAGAAATCACAAAGGTATTGCCAATCTTGTTCAGTCAGCAACAGCACCAGGGAGACACAATGATACTTTGGCATGAAGAAACAGCTGAGGTAAGCCCAATAGAAAATGGGGCATTTAGTTACTGCTCCTTTAGCCTAGGTGGCAAGAAGTCCAAAAATAAATACCACCATGTCATCTTTTCTTTGCTTCTTGATTCCACTGCCAAGGCTGCAGTTGGCTTGACCCAAAAAATAACCCAGAAGGAAGGGGAGTTCTTTAGGGAATTATATCTATAACTTGGGGAGAGAAACTGAGTGACAGAAAGTTGATCTGAAAAAGGTACAATGAAACATCTTGTAATCATCTAAGTCTCTGTTGCTTACAGTACCTGTGACACTCAATGCACATTTCTTTTGCTGACTGGTCACAGTCTGGAGATAACCTGATTGTGACTTGTAACACAAACAATTGTAGTCTTCTAAAATGTTCTCTAGGTTCTTAACGAGAAACTCTTTGCTGCACACTTCTCCATGATAACTTTAAAGATATAATATGAAAATAATGAAATACTATACTAATTGTCTCACTGAGCTGGGCATGGTGGTGTGTGCTGTAACCCCAGATCTTGAGAAGTAGAGGCAGGAAGATCAAGAGTTCAAAGCCAGTCTTACCACCTAATGACTTGGAGACCAGCCTGGTATTCAGAGGGTTTTGTTTCCTAAAAAAAGAAAATGCCCATCCTTCTAAAATGTAACTTTTCTATAAGCTCTTCCAGTCAGCATCAATATCAAACCCTTAAAAGTCCAGGTTCCACACCACTGTCTCAGGAAGTATCATGCTTACTACTCTAGAGGTCATTATAAACTTGCTCTGAACTTTGGAAAATGCCTCAAGAAATTTTCTGATCGTTCATCCAAGACCATCTCAAGAAAATCTTAAACCAACTACCTTTTTGTGAAAAAAGTTCTATTTAAAATTATCTCAGGGGGCTGGAGAGATGGCTCAGCCGGTAAGAGCACTGACTACTCTTCCAAAGGTCATGAGTTCAAATCTCAGCAACCACATGGTGGCTCACAACCATCCTTAATAAGATCTGACGCCCTCTTCTGGTGTGTCTGAAGACAGCTACAGTGTACTTAGACATAATAATAAATAAATTTTTAAAAAAATAAAATAAAATTATCTCTTAAAATGTTGAATAAATTTCTTTAGTCACAACCAGTTTTTAATATCCTAGCCCAGCTTACATTTGAAATGAAGTGTTCTGTGGCCTGAGGGAGGAAGAAAGGAAGCCATAATGGAAAGCAACCAATATGTGAAATATAGAACCTGTGGTCTACCTGCTGTTCTGCTAAGAGACTGATACACATGGCCCAGGAAGAGACATGAATATGCATCTATTCTCAGTAATAAAAGGAACTGATGTGTGGTCCTTGAAAAGTGTGCTAAGTATGAGCATTCTGTATCTTTAAGAATCTTCTAATAAGCCTTTCACAGGGAAATGAACCCACCCAGGAAAGAATGTAATTTTCCTCTATGTAACACATGAGGACCCAGTCATTTATGAAAGGGGAAAGAAAAGAGCAACTCTTCAAAACATTATCTCTTCCTTAGGAAAATGAACTTCTGCTTAATGTTTTTCTCAGAGCAATTTTGACATCCTTATTCCTTAAGCTATAGATTAATGGGTTGAGCATGGGCACCACAATTGTATAAAACAAGGAAGACACTTTTCCCTGGTTCATAGGCAAAAGGGAAGAAGGTTTGAGATACATGAATGCCCCTGATCCAAAAAAGAGAGAAACTGCAATTATGTGGGAGCTGCAGGTACTGAAGGCCTTGGACCTGCCCTCTGTGGAACTGATGCGAAGGATACTGGAGAGGATGAGGGCATAAGAAATAAAGATGGTGACTGTGGGTACCCCTATATCAATGCCCACAACAATGAAGACTACCAGCTCATTTACATAGGTGCTGGTGCAAGAGCGTTCCAGAAGAGGGAGAATATCACACATGTAGTGATTGACAAGCTTGTCAGCACAGAAGGTCAGTCTCACCATGAATGCTGTGTGGGCCATGGCTCCAGCAAATCCCATCACATACACACCTAGCAAAAGGAGTAAGCACACCTGGGGAGACATGGTCACGGTGTACATCAGAGGATTACAGATGGCAACATACCTGTCATATGCCATTGCTGATAGGATGAAGGACTCAGAGACAACAAAGAAAAGAAAGAAGAAGAGCTGGGTCATGCATCCAGAGTAGGAGATGATGTTTTTCTTTGAGACAAAGCTCACCAGCATTTTGGGGGTAATAACAGTGGAGTAACAGAAATCAATAAGGGACAAGTTGAAGAGGAAAAAGTACATAGGGGTGTGCAGGTGAGAGTTCAGTCCAATCAGGGTGATCAAGCCCAGGTTTCCCACCATGGTGACCATGTAGAAACCTAGAAACAGAAAGAAGAGGGGCATGCGGAGTCCTGGCTGGTCTGTCAAGCCTGCAAGGATGAACTCTGTCACAGAGGCATTTTCAGTGGCCATCCTCACAGCATTCTGCTGAGACAGAGACAAGAGAAAAAGGTCATTGTAGTGGGGTGGGACAGAAAACATTGCTGCCCTCCCTGTCACCTCCTGGAGTCTAGAGAACTGCATACACACAGATTATGAATTTTAGCAGAGTCTGGTTTCTGGTTGCCTGTGCAGCTGTTTCCAGGGTCCCACTGACTTCACACTCCAATGCCTTGAAGAAGACTCAAGGGTCCTTGAGGTTAGAAAGGATCCCAGAGAGCCAGTGAGGGGATTATCAAGTCTTTAATTTGGTTGTACTGTGTGTCCCTCTAATTTCAGCTTTTGTTTAAGTTTAAAATGGTGCCAGTCTATAAGAAGAGTTTTCAGAAGCTGAAGCCAGCCAGTGTCCTACGTATCCTTCTAACTCTTATCCTGGGACAGAGGGAATTTTTCTCAGAGCTTTGGAAATCATTCAAATCTTCTTTCACTCAGATTCAGCCACTCATCATCCTTCAGCTCCAAAGGTCAAGGCTTTTATCCAACTCTTATCTTCCCGTTGTGAGGAGGCTGCAGTGCTAACTCAAAGACAGACAATAGACACTTTAACTTCCTCGGCAGGCCTGTGTGTCAGAGCCCTCTCAGCTGTCTGGACAGTGTATGCTAGAGAAGATCTCTAAAGAGCTCTTCCCTAAGGTTCTCCAGCTTTCAGGAAGGCTGAGCAATTGCATTCTGGTTTTGCAGATCTGGGACTTAGTTAATGAAGAAGTCTGAGATCTCCTGGGGGTCATGACACAACACTAGATATTGACTTTTTAAAAAGAAAAAAAAAATGTTTCCTTATCCCTTGATACTAATTGAATGGACTTTTGGTAATAAAAATGTTTGTTGAGAGTTTGTTGAGAGACCGAGGATGTAACTTAGTTGATAAATGTTTATCTAGCATACACAAAGCCCTGGGTTTAATTCCCAGTTCAAGGTGAACCAGGCTTGGCTGTGCTTTCCTGTAATCCTATCATTAGGGAATATGAGGCAGGATGAACAGAAAAAAATAATTCATGTCATCCCCATCTGCATAGGGAGTTCAAGGCCAGCTTGGAATACATAAGAACCTTTATTAAATTGTGTGTGTGTGTGTGTGTGTGTGTGTGTGTGCATGTGTGTTCATTTAACATCTATACAGTACTATGCAAAGGATTGCAATCTACTGTATTCTATTTAATGCATATTACAAACTGTTTTCATCCTAGCATTTTCTTCTGACCCCAGCATGGCAGAATACTTTGAAGGGGGTGAGGAGGGGTTGATGTAAGCACACATTGGTACACTTTTCTTCTCCCTTGAATCATATGGGCAAAATTTATCAACCCCACTTTAGAGATGAAATAATTCTCTAGATATTAAGCTATGGAGACTACATTAAACACCTTTTCCTACCTTACTTCAAATGTGGAGTCAAATTACTTTTATTATCTCCCAGTAGGACGTTATGAAATATACAAAGTAAGATTCTTCCTTTCAAGGCTCTGACAATGTCTTGAAAACTACGATTTAATATCTGACTAAGGTCAAGAAAAGGTAAATAAAAACTGCTACCCCAGTTCAAAGAAGGGTGTGGCACAGGCTGCTTACATTTCAGTTCATCAGGAGAAGCCAGACTGTTCTCTCATGGAATTTAAGCTTGGTATTAATGAGCAGTCCCCATCAGTTATGAACAGTTTTCCCAAAATTGATAACTAGGCAGAGAACGTGTTCTAACTTGACTCCCTTCACTCCTCCAGACAGTTGTATAAGTTCTCTTCCTTTGCTCTTTTTCTAATTCCTCTCTGTGAAAAAATTTACCTCCACAGTGCCCCAGGCTGTCTGACTTTCCTCTGAGTTTAATGACAGTCTAATGTCACTCTTAGGACCTCATCAGTTTAAAGCAGTATTTCAATTTATCAAAAAAAAAAAAAAGTGTTTTAAAAGTAGTTTAAAATACCCTAGCTGCACATTTACAGAACTACAATCTTATTTAAAATGTAGATCCTGCTCCCCTAATGCAAACATAATAAATAAGAATCTCTTGGAGTGAGGGTTTGTAGCCAACATTGCTCTTCTAATTCTTCCACTTGTTATCTGGGCATTTAGCCAGAGATCCCCTAGCCAATGTTTATATTTTCAGCAAGAAAAACAAAGTTCCAGTCTTCAGGGAATTGTTTGATGGTACAATCAAGAATAAATATGTATCTCCAACCTCTACAGTTACACTGCCTTGGAAAACATCTAATTGACCTTTAGAGTTAGGACATCAGACTTGGAATAGTCATGCCGATGAGAAACTTGAATACCACAATATCAGTATAGATGATGTGAATCCATGGACCACATTGAACAAGGGGGTGACCTGGTCAGATTGTGCTGAGAGAGATCAGTTCGACATCAGCAATTTGATGGAAAAGTCCTTCCAGTGTTCTTTGTAACTTGTGGCTCAGGCATAATTTATTAATTAAATGAGCCATCAATAAGACAAGAAACTGGGACTGTTAAAGCAAGTACTTTGCAACTGGAACAAAATGTGTTTTTATACATCTTTAGGACTTATAAATTTTAAAATGTTGACCTTGCTTAATAGCTGTGGTACCTCTACCATCTACTTTGAATATTTTACAAAGCCCTCAGTTCAGGCCCCATTACCCAATGCTTTTCACTGAACATATTTATTCCTTCTTTCCAAATATTCAACCTTGCTTTTTTGACTGTGTGGATATATTTTTGCTATGGCAACTAGCTATGTCCAGGTATGGCCAAAGAACACTGCATTTTGACCCAACAGTTATCTCCTACTTTTTGCCACAGATCTCTGTAGCCACAAAATGAAATGTATGTGATAATATATCAGTTTTTAAGATATTGCACAAGTTTGGCATTGTAGTTATTGTCAAGTGCCAATGACTAAATGTCCTTCTGTTTTCTAGCGGTTCATGTTTTGCAGTATCTCAAAGGCTCCATTAAGGTACCCAATACCATATGCTTGCATTGATTTTTCCCTCTTCCCCCATTCTACTCATTTCATCCCTTGGATACTTTCTTTAAAAATTATCTACACAGCACATTTCTGTCTCCAGCCTAGACCTTTGCAGAAACTCCAGGTAAAATGCTTTTTAAAGAGCTGTTTGGTTCATGCCATAAAACCAAATGTGAATAATTACATTTATCAATTACCTGAAATTTCACAGTCTAGAGACGGTATCTTGACCATAACCTATTAAGTATCAGAAAGACTTAGGATCTAAAATCATTATCAATTATTAATGTCTGATTCCCAAACTCACCATCTGGAAAATGAGAATAAAGATGATAATGGAGCTGGGCAGTGATGGTGCATGCTTTTAATCCCAGCACTTGGGAGGCAAAGGCAGGCAGATATCTGAGTTCAAGGCCAGCCTGGTCTACAGAGTGAGTGCCAGGACAGCCAGGGCTACACAGAGAAACCCTGTCTTGAAAAAGAAAACAACAACAACAAGATAATGGTAAGGTGGTAATGAGGGCCAAATTATATCAATAAAATGGAGGACCCCAGCAAAGAGGCTGACTTGTGGATAAGACATGCTGTTCTAAAAATATACCAAAACAAAAATAAAATGTATACAATATAGAGATAGAATGGTTGAGAATGTGTCATGTTGAAAGTTATATGGATAGAAAGGGGCAGTCAAGAGCTAGAACAAACGGAGAACTGAAAGAGGTCAGAGCAGCATGAAAACAACTCTATATCTAAAGCTTTGTCCAGTAAACAATCCTCTCCTGCAAGTGACCATAGCTCGGTGGGTATTAAAAGGACATCAAATTAGGATGGAGGTTTCTAGGAAGAAGATATTTTTCAGTGAAGAAGAGGGAAGAGGGATTGAGGGAAAAACTCAGGATATACATACGAAATTGTCAAAAAAGGAAAAAAAACTAAGGTATTTTCACACAGCTGAATCCTCAGATAATATTGTGGTCCTTCACTGTTGTTATCATCTCCTCAATTCCTACCCCACCATCAATGTCCTATTTCTCAAAATCCATGTTCAAACATGCCACAAAACCTAAATCATGAAAACAAGTAAGCTTTCTCTCCCAGGTTCAGGTTTTCTTTTTTGTGTATCCATTTCTCGTTTCAACAAAAGTTCTCCTTCCTCAAACACTCACAGGCAAAGTGTGTGCTCTGCCTTCCATTCTCTGTCCATATCAGTTCTCTGGAAGGTTCTTACAAACCTATCACCACATTATTACTTAACCTGGTCCAGCAGGTCATTCATCAGGGACAGGTTCCCGAGAGGGAGAACCAGAGGATGAGAAAAGACGATGGGACATCTTCTGGATATATGCCCAGGAGAGGTATTGCTGGATCCTCCGGTAGTACTATGTCCCATTTTCTAAGGAACCGAACACAGGGCTCCCAATAGAGGAGCTAGGGAAAGTACCCAAGGAGCTAAAGAGACCTGCAACCCTGTAGGTGCAACATTATGAACTAATCAGTACCCCGGAGCTCTTGACTCTAGCTGCATATGTATCGAAAGATGGCCTAGTCGGCCATCACTGGAAAGAGAGGCCCATTGGACACACAAACTTTATATGCCCCAGTACAGGGGAACGCCAAGGGCCAAAAAAAAAAAAAAAAAAAAAATGGGAATGGGTGGGTAGTGAAGTGGGGGGGGGGGAGGGTATGGGAGACTTTTGGAATAGCATTGAAAATGTAATTGAGGAAAATACGTAATAAAAAATATTCAAAATTTAAAAAAAAAAAGAAAATCGCAAAAAAAAAAAGAAAAGACGATGGGAAAGTTTGGGATCAGGAATTCATAAACAAGCTGATGGCTCATGCAGTCACATTTATTAAGAAGTACAGCTTTTTATGTATAGTTTTCAGGGAGGAAATGGGACAAAATCGGCAGGAAGCTCATCAAGTATTGTTACACAAAGAGAACACAGAGTATCTCAAGTGTGCTATATACCAGGGGCTCAGAAGCCTTGACACTTATAACCTTAGACCTTCAAAAAAAAGTGAGGGAAGTCAAGCTTCCATGACCCAAAATCTCAGCTCCTTGGAGCCCTGACTCCAGGCATTACTGGCCTTTCCAAACCTGTGCCTGGTTTAGACAAGGAATTAAGCTCCTTCCCCATGCATCAGGGGAAAAGTCCCAGATTTGCCTGGCCCCCAGCAATTGTTTAAGCTTGTTAGTAGTCAGTCAAATTCCACATCCTGTGCTAGGTTTTTGTTTGTTTGTTTGTTTGTTTGTTTGTTTGTTTTTGTCAAGAGAATACTGTTAGCCACTGATTGTACTCCACTTATTGAGCTAATTGCAACTCCTGTATCAGTGCTGGGTGTTAGGTATGAGTATTGGGTGATGTTTGTATGTGTATCAATGCTCACTGTGAAGTATATTTCAAGACTGGAGAGATGGTTCTGTGGTTAAATTTACTAGTTGCTGTTACAAAGAACCCAAGTTCAATTCCTAGCTCACAAGGTAGCTCACATGCATATGTAGCTCCTGTCTCAGGGATTTAATACTCTCTTCTGCTCTCCAGCAGCACCAGGCATGTCCATGGTACACATACATACATGCAGGCAAAACAAATAAGTCTTTTAAAAATGTTTTAATGAAGTGCATTTCAGTAACTTCTCAATAACAAGAGACCTCAAGTGTAAACTTTAGATTTAGAAATGTGTCCCTGCCTTAATAATTTTGATAAATCCCAATTCTTCTCTCAGCCTCATTTATGTTAACTCACAATTAAAGAAAATAAACCTTTATTACAAACCAAAAATGAGCCCCGTAGGAAAAGGATTCCTTGGGGTGCAGACAGCCCACTCAGACTTCATTAAAAGTTGACATTTCTCCTGGTACAGCAGAGGGTTCTTCTTGGGATGATAGAAAAAGCAAGTAAAGTGCTTTTGGATTTATGTCACTTTGAAGTCTGTTGCCATAGGAACTGTGTCTCCAAATCCTCTCCACAGGGGACTCACTATAGTCATGTTCCCTAAGGAGCAGATGAAGCCCAAGCAGAAAGCAGTGTAGGAAGAACTATTCTTAACTGTCCCTTTTCTTGCAGACCTCTCTTCTTTCCTGAACATGGATTTCTGTACAGTGCACCTTCATTTATTTACTTCTTTTTCTATTTGTATTGCATTCTATTGTGTCATTATCTATATGGTGTGTGTAAAGGCAACAAAACACCTCTGAATCATCTGCTTCCTCAAACTAGAAGTACGAGGATGTTGACTCAAGAATATCACCCATCGCCACCCAGCAAGCATGATCATATATGGTTTCTTAAACCTCTGAATCTTTCCATAGTGTAAAGATAGCAAGAAGCCTGCATTAGCTCCAGAAAGTAAATTATCCTTAGGAGCTGCATGTCAGTTACTACTGCATTCCCAGTTTCTGTTTCTTTCATTGTCTTCAACTCCACAATGTACCCATTTATGCATAATTATTATATATATATTGTAAGACAGGAATACCACCCAATAGATTCAAGAATCCATCTAATAATAAAATTCATTTATTTTACAAGCTAACCATGTATTGGATGAGAACTCTACTAAGTGTTTTACATATATTACTTCAGATTTTTTTTCTATAAAAATATTACTAAGTGGATACTAAGTAGGCTCTACTATTGCCCTGTTCTACAAGGAACACCTCTGTGAGACAAAGGAATCAAACCATTTAGTTTAGAATGTCATTTGTAAGGTGGAGTAGACATAGTGTTTGCTACAATAATGGCCATGGGTTAAGAATAGAGCTACAGCAGAAAATCCAACTGTTAAAGGAGACTAAAGCATCAATCCCAGATGTTAGGATAAGTGTGGAAGCAAAGAGAGAGCAAACAGAATTTAGATCCGACTACCATGTATTCAAAGTAAATTTGTAAATGAAGGATATAATAAAAAGTCCAACATACACAAAGACCCAACACACAGGAATGATGATGTTAGAAGAAATGAAAAGGTCAAGCATGCTAGTTTAATCATTATCCATCAAATACATAGACCAACTTATAACACTATAATTATTAATTATATATAATAAATAGTAAATATATACTGTTAAATATAATATTATCTCAAAATTATAAATATTTTATATTAAATTTTTAAATGGAACTATGAAATTTTAAAAGGCTATCAGTATAAAAGTTTGGGAAAAAATATTAAGAGATATTAGAGGGGACTACAGAAGTCGTGGGCTAGGCTAAGTATGGAATTTAACAACCATACGTAATTACATAAGAGGAGAGGGAAACTGTGGCTATAATGGATGTGGGAAGAGGTCAGGTGAAGGGGTAGTGAAAAGAGATGGTAGGAACTGAAAGTAATTAGAATATATTATGCACATATATAAAATTCTCAAAGACTATGTAATTTTCAGGTAAATGGATGGAAAGAGGAAAACATTCTGAGTAAGGGAAACCCAGACCCAAAAAACAAATACCACATATTCTCTCTCATGTGTGAACCGTTTTGATGTGTGTGGTTAACTTGGAGCACTTATAAAAGTCAGAAATCTAGAACAAAGCCATGGGGAAAAGAACACATATAGAATGGAAAGACAAATGGGATAATGGGAAATCAGATAATGGAGACAGGTCTGGGAGGATAGGACAAAGGAAGGGGAGGGAGAGAGAAAGTAAACATTAAGGATGTTTGAAAAATTCATATGAAAACCTAGTGTTTTTGAAGCTTCCTTATATAATAATGTGAGAGTGTGTGTGTATGTGTGTGTGCCACAAGTTTAACTGGACTTACTGTATATAAAGGAACAATGCTTGTCTCTGAGACCATATTAAATTAAATATCATGTGTAGGATACTAGCCTCCAAGGTATTTGCCAGGGAACATCCCAAAGACCAGCCCCAAACAAAACGTGCTATTACTGATACGTAAAAATAATCAACTGTCTTACCCAGCTATGACTCCTACAAGCTACAATACCGACCAGAGCAATGTTTACATGAATGTTACAGAGATAACCAGCCTCTTTCTGATTAAATTTATGACCTACTTCATGGGCTGGAACTCATTCCTGGCAGTATAAGCCTGGCCAAAATCCCATACCGGAAAGTTGTAGACACTAAAGGGAAACTGCCTTCAAAATAGATATGTCTATGCTTGTAGATTATTGCAGCCCTCAGTCCTCATGAGAGAAACTTCTTTGTGCAGTGGATGGTGTTTAACACTGTGACTCATAGCTGGTTAGACTACAAAGAATGGGTACAGAAATGGAACATCTGTATCATAACTCTCCTCTTCTGGCTCAGAGAACATTCTACAAAAGAACAGAGAGAGATTGTAAGAGACAAAGATTGGAGAAGACTGCTGCTAAACAATGTTTTCTGGCTATAACAGGGCTAATGCACTTAGAGACTCCCAGAATTTGTGGCTGACTGTACACAACTGTCACAAGAAGGAACCTATCACAATTCCAGCATAGATAGGAGGGTGTCCTGAAGTCCTACCCATAGCTGTAGAACTTTGGCCATTGAAGGCTGCTAGGGACAGGGAAAATCAGTCCTCTTAAGCAATGTGGCTCCTGGTCAATTGTCCATGCTCCAATGGATGAGCATACATCCATGTATATACAGACAACACTAACTGGAAATCAGTGGGCTACAAAAAGAAAATCTGACGTTGGGAGAAGGATTAGGGAGGAGGTAGAGGGGTAGTAAGGGGTTGATATGATCAAAACACATTATACATGAAATTCACAAAGAATAAAAAAAATAGACAAAAATATCAAGAATAAAAAAAATCAAAATGTAAAAATGGGGATGTATTAGCGAAGACAAAGGTCTGTGACCATCTTGGAAGGCTTTGTAGACAAAAGGCTTAGGTGTTCTAATCATTTCTTTATTGCCTAAGTGATTTTAAACTGTTGGGATCACAGCAATGTCATCAGTAAATAGAGATATCAACACCATAATAAATACATTTTAGGATCTGATATCAATATATGTCTATTGTATTTCTACTTGTATTTCTATTGGCATTGTAACTCTATCTACCAATAAGATAGAGTATAATAGTTTGATGAATGTAAGCAATCTACCATGATAATTAGCATTTTTCTTCCTATATAGTCATCTTTCTTTGTACTAGGAATCTCAGGTGTCAGTCAGCTCCTGCCACGTCACAAATTATTGCAAGTCAAAATTATATGTTTAAACACTGTTTACTGTGCCTGCTCAACATTAACTACAATTATGAATGTATATATTTACCATTGGTATTTACTAAATTACATAGAAAAAAAAGTCCAATAACACCCTTGATTCAAAAATAGTGAATTCAAGGACATATTTCTTTTTTTTTTTCAAATACTAACAAAGCTCATTTGAGGTTTTCCATAAATAACAACAGGGTGACTCCATTTCTAAATCTAAATACTGTAGACTATACATAATTGGCTTCATTGTATCTTTAAGATTTTAAACTTGCAAATTTCACCCCTGTCCTAAATATTGTGCCTTGTGGTATATCCCTGTTGAATGACTTCCAGAACCAAGATGTTGACACATTAGAAGGGCCCTCCTGGGATTTTTAAGGACTAGCAAAAGGAAAGTTACTCAGTGAAAAGAGCCACAAAAAGACTTCAGGAGTTAAGAGCTGCCCAGTGTTCAGTCTCACCATAGCCCACAGTTTGGAGCTCTTAAAATAGGAATCCATTTTTAAGTGACATTCATCTCAGAAATATATGTGCTATATTTTAAAAAGCAAATTATACTAGCACTACCAAAAAATATGTGCTTTCCAGGTGTGTAAAGGGAATGTAATGGTCCAAGGTTGTGTTAGAGTAGAAAACACAGGGATACCATGGCCTTATTTAAAGACAACTTTTTGGAAGAAAGTAACTTTGGCATTAGTACAGATGTCAAATGGATCACTTCTTAGTAAATCCTAAACACGAAGACTTGTTAAGTAGAAAGTAACAGACATCTCTGTTAGACCAAGATGTTTCAAACCCTAATTGCAGGATAGTAGAAGCTCTTTGCTATTTTTTAACATCTCTGCTGGACAGAAAGCCACAAAACCTCTCTGTAAAACTTTTACAAGACGTTTTAAGCTTCTGCTAAGGGAATTTCTTCATAAGGTCAAACTTACTCTAGAATTAATGTCTTATAGTTCAAGGAGCCAAGCAAGAACTACACAAGTGTGTCCTGGAAAAGTCTAAATGTTCTTGCCTTGAGTTCCCTCTTCTGTAAACAAGACAAAGTCTGCTTTATCTATTGAATGATGTTAAAGTACATCACTCTTCATGGATTTTTTTCCTTCCTATCAGAAAACGTGGATTTTTTTTTCAATTCTCCAGCCCTATCTTTCATCCACAAAATTGCCTGAAATACTTCCATCCACTCCTATAACGTGTCATCTAGTTAAGATAGTTAACATGTGTTAACTATGATACAGTTATAATCAAGTGTTCATTTGCTAAAAGGATAAAAGATGTAGCCCTTCAGTCAGACATACGCATTGCCAAGGTCCAAAATGCTCAAGAATCTTCTTATACATCTTACCACAGGGTTTCACAAATGTGCAGCATATCTAAATTTAGAGCCAGCAGCAACATATGCATTGCCATAAAAAAACAAAAAAACACTCTTATCTCAGAAGAAATAAGGGATAAGGAAATCACTGTGTGTGGGGGGGGATTTGTGAGTGTGTGTGCATGCATGCAAATACATGTGCATGTGTGTAGGCATGTGTACATGCACTTATTTGCACATGCTTGTGGTGTTCAGAAGACAACTTCAGGCACTGTACCTGAGTCCCTAGCTACATGTTTTTATTTTTTAAAAGGGTCTTTCACTCATCTGGAGTTAGCCAAGTGGGCAAGCTCCAGGGATCTTGTTTCTACTTTCCCAGTGTTGGGATAAGAACATGCCACCATGCCTAGCTTTTTCACATGGGTTTGGAGGGGATCAAACTCAATTATTCATACTTATAAAGCAGTACTTTGCCAATTGAGCTATTTTCCCAGCTCACAAAAAGTTTTTACAGGCGCAAACTGAGCCACTAATGGGGAGCTGTAAAGACAGCTCCATAGATAAGAGCACTTCCTGCTCTTCCTGAAGACCCAAGGTTGGTTCCCAGAACTCGTGTCAAGTGCCTTACAGCTACATGTATTTCCAGACCTCTGCTGTTACCTACACACATGTGACATTCACATATATACAATAATAAACATACACATAAATAAAAACTCTTATTTGAAACTTAAAATTAAAATAAATAAATCTAGGCAGGAGAAATGGCTTTACGGTTTACTGCCCTTGCAGAGAACCTGAGCTGCATTCCCAGAACACATATTAGGTAGCTCAGAACCACCTGTAACTCCAGTTCCAGATGATCTGATGTTTCTTCTGGCTCCAAGTGCACTTGCCATGTGTATGGTACATATAAAGTCAGGCAACTGCATACATAAACATAAAAATTCTTAAAAATAAATAAATTCAAAGCACTTTTCAAATGCATTGATGGAAACAGCAAGTATGGTAGTTTGAATGAGGATGGGCCCCATACCTGGCCCCTTAGTTAGTGAAACATTCTGGGAAGGATTAGGATGGGTGGCCTTATTGGAGGTGTGCCACTGGGCAGACTTTGAAGTTTCAAAAGACTCATTCCCAGTCTCTCTGTCTGTTTCTGTTTGTCTCTCTGTGTGAGAGTCTCTGTGTGTCTCTCTTCTTCCTCTCTCTTTCTCACTCTCTTTTCTCTTGCTCTGTCCTTCTGTGTCTCTCTGTCTGCCTTTTCTTCTCTCTAGTTGGTTGATATTGGTGTTTTTCCAATGAGGCTGCAAACCCCTTCAACTCCTTCAGTGCTTTCTCTAACTCCTCCATTGCGGACCCCATTGGGGACCCCATACTCAGTCCAATGGTTGGCTGAGAGCATCTGCCTCTGTATTTGTCAGGTTCTGGCAGAGCCTCTCAGGAGACAGCTATATCAAGCTCCTGTCAACAAGCACTTCTTGGCATCCACAACAGTGTCTAGGTATGGTGACTCTATGTGGGATGGAGCTCCCAGTGGGGCAGTCTCTGAGTGACCTTTCCTTCAGTCTCTGCTCCACATTTTGTCTCTGTATTTGCTTTCTGAGTGACAAGTTTTTAAAGAAAAATCAGAGCTGTTCCCAGTTTGGGTTTCATAATCAGTGAGTACGATTCTAGTCTGGATGAAGAGATCATATTAAGAATAAAAAGTCTGTTAATTTTGGTTGCCATTTCTATATTGTGCAAAGTGAACATTATCAGATTGGTCTATGGTTTATTTTGCCTGGGATGTAAGGCATAAATGGCTTGGTGGGACACATGTCATTGTCTCCTTTGCTTTGTGTGCCATCTCACATTGTGCCCTCAGGTTCCCTGCCCTGGGTCTTTTTCTCCTGCCTGATCTTCTCAAATGATCCCAGTCACCTTGCTTCTCTTTCCCCCTATTTTTTCTCTTGGCTCCATGTTAGTTTATTTTTCCTGGTTACAACAATTAGAGTTAATGTATGCATAAAGCACTGAATACACATAACTATCAAATGTTTGGGGTAGATGCAAGACCACCTGGATGGAACAAAAGCCAAAACAAAAAGCAAGGTTAAAATGTTGACTTTATTTATATATGTGTATTTGAATGTGCATATTTTATAAGTTAGTATGCAAAGTAATGGGTTCTTTCTTGACACATACATATGGCATTATATTTTTTTCCTTATTTGTTAGACTTCTCCAGAGGCTTCCACCAGCTGGTTCCCTCTCTTTTCCTAATTAGTCTTAACTTTTGCTTTCTTATTGCATGTATTTCTTTACCTCCCCTGAAATCTCCTCTTCTCTCATGATCCTGTTTTTGATTTCATGACATCTTTCTCAACATAAGGACACATATTTACCCATATAATTTTACATGTAGGTTAAAATTTGAACTTTAGATACAATCACTATTGTCTGTGCAACTTCTTCTGATAGTGTAATTCCTGTTCTTTATATCAATAAATCAAATATATGAAAACCCAACTGGAATTTTCTCTTGAAAGATTCCTTGATTCAAGTGGACAGAGAATTTTATTGGGTAATAAACAAAGAGCAAAGGATTGCCAATGTCAGCACAAGGTGGATGATGGGTTTAGATGGCCTGTAAAATAGGTTTCCTTCACTAGATGCTATGATTGTAAAGTCAGAGTGGGTACAGAAGGGTGAGTTTGGGACAAGATACTACACCTGGAAGATGATGTACAAATGATGTTCATAATGGGTAAAAGTCAGAACCATGGAGGTGATAAGGCCTTTTTATATTAAAAAAAAATCCCAATTTGAATTTGATTTTTAAGCTGAGCATGGCCACACATATTTGTAATCCCTGAAGGTAGGAAGATTGTAAGTCTGGGCCACATAGTGAAATTTGTCTCAAATAAAATATAACAAGTTTTATTTTTAAATGTTGTGGAGAGCCGTGCCGCGAGCAATCGCCATTATAAGATGGGGCTCAGAACTGAACAAAGAATTCTCACCTGAGGAATACCGAATGGCAGAGAAGCACCTGAAAAAAATGTTCAACATCCTTAATCATCAGGGAAATGCAAATCAAAACAACCCTGAGATTCCACCTCACACCAGTCAGAATGGCTAAGATCAAAAATTCAGGTGACAGCAGATGCTGGCGAGGATGTGAAGAAAGAGGAACACTCCTACATTGTTGGTGGGATTGCAAGCTTGTACAACCACTCTGGAAATCAGTCTGGTGGTTTCTTAGAAAATTGGACATAGTACTACCGGAGGATCCAGCAATACCTCTCCTGGACATATATCCAGAAGATGTCCCAACCAGTAAGAAGGACACATGCTCCACTATGTTCATAGCAGCCTTATTTATAATAGCCAGAAGCTGGAAAGAACCCAGATGCCCCTCAACAGAGGAATGGATACAGAAAATGTGGTACATTTACACAATGGAGTACTACTCAGCTATTAAAAAGAATTAATTTATGAAATTCCTAGACAAATGGATGGACCTGGAGGGCATCATCCTGAGTGAGGTAACACAATCACAAAGGAACTCACACAATATGTACTCACTGATAAGTGCATATTAGCCCAAAACTTAGGATACCCAAGATATAAGATACAGTTTGCTAAACACATGAAACTCAAGAAGAATGAAGACTGAAGTGTGGACACTATGCCCCTCCTTAGAACTGGGAATAGAACACCCATGGAAGGAGTTACAGAGACAAAGTTTGGAGCTGTGACGAAAGGATGGACCATCTAGAGACTGCCATATCCAGAGATCCATCCCATGATCAGCATCCAAATGCTGACACCATTGCATTCACTAGCAAGATTTTGCTGAAAGGACCCACATATAGTTGTCTCTTGTGAGACTATGCCGGGGCCTGGCAAACACAGAAGTGAATGCTCACAGTCAGCTAGTGAATGGATCACCGGGCCCCCAATGGAGGAGCTAGAGAAAGTACCCAAGGAGCTGAAGGGATCCGCAACCCTATGGGTGGAACAACATTATGAACTAACCAGTACCCCGGAGCTCTTGACTCTAGCTGCATATGTATCAAAAGATGGCCTAGTCGGCCATCACTGGAAAGAGAGGCCCATTGGACATGCAAACTTTATATGCCCCAGTACAGGGGAACGCCAGGGCCAAAAAAAATGGGAATTTTTTTGTTTAATTCTAAATATATGTGCCCACATATGCATGCATAGCTTTGCTTAAAAGAAAGTACATATGTGATTTGTGTGTGTATGTGTGTGTGTGTGTGTGTGTGTGTGTGAGAGAGAGAGAGAGAGAGAGAGAGAGAGAGAGAGAGAGAGAGAGAGAGAGAGAGAACTGCTGGGTACATTAGGAGGTCTCAAACCTCCTGACTGTAAATTCTACTCCCCATTTTGATATACTGATAAAGCATTCTAGCTGAGAAACTGGCTTTATGGTGAGTACCAGGCAAGCAAGCTTACTTATATCTAAGTATACTAGAATTTCAGTTTCCTGATATCCTTCAGAATAATTCAAATAAATCAATGTCATCTCAAATGAAGAGGAGGGAAAGAAGGAGCATCACATTCTTGGCAACCCAAGGCCTGATTCCCATGGTCTCTAATAGTTTATTCTATCCTTGCTGCAGTCTCTTGGTTGCCATGCAGGGTAGAGTCCTCCTAGGCTGTACATACATATATATATATATATATATATATATATATATATATATATATATATATATGTCAAGTCACCTGGCAAGTGACAGATGCTATGTCGATGTATCTGTCATAACCCATAACCACAGAGTAGGAATCCCTCTATACAGAATATGATCAAAATCATGAAGTGTTATAGCCATGGGAGTCACTTTATTGCTCTGTTTATTTAGTAGAATACTATTACAGCTTTTTCCCAGGAGCCAGAACCTATCTAGTCTCAAGTTCTTGGCCTTATTAACAGCTTCAGGTGTTGGGTCTTAACTCACAAAGCAAATTGCTCTTAAGTTCAACCAAAAATTGGTTGATTATCCCTATAGTAGTTCTACCACTATTGCACCTATAGGCATATCTTGAAGGCAGGTCACTATTATAGCTCATACAAATTATAGCTGGATGAGATTTATGATGGCTTCTCTCCTCCTGTGGTATAATAGTACCTTCCAGAACTATGAATACTAATCAGAAAGGCGGAAGCTTCTAATGGATCACCAGCTTGATTTCTCCATCAAAAAATGGCGTAAGTATGGAATGTCTTCACCGAAAGGGTCTTACCATCAGGTTGTAGAGGGTAACCAATAGCATTAGCAATAGTCTGTAATGTTTGGGTGGGAGGGAACTATACGACACTTTTGGCCAATGACTCAAGAAGATGTAACCAATTCCTAGTGCTGGGAGATATTTGGTTGGGACATTGTCTCCTTCATTACATGAGGATTCTGTTTAAATTCCCTGTATATATGTATATATTTTTAGGAAGTTTCTACAGCGGTAAATTTCCATGACTTTTCGAAAGGTGTCTACAGTTACTTATCCCTCCTCTTATTCCTTATAGTGCAATACCCATAGATCTGTGCATCTCTCAACCATAATTAAAGAAGTTTCTTATTACAGTATATAGTATTTAACATAGAGACCCATAACTCAGAGGATAAAATGCTTTGGAGCACTTGGCTCTAAATGGATGTCTTTATCCCTCTTCTCCCCTCAAGGCTCTGGTATCTATGTGGAAGACGGGACAGAAAGAATGTAAGAACCAGAGATAATAGACAACTCCTAGGAGACAGTATCTTCCAGACACAACTAAGATGGTTCTCATATGGATTTCCAGACTGTCAGCATGCACATAAGTTCAAGCCAGAAAGACCCCAACACAAAGAAGGGCACATGGGCACAAAATTTCACCCCTAACCAAGAATCTATTTGCTATTGATAATTGCTGGGAAAAGGAAAGTGACTTTTCTTCAGTGAAGTGACACTGGGTAGATCAACCACATTCTAGAGCAGGCTTCATGCTTAGTGGTTGGCCAACACAAAACAGACCCCACATTTTAGAGGGAGATTTTTGTTGCTGGTTTCAGTTTTGGCTGTGTAAGGAGTAGGTTTTATGAGGGTTTTTTTTTTTTTTTTTGGAAGAAAAGGAAGATGGATTTGGATGGATAAGGAAGAGGGTTCCAAGACTAGTTGGGTGAGAGAAAAGAATATAATCAAAATATATGAAATTTTAAAAACTAAAAACAAAATAAGAAGCCTTCATGAAGACTAATTTTGTGAGACTATCTTACTAATATTAAATATTATAAATATATCTACATCAAGAATGATGCATTTTACCCAAGCTCAGTTAAGGTGTTACTATCAGATCCTCCCCAAAATGAGGCTTAGGAGTCAGCCAGCAGCTCACTTACCACATTCATGCTACTTGCCTTGGTTGTTATCTAACTTCTCTCCAAATTTTATGGAAAAGTCTGTGATATGAGGCCCAACAGTTATATGGAGAGACTGAAGATGAACTCAAATGTGTGGCTAGCGTTCCACCTTGTTCAGACATTAGCACTTGAACAGGCTTCCATCACCATCATCTTAGGAATTTTATGTAACTTCTTTCTTCATCTTACTGATAATGTCATTCACAAACCTAAGATGTTGGAGCAGGTCATCTAAAGGTGTCTGGATTTGGGCCATGCCACCTTATTTTACATGTCTTTACATAATCATATGGAGATTCCCTAGATAAGAAAG
Source organism: Mus caroli (assembly GCF_978045245.1). Taxonomy (NCBI): domain Eukaryota; kingdom Metazoa; phylum Chordata; class Mammalia; order Rodentia; family Muridae; genus Mus; species Mus caroli. Next base: position 35,161,190 of record NW_028227266.1, on the reverse strand, counting down.
ACAAATTGATTTCTGAAATTAATAATATCTGCTATCTCAGCTAATTAAAAAAAAAAGCCATTTTGTGCTGTCCTCTGAGAGGCACCACTCATCAGCTGACTCAGACAGATACAGACACCCACAGCCAAACAGTGGATGGAGCTTGGGGATTCTTATGGAAAAATAGAAGCCCCTAAGGGGATAGGTACTCCCCAAGATTACAGAATCAACTAACCTGGACCATTAGGGCTCTCATAAACTGAACCATCAACCAAAGAATGTACACAGGCCAGACCTAGGCCTCCCTGCATATATGTTGCAGATATGCAGCTTGGTCTTTATGTAGATCCCAAACAGCTGGAGAAGGGGCTATCTCAAAAGCTGTTGCCTGTATGTGGGATATTGTCTTCTAGTTGGGTTGCCTTGTCTAGCCTCTGTAGGAGAGGAAATGCCTAGCCTCTCAGAGACTTGAAGTGCCAGGGTGGGGAGATACCTAGGGGAGTCCTCACCAACTCAAAAGAGAAGGCGTGGGGAGGATGGAGGAAGTATTGTTGGAGGGGCTTTAAGTAGGAAGTAAACTGGCTATAAAGTGAGTAAGTGAAAAATAAAATTAAAAAATGGGGGTAAAGGACATTTTTTTCTTATCTCAAAACATTTGGGAAAGTTACTTGCCAAGTTCATCTCAGCTGTGAGTACACCGTAGACTCCCCTGAAGGTGTTGGTAGAATCGTGATACGCTGACAAAGCTACAAGCATGTTAAATCAGAAAATGCATGCAAATCAAGTAACAGGAAGTTCTAGAGCGCCAGTGATTCAGCATGAAATCAAGCTTGAGCATCACTGCTAAGGATAGTTAAAACCCTAGCTTAGGGCCCCTTTTCCTCTCACTCCTGAATTCTGAAATCAAGAAGACACTCTGGACTCAACTGAAAAGAGAAGAAACCTAAATAAACCCAGGACTGAAGAAACAAGGGCAGTCAAGCAACAAATGCAAACATGACCCTTTATAAGGTTCCCTTCCTCTTCTTCCTCTTCCTCCTCCTCTTCCACCTCCTATTCCTCCTCCACCTCCTCTTCCTCCTCCTCTCCCCAACTCTCTCTGTTTCTCTCTGTGTCTCTGTGTGCCTCTCTCTGTGTCTCTCTCTTTGTGTATGTATGTGTGCACATGCACACATCTCAATGTCTCTGTTTCTGTCTCTGTCTGTGTCTGCCTCTATTTCTATCTGTTTCTATCTGTCTCTGTCTCCCTGCCTCTCTGACTCCCTCTGTCTCTCTGTCTCACTCTGTAACTCTATTTCCAGGGGATCCCATGCCCAATTCTGGCCTCCACAGGCACTGAATGTACATGATGTAAAGATATTCTTGCAGTCAAAATACCCACAAACATAAAATAAATAAATCATAGTGAAATAGATTGTCCTTAAATTAATTTTGTAAGTGAAGAAAGTCTATTTTACAGAGATAATTTTCTTTTTTTTATTTTTTTTATTTTTAATATTTTTATTACATATTTTCCTCAATTACATTTCCAATGCTATCCCAAAAGTCCCCCATAGCGCCCCCCACTTCCCTACCCACCCATTCCCATTCTTTTGGCCCTGGCATTCCCCTATATTGGGGCATATAAAGTTTGCAGTCCAATGGGCCTCTCTTTCCATTGATGGCCGACTAGACCATCTTTCGATACATATGCAGCTAGAGACAAGAGCTCCGGGGTTCTGGTTAGTACATCATGTTGTTCCAACAATAGGGTTGCAGATCCCTTTAGCTCCTTGGGTACTTTCTCTAGCTTCTCCATTGGGAGCCCTGTGATACATCCAATAGCTGACTGTGAACATCCACTCCTGTGTTTGCTAGGCCCCGGCATCGTCTCACAAGAGACAGCTATATTTGGGTCCTTTCAGCAAAATCTTGCTAGTGTATGCAATGGTGTCAGCGTTTAGAAGCTGCTTATGGGATGGATCCCTGGATACGGCAGTCTCTAAATGGTCCATCCTTTCATCACAGCTACGAACTTTGTCTCTGTAACTTCTTCCCTGGGTGTTTTGTTCCCAATTCTAAGAAGGGGAACAGTGTCCACACTTTGGTCTTCATTCTTCTTGAGTTTCATGCGTTTAGCAAATTGTATCTTATATCTTCGGTATCCTAAGTTTTGGGCTAATATCCACTTATCAGTGAATACATATTGTGTGAGTTCTTTTGTGATTGTGTTACTTCACTCAAGATGATGCCCTCCAGGTCCATCCATTTGGCTAGGAATTTCATAAATTCATTCTTTTTAATAGCTGAGTAGTACTCCATTGTGTAAATGTACCATAATTTCTGTATCCATTCCTCTGTTGAGGGACATCTGGGCTCTTTCCAGCTTCTGGCTATTATAAATAGGGCTGCTATGAACATAGTGGAGCATATGTCTTTTTTTACCGGTTGGGACATCTTCTGGATATATGCCCAGGAGAGGTATTGCTGGAACCTCCGGTAGTACTATGTCCAATTTTCTGAGGAACCGCCAGACTGATTTCCAGAGTGGTTGTACAAGCTTGCAATCCCACCAACAATGGAGGAGTGTTCCTCTTTCTCCACATCCTCGCCAGCATCTGCTGTCACCTGAATTTTTGATCTTAGCCATTCTGACTTGTGTGAGGTGGAATCTCAGGGTTGTTTTGATTTGCATTTCCCTGATGATTAAGGATGTTGAACATTTTTTCAGGTGTTTCTCTGCCATTCGGTATTCCTCAGGTGAGAATTCTTTGTTCAGTTCTGAGCCCCATTTTTTAATGGGGTTATTTGACTTTCTGGAGTCCACCTTCTTGAGTTCTTTATATATATTGGATATTAGTCCCTTATCTGATTTAGGATAGGTGAAGATCCTTTCCCAATCTGTTGGTGGTTTTTTTGTCTTATTGATGGTGTCTTTAGCCTTGCAGAAGCTTTGTAGTTTCATGAGGTCCCACTTGTCAATTCTCAATCTTACAGCACAAGCCATTACTGTTCTATTCAGGAATTTTTCCCCTATGCCCATATCTTCAAGGCTTTTCCCCACTTTCTCCTCTATAAGTTTCAGTGTTTCTGGTTTTATGTGAAGTTCCTTGATCCACTTAGACTTGACCTTAGTACAAGGAGATAGGAATGGATCGATTCGCATTCTTCTACATGTTAACAACCAGTTGTGCCAGCACCATTTGTTGAAAATACTGTCTTTCTTCCACTGGATGTTTTTAGCTCCCTTGTCGAAGATCAAGTGACCATAGGTGTGTGGGTTCATTTCTGGGTCTTCAATTCTATTCCATTGGTCTATTTGTCTGTCACTATACCAGTACCATGCAGTTTTTATCACAATTGCTCTGTAGTAGAGCTTTAGGTCCGGCAAGGTGATTCCACCAGAGGTTCTTTTATCCTTGAGAAGAGTTTTTGCTATCCTAGGTTTTTTGTTATTCCAGATGAATTTGCAGATTGCACTTTCTAATTCGTTGAAGAATTGATTTGGAATTTTGATGGGGATTGCATTGAATCTGTAGATTGCTTTTGGCAAGATAGCCATTTTTACAATGTTGATCCTGCCAATCCATGAGCATGGGAGATCTTTCCATCTTCTGAGATCTTCTATAATTTCTTTCTTCAGAGACTTGAAGTTTTTATTATACAGATCTTTCACTTCCTTAGTTAGAGTCACGCCAAGATATTTTATATTATTTGTGACTATTGAGAAGGGTGTTGTTTCCCTAATTTCTTTCTCAGCCTGTTTATTCTTTGTGTAGAGAAAGGCCATTGATTTGTTTGAGTTAATTTTATATCCAGCTACTTCACCGAAGCTGTTTATCAGGCTTAGGAGTTCGCTGGTGGAATTTTTAGGGTCACTTAGATATACTATCATATCATCTGCAAAAAGTGATATTTTGACTTCATCTTTTCCAATTTTTATCCCTTTGATCTCCTTTTGTTGTCGAATTGCTCTGGCTAGGACTTCAAGTACAATGTTGAATAGGTATGGAGAAAGTGGACAGCCTTGTCTAGTCCCTGATTTTAGAGGGATTGCTTCAAGCTTCTCACCATTTACTTTGATGTTGGCTACTGGTTTGCTGTAGATTGCTTTTATCATGTTTAGGTATGGGCTTTGAATTCCTGATCTTTCCAAGACTTTTATCATGAATGGGTGTTGGATCTTGTCAAATGCTTTTTCCGCATCTAACGAGATGACCATGTGGTTTTTGTCTTTGAGTTTGTTTATATACTGGATTACGTTGATGGATTTCCGTATATTGAACCATCCCTGCATCCCTGGGATGAAACCTACTTGGTCAGGATGGATGATTGTTTTGATGTGTTCTTGGATTCGGTTAGCAAGAACTTTATTGAGGATTTTTGCATCAATATTCATAAGGGATATTGGTCTGAAGTTTTCTATCTTTGTTGGGTCTTTTTGTGGTTTAGGTATCAGAGTAATTGTGGCTTCATAGAATGAGTTGGGTAGAGTACCTTCTGTTTCTATTTTGTGGAATAGTTGGTGAAGAACTGGGATTAGATCTTCTTTGAAGGACTGATAGAACTCTGCACTAAACCCATCTGGTCCTGGGCTTTTTTTAGTTGGGAGACTATTAATGACTGCTTCTATTTCTTTGGGAGATATAGGGCTGTTTAGATCATTAACCTGATCTTGATTCAACTTTGGTACCTGGTATCTGTCTAGGAACTTCTCCATTTCATCCAGGTTCTCCAGTTTTGTTGAGTATAGCCTTTGGTAGAAGGATCTGATGGTGTTTTGGATGTCTTCAGGATCTGTTGTTATGTCTCCTTTTTCATTTCTGATTTTGTTAATTAGGATGCTTTCCCTGTGCCCTCTAGTGAGTCTGGTTAAGGGTTTATCTATCTTGTTGATTTTCTCAAAGAACCAGCTCCTTGATTGGTTGATTCTTTGAATAGTTTTTCTTGTTTCCACTTGGTTGATTTCGCCCCTGAGTTTGATTATTTCCTGCCATCTACTCCTCTTGGGTGAATTTGCTTCCTTTTGTTCTAGTGCTTTTAGGTGTGTTGTCAAGCTGCTAATGTGTGCTCTCTCTAGTTTCCTTTTGGAGGCACTCAGAGCTATGAGTTTTCCCCTTAGAAATGCTTTCATTGCGTCCCATAAGTTTGGGTATGTTGTGGCTTCATTTTCATTGAACTCTAAAAAGTCCTTAATTTCTTTCTTTATTCCTTCCTTGACCAAGGTATCATTGAGAAGAGTGTTGTTCAGTTTCCACGTGAAGGTTGGCTTTCTATTATTTATTTTGTTATTGAAGATCAGCCTTAGTCCATGGTGATCTGATAGGATGCATGGGACAATTTCAATATTTTTGTATCTGTTGAGGCCTGTTTTGTGACCAATTATGTGGTCAATTTTGGACAAGGTACCATGAGGTGCTGAGAAGAAGGTATATCCTTTTGTTTTAGGATAGAATGTTCTGTAGATATGTGCCAGATCCATTTGATTCATAATTTCTCTTAGTTCCTCTGTGTCCCTGTTTAGTTTCTGTTTCCATGATCTGTCCATTGGTGAAAGTGGTGTGTTGAAGTCTCCCACTATTATTGTATGAGGTGCAATGTGTGCTTTGAGATTTACTAAAGTTTCTTTAATGAATGTGGCTGCCTTTGTATTTGGAGCATAGATATTCAGGATTGATATTTCCTCTTGGAGGATTTTACCTTTGATGAGTATGAAGTGTCCCTCCCTGTCTTTTTTAATGACTTTGGGTTGGAAGTCAATCTTATCAGATATTAGAATGGCTACTCCAGCTTGTTTCTTCCTACCATTTTCTTGGAAAATTGTTTTCCAGCCTTTCATTCTGAGGTAGTGTCTATCCTTTTCTCTGAGATGAGTTTCCTGTAAGCAGCAAAATGTTGGGTCTTGTTTGTGTAGCCAGTTTGTTAGTCTATGTCTTTTTATCGGGGAGTTGAGTCCATTGATATTAAGAGATATTAAGGAAAAGTAATTGTTGTTTCCTGTTATTTTTGTTGTTAAAGTTGGCATTTAGTTCTTGTGGCTGTCTTCTTTTAGGTTCGTTGAGGGATTACCTTCTTGTTGTTTCTAGGGCGTGGTTCCTGTCCTTGTATTGGTTTTTTTCTGTTATTATCCTTTGAAAGACTGGATTCGTGGAGAGATAATGTGTGAATTTGGTTTTGTCGTGGAATACTTTGGTTTCTCCATCTATGTTAATTGAGAGTTTGGCTGGGTATAGTAGCCTGGGCTGGCATTTGTGTTCTTTTAGTGTCTGTATAACATCCGTCCAGGATCTTCTGGCTTTCATAGTCTCTGGTGAAAAATCTGGTGTAATTCTGATAGGCTTGCCTTTATATGTTACTTGGCCTTTTTCTCTTACTGCTTTTAGTATTCTATCTTTATTTAGAGCATTTGTTGTTCTGATTATTATGTGTTGGGAGGTATTTCTTTTCTGGTCCAGTCTATTTGGAGTTCTGTAGGCTTCTTGTATGTTCATGGGCATCTCTTTCTTTAGATTTGGGAAGTTTTCTTCTATAATTTTGTTGAAGATGTTTGCTGGTCCTTTGAGTTGAAAATCTTCATTCTCATCCACTCCTATTATCCGTAGGTTTGGTTTTCTCATTGTGTCCTGTATTTCTTGGATGTTTTGAGTTAGGATCTTTTTGCATTTTACATTTTCCTTGATTGTTGTGCCAATGTTCTCTATGGAATCTTCTGCACCTGAGATTCTCTCTTCCATCTCTTGTATTCTGTTGCTGATGCTGGTATCTATGGTTCCAGATTTCTTTCCTAGGGTTTCTATCTCCAGTGTTGCCTCATTTTGGGTTTTCTTTATTGTGTCTACTTCCCTTTTTAGGTCTAGTATGGTTTTGTTCATTTCCATCATCTGTTTGGATGTGTTTTCCTGTTTTTCATTAAGGACTTCTACCTGTTTGATTATGTTATCCTGTTTTTCTTTAAGGATTTGTAACTCTTTAGCAGTGTTCTCCTGCAATTCTTTAAGGGATTTTTGTGCTTCCTCTTTAGTGTCTTCTGCCTGTTTAGCAGTGTTCTCCTGTATTTCTTTAAGTGTGTTATTAAAGTCCTTCTTGAAGTCCTCTACCATCATCAGGAGATATGCTTTTAGATCCGTGTCTAGCTTTTCCGGTGTGTTGGGGTGCCCTGGACTGGGCGAAGTGGGGGTGCTGGGTTCTGATGATGGTGAGTGGTCTTGGTTTCTGTTAGTAAGATTATTACGTTTACCTTTCGCCATCTGGTAATCTCTGGGGTTAGTTGTTATCGTTGTCACTGTTTAAAGATTGGAGCAGAAGCTGTGTTCCACTCACCAGCAGTCTCTAAATCCTGTGGCGGGGGTCGTGGGTAGCTGGCGGGTGTCAGGCAACCCTGCGCTCCAGCTACCCCGGAGCTGATCAGGCAGGATGAGGCCTGTGGCCCTACTCAGGCCGGTTTCTGCTTCCCTAACTAATGCAGTCTCAGGTCCCGCGCGCAATTGGATTGGAGCAGAAGCTGTGTTCCACTCTCCAGAAGTCTTAAGATCCTGTGGCGGGTGTTGTGGGTAGCTGGTGAGTGTCAGCCGACCCTGCGCCCCAGCTGCCCCGGTGCTTTTCTCCAGAGATAATTTTCTATATTTCATAGAAACAGCCATAAGAAATCAATATAATTTTTCCTACTCCAGTAACCAAATCTTACACATTGATAATATGTTTTCTCTGGGTGATACTCTGAGTTGTGTTAATCTCATGGTTTTTACAAACATGAAGACTAAATGCCGGTGCTTCTTGTAGTACAACTTTTTCAGAAGTCTTCCTTCTGCTCTGTGGCACCCTTATCCTTTCAGACAGCTTCTTCAATCTGATGGGGGTGAGGGAAGGCACAGAAGTTAGCTGTGACTTCTCTCCTGATTATAGACCAGCATCCTTCTGACCACAGAGTGTAATTCTACAAGCTTCTTCTGTCCCACCCCCATAATCCTCCCTCTGTGAGTGCGAGACCCACAGGCCCAACACTGTGTAGCTCATTTTTAAAGCAAGAGCTGACTCTTTATAAAGTAGTATTTTTCAAGACTAGTTAATACTGTATTTTATTCAGTCCTCAAAACCTTGGAAGAGAGTGTTATTTTCTGTTATTATACAAAAGAAAACAGATTTAGACACACCCCTAGGATTTTTATAAATCCACTGGGAGTTTTTCAAATTAGGGGGACTAAATTCCAAAGCTTATCATCTTTTTGCCATACAGTTCATATAGTTGTTCATAGTCTACCTTGTCATATAGTCATAGACTGTTCCAGATAACTAAAGTATAAAGGAGATGCTAGCAATGTCATTGAAATGAGTTGAAAAAAGATCAGGGTCTCAGAAAATCAATGCTAATGCGGGACAGTGTGTGGGGATAAATCACAGCACAGGGCTGTACTTACATTTCTAACCTGACTCTTAGTGACAAAATAAGGGCCTTCGATACATTTTTAATCAAATTGCATATCACTTAAATGAGTGGCCTGGCATCTAAAACATTCCCTCTTCCCACAATCTCCCAAACTCAAATAATGAGAGGGTAGGAAAAAGCCACAGGACTTTACCCACATAAAAAGCCCAGGGCAACCCGGAGTGTGACACCAGTCCCAGGAAAAGTCCAAGGTTAGATCCTACATCACTAAGAGCCTACTCAAGGGCAAGCCTCCCTATAATTGCCAGTGCCTCAGTCAGCCAGGAAAGTTATTTAAAGGATTTTCTGCCTTTAGCATAGACTGCTCTGTCAGAAGCTGTCCTATCTGCCTGCCTCTGTCCTGACAGTCCTCCTTGTAGTAGAATGTCTTCATTCTAACTACAAGTTACTTATAATTGCCTTGAAACCTTTAAATTTGTCATTACTTGTGTCTGATTATTTAGGGCACAGTAATCTTTCTATGGATCAGAGCTTCAAAGGCTCTTCCCCATGGTAATTCTCCTTTCTGGGAGGTCTGCCATTGCCCACCACCGAAGCTCTTGATTAGCTAGTATTAGTGCCTGGTTCTGACAGGCATGGAGCATGCTCTGGACAAAGACTTCTATTTCTTCGTTGTTTTCTTTCCATTTCCTTGTGAGCACTACTCAGAACATTACCATAGATATTTTTTGGGCTCTCAACTTTTTCAGTCACCACACACACACACACACACACACACACACACACACACAAGCTCTATTAAAGGGAATACAGATGAACACAGATTTTTAGGGAGATAAAATTACTCTGTAGTTTATTACAATGGTGGATACATGATAGTATAAATTTGTTCAAATCTGTAGTATGTAAAATACTCATATAAATGAGTCGGTGTAAACCATGTCCCTGTAGGCTTATCTGTGGTATTGGTACACCGTTCTGTTGCTGCATAACAGTAATAGAGAGGATTACCTATATGTAAGGGCAAAGAGAAGATAGGAAAAGTCAGCGTCTTTCTCAATTTTGTCATGAACTAAAACACTATTTTTTTTAATGTTCTTTAAAATGGAGAAAGAGGAGAGAATCCCTGGGAGTTAGTCCTGACCCTCTTCTTCCGATGTTATTTACTTATAAAACTTATCCTCAAGGTAGCCCCAGCCTCATGTCACCTATGCAGTCAGTCACCAAATGGATAAAAGCCTCAATCCCACTTGTTTCTATTCCTCTGAGGAGAAAAAAAAAACCCAAAGTCAAAAGCATTTTTGCTAACTTGAATCTTTCCTTCAAGACAATCCAAATCTGTGCTGCCCCCATATACCTAGGCTCCACATCTAGCCAATAAACCTTCTGAAATATGTCACCCATTCTGCCACTGCTGTCTACTTCCAACTGCTTTGGGGAGAAAATTAAAAAACAAAAAAACAAAAACAAACAAACAACTGCATTCTCACATACCTGTGTCAGTCACTTGGATGGCTAGAGGCAAGCAGCATATAGCTGTGCCCTCTGCTACTATGGCACTACAGGGCCCAAACCAATGACCTGGGCCAGCAAGTGGAAGAGAGTTCCTACCAAATAGACATGTTTAGGAGTAGGAAGGGGTGGTACCTAGAGGGTTGCTGATAAGTTTTGCTTACGTTCTCATTCTCTATTTGCCCCAATGGCAAAGCTTATCATCATGTTTCTCTTTTTCTTTTCTTTCCCTTTTCTTTTCTTTTCTTTTCTCTTCTCTTCTCTTCTCTTCTTTTCTCTTCTCTTCTCTTCTCTTCTCTTCTCTTCTCTTCTCTTCTCCTCTCCTCTCCTCTCCTCTCCTCTCCTCTCCTCTCCTCTCCTCTCCTCTCCTCTCTCTCCTCTCCTCTCCTCTCTTCTCTTCTTTTCTTTTCTTTTCTTTTTCTCCAGTAGCTTCAAGAATGACCAGGCTAGCCAGTACAATGACAGATCCTTATCTACCTCAAGATATCTTCTGATGTTGAACAGAAAGCTGCTTGTGCAGCATTTGGTTTCAGTGACATTCCTTGAATTCAAATTGTAGTATTTCTTCAAATATGGCTCACTCTTTCTTTATTCTTTCTTTCTTTCCTTCTTTCCTTTTTTTCTTTTTTTTTTTTGTTGTTGTTGTTTTGTTGGGTTTTTTTTGGGGGGGGAGACAGGGTTTTTCTGTATAGCCCTGGCTGTCCTGGAACTCACTCTGTAGACCAGGCTGGCCTTGAACTCAGAAATCCGCCTGCCTCTGCCTCCCAAGTGCTGGGATTAAAGGCGTGTGTCACCACTGCCTGGCTTCTTTCATTTTTCAACTCAAAATATACTTAATAACCCATACCAGTTTACAGGCTGCAGTGGTAGGAGGATCCCAGAAGATTTTATTATTCTATGATATATGTGGGCTATTTCCTAAAAGAATTTTCACGATGGGCACCTTTTTCTTTCAAACCGCTATAGTGAAAATTCTTTTGATTCAAGACCTGAAGAGAATAAAATTTACAATGAGTTTTTCCCTTGTTGATAATCTCCAAGATCTCCATCCAGTTTCTGCCATTTCAGGTCAGTCTCTTCTTGTTGCTATTCCCAAAACCAAAGATCAAAATTCCCATGGCTTAGACTGTCCATGGAGTCCAGAATGTAAGAGATTACTAAGGCAATTGATCCTAGCAATGATTAAAAAGAGACCAGCATCACTGAGGTGAAAGTTTCTGAGGAGTGTTTTCTGAGAGCACAAAGAAGCTGTGCTCCAGAAATAACCAACATTGTACCTCATGCTGCAACTAGACGTGATATTGTGTAAGAATCACACAACTGGTACTGGCTTTGAAGGTATGAAAGGGTTATAGAGAGCAGCTGAGGCTCAGTGCTGTGAGAGGCCAGGGAAGGCTATTGGTAAAGGTGCAGCCTCAGTTGCAGTTGATGGCCCATACAAAGGAGTTGAGGCTTGACACCATGAAGAGAGCCTATGAGAGGCTATTGGTGAAGCCTAGTTGCAGGAGAAGACCCCAGCATATTGGAGATGCCAGTACAATAGGATGATTACCAAGAATAGCAGCAGCAATTGAATGGAGTCAACCAGAGCCTAGAGTGCTACAGACGGCAGGGCTGGAAAAGTGACTCAAGCCATTTTGAGAAGCCCAGAAGATTTTGTATGGATCCCGACATTGGAACAAATAGCTATAAAGTTAAAGTTGCCTTGGATACCCAAAAATGTTAAAGATTTCAGAGCTGTGGGATACCTGCTAATTAATGCTCTAACTGGGAATAAAACCAAGAGAAAGAAGTATGCTACAGTCATCAAAGCTGTAAGGAACTGGATATCAGACATGGAGATATAGAGTTGGCAGTTTGTAACGTGGGCATTTTGATCTTGTTTTGATCCAGTATTGACATTTTGAATGATAATATATGTCCTGTGATTTTGCAGGTATGTGATCTAGTTTTTTATTTTGATATGATGTGGGATTATAGTTAAGAGATTACATGAATCTCAGGAGATACTTTGAACATTGAACTTTTAATATTGTTTAAACTGTTATATAGACTATGGAACTTTTGAAATTGGATTAAATGTATTTTACATAATGTTATAGTTAGGCATGATCCCCATAGATTCATTAATGTGTTTGAAAAAGCCTATGGGAGCCAAGGAGTAGAATGTAGTGGTTTGAATATACTTGACCCAAGGAGTGGCACTATTAAGAGATGTGACCTTGTTGGAGGAAGTGTGTCACTGTGGGGGTGTGCAATGAGACCCTCCTGCTAACCACTTGGGTGCCAATCTTCTCCTAGTAGCCTTCAGATGAAGATGTAGAACTCTCAGCTCCTCCTACACCATGCCGGCCTGGATACTGCCATGCTTCCTGCCATGATGATAACAGACTGAACCTCAGAACCAGTAAGCCAGCCACAGTTAAATGCTGTCCTTTATAAGAGTTGCCTTGGTTGTGGTGACTCTTCATAGCAATAAAAACCCAAAATAATAAAATAATCATTTATTTCAAAAAGAGAATAAGCCATATTTGAAGTTTCAGTGACAGTGGAGTAAACACAAGCAGAATCCACTCGTGATATGGACATGTGTTGCTGTGTATAGCAAATCAAGATTTTTCTTTTCAAATCAATTTTAGAAAATAATTACCCATCAATTAATCCTCCAAATTTTGATGAGATTCATTAAGTCTCATGGTATATCTCATATAATAATTAATTATCATGAGTATAGTAGGCATTAGATTTTAAGTGGTCAGTGTTATGATAAATATCTACATTTTATGGATGGTGCTTAATAATCTCCATTGAGTTTACCATTTAATCAATGTATAAAGTAGTTTCTTATCCATTTTTAATTTTCAGTAGTAGAATAATTATTTTTATTATATATGCTTCTATGACAGATGACTGGTCATACATTTTTGCTTAGATACCATGTACCATTATAGCACTGTTACTATGGAAATGTCTGGTCAAGTTGAGTTATGCTGGAAACTAATTGCTGTTGAGTCCTGAATGATAATTATAAGCTGACCTGTGAGAGAGAAAAAAAAAAGACAAATCATTCCAAGCAGAGAAATCAACTACAAAAACAATAAAAATAATAATAAGAAGAATGCATTTTCCAAAAGACCTACTTCCTTTGGGGGAGGGGTGATCATTAGTGGGTAAATCACTAGGTAAATTAAAAAGAATATTGTTGTAAACAGAGAGATTAGGGGAATAAATCATCAGTCTTCACTCACAGTTTGAGGGGAAAACTGATGGAGAAATAAGACACAGAGGCTGTACAGAAAGAGATGAAAAGACTTAAATTGGTAGAGGGCTTGTTTAGCATGCATGAAGCCCTAGGTTCAATCTGTATCACTTAAAACTGAATATGGTATAAACAATCCACTTGGGAGATGAAGGCAAGAGGATTAGAAGTTCAAAGTTATTGCACAATATGTGGCAATATGTGTACTACATGAGATCCTATCTCAAGAAGAAATACATAAGCAAGAAGTGATGGTACATGCCTTTAATCCCAGTGTAGGGAAGCAGAAGCAGGTACATCCCTGTGAGTTCAAGGCCAGAGCTATACAGTGAGAATTTGTCTAAAGAGAAAAATACACACACACACACACACACACACACACACACACACATACATGACCTTTTAATTTTTAATATAGATAATTGTGTGTGGAAGATAGAGCTAAGATCTGCAGTCACATTAAAATTATCTAGTTTCTTCTATCTCACACAGAAGTTTTGTAAGTCAGGGGAAAGCCAAACCTAGAAATCTCTAGGCTTTCTCTTCAAAATAGAAGAAAATACATCCCACACTCAGTTGCTCTTCAATCCTAACACTTAGGAGGGTAACACCCCTCTTAAAGGGAGGTGAATAATACAATGTCAGCAAAAGTAGAATGAATTGCAATCTTTTGTTCTAAAGAGACATGGAGAGAATGATGCTCACTTACAGGGAATATCTACTCTGCTCAGGCATCAGGACACTCACAGGAATTATTTGCATTTGTATTTCCTCCTATGGACCAAAATGAAATGCGTGTAGGCTTTGTTCCTGAATCCTAGAAATATAACTCATTTTTATGTTTTTAACACATTTTTAATTATGATAGAATCACATCACTTTCCCCTTTCTGTTTCCTCCCTCCATCTCCTCCAAGATACCCTCCCTCTAATTCCTCCCACCTCCCCACTCTGGTTATTATTGATGCATACACACATATTTGTGTATGGATATGTATGCACCAGTATATAAATACAGTCTGAGCAGTTTGCCTTTGTTGATTGAGTGCATATGGGTACCTAAGCTGGTCAGATAAGAGCTTGGAAAATGGACTTTGTAGTTCACCATCTGAGCACTCATACTCAGAAACCATAGAGGGCAAGATTCGTGATTTATCATGCTTTGGTGATGGAAAGTCAAAGGGATGGTGAAGGATTACTTTTTTAAGTCATTACTCTTGCATGAGGGTTGATATGGACAAAAAGGAACAGGGTACAAGGGGCTACTTGGATTGGGTAAGGCTCCAGGTGGATGGATTCAGCCTTCAACACTAACCAAAAAGCAGACCAGAAAGGTACTTCTCACCCTTGATTGCTCACTGAAACAGAAGCAAAAGGTCAGCTACTTCATCTCCTATCAGCCAGGCTTCAGGAAACCTAACAAGATAAGTCAGAGGACAGATTGGAGAACAAACTGACTAACTGATAACAGGCACTGCCAGAGACATCCTTCCAGATACTCTAGACACAAGAGAAGGGTGGGAGTGACTGGATAAGACAGAGATCACCCAGATACCTCATACATAACAGACAAGAGGGCCAGGGAAAGGGAGAAACCCAGTCCTCCAGGATGCTGGGGTTTGTTGACAGCAAGCGCTTGTCAAAAATAGAACAGAACCAAGGCAAGTGGGTCAGAGTTCCTGGTTGCAACTCTAAGCATCTGAAAAGAGCAAAGGCAGAAGAAGCCAAGATACCACTGAGAACAAATAAGCTGTCACCTTCTGTTCTAAGGTTGAGTAACTGACTCACAACCAGAAAAAGAAAAAATATCCTTCAACAGACAGAACCTAAAAATATAATAAACACACCAAAAAAAAAAAAAAAAAAAGAGGAAAAGCTGGAGAAACAAATGAGCAATTCAGATGTGACAGGCTTTTTTTGGTTCTCTTTGTTTGTGTTTGTCACTAATAGCAAAGCAGTGACATGAAAACATTTCTGTCAGCTGAGAGCTGCGCCACATACCATCAGTGTTCTGTCCATATCCCTTCATCCAATATTTATGCACTTTCCATCCCCTTGCCACTAGCAATGATATAATCACCAATCTCTGTGTGTGTGTGAGTGTGAGTGTGTGTGTGTGTGTGTGTGTGTGAGATATGTGGGGTGTGTGTGTGTGTGTGAGATATGTGGGGTGTGTGTGTGTGATATGTGGGGTGTGTGTGTGTGTGTGTGTGTGTGTGTGTGAGATATGTGGTGTGGGTGTGTGTGTGATATGTAGTGTGTGTGTGATATGTGGTGTGTGTGTGTGTGATATGTGGTGTGTGTGTGATATGTGGTGTGTGTGTGTGTGTGTGTGTGTGTGTGTGTGTGATATGTGGTGTATGTGTGTGTGATATATGTGGTGTGTGTGTGTGTGTGTATGTGTGTGTGTGTGTGTGATATGTGGTGTATGTGTGTGTGATATATGTGGTGTGTGTGTGTGTGTGATATGTGGGGTGTGTGTGTGTGTGTGATATGTAGTGTGTGTGTGATATGTGGGGTGTGTGTGTGTGTGTGTGATATGTGGTGTGTGTGTGATATGTGGGGTGTGTATGTGTGTGTGTGATATGTGGTGTGTGTGTGATATGTGGGGTGTGTGTGTGTGTGTGTGATATGTGGTGTGTGTGTGATATGTGGGGTGTGTGTGATATGTGGGGTGTGTGTGATATGTGGGGTGTGTGTGATATGTGGGGTGTGTGTGTGTGTGTGTGTGTGTGTGTGTGTGTGTACAGTTCTGTTCCTCTAGAGAACCCTGACTAGCACATGTTATTATGGAAAATAGTTATGGAGGTTCTTTAAAAATCTAAAAATAGAACTTTTATATCGCCTAACAATCTCACTTCTTAGCTCTTCATCCATAGCAGCAGGTGCATTTTAAAGGATATTCATCATTATGCCTGATTTACAAGATGCCCAGGATCAACCCTAGGCCTTCAAGCATGTGAATCTTCCAAATGGGCTACATCCCAACCAATCTTTTGTTTGTTCCTATAGTATTTTTAACAGAAGTCTAGGAAATCCTTATCCATATTTTTTTTTATGGAAAAGACCTTATAGACAAGATGGATATGCCTCCTCTAATTTCTTTAACAATTTCTGTAGTGGTAGTAAATTAATCTGCTCTATACTTCCTGCCAGGGGCTTCATGCATTCCTCACTGCCTGCCCAAATGTTCTGGATTTTCAAATGAAAGACACACATGCAGCCTTCTATTTTAATATGCCTTAAACTGCTCAATGGCTGGGCCATTTCAGTCCTCCATGTTGCTAGCATACACTCCCCTCCAATATTCCTGAATCATTACTTACTCAAATCTATATTCCATCCTGGATGCTCTGGACCCAGACCTGATTCTTAAATGTTGGCAGTCACTCTGTCTCTCTGTCCTACACTTCTCAGGACTGGACCTTCTCCTTTTCCTGCATGGTGCCTTCTTCTTCCTGTGGTTCCTTTGCTTTGTGCTTATGGAGGTCTTTGGATCCATAGATGCAGTCTATGACTAATCCCAAGAACTGTCAGAACAAGTGCTATTTCCATTTTGTTCTGTTCTTTTTTTTCTCTTGTCCTATGAAATTTGCATTGCATGCTGCAATTTGTGTGCATTCTGTCTCCCTTCTTTTCATTCCATTTTCTCTTTACATTTCATCTTGGGGTATTTCCATGAAATGTCTTCAAAACCAGTGAATTTTATGTCCAGTAAACTGAAGAGATTATCAAGGGTAGTTTTCACTTCTGTTACTATGGGTTTTCAGTATTTCCTTTGGATTTCATCTTTTAGTTCCCATCTTTCTGTTGACACTATTCTCTGGTACTTCCATCGATGCCCTCAGTATATTAACTGCAGTTTTCATCGATTATTTCAACATGCTCACTGAGTATGATTCTGTTGCTCATTTTGAAGAGATGCAGAAAGCCTGCCTCTGTGCTTTCTCACCACTCACACAAAGCCCCCCTCCCCTTCCTGGCCTTTCAGAGAGGGTTTCTGCCTTTCAGAGAGGATTTCTGCCTGGCAGAAATTGTGCTACTCCCTAAAGACCCCTCCAACCCCCTGGAGGGATCACAGACTAGACAAAAGGCAACATCCCTCAGCTCCCCTGCTGGTACCTTCCCTGATAGATGACTAGCACTTCCCAGTGCAGATGGCTCCTGTCCTTGGGAGAAGTGAAGACCAAACATCCTTGAAGAGCCAACTTTTGGGCCATGATAAGAAAGCAATTAAGCGTCCCCAGACAGCTCTGGCCAGTTTGTAAAAACACACTAATTCCTGATAGCACCATAAAGTTACTTCCCAGGTCAGAAGGGTCCCCCCTCCTAGTTATGTGATTCCGCTGCCTGAACAAAATATAACTTTTTTGAAGGATGACTTTCCATGTCACCTCCCCCTGCCACACAACCCTGAAATCTGAGAATCCCCGCTTATGTTTTTTTGTGTATAAAAACGCCAAGCCCCTAGGTTTTCGATCTGAGTCTGACTCAAATAAAAGGCTCTTTTGTTACTTTGCATCAGGTTAGCAATTCTTAGAGTTCTGGGAATCCGGAGAGCCAGGCATAACAATTTCATGACATTAGACTTTAGGCTTCCAGCATGACTTATTCCTTTTTGTTGAAAGCAGATGTGGCATACTAGATTATGGGAACTGAGATAACTAGATCTATAGTGTGAAGTTTTGGTGTGGTTTAACATTTATTTTCATGTTTCTAGACTTAGATGTGTGCTGACTCTACTTGCTCTAGCTGCCAAAGTCTGAGGCTTTCATTTCCTCTGTGGTTGATTTTTATTAACTGTTTTTATTTTTGAAATTATAATTACATCATTTCCACATGTCTCTTTCCTCACTCTAAATCTATTTATGAAATTAAATGTTTAGATTCTATAAATGAGTAGATAGGAGAAGAAATAATCTAAAGAAATATCCCTGTGCACTTTCCTCTAACTATGAGACTACCTCTATTTTACACTTACAGTATGGGTATGGAGAAATCAGAGTTTGAAGCTGGCCTCCACTCTATCTACACCTATCAAAGAACTCTGCCAGACCAAGGGCAAGTTGAGTGGTCTCACATAAAAAGCACTATTTAACTTATTTTATACATAACTTTACATATGTTTTAACCTTTGTCTCAGGTTCTCTATAAATTGTAAAGTAATCACAGATGTGGGGGAGAGACAATTTGCTGCCTCCTCGGCTACCTCCTGTTTGGCTGAACTACAAATAAACCCATGTTCTTTCACCGGTTTCTACTTGCAAATTCCTTTAACATATGTGAAACCTGGTGTGACAGGTAATGCTATCTCACATATAAGTAAATGCTCTTTTGTTATACTTTAACAGATAAATAGTGAGAGAGGTGAATCAGCGCCTGCAGAAATATAGCTGTGCTTTTATATGTTAAATGTAAAAGAAGAAGCAATAAGGGCTGGCTCATGAAAAGAGCTGATACATAATTATCCTTCAGGAACGAGGTTTATTAGATTAAAGAAAAGCAGAGACCATGATTCTCCTAGAAGTAGACAGCATTAAAAAGGAATAGTTCACCTTGTCAAAAAGAGCATGCCAAGGTCTTAATGGAAGAAACAGGTTCCCTTTTAAGCCCTGGGGGGAAAACTTCATTAAATTTGTGGCTTAAAGGAAGAAGCATAAGAGAGAGAGACATCCACCAAGACAGGATGGCCAGAGAGCCCCGGTGACAGAGCCTTCAGATAAATTCCCCAAATAAAGGAGATATCTGACTTTTATTTGTTTTGAGGGTGGTAGGAAGCTCCACAGCACCTGGTTTAATTGAACATAGCATCAGTGACAAAGAGCAAGGAGGAGTCAGAAGCCATGAATAAGGAGATGTTAACACATACAAAACAGCCTCCTAACTCGGTCTTAGGGTGAGAACTGGCATAGGAGAGGGCTAATTTCTTCACGCTATATCTGTTTTTTTTAAAGTAACCATTCTCTTTAAGTGGCAGGCCCATAAACTAGCAATATATATTTATAAAATAACTGGTAAGGCTACATGTATATAAGTATTGGAAAGCCAAATACTTCTTTTAAAAAACTCAAATACTTTATATAAGGAAAAAGTTTGTCTCTAATTTGCTGCATCACTCCTCTTCCAGGATTTAGACAGTCCCAGAACAGTTGCCAGCCATTACTACCTGTGGGTAGTGTCAGTAGAACAAAATTCTAAAGCATATTTTTTTACTCATGACCTGGCACAGGTAACTTGACTGTGATCATCAGGAAGTTGTCACTGTCAGTCTCTCCAAGCCCAGCTCTTAGCTGAACAGGGAGCTTGTTCTTGCATTATATCCATTATATCATAATGCTTGTTACATTGCCTTGGTTTACACAGCTACCTCTGAGAGCTTATTTAAGTTAAATTATTTTAACTGTCTTGGTTTTAGCATTCACAGATTTTAGAATTTAGCTAACAGGGACAATCTTTTTAAAAGGAAACTCTTAATCATTCACTTAAAACCTGAATGTTGCTTTCTACAAAAAATGTAGAAAAAAGTAGAAATTTTCTAAATTCTTTTACTCTAGAGTTATAACATATGGCAGAAATACTCATTATTTTCATTTCTATCCACCATTATACTGGAAGTATTAATACAAAGGAGAAATAGATGTGAGTGTTCAAGAATTATAATTCTGTCCTTTTTGCAATGATGTGATAGATATAGAAACATAAAAAATAACAATTTGGTTTTTTTATATTTCAGTAATTTCTAGAGCCGGTATGTGAAGTTAGCAAAATATATGCACTTGAAGCAATATATAAAGAGCAACTATATTTCTACGTGCTGATGAAAATAATTAAAATTTAAATTGCAAATATTAAAATAGAATAAAAGGTATCAAATGCTAGAAAAAAAAGCATGATTCTATTTCAAAGAAAGAAAAGAATGTTTGTTGTCATGATTTATATCCAACAAACCACAGAACTTAGTACTTTGATTTCGAGGCTCCTTTCTAAATAGGCCCATAAAATTGTTCTCACTTGATCTTCAACTAGGCTGTCAAAACAACATCAAAAACAATTGAGAGAATAGTAGTTCTTTCAATAAATGATGTAAAAACAACTTAATGTCTTTTTGAAATATATAACTATCTGGTCCTATAACAAATACAACTATCTCATTCTACATACAATAATTGATATGAAATTGATAAAAGATTTGATTATAGGGGACTAACCATAATGCTTCCAAGTGAAAACTTGAAAATATATTTGAGACTTGTTAGTAGGAAAAACTAAAAATAACAAAGCTTTCATAGTAACAAGAAGAATTGATAGCTTGACTATTAAAACTAAAATATCTCTCACCAAAAGACAAAATAATCATGTAAGTTGACAATCCATAGACTTGAACAATAACTTCATTATATATTTCTGACAAAAGGATGCATTCAAATTACTTTTTTGGAACTTAAATCAATCTTCTTAGAATAACACTGGGCTGGAGATAACTCAGTTAACAAATCGTTTGCCATGAAAGCATGAGGACCTGAGTCCAATGTCTATAATGCATGTACAAAAATCAAGTATGATGGCTCATGTTTGCAATACCAGTTCTAAAGAAGCAGAGACAAGCGGATTCTGGGGCCTCTTGGCCAAGCAGCTTAACCCATCAGTGAATTCTAGGCCAAGTAAGAGAATCCAAATCAACAAACAAAATGGACAACACCTGAGTAGTGACACCTGATGTTCATCTCTGCCCTCCACATGCATATGCACCCATAACCATACACCTTCATGCATGAGCACACATGCTCAGGCTAACTGCTGAGTTAAGTAGGAGAAAGAAATGAATCAACACTTCGAGAGGACAATATCCAAATAACTAATAAACATGTAAGAAATCCACATCACTGTTTCTCTAGGAAACTTGATAGGAATGCATATAGTGCTATTTTACTGCCCAGCTAGCAGAGCACTAAAGTGAGAAACACAGAAAATAACCAATGTTCATATAGAAAAGAAATATTCTTACCTAAAAGTTGTTTAGGAAAGTAAAAATAGTTTAAATACTTTGTGACATTTAGAAATCCTGTGTCCCAGAAAACCACAAATGCACATTCCCAAGAGAAGAGTACACACTAGACATAATATTTTCTTGATTTTCAAAGAAACTTTATTAGTAATATGCAGATTATAGAAACAAATATCTACTGAGACAACAAGTAAGCAAAATTATGTATTAGAATACATACTGAAGAGCAATACCTAAGAAAAATATTATGATAGTATTTACAATCAAAGTAGCCAGCATTCAAAAGATAATGTGGTAGGCTATGGATGCTGCTCAATGCTGGCATGTGCATGACCCTTGATTCCAACACTGCAAAAATAAAATAAAGTTAACTAAAATGTAATTATGCAGTTTAATGCTTAGTATGAAGCTCAAGGCTAAGCAAACCAAGCCTGCAAGAATCAGAGTCAGAAGAACAGGTATTTCCAGCAAAAGAATTAATTTACTGAGAATTTTACTGGGAACAGCCAGGAAACATTCTGAAATGATGGAAATTGACAACTCTAAGTCTAAGTGATGCTATTAGTTACATATACTGAGGGGGAAATCTGCTGAACACTTGATACTCATGTGTTTTGTGTCACACTTCAATTTTAAAGGGAATGGACCCAAACTGACAGGTCATTAAAAGAAAAAAAAAAAAAAGAAAAAGAAAGAAAAAAGCTGACAAAGATTTGGAAGAAAGGAACCTGTATTCACTTCTTGGTGGGAAGATAAATTAGTCGAGGTACTACAGAACAATATAGAAATACCTTGAAAACTTAAATTAGAATTATTTATGGTGCAACTATATCACTTCAAGACCTAAAGAAATCAGAGTCTGCACACAATAGAGATGCTTACACATGTGTGTCCCTTACAATTCACAACAGCAAAGTTATAGAATCACCTTTGTCATCTATAAATAGATGGTTGGATAAAGAAAACTTGGTGGTGCACACCTTTAATCTCACCACTTGGGAGGCAAAGGCAGGCAGATTTCTGAGTTTGAGGCCAGCCTGGTCTACAAAGTGAGTTCCAGGACAGCCAGGGCTACACAGAGAAACCCTGTCTCAAAAACCAAAAAGGAAAAAAGAAAAGAAAAGGGAAGGGAAGGGGAAGGGGAAGGGGAAGGGGAAGGGGAAGGGGAAGGGGAAGGGGAAGGGGAAGGGGAAGGGGAAGGGGAAGGGGAAGGGGAAGGGGAAGGGGAAGGGGAAGGGGAAGGGGAAGGGGAAGGGGAAGGGGAAGGGGAAGGGGAAGGGGAAGGGGAAGGGGAAGGGGAAGGGGAAGGGGAAGGGGAAGGGGAAGGGGAAGGGGAAGGGGAAGGGGAAGGGGAAGGGGAAGGGGAAGGGGAAGGGGAAGGGGAAGGGGAAGGGGAAGGGGAAGGGGAAGGGGAAGGGGAAGGGGAAGGGGAAGGGGAAGGGGAAGGGGAAGGGGAAGGGGAAGGGGAAGGGGAAGGGGAAGGGGAAGGGGAAGGGGAAGGGGAAGGGGAAGGGGAAGGGGAAGGGGAAGGGGAAGGGGAAGGGGAAGGGGAAGGGGAAGGGGAAGGGGAAGGGGAAGGGGAAGGGGAAGGGGAAGGGGAAGGGGAAGGGGAAGGGGAAGGGGAAGGGGAAGGGGAAGGGGAAGGGGAAGGGGAAGGGGAAGGGGAAGGGGAAGGGGAAGGGGAAGGGGAAGGGGAAGGGGAAGGGGAAGGGGAAGGGGAAGGGGAAGGGGAAGGGGAAGGGGAAGGGGAAGGGGAAGGGGAAGGGGAAGGGGAAGGGGAAGGGGAAGGGGAAGGGGAAGGGGAGAAGGGAAGGGAAGGGGAGAAGGGAAGGGAAGGGAAGGGAAGGGAAGGGAAGGGAAGGGAAGGGAAGGGAAGGGAAGGGAAGGGAAGGGAAGGGAAGGGAAGGGAAGGGAAGGGAAGGGAAGGGAAGGGAAGGGAAGGGAAGGGAAGGGAAGGGAAGGGAAGGGAAGGGAAGGGAAGGGAAGGGAAGGGAAGGGAAGGGAAGGGAAGGGAAGGGAAGGGAAGGGAAGGGAAGGGAAGGGAAGGGAAGGGAAGGGAAGGGAAGGGAAGGGAAGGGAAGGGAAGGGAAGGGAAGGGAAGGGAAGGGAAGGGAAGGGAAGGGAAGGGAAGGGAAGGGAAGGGAAGGGAAGGGAAGGGAAGGGAAGGGAAGGGAAGGGAAGGGAAGGGAAAAAGAAGAGAAAAGAAGAGAAAAGAAGAGAAGAGAAAAGAAAAGAAAAGAAAAGAAAAGAAAAGAAAAGAAAAGAAAAGAAAAGAAAAGAAAAGAAAAGAAAAGAAAACTTGGTATCTAAAGCTCTGTACACCACTTGAAGGAACACAGGTACCTGGTTCTAGGTTTCATTGTTCTGATTCATTCTCATGCTTCAAGTATTTTAAAAACATTTTTCCAAAGGTTAATCTATGCAAAGTTGAATGACATCACTGAAAATGCAATCAGATTTGTTCATGTGAAAACACCAGTGATAAGCTTAAAGAGGTGGAACTGGCTGTGGAAAGGGTAGGACAAGAAAACAGACTAAAAGAAAGTAGTATAAATGCTATTGGAATTCAAGGGTCTGTATTTCAGTGCCAGCTCAAGTATGAAGAGTGTGTACATCTGTAGGTGCCATGTAAAACCTTTAGAAATCACAGTGTGCAGCACCTTATATGAAATGGTTACATTAGATTACTTTTAAGGTATATTTTATCATTATGAAAACAATATCTACAAAAGGAAGAATAATTGAAACAGGTGACTGGGCAGATTTAAATATTCTTAAAAACAAGATTTGGTTTTCCTGTTGTTATAACACTGCCTTTTATTTCCTTTACTAAGAAATAATATTTTTTAAATCTTAATAAAGCTTTGGGTGTTATTTCTAAAGTACTTTTAAGAGAATTTTTTTCTGCTCAAGGTTTTCTTCAGAGCAATTTTGACATCCTTATTCCTCAGGCTATAGATTAATGGATTGAACATGGGCACCACAGCGGTGTAGAAAACAGAGGACACTTTTCCCTGATCCAGAGGCAAACTAGAAGGTGGTTTGAGGTACATAAAAGCTCCTGACCCAAAAAAGAGAGACACTACAATAATATGGGACGTACATGTACTAAAGGCTTTCGACCTGCCTTCTTTAGAACTAATGTGGAGAATGCTCGAAAGGATGAAACCATAAGATATAAAAATGGTAACAATGGGCACTCCAATGCCAATGGTCACAACAATAAAAACCACCAACAAATTGATGTATGAGCTATTGCAGGACAGCTCAAGGAGGGGAATTATGTCACACATATAGTGGTTAATGATGTTGTCAGCACAGAAGCTTATAAACTGTAGGTTTCCCATATGGGCCACAGCCCCAAAAATTCCCATCCCATAAACACCTGACAAAAGGTATGAACACACTTGGGGAGACATGGTGACACTATACAACAGTGGTTTACAGATGGCAACATAGCGGTCATATGCCATTGCTGACAGGATGTAAGACTCAGAAAAGACAAAGAAGCAGAAGAAGAAAAATTGTGTCATACACCCTGCATAGGAGATGATGTTCTTCCTCAGAACAAACCCCACCAGCATTTTAGGGGTGAGTGTGGTGGAGTAACTGAAATCTATGAAGGACAAATTGAAGAGGAAAAAGTACATGGGGATATGCAGGTGAGAGTTCAGCCCTATCACTGTGATCAAGCCCAGGTTCCCCACCATGGTGACAATGTAGAAACCTAGAAACAGGAAGAAGAGTGGGATCTGGAGTTGAGGCTGATCTGTTAATCCAACAAGGATGAACTCTGCCACTGAGGAGGTGTTCGCTGCAGCCATTCTCCTCTAGGAGTGTCTGGGAAGAGGGGAAAAGAGTCATTAGAGGAGAGGAACAGTCACACACCACAGAAGTACATGGAAGCCAAAGGAGCAGGGAGAATAAAAGAACAAAAACATTTACTGACACTTACAAACGCTTTCTAAACACTGCTAATTATCCTGATTTGACAGGTGAGGACCTTATGGAACTAGCATGAAGTCATAATGCTCCAGAGTCACTAAAGCACAGGAAATACAACCACCTGGCTCCTAACAGAGACTCTCTAACTGCTCTGGAGAAGAAGTGCTGTGGGTCAGACAGATACTCACAGGTTCAGCTTGGAGCGTCACTCTACTACCTCCTGTCCATCTTGTAGGTGATGATGAGGGAAATTGTCTAGAGGAAAGAAAAATGACAGTGTGTGGTAGCAACAGCTCTATCTCTGCTTCTCCACATTTAAAACCAAAGCTCCTAATTTATCTTGGTTCTCATGCAGAATTAGATGTACAGCTTGCTCTTTGGTTGTGAGTTTGCCATAAGACTCCTTGACAGTTGCTAGGAAAGGCATAGCATCCTTCTCTAGGACCGTGATCAATGAAGAGCTGTGCCTTTTGTTGGAAATCTCAGTGAGCTTGTCTCAGAGGCTCCCACAGGACCATTGCCCCAGAGTCCACCTTCCTAATGAAATATTCATTACACCCCTGTTAATGCTTCATGTGGCTTTTAATGAATCTCTTGCTTAAACTACATCTTTTTAAAACTTTAAAAACAAAACATTAAAGAGTAACCATCTAGTATAGAGCACCTACTATTTACTAAGCACTGTGCCTAGCATTGCATAATAACAATGGACAAATAATCCTGCCTCATTTACTACTTATATCAACCTAATACATAAGTGGTTTTTTTTTAGGGACAGAATTTTATTTTCATGTAAATGTTTTTGCTTTAGTGAACAAGTGAGAAGAAATGGACTTAAGACAAATAATCATGACTATGTGCCGTTAAATGAGATAGACACAATGTTAGCACTAATTTATGAAGCCTACTCTTGTATGAGCTGGGAATTTAAAGTGTAGAAATACACAGAGGTTAATTGACTGTTAAAAGCATTCATTGTATTGTATGATAGATATTCTTTTTAATTAATTAATTCATTTACTTATAACCCAGCTGTTGCCCCCCTCCCAGTCCCCAGTCCACAATTCCTCAGCCAATTCCTCCTCCCCCCCATCCCCAAGAGGATACTCCCCCACCACCAGGTCTCCCCCCTCCCTGGAGCCTCAAGTCTCTCAAGAACTCAGCTGTACTTAACTATTACACAGTGATTATATACTTCAAAGCATCAATAAGTATATACTACATCTCTTGATTTATAAATGAGAAGGCTCACTTCAAAATTTTGAGTCCACTCTGATCTCACCAACTCTAATATCCACAGTCTTAATTATTGCCTCCACTGTCTTCCTGTCTCTGAAGCACTGTATTTAATTACAAGGATCCAGAGGCCCTAGAGAGAGAGAGGAAGGGAGAGAGAGACAGAGAGACAGAGACAGAGACAGAGACAGAGACAGAGACAGAGACAGAGACAGAGAAAGAGAGAGACAGAGAGCAAGAGAAAGCCTGGATGTTTTGGAACACAAAAGATGAGTAAAAGACAGAGGAAACAGATGGGTGATGCCTCTATCAGATCACAAACCTTTCAGAAAGAAGCCACTTCCTTTGAACTTTTTATTTAGCATTTTGACATGATAAATGCACATAATTTAATTAATGCTGGTAAGTATAAGACTTCTTGGAGATGATGTTAATCTATGCACATCCTAAAGGTCCAAATGAACTCACTTTGGATAAGGACAATTCAACTGCCATCTTTCTCTGGACAGGTTGTCTGATCTGTTGACCTTATACCTTGGATTTCTCTTGGGTAGAGTGGACAGAGTCATCCTTTGCACAAACACATGCTATCTGATGGTATGCCAGACTCTTGGAGGCTAACATATATACCATATGAATAAAAGCTCTGTAGTACACCTATGTTTGCCCTGATGAGCTAGTTATAATATGTGTCTCCCATAAATTTTTCTATTTATAGTAAATCAAGCAAGGAACCTATTATACAGAGTTTTAAGTTTTGGTATGAGGCATAGTTTTGTAACAGGTAATTTAATCAAGGATCTTATTTCCTTGCTTTACTTTCATTATATTGTGGCAAGTTAACAGCAAAAAGATAGAGAGAAGCCTGGTTTACTTGAAATAAAATTTTGATGCATTGAAATGAAGTTCCCATGAAAACCATTTGTGAACTGTTAAAAACCTCAGAACATTCTCTGGTTCTTACACCATGCACACAGAATGCACCAAAGCTCCTAGAGACAAGCAAATATTTCATGAATCCCTAAGGTCTCCCCACAGCCCCTCATAATCTCAAGAATTCATGTCTTGAGAGAAATTATTTTTTTAAATAGTGATTTGATATTATATATTCCTTAAGTGTGTGTAGTGGAATTGAGAAGAGAAGGCAGTCATTATTTTTAGTCTGAGATGTGGACAATTGTGTTCATTGTCCATTGGAATGCTCTTATGGCTGAGACAAAACTGAGAGTTAGTAAATCCTCACTGATGTATGTGCATGCAACACAAAACGTGTGTGTGTGTGTGTGTGTGAGAGAGAGAGAGAGAGAGAGAGAGAGAGAGAGAGAGAGAGAGAGAGAGAGAGAGCATATGTAGAATATGTAGAGAAGTGGTACCTAGGCCCAGAGAGATGGATTTCTGTATTAAAATTTTGAAACAACTCCAAGAAGTCCCTTACCTTAACTCTGGCTTCTTCTTTTCTATGCACTGGATATCTCATCCTATGGCTTTAAAAATATTCTCTGTGACTCCAGCAAAGGAAGCAGGCAGGTAATTTACAGATCTTCACCTACATCCCTCTTCTCCAAATCTCCACTCCCACTCCATCTCATCCCTAACCTTGCAGCAGACCACCTGCTAAGACCATCCTCCTCCAACTTCCCTCATCTCCAGTGGATCATACAGATCTTGCCCAGCTAACTTCCCTCCCCCAACTCACTGCTTCATCCCAGGCAACAACTCCTGCAGGCATGTCCTGGGAACCTACAGGCCACTCTGATCAGTGAACCAAGTAAGCTAACTTCAGATTTTCACCTCTTTCTCTGCTCTTCCAAATCCTATCTCTCTAGTCTTATTCTCAACTCTGTGCCAGACCACCTTCTCACAGAGTTCATTCCTCCCACCACATCCCCAACAGATCACACAAATCTACCTCTCCAAACTTCCTTCCTTGAACTCATTACTTTATCCCAACCCTCAACTCCAACAGGTGTTCTGCCTCCATTATGAGGGAGCTAAGCAGATCCTGGCAGAACACTTTTTTTTCCTCCCTTCTGTCGAAGTACCTACCCATCACATCCTGGACTGTCTCTTTCCAATTATCAGCTCCCAATACCTAGACAAAAATTTTACCTAGTGTCTTATGGTTTTATTGCTGTAAAGAGATACCATGACCATTGCAACTCTTTGATTGGGGCTGGTTTCAGGTATTTAGTCTACTATCAGAGAAAGGAGCATGGCAGCATAAAGGCAGATATAGTACTGGAGGAGTTAAGAGCTGATCTTGATCTACAGGCAGCAAAAGGAGACTGTGTGCCATATTGGGCATGCCTTGAGTATAGGAGACTTTAAAGGTCAACCCCACAGTGATACACTTCCTCCAATAGGGCCACACCTACTCCAACAAGACTACACTTTCGTCCAAGCATTCTAACACAGGAGCTTATGGTAGCCATACCTATTCAAACTACCACACCTGGGAACCCCAGTGACCACCTAAAGAGGTTAACCACATTGAAGAAAACACAAGGAATAAATAATCCCACAATATAAAATCAAAAGGGGGAAACACACACACAATAAAACAAAATAAGAAAAAATCAATAAACATCACTCACTGATATCTCTCAATATAAATAGTCTCGCTTCCCCAATTAAAAGACACAGACTAACAGATTAGATATGAAAACAGAATCCATCATTCTGTTACCTCTAAAAGGCACACCTTAGGATCAAGGATAGAAATCACCTCAGAGAGAAAATGTGGAAAAGATATTCCAATCAAATGGAACTAAGAAGAAAGCTTGTGTAGCCATTTTAATATCTGACAAAAGAGCTTTCATACCAAAACTAATAATAAGAGATAGGATAGACACTACATACTCATCAAAGGAAAAATCCACCAAGACGACATTATAATTCTTAACATCTATGCACCAAGTGCAAGCATAACGAACTTCATAAAAGAAATACTATTAAAGCTTGATACGCATATTGATGCTCACACATTGATAGTGGGAGACTTTGGTACCTGACTCTCACCAGACAAAAAAAAAAAATAAGTATGGATATGCTTGTGCTTAACTAAACATTATAAACATATATTTGAATATTTCACACCCCTCCCACACACACACACAGACTATATCTTCATGTTGGTATATCATGGAACTTTCTTCAAAATTGACCACATAGTCAGAAAGCAAGCCTAAATAAACACATACAAGAAACTTGAAATAACACCCTTCATCCTATCAGACCACCATGAATTAAAGTTGAATAACAATAAGAAAAGAAAGTACAGAAATTTTACAAACCGATGGAAAATGAACAACTCTCTACTAAATGAAAAAATATATCAAAACAGAAATTAAGGAAGAAAAAAGACTTCCTAGAATTGGATAGAAATGAATACATAACATACCTAAACTTTTGGGACACAGTGAAGGTGGTTCTAAGAAAGAACTTTATGTAGCTATATGCATACATTAAAAAGTTGGAAAGGTCTCATACTGGCAACTTAAGAGCATTCCTAAAAGCTCTAGAAAAAAATGAATAAATCACACCTAAAAGGGGTAATAGCAAAAAAGATCAAATTAAGTGCTGAAATCATTAAAATAGAAACAAACCAAAAAATACAAAGAATCAATGGAAAACAGAGATTTTTTGAAAAAAAAAATCAATAAGATGGGCAAACCCTTATCCAAATTAACTAAAAGACAGAGAGAAATATCCAATTTGAAAAATTAAAGATGAAAAGTGGGACATAACAACAGACACCAAGAAAATCCAGATAGGACATTCTTTAAAACCTATACTCTACCAAATTGGAAAATCTAAAAGAAATCGACAATTTTCTACATACAAACTACTTACCAAAGTTAAATCAAGATCAGATAAGCAACTTAAACAGACCAATAACTCCTAGTGAAATAGAAGCAGTCACTGAAAGTCTTCCATCCAAAAAAAAAAAAAAAAAAAAAAAAAAAACCTCCAGGGCCAGATGGTTTTAGCACAGATTCTACCAGCCTTTGGAAGAAGACTTGTTGCAAACACTCTTCAAATTATTCCAGAAAATAGAAACAGAAAAACATTGCTCAATTCACTTTACAAGGCTACAGTTACCCTGATAGCCAAACCACAAAAGATTCAACAAAGAAAGAGAATCACAGACCAATTTTACTTATGAACATAAATGTAAAAAATACTCAATAAAGTACTTGCAAACCAAATCTAAAATGTATCACAATCACCCACCATAATCAAGTAGGCTTCATCCCAGAATGCAGGAATGATTCAGTGTACATAATGACCAATAAAAGTAATCCACCGCCTCACTAAAAAATACTTGTATGATAAAAATGTTAAGTCACTAAATAAAAAATAAGGAAAGAAAAGAAACTAAAGATTTCAGAGGATAGAAAGATCTCCCATGCTCATGTTTCGTCAGTTGGATTGATATAGTAAAGATGGCCATCCTACCAAAAGCAATCTAGAGATTCAATAAACTCCCCATCAAAATTACAACACAATTATGCAGAGACCTTGAAAGGATACTTCTCAGCTTCATGTCGGAATAAGGCAAAGGACACTGTCAATAAGACAATGTAGCAGCCTACAGAATGGGGAAAGGTTTTAACCAACTACAAACCCAATAGAGTACTAATACCCAAAATACACAAAGAACTCAAGAAACTAGATATCAAAAAAAAAAAAAAAAACAAATAATTGAATTTAAAAATGGGGTAACTATTTAAACAGCAAATTCTCAAAAGAGGATTGTCAAGTGGCTGAGAAACACTTAAGGAGATGTTCAATGTCCTTAACCATTAAAGAAATGAAGTCTGGATTATTTTGAGAATCCATTTTACACCTATCAAAGTGGCTAAGATCAATAAAACATGTAACGGCTTATGCTGTGGAGGATGTAGCACTAAGGAAACACTCTTCCATTGCTGGTGTGAGTGCAAACTTATAAAGCCATATAAATCAATATGGACGTTCCTCAGAAAGTTGGGAATCCATCTACCTCAAGACCCATCTATACCACTCTTGAGCACATACCCAAAGGATGCTCCACCATACCACAAGGACACTTGCTCAACGTTGTTCCTTGCAGCTTTAATCATAGTAGTCAGAAACTGGAAATAACCTAAATGTTCCTCAGCTGAAAAATAATTTTTTTGTATTTTTATTCTAAACTTGTTCTCATCTTTCTGTTAATTTCCTGCCCCATGGAGATGACCTCTCTTCTAAAATAGTCAAAAAACAATGCCCTCTTGTCACTCTGAACTCACCAAATATAAAGGTTACCATGTTTTATTTGTATCAAAAACAAAGCTTCTACTTAACTTCCAATTTTTTTGTTTTGATTTTTTATTTACTTCATTATTTTGAGATAACATAACTACATCATTTCCTCCTTTCCTTTTTCTCATTTCAAACCTCCCATCTAATTTCTTATCAGAGAAATGGAAAGGAGTGCTAAAATGCTTTTCAAATCCTGATTTATCTGGCTTAGTGTCATTTTATATCTACTGTCTCAGAAGAAAAAATTGTTAGTAGCAATCCCATTCACTGTGAAATATATCCTAGAAAAGCAATAATCATAATCTCTGTATATGTGTTGAACAAAACTTTCAAAGCAACCTTCCCTTTCTTGCCTATTATTTTTCAGCTTAAGAACTTGGTATCTCTACCCAATCTCTCCTACACTTCGCATTACCCCCTCTCCTCTCTCTCTCTCTCTCTCTCTCTCTCTCTCTCTCTGTGTATGTGTGTGTGTGTGTGTGTGTGTGTGTGCGTGTGTGTGTGTGTTTGTGTGTGTGTGTGTGTGTGTGTGTGTGTGTGTGTGTGCCCAAGCTGGTATTAAACTCTATAAACCTGAGGATAAACTTGAACTCCTGGTTGTCCTGCCCCTATATACTAAGTACTGGGATTACAAACCTGCTCATGTCACCGAGTTTATGTGGTAGTACCAATCAAACTCAGTCTCATGCATAATAGGTAAGCATTCTACCAATTAAGCTACATCCCTAGTCACAAGTTACTAATCTTAAAATAAGAAGATCATGAATGGCATTTTAAAGAAAGTATTACATACATCCATACAATATATCTTGATTATATCCACCTTCCAATTATCCTCATAATTCCTCCAAAATCCATCCCTACTCTCTCCGAACTTCATGTCTTTTTTTGTAAACCATCATATTTGGGTTGCCCATATACTCATCATTTTAGGGCCTTCCACTGCAGCATGATTGACCTACCAGAGGCAATATTCTTAAAGAAAACCGACTCTCCTTCCCACAGATAAGCTGTCAATAGATCCTTAGCTCATAGTGGGTACTAGTGAAGCCTTCCACTTTCCCTGCTGCAATATTAACTTAAAATCTGTGATCTGATGACCACAGCAGTCCTGTCTTGTCTGGAAGACAGTTTTCTACTTTGACTATCCTGGACCTCCAGTCCTTACCATCTCTCTTCTGTTTCTACTATAATGAACCTTAGCCTCTGAGCAGAGAGAGTGTCACAGTGTATCCCGTTGGTGGCTAGGCATTTCATTGACATTATTCTCCGTACTTTGACCAGTTGTGAGTTGCTGCATAACAGCCATCCAGCACACAAAGATACTTCCTGGAGAGCTGCACTAATCTATGGATAGTTATTTGAATTTAAAAGGCAGTTTCATACTCCATCCATTCAGCAAAATAATAGTTGCAAGTTCACCCTAGAGCCTCAGAGTTCCCAAACCATGGATATTCAACTAGATTTACAGTAGCAGAAAATAGTTTGAAAATTTATATTTGTACTTTCATTACTGTAATCTATATCTATACATGAAACAGATATTTAGACTAAAATGATGTGTAGTATCACCTAAACGGGGAAAGGTGATCCATGAGATTTTGTCAGCAGTACAAATATCAAAGCAAAACAGTGTTAAAGATGACATAATGAAATGACAGGAAGGCTTCTCTATGATTTGAAGGACAGAAAGGAAAGGGACACAAATCGGAGTCTGAATAAAATATCGATCATAGACAAGCATGAACACGTAGCAAGCATGAATAAATAGTAGGAAGGGCAAAGAACTGGACTTAAGGATAGATCATAAAATGCTGACCTAAATAAACCTGAAAATGGAAATAAAAAGTAAAAAATCAGTCTTGGAGAAACAGAACTTGAAGGAGAAGAGGTCAAAATACAAACTGGAGAATCAGCAGAACAGAGATAGTTGAAGAATGAGGAACAGTTCTGAACACAGTGCTTAAAAGGAAGGTTGAGGACTGTGATGGTTTGTATATGCTCGCCCCAGGGAGTGGCACTATTAGAAGTTGTGGTCCTGATGGAGGAGATGTAGCCTTGTTGAAGCAGGTTTATCACTGTGGGTGTGGGCTTTAAAACCCTCATCCTATTTCCTGGTAACCAGTAGTCTGCTAGCAGCCTTCAGATGAAGGTGTAGACCTCTCAGGTGTTCCTGAACCATATCTGCCTGGATGCTGTCAAGTTACCACCTTGATGATAATGGACTGAACCTCTGAACCTGTAAGCCAGTCCCAATTAAATGTTGTCCTTATGAAAGTAGCCTTGGTCATGGTGTCTGCTCACAGCAATAAAACTATAACTAAGACAAGGACTAACAATGAAACCTTTCAAAAGCACTCAGAAAATGGGAGAAGGGAAATTTGTCAAGAGAACTTTTAAATTAAAAAGCTGAAAATAGTAACCAACAAAACAATCAGGTGGCAAACTGGCCTGTAATCAATTCCAGCACAACAATTCCTTAGTTGTGTGAACTTGAGGAAATTGACCTAATATCACTGAGGTATGGTAGTCCTATAATAAGCTCAGGGAGAGTAATGCCACACTTGCAAATGTGTGTGAGGTATAAAGTCTGACATTTGGAAATATTTCTTGGATCCATAACACTATACTGAACTCTCTCCCCCAAAAAGGCAATTTGAAAGAGGAGTAATAAATTGTAGACTCAGACTTTAACTTCCTCCACATCACTTTTTACCTATATATTAATGCAGAGGTTTCTAAGATTTCAACACTAAAGCAACTTTAAGACACGGGAAAGATTTTAGGAATAGATTACATTTATTTGACATATTAAGAACTAATTTGAGTTTCTATTTCTTGTCTTATGAGTTTTATTGATTTGCATCTTTGAAATAATTTTCTAGTATCTTTAGATTGGTAATTTATTAGTACCATTATTCACAACACTAAATTATTTTGATTAATATTTACACTGATTGGTCCTCTTCATTAGTGATATCATTAGTTCTTATTTTATATCTTTTGTGATCAATATGGCAAAAAATTTATTGATCTCTTAAAATATCTACATTCTACATTCATTGATTTTTCTTTATTAATATTTGATATTCTATTTTACTAATTTATACTTCATCTTTATTTTCTTCTATATATGTTATGGTTTTTTCTATTTACAGGTTGAGGCATATGAATTACTGGCTCTTGATTTAAAATTTTTCTTCTATAATACAGATATTTAAATTTATAAAAAACTTTAGCTAAATCCATACAATGTGCAACTTTTTTCATTTCTTTTTATCTCTAAAATATTTCTTAGTGTCCCTTGTGGGTTTTGTTTTCCAGCAATTATGTTATTTAGAAGTGTATAGTTGGTTTAATTTCCATATGTGCAGAGATTTTGCAGAGATCTGCTCTTAGTTTCTAATTTAATTTCACAGTAGGAAGAGAACATATTTTGTATGTTTTTGATACTTTTAAATTTATTGAAACTTGTTTAATGTCTAGGCATATGGTCTGTGTTCATGGTTTTTTTTCCATGTACACTTGAAAAAGTGTGTATTTTATTGTTGTTTGGTAAAGTGTTATATAATGTCTCCATCTTCATGTAAGTTGATAGTTCTCTTCAGGTCTTTTTTTCCCCTTTGATTGCATTACGATGAGAAAAGATACACAATTTCAATTTATCTGAATTTGTTAACATTTAAAAACATATTTTGTGTAAATTGACTTACATCACATTCTTCTTTCCCTTTTGTACCCCAACTCCTCCCAGAGAGCCCCCTTCAAAACCTGCAATACCTTTCATTTTTTTATCATATTCTTTAACATTTATAAAATACTGCAACAATAAAAATGAGTATTATAAAAGTTGTTTGAAATAAAGCAACAATCAATTGAAATGGCATGTGTATTAAGGTGGTCTGTCTATGAAGTCACTCATCAACTGCTTCAATGAACAATGGTTCTGCTTGGAGGGTGACACAGATGTTAGATGAGGGTAAGATCCTGGTTCATTGGCTGTGATGATTTTGAAAAGCATTCATCTCAGAATAAGAGTAAGTTATAAATTCCTCTTCTTCAAAATTGATACAATAGTTGTAAATATCAAGGAAAACCTTCAGTCTCACTCTTTACTGTTCTCTTACAAGCCACCTCCCAAATTAATTGTCTACATTTCTTTTGGCTGTATAAATAATTTTTGAAATACTTAAGCTGTTCTGGAAACCATAGTATAGTGTTAAAAACATCAAATAAACAATCCTACTAATAGAGAGGCTGAGATAGGAGAAGCATGATTTCAAGACCATTATGTGACACACAGCAAGACCCTGTCATGTACAAACAACCAGAAAGTGTATATGGATTGTACAATATTGGACCTATTTCTCCCATTACCAAATTAGAGAGACCATGGGATGACAGCCGACAAATTTCTAATTCCTCATATTTTTTAATTTCAATCAATTAGGATATGTTGATAATATTAATTTTCATATTAAGAGGTATTAAGGAAAAGTGATTGTTACTTCTTATTAATTTTCTTATTAGAGGTAGAATTATGGGTTTTTGTGGGTTTGTTGAAAGATTACTTTCTTGCTTTTCTAGAGTGTAGTTTCACTCCTTGTGTTGGTGTTTTCCATCTATTATCCTTTGTAGGGCTGGATTTCTGGAGAGATATTGTGTAAATTTGGTTTTGTCATGGAATACCTTGTTTCTCCATTTATGGTGATTGAGAGTTTTGCTGGGTATAGTAGCCTGGGCTGGCATTTGTGTTCTCTTGGGCTCTGTATGACACCTACCCAGGATCTTCTCCCTTTCATAGTGTCTGGTGAGAAGTCTGGTGTAATTCTGATATGTCTACCTTTATAAGTTTCTTGACCTTTTTCCCTTACTGCTTTTAAAATTCTTTCTTTGTTTAGAGTATTTGGTGTTTTATTATGTGACAGGAGTAATTTCTTTTCTGGTTGAGTCTATTTGGAGTTCTGTAGGCTTCTTGTATGTTCATGAGCACATCTTTCTTTGGGTTTAGGGAAATTTTCTATAATTTTGTTGAAGATTATTTACTGGCCCTATAAGTTAGGAATCATCACTCTCTTCTATACCTATTATCCTTAGGTTTGGTCTTCTCGTGTCCTGGATTTTCTGGATGTTTTGGGTTAGGACTTTTTTGGTTTTTGCATTTTCTTTGACTGCTGTGTCAACGTTTTCTATGGAATCTTCTGCTCCTGAGATTCTCTCTTCCATCTCTTGTATTCTGTTGGTGATGCTTGCATCTATGGTTCCTGATCTCTTTCCTAGGTTATCTAACTACAGGGTTGTCTCCACTTGTGGTTTCTTTATTGTTTCTAGTTCCATTTTTAGATCCTGGGTGGTTTTGTTCCTTTCCTTTGCCTGTTTGATTGTATTTTCCTATAATTTTTAAGGAATTTTTTTGTGTTTCCTTTTTAAGGACTTCTAGCTGTTTAGCTGTGTTCTCCTGTATTTCTTTAAGGGAGATATTTATGTCCTTCTTAATGTCCTCTATCATCATCATGACAAGTGATTTTAGATCTGAATCTTGTTTTTCCAGTGCATTGGGGTAACCAGGACTTACTATGGTGGGAGAATTGGGTTCTGATGATGCCAAGTAACGTTGGTTTCTGTTGCTTATGTTCTTATGCTTGGCTCCTGCCATCTGGCTATCTCTAGTGCTACCTGCCCTGGCTATGTCTGACTGGAGCTTGTCCTTCCTATGATCCTGGTTGTGTCAGAACTCCTCCAAGTCAAGCTGTCTCTGTGATCCTGTGATTCTGTGATCCTGTGATCCTAAGATTCTGGGTGTGTTTAAGCTCCTGAGAGTCAAGCTGCCTTTGGGACCTTGAGATCCTGGTGTGACTAACCTCCTGGGATCCTGGGATCCTCTGATCCTAGGTATGTTAGAGCACCTGGGAGTGGAGTTGTCTCTGGGTGTTGTGGGGCTGGCTGTGGAGTTTCGCCCAAGGTCTGCTCAAGGCTCCAGCCCAGACAGACCGGCCTGTTCAGGTGTTTTGTGCCTACAATTTGTCTACATGTTTAGTCCGTTATCATTGACATCACCAACTTAGAATTTAAATTTTTACCCATAGAAGGAGATACAGAGACAAAGTTTGGAGCTGAGACAGAAGGAAGGACCATCCAGCGACTGCCCCATCTGGGGATCCATCCCATAAACAACCACCAAACCCAAACACTATTGCATATGCCAGCAAGGTTTTCCTGACAGGACCCTGATATAGCTATCTCTTGTCAGGCTGTTTCAGTGCCTGGCAAATACAGAAGTGGATGCTCACAGTCATATATTGGATGGAACACAGGGTCCCCAATGAAGGAGCTAAAGGGGTCTGCAACCCTATAGGAGGAACAACAATATGAACTAACCAGTAGCCCCCAGAGCTTGTGTCTCTAGTTGTATATGTAGCAGAGGATGGCCTAGTCAGCCATCAGTGGGAGAAAAGGCCCTTGGTCTTGCGAAGATTATATGCCCCAGTACAGGGGAATGCCAGGGCCAGAAAGCCGGAGTGGGTAGATTAGGGATCAGGGCGGGGGGGGGGAAGTAATAGGGGACTTTCAGAGAAGAAACTAGGAAAGGGGATAGCATTTGATGTGTAAATGAAGAAAATATCTAATGAAAAAAGAATTTGAATTTTTTCTTTTTTTCAGTTTTCTCAATGTTTGTTTAAATGTATTTGAAGTTCTAAGTTGACTTCAGTCATTCATTCTTGCTCTCCCTCTCCTTTCTCTTCTTCTCTTCCTCTTTCTTTCATCCTCTCTTTCCTTTCTTACTCCTGACCTCCTCTTGCTCTCAGCACTGTCCCAGGGCCTTGAACATATCACACAAACATTCTGGAATTGACAAGAATTATTGTAAAATGTCTCTAATAATATTTGGTTGTATATTTCATGTCCTGATGTCCATTGTGTCAAAACTTAACATACTACTCCAAACGTTCAATGATTGGGATTTGTTCCTCATTTTTTTCTACAATTACTTTTTTGAGATATGATACATACTTGGATATATTTATAAGGAAAAGTATGATTCTATGATGCATGCATGCAGAGCATAGTAACCAAATTAAGGTGCTTACAAGTGTTCCCATCACCAACATTTCTATATTCAGGGAATATATCACATGCTTTTACCCTAACTAGTAGTTACCCTATTAAGCTCTAGCAAACCATCACCAATCCTCCTACTTGTGTGTTTTGGTCCTTGTGCAACATCTTCCCACCCCTCTTCTCTTCTGTGCCTCCCAGTCTCTGATAACTGCTACTCGATGCTGGCCTTCTATAAGATTGGTTTTTCAATTTAATGAGTAAAAACGTGGAGCTTGTCTTCCTATGAATGTATTCTTTTATTTAACATAATGACCTCTATTTCCACCATATTGCCCTAACTATGGATTTGATGATTGTGTGATCGAATTGTATTCTGATTATATTTTTCTTATTCATCTAAGGAATGATGGAGACCTTGGTTATTATATAGCCATTATGAATGGTGCTATAGTAAACAATAAAGACAGATATCTCTTTGATACAATAATTTTAGTCTTTGGGCTGCTTACCCAGTAATGGGATTGCTGAATCATATGGTGATTTTATTTTTAGTTTTTAAAAAAAAATCTCCATAATGTTTCCCATAATTTTTTTCAGGAAAAAAAGCTGTTTCCCATTTAGTTATGATTCATTTTTAAATATACATAATTAAATTTCTCATCACCTAGTTTAACTTTTCTGTCTCTTAACTGGCATGTTTAGATTATTTGTATTTATAATTGTTGAGCAAGCACCACAATCTTGCTATTTGTTTTCTATTTATCCCATCTTGTCTGATTTTGGTTACTTTTTCTCCCTTCTTTTCATGTCTTCTTTTAGTTTTGTTTAGTACTTTGTTTTATCCTTTTAGTTATTATCTAATCTTACTAGTTGTTACTCATAGTTTTAGAGATGTAACTTCATCTTAACAAGCTTTATTTTGAGATAGCATTGTGGCCAACTATGCATGTGTGACATTACTTCCATTTCCCCTTCCATCTTTTGTGCTATTTATTGTTCTCCATCATATTATAAACACTGATGGGGGCTCTAACTTTTTTCTTTACACTGAATTTTCTTTTTAAGACTGTTCTATATGAAATGAACACTAGTATTTTATGTTTAAGTACTTTAGAGTACTCATAATCTGTACTGCTCAGATAGACGACTTCAGGAAGCGTGGGGTGAGGTCACTTGTAAAGTAAAACACATTATGCTGATCCCCATCTAGCTTCAAATGAATGACACTCAAACTATGATTTATTTATTAGGCTCTGCACTGGTGGATGACCCCTAATCTAATTCTCTAACCCTAGACTGGCTACTTCACTCACTCTGCCCCCCAAATGCTTGCTGTTTGAATCTTCCTGGGTTATTTCTGCTCCAGCAGTCTGATGTTATGAGGAGGCATTTCACTCTGGCATGTGCTGCTGGTCCATCATGACTAATGGCGACCTCCTTTCTCTGCATCATCTCCTCCATAATGCTCCTTCTTTCCCTTTCTCTTTTCTCCTTCTTCTTGTAGCCCCTACCTGCAACCCTCCAGCCAGGTAACTGAAAACCCACCTTTCTCTATTCCCTCTAGCAATTGTCTGTTGCCAGCTTTATTTAACCAGTAGTTTTAAATTGGGAAGTAAGTTTTGCACAAAAGATTGTGTATGTAAGAATTCGCTCATTTGGGGGCAATCAGATCTTGGGGTACAAAATTTAGCATATGAATACAAGCATCACCAGACCAACCCCCAACAGTCACCCTTATTTAAAAAGACTTGATGATCAGTCACATTTACAACAATGTAGCTTCTCCTTCCGACAGACTGACAGTAAAGCAGGCAGAACATTAAAGACCAATGTGAGACTTAAGATATTTAAGGATCTGGCAGCTGTACCATCAGCCTTGCCAGTCAGGTGGTTGTTTAAGCTTCCTTTAAATCCCTTATTTCCTCTGACAGATGGTGTAACCTGTCTTGTCTTAGTATCCACTTCTCAGAGGACCTGGACCAACGCAAATTGTATCAACTGTGACACAATGAAAAACAATAAGACAAGGACTGGAGACTGAACCATTCTCAGCTGGGTGAAAAGATTGTCATACAGACTCACAAGCTGGGTAAAGACAGTGGCTGGCACTCTACAACATACTCAATAAAGATTTCTTGAGACAACAAAGAATTATGACACGGTAGACACAAATGCTGTTTAAGGTACAACTTGCACTTTTGAAAATAATACCCTTAGAGACAAAGGAGCTGAATGATTAGTACTGGCTTGTCTGCCAAACAAAAAATGAAAACTGATTCACCATTACTATTAGCTATTAATAAAAAGTAAATTTCTAGAGTCTGGATGTTGGTATTCTGTCTAATCTCCACCCCCACAGTTCCTGGCAGCAGCCAGGTATGCTCCTCCCGACAGTTACTTGGCAATAGCCAGGTAGGCATGACCGTATAAAAGGGGCTTCTTGGCTTCTCTTCTCTCTCTTATGCTCTTGCCTCTCTCTTACCTCTTGCCCACTTGATCCCCACTCCCTTGTCCCATCTCTCCACGTGACCATGTCCAGCCTCTACTTCTCATATACTCTCTCCTTCTCTTTGCCTTTCTCTGCTACCCTCTTAACTCCCTCCCAATTCCCTAAATAAACTCTGTTCTATACTATACCGGTGTATGTGTGGTCCCTCAGGGGGAAGGGATGCCTTGGCATGGGTCCACTGTGGTAACCCCTTCCCCCACACCATGCCAGAACATATTCTTATAGCTCTTTCTCTTTTTATGATCACAACACTGAATGTTTCTCTGAGAGACTACAAAAAGTTCTTTACTTCCTACCTGAGCAATAGGCTGAGATTTAATAATTAGAGTTGAAAAGTTCAAAAGATGTTTTATTTTTCCCCCTTTCCTAATAAAAACATCAAGGTACACATAATTATACTCATAATTTACCTAGCAACCATTGACAT
The DNA here is from genome assembly GCF_978045245.1 of Mus caroli. Taxonomy (NCBI): domain Eukaryota; kingdom Metazoa; phylum Chordata; class Mammalia; order Rodentia; family Muridae; genus Mus; species Mus caroli. The sequence goes on along the minus strand of NW_028227266.1, from coordinate 35,119,612 downwards.
ATTAATGCCTCATATAGAGATGTTTAACATCCAAATATCAGAGTTTATCATTCTATTTCTGTGACTTATGAAATTTTTATCCTTTCTAGGGCATTTGGGGGATATCACGGAGATGTGTAATAATGTGGGGCAAGCACTTTACAAACAGTGATTTCTCCAAATACCACAATCATGAAATTGTCTATTGATACGTATGATAAAGGCACATGCAGGTTCCTATTAGCTTAGGAAATTTTATTTTAGTTAACAACAACAAAAAAAAATAGACAAAGTCAGTCTAAACTAAGAATATATAAAAATAAATAATCAAACATGATAGTTGGTAACCTAATTTTAAAAAAATAGTAAATCAACTTTGAACAGAAGTACTCTCTGAGCTGTTGGTCAGGGAGGCTTTTGAGGCCTACCAAACAATTCCTACTGCTGATGATTGCCCACTAGAAGAACTAGATGGTAAGACCCTACTGCTGAAGGCACCAAACATTTTTTCTTAAAGGTTATAGAGAAATGTAGGAACTGAGTTGGAAATCCTTATCCCTGATGGCTAGGTTCAGAGTGTCAGGAGGTAGTTATATGGAGTACTGAAGGAGAATGGTCATAAAGTCTTAACCAGTTATGCAATGCCAGCAGCTTCCTGGAGTAGAACTTTAGCTCTCAGTGGCAAGAAGAATTGGAATATATAATGCAGGAATCGTTCCAGGCTCAGCCAATTTGAGGAGAAGTCTGTGTTGCAAGGCAGGAAGTATGTGTAAGAATCATAATGTTGCAGGGCCATCTGAATGGAACCCAAGGAAAGGCAGAATGAGGACCTATTAGCCATAGTTCCAGTCTTGCAACTGTCAGTTCTAAGAACAGAATCATAAATTGCCAGGCTTTGGGTCAAGACCTGGTAATTATGGGGAAGGCTTATGTTTCAGTTGGTGATGGTGCCAGAAGGTTCTCCCAAACAAGGTGGATCCCTGTGGCTTTATCTTTCCCTCTCATTAATGAGGTAAAGAGGGGAAATCGGATGTACAAGCCCAGGCCACCCATTTAGCTTAAGTTCAATTCCGTTTAAATTTGCTTAAGTGCAGTAAAGCCTTCATTTTGATGTCCAGGTTGAAACTTGGCCAGAGTTACAACTCAAGCACAGTGGTCTAGCTCCAGGTCAGGGTTCAATCACTTCCTTATTTACTGCCACAAACTGTACTACATTTGGTGTTATATTGCTTCTTGATATATACCTTATTTGAATGGACATTGTAAGTGCTTTTGTATAATCAGGTGTGCACGTTGTTATATGTGCATGTGTATTTGAATGTCCTGCAAATGTCTTGCTTAGTTGTGCTCCAACTAATTTTTGAGTCACTGACCATAGAGTTCACTAATTCATCACAACTAAAAAGTCAGGGAGATCTTGGGTTCTACTCGTCTCTGTATTCCCCCAACACTGGGTGTTACAGACCAGTCTGCACCACCATTCTCCACTAATATGTGATTCTGGAGAATCTTCAGTGGCTGCTGTAGCTTATTAGTTTTGCCTGGAGGTAATTCCCCAGTGACCTAATTAAGAAGCAAGAAAGATAATAACAATTGTAATGGAAATTTATCATACTTTCTCTTATAATTTGTGTCTGTAAAATCTTCATCTTGCCAGTTTTGTCAAAGAATAATTTCTTATAGCAATCTAAAATCTTACCTCACTTTTTGTACAAGTTTCCATTTTGACTTCAGTTTTACAAAGGGTATGAAATGTAGACTGAAACTCTCTTTTTTTCATTATGGATATCCATAATAACTGGATATACAGTTATTTTTCATATTACTTATAGAGAGCAGAAGTTTTTCCTGTTGAATTATGTCTGTGTCCCTGTCAAACTCAATAATAATTTGCTTTTTCATCTTTTTATTTATGTTTGCAAATCTCAAACAATGAATTTGAACATAGTCACTCTACCAGCCCACACAGCTTCCAGAACATGTATTTTCTTCTTTTCCCATAAAATCCAGTTTACATTAACCAGCCTGTCTTGGGACCGGTTCAGCCTATTAAGGGTCACACTTATTTTTGAATTGTTCTTTTCTATAAATCTAAATGTGTACACATTATTTTAATTTCAGCTTTCTATTTCCCCAAGATGAAGTGATTGTGGGGTTTTCTACATAAGAACTTCACTTGATATTATCAATAAATATGAAATGTATCTTGCTATTGTCTATCTTCCCTCCTCCTAGTAAATGTTTATTCCCCGCTGTGGTCTGTCTGCTTCTGTTCTCTCTCCAGCGCCTCCTGGTACTCGTTTATACTATCAATTTGCCTAGAATTAATTTTTTATGCATGGGTATCATCTGTTCAGATCTTAGTCCATAATCCATTTATAATGTGAATACATTTCTGTACCCACACTATAAATCGAGACATAAAGGGCCAATTCTTCAAAGTGCAACACATTCTGTAATCATTATGCCAATCAAAATTCAAAGCATTTCCAATATCCAGAAGGTTCCCCCACAGCTACTCTTTGCAGTAAAACCATCCTCTTTCCAAAGAGTTATCATAATCAGCATTCTACCTTTACAGGACAACTTTTCTTATTCCTAAATGTTAGGCATTTTAATCTTTGAATTATTTTGTTCAAGAACATAGGTTTACCATATTGTGCATATTTTATTTTTCTGTACATTATTTTACTTTATTAATAATATGCAACAATTTATTTCTACCTATTTTGTGACAATTTTTTAAATAACAAGTTATATTTGGCTGTTCAACTGGTAACAGAATGATTAGAACTATGGGTTATGTTCTATGATAATATTAGTTGACCACACACACACACACACACACACACACACCCCACTACAAATTCCTCTATACATATGTATAAAATAAAAGTCATTAGTGTACCTTCAAGTTTAGTTTGCTAATTAATGTTACATCATTTTTCATTAAATATTTATCAAACATATCATACATATGTATATTTTAAGTGATCAATATCATGGTAGAGAGTCTGTTTTTCTGTAGATGATACAATTATGCCTTATTACTTACTGAGTTTCCACAGAAAATAAATTCAGAAATTGTACAACTGTCCATTTAATAAAAGTTGAGATCATTTTTTTCTGCAAAAATAGTTATGTGTTTTCAGGGCTAGAGAGATAGCCCTGTGCTTAAGATTACTTACTGTTCTTCCAGAAAATCTGAGTTCAGTTTTGAGCATCCATATCAGGTAACTCACATCTGCCTTTAACTTCATCTCCAGGAGATTCGACATCTGTTCTGAACTCTCAGACAGCACCTGTACACATTCACATGTGGCATATATTCACAAAGACACATATGAATATACATTAATTTTAAAACATTTATATAATCCATTACCTATGTGGTCTATGTCCATTATTTTATCTTCAAGTCCTGATATTTTGTCTTCTACTTGAAGCATTCTCCTTGTTTTTCCCCTGCATTTTCTACTCAAGTTATTCAGTTTTTCGATTTCATCCTCATTACAGCTTGAGTTCCCTTCAGTATTTCTTTTTATTGAATTTGGTTTTCAAATCCTGAGCTGTTTTCATCATTTCATTCAGCCTTTGTGTTTGTGTTTTCTTGGTCATTGCTCAGGCATTTATTCTCTTTAAAGTCAGTGAGCTGTTTCTGTGAGTCCTTGAATTTTTTGGTGAAGTTTATGCTTCTTATTTTAAGCACTGTGTCCTGGGATTCATCTAGGTACCTCTTATTGGAGAACATTCCCATTATGGGAACCAGATCCTTTCTTGACCTTTATGTGGTTTGTGGTTTTGCAATGAGAACTGGACATAGGGGCTTATTTCTTTGGCTCTGTTTCTAATGTGGAAAAAACCCACAAGCTTGGCTGGTAAACAGGATGTGCCACCCAGCTCAAATCTCGAGATTGAGCAAGGCACAAGAAAAGCTCACCAGTCTGGGCCAGAGCTCTGGTGGATCATATACTTAATTTGTTTTACTTTAATTTTAATATATTCTGATATTATATATGAGGTTTATGGCATACTGGAAACATATTGCTATGAGTCGTTACTATGAAGCAGATCCACAGCCATGGGTGGAGGATGGCATTGCAAGCAGAGGCCCTACAGTTTTTACAAAAGAAAACAAAAATCCTAGAAGCTCAGTAAAGCCAAGCTTACTTCAGTCCAGGGTGAATTCCTGAGTGTATGGAAGACACATAAGATTATTGAGGTTACAAAAGATAGTGATCCCACCCCATACATTTTACTCTCAGAAAATAGCTGTAAAGTAAGACATGTGATGCTCAGAGAAGATGGAAAGTCCCAGTTCATGTTGCACAGAGATGCTTGCACATACATGTTTATGTGTATACTGTTGACAATAACCACATTTGATGAGCTGGACCCTCTGTTGGATGAGATGTCTAGAAAGAAACAATCCATGTGTTGCTTATAGTTTTATGCTGCTGTCTTTGCACCAGGAAGTGGACCTTGCTACCAGCCCCCCATCTGGCATCCCTTGAATCCTTGGACAAAAGACACACACGCACACACAGTTTGTTCCTTTTCAACTTGCCTTAGGAAACAGTTGCTAGGCACTACTATCTCCAGCCTGGAAAAACATTAATAATATTTTTATCTCTGCTCCCCCCCCCCCATATACTCTAAACTCCAGTGGCTAGTTCCACATAACCCCTGCCAAACATCCTTGACCACCTGCCTGGCCATAGGCCCCAGCTCCTCCCGAGACCTCACATGGATGCTGGCTTCTTCTCCCTCCAAAGCACGGCCAAAACTCCTTCTCTCCTTCCTTGAATCTGCCTTTTCCTCCTGGGATGCAGAAGTCCCACCTGTATTTTCCACCCAGTAATCGGTTCTTGGCTTTCTTTACTAACAGATCAAGAACCAATTGGGGAATAGGATCTTAACATCAGAACTGTCCCCTATTCCATTTGGTCTGGTTAGGCAGAAATAATAGGAACTATGAGTATGTGTAAGATGCAAAAATCACAAAGGATCTCAGGCCAAGTAAAGGAAATATAATTATCATGTATATGCTAACATGATTAAGAAAAAAAAACAAGAAAGGCACCCTCATGTGTGTAGAGCCAGCATGCAGCACCCCCATGAGATAAACTAAAAACACTCAACTTAATCACAAAAATAATACTGCAACAAAATTGGATAACAGAAGCAAAATGAGAAAGAGGTGGGTCATGTGCATGTGACATATGACAGACAAGAAGGCCAGAAGCAGGTAGGAGACATTCAAGACCCTAAGGCGATTCCAGTATGTTGAAAAATACCAAGTCTAGTCAGAAATGGAAGTAGGCCAGCATAGGTGGGATACAGTTAGTGATTCCAGCTCAAAATGTCTGGATAGAGCAGAGGAAGCCAGATTCCACCAAGAGCAACAACTCTGTATGTAGCCTTTCTTTTCACAGGCAAGTGGTTGATTCATAATTAACAAAACCAAACTCTCCCCCAACAAATGAAGCATCAGAATATAGTTACATATGCTGTTCTGAATGTTGCTCATGACCATGTATAAAAAGCCAAAATACAAGAGGAAATGAGAGAAGTTCATTGCACAAATGATAAATGACTAATTCAGATGTAATGTTTCTGGGCTTAATGCCAGGTGAGAAGTGTGCCAATCACTATGCAGTGCCACAACCACCCACATCCAGATACTGTTCTCCTTTTGATGCACTCCAGATTGGAGTAGCCTTTCACAAATGCCCAAAGGCCAGTCCCTGGTGCTACTCTCCAGAGAGTTTACTGGTCAGAAATGTACAGAAAGCCTAGAAATTTTTATATCCTGAAGTATTGCTGAAGGCTGTGATTGACATAGGCAAGCCATAAATACTCCAGATGCCTGAACCATGCTCAGGACAATTCTGGGACATGCCATACTCTCTTCAAAGATTCCATGCAGTTGGGAACTACAGTTAATTACTGTTCTGAGGGTTTGTTTCATATAGTGACTTGCTTAGTATTTGTGATGGTTTATATATGCTTGGCCCAGGGAGTGGCACTATTAGAAGGTGCGGCCCTGGTGAAATAGGTGTGTCACTGTGGGTGTGAGCTTTAAGAACCTCATCCCAGCTGCATAGAAGCACTACTAGTTAGGGATTTACTGCTGTGAAAAGACACCATGACCAAGGCAACTCTTATAAACAGATCTTCCTTCTTCTACATCCTTTTATATGGGATGCCATTAGAAGATATAAACTAGGTTTAGGGTGAGTCTCCACACCTCAAATAATCCAATTAATAAAAACCTCCAATCAGTGTCCAGCAGATGGGTTTTCATTAATTCCAGATGTAGTCAAGTTGACAACTAGGACTAGCCATCACAGCTACCAAAGAAGTCAGTGGAACATGAATCTTCAACTTGACTGGAGAACTCATCTATACTCCTTCCATGAGAAGACAGAAATCAAATAGAAAGAGTTGAGAACAGATTGATTGCAGAAGCAAAGGGAAAATGAAACCACTTGAAATTTTCTTTTTATTTATTTATTTTTTTTTATTACGTATTTTCCTCAATTACATTTCCAATGCTATCACAAAAGTCCCCCATACCCCCCCTTCCCTACCCACCCTACCCATTCTTTTGGCCCTGGCATTCCCCTGTATTGGGGCATATAAAGTTTGCAAGTCCAATGGGCCTCTCTTTCCAGTGATGGCCGACTAGGCCATCTTTTGATACATATGCAGATAGAGACAAGAGCTCTGGGGTACTGGTTAGTTCATCATGTTGTTCCAACTATAGGGTTGCAGATCCCTTTAGCTCCTTGGGTACTTTCTCTAGCTTCTCCATTGGGAGCCCTGTGATCCATCCAATAGCTGACAGTGAGCATCCACTTCTGTGTTTGTTTGGCCCCGGCATAGTTTCACAAGAGAGAGCTATATCTGGGTCCTTTCAGCAAAATCTTGCTAGTGTATGCAATGGTGTCAGCGTTTGGAAGCTGATTATGGGATGGACCCCTGGATATGGCAGTCTCTAGATGGTCCATCCTTTCATCACAGCTCCAAACTTTGTCTCTGTAACTCCTTCCATGGGTGTTTTGTTCCTAATTCTAAGAAGGGGCACAGTGTCCACACTTTGGTCTTCATTCTTCTTGAGTTTCATGCGTTTAGCAAATTGTATCTTATATCTTGTGTATCCTAAGTTTTGGGCTAATATCCACTTATCAGTGAATACATATTCTGTGAGTTCCTTTGTGATTGTGTTACCTCACTCAAGATGATGCCCTCCAGGTCCATCCATTTGGCTAGGAATTTCATAAATTCATTCTTTTTAATAGCTAAGTAGTACTCCATTGTATAAATGTACCATATTTTCTGTATCCATTCCTCTGTTGAGGGGCATCTGGGTTCTTTCCAGCTTCTGGCTATTATAAATAAGGCTGCTATGAACATAGTGGAGCATGTGTCCTTCTTACCGGTTGGGACATCTTCTGGATATATGCCCAGGAGAGGTATTGCTGGGTCCTCTGGTAGTACTATGTCCAATTTTCTGAGGAACCGCCAGACTGATTTCCAGAGTGGTTGTACAAGCTTGCAATCCCACCAACAATGGAGGAGTGTTCCTCTTTCTCCACATCCTCGCCAGCATCTGCTGTCACCTGAATTTTTGATCTTAGCCATTCTGACTGGTGTGAGGTGGAATCTCAGGGTTGTTTTGATTTGCATTTCCCTGATGATTAAGGATGTTGAACATTTTTTCAGGTGCTTCTCTGCCATTCGGTATTCCTCAGGTGAGAATTCTTTGTTCAGTTCTGAGCCCCATTTTTTAATGGGGTTATTTGACTTTCTGGAGTCCACCTTCTTGAGTTCTTTATATATATTGGATATTAGTCCCTTATCTGATTTAGGATAGGTAAAGATCCTTTCCCAATCTGTTGGTGGTCTTTTTGTCTTATTGACGGTGTCTTTTACCTTGCAGAAGCTTTGCAGTTTCATGAGGTCCCACTTGTCAATTCTCGATCTTACAGCACAAGCCATTGCTGTTCTATTCAAGAATTTTTCCCCTGTGCCCATATCTTCAAGGCTTTTCCCCACTTTCTCCTCTATAAGTTTCAGTGTCTCTGGTTTTATGTGAAGTTCCTTGATCCACTTAGATTGGACCTTAGTACAAGGAGATAGGAATGGATAGATTTGCATGCTTCCACATGATAACAACCAGTTGTGCCAGCACCATTTGTTGAAAATGCTGTCTTTCTTCCACTGGATGGTTTTAGCTCCCTTGTCGAAGATCAAGTGACCATAGGTGTGTGGGTTCATTTCTGGGTCTTCAATTCTATTCCATTGGTCTACTTGTCTGTCACTATACCAGTACCATGCAGTTTTTATCACAATTGCTCTATCATAAAGCTTTAGGTCAGGCATGGTGATTCCACCAGAGGTTCTTTTATCCTTGAGAAGAGTTTTTGCTATCCTAGGTTTTTTTGTTATTCCAGATGAATTTGCAGATTGCACTTTCTAATTCGTTGAAGAATTGAGTTGGAATTTTGATGGGGATTGCATTGAATCTGTAGATTGCTTTTGGCAAGATAGCCATTTTTACAATGTTGATCCTGCCAATCCATGAGCATGGGAGATCTTTCCATCTTCTGAGATCTTCTATAATTTCTTTCTTCAGAGACTTGAAGTTTTTATTATACAGATCTTTCACTTCCTTAGTTAGAGTCACGCCAAGATATTTTATATTATTTGTGACTATTGAGAAGGGTGTTGTTTCCCTAATTTCTTTCTCAGCCTGTTTATTCTTTGTGTAGAGAAAGGCCATTGATTTGTTTGAGTTAATTTTATATCCAGCTACTTCACCGAAGCTGTTTATCAGGTTTAAGAGTTCTCTGGTGGAATTTTTAGGGTCACTTATATATACTATCATATCATCTGCAAAAAGTGATATTTTGACTTCATCTTTTCCAATTTGTCTCTTTGATCTCCTTTTGTTGTCGAATTGCTCTGGCTAGGACTTCAAGTACAATGTTGAATAGGTATGGAGAGAGTGGACAGCCTTTTCTAGTCCCTGATTTTAGTGGGATTGCTTCATGCTTCTCACCATTTACTTTGATGTTGGCTACTGGTTTGCTGTAGATTGCTTTTATCATGTTTAGGTATGGGCCTTGAATTCCTGATCTTTCCAAGACTTTTATCATGAATGGGTGTTGGATCTTGTCAAATGCTTTTTCTGCATCTAACGAGATGATCATGTGGTTTTTGTCTTTGAGTTTGTTTATATACTGGATTACGTTGATGGATCACTTGAAATTTTCTAATCACTCTTTTTCAGAAGGAAAATGCTTAGAATTCAGAACATAATTTCCTTGAAAAAGTACACTTTATAAATCAGTGTATCTCTAGTTCACATGAAGAATCTTAGGAAGTAGCAGCTAAGTGGGTAGCCATGAATGGTTACCATGGGGCTGGAGGAGACTATGTGGTAACTATGTGTTCTGATACTGGCTGCAGACCAGAAGCAGAAACATTACCTGAGAATTTTTTAGGAATAAAAATTTGTTAGTCCAGGACAGCAAAATGGCTTAGCAGGTAAAGATGTTTGCCATGGAAACTTGGCAATAGAGGTTTAATGGAAGAATCCCTGGAACACATATCAAGGTGAAAGGGGAGAAATTATTCCCCACTTGTCTTCTAACCTCTATATGTGTGCCATAGTATGTGCATCTACACATGTACACACATATACACAAAAAGATAATTTTTAGCTTGTTTAAAAATAAGTACCACTCAAATCCTACCAAACTCAAAACTCTAGAGAAGGGAATCCTAATATTCATTTTAGATATTCTGCCAGGTATTTCATTACAGAGGTTCACATTTATTCATGGGTTCAGTTATCCATGGTCAACAATGGTTCAAAAAATCAGCTGTGAAATGTTGATTGACCAACTGGTAAATTTAAAATAACTCTTATTGTTCAATCTCCTGCTACATCTGTGGATTGTGTATGTGCAAAGTCAATCATCCATGAAATAAAAAATGTTTTTAGAAGACACCTGAACATGTATACACTTTTCCTAAATAAGATAACACTTTTATTATATGTGTTTCATACATAATCTAGAGATGGTTTAAATTATACAGGAAATTTTGTATATAGATTTGCATATATTGTATCCAAATACTGCATCATTTTGAACAAGAGACTTAACTCCAAAGCTCCAAGCAGAGCTGGATTCTCATATCCATGGTAGGTTGTGGAACTCATTTCCATGGATTCCAGGAAACAATTGCATATCATTTTGACTCTTCTATATTATTATCATTGTTATCAATTTTTAATGTGCTGAATCTATAAATTAAATTTTATAAAAGATATTTGTACATAGGATAAGCTTTGAAGGGCAGGGCTTTTATGCACACTGAAATTTGAAAAGCCCTGATGTAGTCCTTGATCCCCAGAGGTGAAATGGGGTATATAAATTTACCTAATTTAAATTTAAAAAACAGGTGTGGGTTTTGTCTCAAGGGAAAGTAAGAAAAGCAGTGAAAATGATAGTTTGTGTGAAATAAAGATGTTCAGTTATAAGCACAGGATCATAAAATCCACCAGCTTTAATGAAACAGATATTGGGAAAGCCGGGTTTGATGAGGACTATAATCTCAAGATAGGACTGTGCCTGGAAATTTGTCTACAGCTGAAGAAAGAGAGCACCATCTATCTGTGATGCCTGGACCATAGAGTGATAAGTAAAGAAGGGGTTCCTCTATATTTGTATAGATCAAAGCTCTAAAAAGAAACCCAGAGACATCTGCTTCACATGCTCACCTAAACACCTCTGTAATAGCACACTTTTACTTCTGTATGGAATTTTATTTAAAAAATATGGCACATCCCAAGATAGAAGCATAAACCTCCTTAGACTCAGCCAAGGGAACACGGTTGAGTCAAAACTGGAATCCCTGCAGAGACATTTAGTAGTACAGTCTAGGCCCTGGCAATCACTCAGTGAAAGTATCTATTCTCTCTGCAGAACAATATATCTGTAGTAGTGGCTTTTTCAGTGAAATGCCTACAACCTTTAAAACTTTCAGATTCTATGTTATTAAATAACAATGAAAACTTACCCTCCACACCAAAAAAGGACTAAAAACCAGTACATGAAGGAGAGAGAACAGAGTAAATGTCATTTTACCATTGGCTCTATGCAAGCAATGATATTCTGCATAGAGACAGCAGGGAAGAATCACACGTAACCACGGTGACATTTTTCTAAAGATACCTCAGTTTGGGAGGCAAGATTCAGTTCATATTCTCCATTATTTTGGCTAATGCATAAGTTCACTATATGAATGATTCATACTTCTATTCAGTAATTATTCTATATTTCCATAATTTCTGCATTTTAAGTACACATAAATATTAAATTATACTCATCTGCTAAAAGTGTTTTCCTCCAAAACATGGTATTAACTAAAAGATGAAACTGTTTATATAGATTTGCCTTCTTAAATAATGCTACATATATTTCCCATAAAAATTAGAAGGAAGGTAGTGTTTAAAATTGCAGTGGACAGAACAGGTATAATTTCTGTTCAGACAGCTACTAACATGCTCCCCACTTCTACCCTTTCCTCATCTCAACTGTATTATATAATGGAATCAGACAGAATTTAATGTTTGAGATTGGCTTCTTTTTCACACAGCATAATTCTATTGAAATTCACCCAAGTTGCAATGTGCATGAATAGCATGTTCCTCCTTGGAGGAGGAAGGTGTGATATAAAAAGGCAATGGAAACAAGAGATCCTTGTGGCAATGAATTGTTATGTATCTTGGCTGTGCCGACAGCAATATTTTGGTTGTTATATTGTACTGAAGTGTTGCTAAACCATCCCAGTTGGAGAAAGTGAAGAAAAGGGTGCCTGAGATCTTTCTTTGTGTCTTACAGCCAGCTGGGATTTTGTGCAATGATACAATAATGAAAGACTCAATAACAAGTCGTTAAATAACTAATTGAGGTTATTACAGTGTGCTAAAGTCCACCTCGTGGCTGGAAAAGAAAAAGTTAGTTTTTGTACATGGTTTCAGAAGTTTCAGTCCATGGTCACTGGGGATATGTTTTGTTGTTGTGATTGTGGTTGGTTGATTGATTAGTTGGTTGGGGTTTGAAGTTTTGGAGGTTTTTTGTTTTGTTCTTTGTTTTGGTTTGTTTGATTGTTTGTTTGTTTGTCTTTCTGAGTATACCATGGTGGGATCATATGCCAGATGTTAGCTATTTACCTCACAGCAACCAGGAAGCAAAGAAGAAAGAAGAGGGTCCAGGATCCTGATATCTCTTTCAAAAACACAAATTAGTGACCCAAGCTTCCTTCAACAAGGCCCCACATCCTAAAGATTCTAGCACCCCCAGAAACTCCATGCTTTGGGACCATGACTTTAGCATATAAGACCTAGATGATGTTTCAGATCAACACTAATCAATCGTAAATTATGTAAATCTTAGACCAAAAGGTAGCAACTACTTTGAAATCCATTCCTGATTAGAAGACAGAATAAAGCCATAGCACTAAAAGTCCTCACTGTTGTTTAATGCTGCTATATTAAAGGTATTATAAAATGTTGATTCATAAAATGGGGGAAAAGATAAGTGTCAAAAAAGTTGGAAGTAAATAAGTACAAAATTTGTAGGTTTTTAAAGTACTCACTATAAAGAAATAACATTTAAGGTGACAGTTAAGCTAATTATCCTGATTTGATCATTATACATAGATTGAAACATCACACTGAGTTTTATAAACACTGTTATTATGTCAATCGAAAAGAAAAACTTAAAAATAAAAATATCTATAAGTGACAAATTATATTACAAATTATAAAACTAACATATTTATTAGTATAGTTCGTATAATAAAATAATAGGAAACCTAATAAAAGATAGGACCCTTATTAAAATTACAACAGTAGCATACCCACACATATAACCAATAGAATATATGCAAAAAATAAATAAAGCAAATTATTAAACATTGCCAAAGATACTGATAGAAACCTGAAAAAACAAAAAACAGAAAGCTGTGTCACACTTCACAACTAGAAGCTTTAAAATCCGAAGTGTGAGAACACCCTTGTGATGGTCTGAATATGCTTGGGCCAGGGAATAGCACTATTAGAAGGTGTAGCCTTGTTGGAGGAAGTGTATTAGTGTGGTGATAAGCTTTGAGGTCCTCCTACTAGTTGCCTGTAAGCTAGTCTTCTGGTTCCCTTCAGAATAAGATGTAGAACTCTCAGCTCCCCCAATGCTATGCTTCCCACCATAATGATAATAAACTGAACCTCTGAACCTGTAAGCCAGCCCCAATTAAATATTGTCCTTTATGAGAATTGCCTTGGTCATTGTGTCTCTTCACTGCAATGAAACCCTAACTAAGACACCCCACTCCCTAGTCTACTTGTCAACCTAGGAAAAGATTTTTAATGCATTTATACTATCAGATCTTTCATTGTATGAACTATACTAATAAATATGTTCATTTTATACTTTGCAATTTAATTTCTCAACAAATTTGTCAACCCAAATTAATTACAGAAGTTATTGTTAAACATTAATGTTTGGCAAATCCCACCCCCAAACAATAGAGTAAGTAGGAAGTTGCCCTAACGATATAAGAACATAATGAAGTTTCTATAGTTAAAACAGTGTGGGATTTGCTTACTGGTAGACTGATAGTCCAATGGAGCAGGATGGAAAACTCAGAAATAGTCTAACATCCTTGACATTTACTATGTGATAAAGGCAGGAGCTCAAAATTAGAATTAGATGAACATTTTTGTAAATGGCAATGGAGTAAATGAAAAACCATATGGAAAAAGATAAAGTGGGATCCATTTCTACCATACATCAGCATAACTAAAATAAACCAAACATCTACCTGTTTAAGCCATGAAATGATACAAACAGAATGGAATTCTAAGTAAATTGCTTCACCAACTATGAAGCCATAAAGCATTTCTAACTATGGTTAAAATGTCATAAATTATAAAAGAATAAATTTAATCAAGAGAAAATTTTAAGACAATAAAAGACAAGTCAAAAGCCACATAACAAAATGAAAGGAAAAAATGTATCTTTTACCTGAGGTAAAAAGTTTATTTCCCTAATATACAAATGAAAACAAAAGGATAAAAATCTCAGAAGAAAATGAGCAAAGGATACAAAAAACCCTGCATATAAGAATTTGGTAGCTAGTTGGCCATCACTGGAAAGAGAGGCCCATTGGACACACAAACGTTATATGCCCCAGTACAGGGGAACACCAGGGCAAAAAAAAATGGGAATGGGTGGGTAGGGAAGTGGGGGGGGGGAGGGTATGGGAGACTTTTGGGATAGCATTGGAAATGTAATTGAGGAAAATACGTAATAAAAAAATATTTTAAAAAAAGAATTTGGTAGCTGCTGAATATTAAAAAGTGTTCTCATCTTTCTCATAATAAGAGAAATGCAAAACAAAACACAAAAAATTTGTTCCTCAGTTATCATTTTGAAATGTGAAATATTTTAAGAGATACTACATTAGAGAAATTAAAGCAATCATACCCATTTATTTCTAAGGAGAATACAAATTCCATATATTTAAGGCAGTTCCCATCAAAAAGAGCAGTTTAAAAAAAAAAAAAAAGAAAGAAAGAGAGAGAGAGAGAGAGAGAGACAGAGAGACAGAAAGAAAGAAAGAAAGAAAGAAAGAAAGAAAGAAAGAAAGAAAGAAAGAAAGAAAGAAAGAAAGAAAGAAACAAACAAACAAACAAACAAAGAAACAAAGAAAGAAACAAAGAAAGAAAGAAAGAAATTTATGAGCTAATTAAATTTAATTAAAATGTTAAGGGTCTACTGTAGCCAAAATAATTCATTGAACTTAATAAAGGTGATTTAGCCGATTTGCTGGGCAAGATATGCCCACAGATACAGTAGTGGCATTAATCCTGGGAGTAACCAGCCACTTTCTGATTTGATTTAAGGCTCATTCCAAAAGATGCAACTCATATCTTAAACCATTGTTGGTTCAAGAGCACGTGATTAAACAAATCATAAGCCCTAGGAGTGAACCTCTACTGTGCTGCTAAACAGACATAGTAGAAAATTGACTTCTAATGACGTATTTTTATACCAATAGATAATAAATCTCTCAACACTTATAAGAGATGTTTCAATTGCCACTAAGCAGTGATTAACACAGAGACTTACAACTGTCAAAGCACAAAGAATAAGATTCTACAGAAAGCTCAGCCCTAAATGGGACATCAATATCATATCCCACCCTCCTAAGAATTAAGTATAATTGTAAAGAGAGGATAAAAAGACTATAAGTGCCAGAGATGATAAATGAACGCAAGTAAAGAGTGTCTACTGTACCCAGCAGGACTGCTACATGAATGAACTTACAGCAGTATAACAGCATTAATACCCTTGTACATGTTCAAACCAGACTAAGCCACAGCAC
This sequence comes from Mus caroli, assembly GCF_978045245.1. Taxonomy (NCBI): domain Eukaryota; kingdom Metazoa; phylum Chordata; class Mammalia; order Rodentia; family Muridae; genus Mus; species Mus caroli. Next base: position 35,104,168 of record NW_028227266.1, on the reverse strand, counting down.
TGTGATAGGAAGTAGACTACCCCTAGCCAAGGATCTATTGGCATTGGAAAATTGCTAGGAAAGGAGCTGGTGTTCTTCGGTAGTGTTGCCCCTATTAGGTCAACCATGCTCCAGTGAAAGATCACACACTGAAGAATGAAAGGCCAGCACAAATTGGATTTAATTGGTTAGGAAAAAAAGGTACACACAGCTGAGTAGATAGGGAAAGAAGGGATGGTGAAGGTAGTAGGAGAGGACCTGAATAAGATTAAAACATGCTGTGCAAAATTCTTCAAGAATTAATTTTAAAAAATTAAATGTCCCAATTTCTGTGTGTATGTGTGTGTATGAGTGTGTGTGTGTGTGTGTGTGTGTGTGTGTGTTTATGTCTATCTATTCTGCTGCTTCTATTTGTCATCTTGATGTTAGTTTTGATTGTTATGCAAGAGTCTTAGTTTTAGTTATCCCTCCACATATTCCTTCCTTTACTCCACCTTCTCATTGCCAACCCCAATTAAGCCTTCTTCCATTAATCTTTATCTATCAAAGATAACCACACTAATAAAGAAGACCTTATTAGCCAGGCAGTGGTAGCTCATGCCTTTAATCCCAGCACTTGGGATGCTGAGGAAGGCAAATTTCTGAGTTCAAGGCCAGCCTGGTCTACAGAGTGAGTTCCAGGATAGCCAGGGCTATACAGAGAAACCCTGTCTCAGAAAAAAAAAAAGTTATTAAACCAATGTAGAGGACATAACTATAAATTTTTTATTCCTTTCAAGATATGTTTTCTTCATATATGTATTTAATATAATGGTTTATCTTTAAGAATTTCATATATGCATATAATATATTTTAATTATATTTACTCCCACTAGTATTGTTTTTATCATATTTGTTCCTCTTCCTAAGTCCTTCCAATTTCACCCTCTACTTCCCCCACCCAAGCTTCATTTACTTCTTTTTTTAATGACTCATTGAATTTAATTTATGCTGTCTCTGTATGCATGGGTATAGGGCCATCAATTGAATCATGGTTGATCTACAATGAGCCACATCATTAAAGAAAATTGACTTCAGTCTCTAGAAGCCATCAGCTTTCAATGATTCCTCTGGTAGAGGAAAGAGCTCACCAGCCTTTCTTCTTTCCATGCTGGAATTTTGACTGGTTTGTTGTTGTACAAGCAACAGCAACTGCTATGAATCGATTGCAACAGTCCTGTCCTGTCCAGGAGACACTGTTTCATGGTAGTCCTCAAGACGTTCTGCCCCTTCTTCTACAATGTTCCCTAATCATTGGTGGGAAGGGAGAAATATAGATGTTCCATTTGGAGCATAGAATTCCACAGACATGATATATATTGGACTAGTTGTGAGTTTCTGCATTAATTACTGTCTATTGTACAAAAAGCTGTTCTGATAAGAACTTAGAGCTACAATGACCTACTTGTATAAAGTTATGTGTTTAATGCTCAGTTCAATACTATGTCCATTTAGCAAAATAACAGCAATAGCTTCACCCTGGAAGTCTATGAGCTCCCTGCCATAGGTTCTTGGCCAGATCCAGAACCAGGCATCCATTTCCTCTTGCAGATAAAGCCATCAAGGAGTATTTTATTGCTCCATAATATTCACATCACATTTGCACCCATGGATATATCTTGCCCAGTTGTCATTATTGTAGCTCATAGAATTTATAAGTAAGACTTATATTATTTATGAGTCAGACTTTTTGGTGATTCTTCCCCTCTACACACACAGTCTGAATAGTACCTTCTATGATAGCAGCAAGGAGAAAGCTTTTGAGTCAGTACCAGTTTATTTCTCCATTTCCTGTGACCAAACAGTGATATCTTCAGCAACAGAGTCTTAGCATTAAGTTATGGTGGGCAGCAGCAGGAGCAATAGCCTATTTTGCTTGACAGGGCTCCAGGATACTCCTGACATCATCATATATATTTAAGTTCACATTCCTTATCACATATATATCTCTTTTTACAAGGTATATTCCACCACCCTGTCTCACAAGGGCTCTGCCCACCAAGTCAGAGGACACCATGTTTACTCCTATATGAAGCCAAACATGCCTCTCTCACACACATTAAAAATGCATCCAGTACCAATCTTGTCACTTTGCCAAAGCCAAATCAACAAAATATTTCACCTCCTACGCTTTTGCAAAATGTGATATATTCAAATTATCCTGAGAAAAAAAATACAAAATTACTTAAATGTGTTAGGTCAACTAGCATGTGAAGTGAAATCTTCCAAGAAAAGGGGAAGGCAAAAACTATACTTCTTAATAAAAATCGTAATAAATTAGGATTCAAGCCAGGATTCCAATGCCAGCCCCAGGTACTTTTGTTCTTGGTTAACAGCAAATTTTTAGTCTCCAAAGTTTACCTACTTTGTGATTTAAAGAGGTGAGTTGAAATGATATCTAAATACATTTGGCATCAACTCTTCTGTAATTACAAAATCTATATCTTAAAATAAGAAAAAAATCATGGATTAAGACAAAGATAAATCCATTGAGAGAAAGTTAAAATTTCCTCTACATAGAAGATAGAAGACACTAGAGCTTGGATTACTTATTGAAAAAATAATACACAGTAATGAAAAAAGTCTTTTGGATCCCCTACTTGATTTCAAAAAAAAAAAATCATAGTGCATTGTCTGAGCTAGGAAGATGGCTCAGCTGTTCAAGAGCATGTGCAGGTCTTCCAGACGACTTGAGATCAATTCCCAGATGCCCTATACACATGTATACACACAAACACACACACACACACACACACACACACACACACACACAGAGAGAGAGAGATTTTTACAAGTAGATATTCTGTTAAAGGTTTTTTGCAGGGAGTTTGATACTCTTATTCTTCAAATTAATGGGTTAATTATGGACACAACCTTGGTAGGGAATTGGGAAAACAATTCTCCCACCCCCACCCCCAGCTAATGTATTAAATGCAATTTTAGGTACATCAAACTTTCTCATCCAAAGAAGAGAAAAACTATAATTGTGTGGGACTTACTAGTACTCAATATTTTTAAACTGCCTCTTTTTGAGCTAATATTAAAAGTTCTGGAAGAGCATATAAGAAATAAAAAATCAAAAGCCATTTGTGGTAGCATAGTCCTACAATCCCAGAGCTTGGGAAGCAAAACCAGAAGGATCGACACAGGTTGGAAGTCAGCCTGTTTTACATAGCAAGTTCCAGGTTACCTGAAGCTGCAGAGTCTTTAAAAAGAAGTGGGAGTGAGAGAGGGAGAGAAGGAAAAAGGGAAAAAGAAAAAAAGAGCAGGAATGATGGAAAGGGGAGGGGAAGGGAGGTCAGGGAAAGAAAGAAATCAAGCAGGCAACAATGAAAACCTCAATGCCAATGGCCACAGTAATTTTAAAAAACTATTATTATTGACATAAGAGCCATTGCAGACTGCTTCTTGACCTCTTGGCTAGAATTAAATGTAGTATATACTCTCATTATCTAAACATATGGTATATCCACTATCCAGGACAATACCTTAAATAGGTTGTTGGAGCTGGGAGACAAAATAGTGAACTATGGAGCTTGTTCCATCCACTCTATGAATGGACCTGAAATTGCAGTATTTCTACAAATAGTACACCTCTCTAGGTTGGGGACATCTGAAAACCTGGCGTTCATCAATGTATCCTCTTATGATGATGGTTAGCTGATCAAAATGGCACTTAGTGACCCTTCAGTGCCAGATGAATTAATGAGTGAAGAAGCATATGAGACAAGAAGTCCATGATTGAGGAATGAACATGGTACCTGCTTCAAATAAAACAGTGTGAAGTAGCCTGAAAAAAAAAAATCTATTGCAGGGCAGATCAAGAAAGAAAATGATGTCACATTCAATGATTGATGATGCTATCTGAAAACAGATCAGAAAACACTATTTCCTATGCATGCCATAGCTTGAGAACTCATTATCAATACACCCAACTAAGTAGTGAAGTAAACAAAACTGAGAAAACATGGTGCTATGTACACCAGAAGGTCATACATGGCTAGTTACTTGTCATATAACACTGACAGTGTGAAAAGCTCAGATAATAAAAGTTTAGTCATACACCATATATCCTGCAAAGAAAATCACCTGAAGCAAATTCATTCATTTTCAGGGCATGATATTTAAAAACTAAAAATTCTTAAAGGGTGCTGCCATAGGGTGCAGGTGGGCAGAAGATACCCAGGAGCCACTGTGTTGAGTAAGTAAATGGTAGAGAGATGGGAGAGAAGAATGGTTTGAGCACTATGAAGAAAAGTGAAACTGAAGATTTGAAGATGATACGGAATAGCCTGATGTGAGTAGCCTGTTCTGCCACCTAAGGCCATAGTAATATCCTGGCTCAGCCTCCCACTAAGGGCCATTTCTGGGTCCCTAGCCCTGCAGCATCAGGGCTCTCTGTCAATGTCTATACTCTTTTTTTTATTAGATATTTTCTTCATTTACATTTCAAATGTTATCCCCTTTCCTAGTTTCCTCTCTGAAAGTCCCCTATACCCTCCCCCACCCTGCTCCCCAACCCACCCACTCCCACTTCCTTACCCTGGCATTCCCCTGTACTGGGGCATATTATCTTCACAAGACCAAGGGCCTCCCCTCCTATTGATGGCCAACTAAGCCATCCTCTGCTACATATGCAACTAGAGACACAAGCTCTGGGGAGTACTGGTTAGTTCACATAGTTATGTTACCACCAAAGGTCATGAAGATGTCCCTGGTCTGTGTTGCTGCCTTGGAGCCATGTTGATGTTCCAAAGCTGCTCAGAGATGGTCTTGCCCCTCACTGGCTGCAGCACTCAGGTGATCTGGCCCCTAGGGTATAAAGTCATGAAAACTGGCCCCACATCTTGCCATGGCAGTGCTAGAGACCTGGCCCCAAGGGTGTAAAAGCAGAAGATCTTGTCCCACCCCTTGCCTGCTACCACTAGCTGGCCTTGTTCTTCCTTAGAGCAAAGCAGGAAAGCTGACCCTGGCAGGGTGGGTGCAGGAGAACTGACAGGCTGACCAACTCAGCTGCCAACAAGGCCCAGATGCAGAGCTTTGAGTTAGCCCACCCCAACATCTACCTCATCTATGAACTGCTAGAGTTCTTGAAGGCACTGATCCTGAAGAAGCAACATTACAGGATCTCCATGACACAGAATATCTGAGAGAAGTCTTCATGAGGATCCAGTATTGATAGTGTAGCAGAAGCCAGAGGCCTCAAACCAGACCAATGACTCACTGCTATGAACACTTGCAAGTAAAGCTGTTTGAGGAAAATGGTATACTATATAACACATTGTGACACACCACAGATTCCAAAGAGAGATTTTGTTTAATTGTGGATGGGAGGTTGCAAGGGCAGAGGGCAAATATGAAAAGACAAGGAGATGAATAGGGTTGGGATGCATGATGTGGACTTCACAAAAGGAACAATGTATATGTATATTATATGTATATTTTAATCTCCAAATGATCATATTAAAAGGAAATAAGTACTCAGAAGCCTGTGGGTGAGAGTTCAGTCCTATCAACATGATCAAGTCTAGGTTCCCACCATTGTAATGGAGAAATCTCAGTGCAGTAACAATGGGTTCTGGGTCCCAGCTGGTCAGTGAAGCCTGGGGAGGAACCTTTTATGGAGGAGAAGATCCTAACTATCCATCTCCCACAGAAGGTTCAGAGACAAACAGACAGACAGACAGACAGAGAGTCCAATCCCTCATTCTTGAAAAGAGCATCCAAAAGATTTTAGAGCTTCAACAATATGGTCTTTCCCTATCCTTGTCTTTCAGTTTCCATGTTCCCAAAGTGCTTTTATTCTAGGGACTCTCAGTGAAATTCATCTTGAAGCCTGAAGGTTGGTACAACTAAGATGTCTAAATGTCTAAATCACATGATTTAGACAGAGTAGCAATTAAGATATGATAGACAATTTACACACACCAACTTGTATTGGGATCCCCTTTTATGTAATCCCTTCCCTCTGTACCCAAGAGGACACTGGTTAAAGCCTGAGTTCCCATCTCCAGAGTGATTCTACAAAGATAGAAGCCATTTGACTCAGTCCAGACTTTCCATCCATGTTATAGACTGCAGTAAGCAGAGCATGGAGATGAAGTTATGTAAAGCAAATGTAGCTGCTTGTATTCTCATGTTAATTATGCTCACCAAAAACCTGTTTGCAGTGTCCCACATGAAAGACACTAAGAGACCCTGCCCCCAGTTGGTTCTGATTGGTATATAAAGATGCCTGATGACAGCCAGTGGCTGGGCAGGGGAGACAGAGGTGGAAATTTTAGGATTCCCAGGCTAGGTACAGAGGAAAAAGAAAGATCCATCATGCCAGGAGAAGATAAAGGAGAAGAGAAACAACTCCTGAGAAGATGCAGGTCAAAGAGCATAGGCACCATGTAGGAGCCAGGGAAGAGCAGCCCCAAGATCCCCCACCCCCACCCCCACCCCCACCCCCACCCCCATCCCCACCCCCATCCCCACCCCCACCCCCAGCTAGGTCTAGGACAGCAAAGGTGGAATATAGATTTTTAGAAAGTAATAACTAGAGGTAGACTAGCCATGTGGAGGTTAATTAAGTGTCCCAGCCATCAAGCTGTTTAAGGCATATCAAAATATGAAGGGTATCCTGTCTGTGTGTGTGTGTGTGTGTGTGTGTGTGTGTGTGTGTGTGTGTGTGTATTTCATTTGGGGAAGCCAGAACATTAAGATGGATAATGAGAAACTCGCTACCACAACCAGGATTGAAATGAGTAGATTAATTGGGTACAGCTACACCCAAAGTCTTGTCTTGCATAACCACTATTGGATGATAATAGTAATTGTGTAAATGTGTGAAATTACTCATTAAAAGCTAAGTCTCTGAAGGAAGAAATGGAAGAAGATATTAGAATATGGAAAGATCTTTCATGCTCATGGATCAGTAATAGTAATAGTAAAAATGGCAATTTTACCAAAAGCAATCTACAGAGTCAATGAAATTTCCATCAAAATTCAAACACAAATTCTTTGCAGACCTTGAAAGAACAATTCTCAATTTCATATGGAAAAACAAAAACAAAAACAAAACAGAACAGCTAAAATAATCCTGTACAATAAAAGAACTTGAGGTTTTATCATCCCTGACTTCAAGTTGTACTACCGAGCGATAGTAATAAAAACTACATGGTATTGGTATAGCAATAGACAGGTTCATCAATGGAATCAAATAAAAAACCCATATATAAACCCATACAACTATGAACATCTGGTTGTTTACCAAGAAGCCAAAACCATGCAATGGAAAAAGCATCATCAATAAATGGTATTGGTCTAACTAGATGTCTTCATGTAGAAGAATATGCAAATAGATCCATATTTATCACTCTGCACAAAACTCAAGTACAAGTGAATCAAAGACCCCAATGTAAAATCAGATACACTAGATCTTATAAAACAGAGAGTGGGGAATATCCTTGAAACTTATTGGTACAGGAGACAACTTCCTGAACAGAATACCCATAGCTCAGAGATAAACAATCATATCAGTGAAATAAACAATTAATAAATGGTACCTCTTGAAACTGAAAAGTTTTTGTAAGGCAAAGGACAGATACCATCAATAGGAAAAAATATAGCCTATGTATAGGGGTAGATCTGATGCTAACGTCCTGTTCTCTAATTGGTTTCTGATCTATCAGTAAAGAAGCCAGGGCCAAAGAATAGGTGGGACTTCCAGGCTCCCCACAGGCAAGGGGAAGATGCAGGAGAGAGTAGGGATAGAGTTTTCCATGCTTAAGAGGGAGAAAAGCGAACCAGACATATATTGTGCTGAGATTTGGGATGTCAGTCTGGGACTGAAGGTAGCAGAGCAACTGAAGTTGAATACAGATTAAAGGGCTGAGTTGGGAGTTCTGGGAAGGATACATTAGCCAAGATAAATTGGGAGCGCCCAGCTATTGTGTCAATAAGGCAAGTTGAAATTGAACAACTGTATGGGTCTGTGTTTTTCATCTGTGGATCCAATATTCTCTGGGCTTGTAGCACAGTCTATTCCCAGAGCTTAGGTGAGGTAACTAGAGTTACACACAATGGATCTGTAATGCATTGTATTTGTAATAGCCAGAAACTAGAAATAACCCAGATGCCTCTCAACTGAAGAATGGATAAAGAAAATGTGGTTCATTTACACAATGGAATATTACTCAGCTAGTAACAAGAACAATCATGAACCTTGCAGGCAAATGAAAGGAACTAGAAAATATCCCGAATGAGGTAGCCCAAACCCAAAATGACATACATGGTATTTACTCACTTATAAGTAGGTATTATCCATAAAGTATATGATAACTATGGTACAATCCACAGACCCAAAGAAGCCAAATAACAAGGAGGGCCCAAATAGACATTGGATGGAGGGAGAGAAGTAAGTGGAAGATGATATGGTGAGGGGAACAGTGTTGGGGAGTCAGGTATAGGCAGAGCAGAGGAGAACAAAAATCAGTAGTGATGGGGGTATCCCTAGGATGTCTAAGAGGTCTGGGTAAAGGGTTCTGGGCTCTCTGGGCTCCAGAGAGTCTATGGGGATAATTCTAATTGATACTCCTAGCTGTGAGGAGTATAGCCCCTAAAGTCTCAACTGCTTGTCGCCAAACAGGACTCCCAGTGGATGAATAAGGACAGCAACCCACCACAAAACCTTCAACCCAAAAAGTGTCCTGCCTACAAGATGTTCAGGGACAAAGGTAGAACTGAGACTGAGTGAATGGCCAACCAATGACTGACTCAAATTGAGACCCATCCCATAGATAAGAACCAATCCTTGACACTATTAATGAGACACTTATGCTTGTAGACAAGAGCCTAGTATAACTGTCCTCTAAGAGACTCCACCCAACAGACAATGGAAACAGATACAGAGACCCACAGATAGACATTAAATGGAGGTTGCAGAATAAAGAGTTGAGGGAAAGATTGAGAGATTCGTAAGGGATAGGGACTCTACAGGAAAACCAATAGTCAACTAAGCTGGACCCTTGGGGTATTCCCAAGACTGAACCACCAACAAAAGAGCATATATGAATTGGACCTACCCACCTCCCACACATATATAGCAGAAGAGCAGTTTGGCATTCATGCAAGTCCTCCAACAACTGGAGTGAGAGCTGTCCCTGAACCTGTTGCCTACCTGTGGATCCCATTCCCCTAACTGTGATGCCTTGTCTGACCTCAGTGGGAAAGGATACCCTTAGTCCTGAAGTGACTTGATGTGTCAGATTGTAGTGATACCCAGGGGGCCCTCCATGTTCTCAGAGTAGAAAGGGAGAGGGTAAGGGAGGGCATTTTATGAGGGAGGAAAGGGAGGGGGCTAATATCAGGATGTAAAGTGCATAAATAAATTAATGAATGAAAAAAATTAATATAAATGGAGGAGAATGTTTACTGAATGTGTCTAATGCTGTGTGGCATTACAAGTTTGTCCATTTTACAGGTGATGACCCTGGGTCTAAGCAAAAGGTACAAAGTCTCAAGGCCAGTGAGTTGGAATGGCTGGTGAACACTGAGCTTCAGGCACCTGGCTTTCAAATTCTATCTCATCTCCTCAGGACACTGTGTGTCAGTCAGGCACTTACCCCTTTCAGTTTATAGCTGCATGGCTTCCCTCTACAGCTTCTGAACACAAGTAGGTCTAAGAGAAAAGGAAAGTGAAGCTCCTGTCTGTTTCCGATTTATTAAAGACCAAAATCTCTAGTTTTCCTTGGTTCCCTGGCTGAACTGCAGAGCGTGCTCTCTGATCCTGCATTTTCCCTGAGGCTCCTGTACAGTCTCTGCACAAAACAACAGCATACGTTCCTGGTACTGTGGGTCACAGGGCTCTAAAGATTTTGACTCTGGATTAGAGATCTAGTAGAGGGCTCACAGATTTCACTGTCAGAAGTCTGCCCTCTCCCACACACCCACCCACATACACATACAAATACACCTTTGATAATACATCATGTAGCTTTTAATTAAGTTTTCTCATTAACTTGCATCTTTATATGCACAATTTAAAACAATGTAATGTGGAAAAATATTTTTTTGCTCTTCTATACTGAAGCACTTCTTATATACAAAACACCACATGTAGCCCAGGAACTTCATGTGAAAAGAAAAAGGATCCAAAGGCAATGTGCTAGTAATTCTGTCTTCTTGTTTTTCACAACAACTTCATAAGGGTGATCTATCATTCTTCACTTAAAATGGTAGAGCACCCAGATAATACACAACAGAATCTTTAGCCAACCCCACTGAGCTCCTTAAACTCAAGATACATTATTAACCACTAGCAGGTTTCTCTTTACTGAGATGCACATATTCTCACACCATTTTCAAGAAGTGATTTCTTAAATAATATAAATGAATATAAATATAGGGACTAGTAAAGTTTTCTGTGGAACCTGGGCTCATTGCTGCTGTTCATAATATATATTAATATATATATATATATATATATATATATATATATATATATATATATGCCTGATTACATAGACATAAAATAAATCTCTGAATTTAGGAAAATTTGACCTACAACATGAAGTATAGTTTTGTTCCAAAATAATGACAGAAACGATCTTGGAGAAGTTGACAACCCTTTACAAAAGCAGAAGTCCATCTTCTAAAAACCACAGTTCACTGGTCTGTGCATGTGTTGAGGCCAGAGGCAAACATCAGTGAGAACCTGCTCACTCTCAGTTCAGCAGTGACAATTGCAATCCATCATCAGTTAAATACACAGAATTGCCTGCATCCCAGAGTAACTCTGAAGGATTCCAATCCCACTCCAAAGAAGAAAGGGAAAAAACAAACTTAAAATAAGCCCATAAGGCAGGCTCCTAGGATCCAAGTGTAAAGAAGACGTTGGAGGTTCTCTGGAAGCGCTGAGGGGATTTTTGTCTGTTGCTTCAGAGACAGTTGCCATGACAACTTCATTTCCAAATGAATCTTAGACAGGCTTCTCTAAAGCCATGCTACCTAATGACTTGCTCCAGTATAAGCAGCAAGTAAAAACACAACTATGTTGACATTTTTCTCCTTTTTTTGCAATATCGACAGCTTCCAAAGCTTGAGTCTCAGAAAAGTGACTTCCTTCTTTTATTTATTTCTGGTTTAAACTGCATATTATTTCAACATTGTAGAATTTAAGATGTTTTGCATATAATATATTGTGCATATATGCATATGTACGTGTATAGCTCTTAGGCTCCTAGGCTTCATTCAGGAAGACCATGGATTTCAAGTACAGTCCAGAGTCTTGCATTACAAGAAGCACAAACTACATAGAGCCCTCACCCCTTCATTATAGTGTCTTTGCTATAGGAAGGTACTTTGCACCCTACAAAAGAAGAAACATTAACACCAACCCAGCACGAACTCTTTGATCTACAATGGTATCCTGCCAGCAAGATATGCTAGTACGATGGTGGCGCAAAGCTTGAGAGAGTAACCAACCATGATCTGATTTAAACTGAGGTTCACTCCATGAGATAGAATCCAAACCTAACATTGCCTGGATGACCAAAACTTGAGACTAGATACCCAAGGGACCTAGAGGAAAAACAAATGCTACTGGTCAAAACTGGGGGGGGGGAAATAACAATAAAATGACTCTCAATGACATTCTGCAATACTCACAGATCAGTGCCTTGACAGCCATGGCCAGAAAAGCTTTCTGCTGCAGCAGATGGGAATAAATACAGAAACCCACAACCAGACCAACTACAGAGAGTAAGAAGCCTTAGAATACTCAGTCCTAAGTGGGATGTTTCCATACAATCACTCTGACCAGAGGTCAGGGAACCCTGAAGAAGAGAAGGGAGAAAATGTGTAAGAGCTAGAGTGGATAAAGGACACCAAGGAAGCAAGGCCCTCAAGATCACCAGGATGGGTGCACCAGGATGGATAAACTCATGGAGTCTGAGGCAACATGCATAGGGCCTGTACACATCTGTCCCGTATGGGACCCTAGAGCTTAAAGGAAAAATGAACACAAGCTCCACCCCTAGCCCAGAAGCTGTCTCCACCTGAATATGAAAGTTAGTTTTCTCCAAATGAGTCTCACTGGAGAAACAAACCACTCATAAGGGTAGGCTCTGCCCAGCAGTAAATGCCAACAAAACATGAACTTAACAGCATCTTAAGAGGCTCTTTGCCCCACATGCCATGTCAGGGCTTTTCTTTCTCTTATTTTTCAATTTTTATTTTATTTATATATTTTTATCTCTTTTTACCTTACAGGTCTTTTGAATATGTGTTGTGGCATACAGTTTAATGTTTTTATGGGATTCCAAAGTATGCAAATGAGTGGATCTCTGCATCTAGATCTATTTCTAGTATCTTCTCTTAGTCTCTTTTCCTGTTTGTTTTGTCCTGTACCAAATGTGTTAGTTTTGTTTTAGCTTTTATTTTATTTTATTTTACTTTATTTCATTATTATCCCTTAAAAGCCTATAGTTTTTCTAATGAGGAAAAGAAAGCAGATGGATTCTAATTGGAGGAGAGGAGAGGAGAAACTGGGAATAAAAAAGAGAAAAATGTAATCAATATATTATGTGAGGGGAAAACTATTTTCATAACAGAAAAAAGAAAAAAGAAACAGCACAAACCTGACCAGAAAGAAGAATGACACCAGACAGAATTCCATTGTCATGGCCACACCTCAGACAGCATTGAAGTGGAAACATAAGAGTTCTTTGGAAAGTCAATTGTGTTGGATGGTGTTTTACTGGGACAAACATAAGGAGTGTTTTCCTGAAGTTAACACAGTGGAAAAGCTAAGGCTGACTGATGAAAGAACCTTTCACTGAAGCAGATACAGCTGAGAGGATGTTCTGCTAAACCAAGCATGTAAAAGGACTCATGATGAAGGGTTCTTTGAGAACAACACACATGTATTGGTCTGTCTTACTTTCCATAATTTTGCTCCATTTGTTGGAACTCTAAGGACTTGGGCTGATTGGATACACATGCTGACGCAAGACCCATGCTGAGGCAAGACGCATGGAGGACATGATTTTTGGAGGTATGCATAGGACTTGATGGACAGTGATGTAGGCTAAGCTTGGCTTGCTTATAGAGCTAGCTGTGCAGTGCTTGTGGATCTTGCTAATCTTTACTTCCTTGAGAGAGGCACAGCAGAGAACTTCTCTTGGTGTCCCTCTGGGTCCCTCCTGCTGACTCATGCAGAGGTTAAGGCCTGGCTGTATCTGCTAGGTAGTGCCACTTCATGTTTGCCACCTTGACTCTACTGAACTGGACTGCTGCTGCATCCAATGAAGTGTTTGCGAGTGGATCTAACTGCCACTGCTCACCTGTGAACTGAACTTCCAGTTTCCAAACAACATAGACAGGAGTTGCTCCAGGGAACCTTTCTAAACAGGTCCACTTCCCCCATATCCTTTCTTTCCTACTACCTCTGGTGGGTCATGGGATAAAAAGGAGGTTAAAGTGTTTAAGAACCATCATTCAAAATAGGATTTGAAAACACTAAAGTTACAAAGCATCTGAGAAAGTAAGTAAGACTAATCTGTTCTGTCTTAAAGTGAGTGTTCCTACTTCAAATAATCTAATCTAGATAAACCCTCATGGGAGTACCAGAGACTTGTCCCCTGGGTGATTCTATATTCTTCCTTGTTTACAGTATTAACCACCACATATAGAAAGCAAAATTCGATTTTTGGCTTCAGAGTGAAACTCTATCTCACAAAAGGAAAAAGAAAGAAAGAAAAAAATCAAGATGAGTGAACATGTTTTCTCTGGGGTAAGAATCTGGAACACCTGGGTCATAGAGCAAAGTATTAATTCTATAAAAAATTGTCCAAATGTTTTTTTAAAAGACACAAAAAGACAATTTTTAAAAAGAATGCTTTCAGAGTTAGAACTCAAAAAATAAGCAGAGAAGACAGAAGCAACTTCAGTGAAGCAGGGGGGCCTTTAAGGATACACTTGCATTTTGTTAAATCATTAAGGGCACAGTTATTCCACCCAGCTTTTCATCAGGTTTTCAGATATACCATATTTCCTGAAATCACACATTTTTGAGGGGGGGTTTCTTGTACACATGGTTGACAGGTCCATTTGGATTAACTCATGGGAGGGGACCATAGCATGTCTTTGAAATCATGCAATCTTTCGGGTATTAAGAATGGCATGACTCCACAGAGGAACAGAAATAGAATTCAAATCCCATTCTTGTGACCATATATCACATAACACATATGGGGAAGATTTAAAGAAAATTTTAAAATGATAATAAATGTATAAAGTACCTATGCTTTATCAGGAGAAAATAGCCTTTCCATCCTGGGCCTCAGCAAGCCCCAGCTACTCCACTTCCCCACTTTCACATAGTATTTTAAATCTAAATGGGGGAGGAAGTGATAATGATGCTTCCTCCCTCCTTCACATGATATTTCAAATTCAAAGGAGTGAACTTGTGATATTTTCCCATCCTTAAAGTTAGTGAGTTAACAGGGAAATGGGAAATAGAGTCCAAAGTTGATTTGAGGGGAAGAGTCCATCCCCGGTGACCTCCAAACTGCTAAAGCCTGATTAAGCACCAAACAAACTGTTCTATAATTTCAACAGTACCTCTATATGCAAGGCTCCTGCGTTCATGAATTTAGTTCAAGGACTTTAATTAGGTTCTTCCATAGTTGCCAGTATTTTTTTTTTCTGGATATTTCTAAAAGTCTATCTTACTGTCATCCCAGAACCTGGATACAACAATGAATATAACTTTCCCCCATAAAGCAGATCTCTCAATAGCCACTCTCTTTATTATTGGACTATAATCAGTGTAAGTTGTCATACTTATTGTCCCAGGAAAATTGTTACTAGCTCCTTCAGCATCCTAATTAAGTATTTAGAATAAGAATTTTAAAGTCGAGAAAAGCACCGGGGCAGCTGGGGCGCAGGGTCAACTGACACTCGCCAGCTACCCACAACACCCGCCACAGGATCTTAAGACTTCTGGTGAGTGGAGCACAGCTTCTGCTCCAATCCAAGTGCTCGGGACCTGAGACTGCATTAGTTAGGGAAGCAGAAACCGGCCTGAGTAGGGCCACAGGCCTCATCCGGCTGGATCAGCGCTGGGGTAGCAGGAGAGCAGGGTTGCCTGACACCCGACCCCCGCCGCAGGATTTTGGGACTGCTGGTGAGTGGAACACAGCTTCTGCTCCAGTCCAATAACGCGGGACCTGAGACTGCTCTGGTTGGGGAGAGAGAAATCCGGCCTACATAGGGCCACAACCCTCTTCCGGTCAGAAAAGCACCAGGGCAGCTGGGGCGCAGGGTCCGCTGACACTCGCCAGCTACCCACAACACCCGCCACAGGATCTTAAGACTTCTGGTGAGTGGAGCACAGCTTCTGCTCCAATCCAATTGCGCGGGACCTGAGACTGCATTAGTTAGGGAAGCAGAAACCGGCCTGAGTAGGGCCACAGGCCTCATCCAGACGGATCAGCGCCTGGGGAGCGGGAGAGCAGGGTTGCCTGACACCCGCCAGCTACCCACGACCCCCGCCACAGGATTTTGGGACTGCAGGTGAGTGGAACACAGCTTCTGCTCCAATCTTTAAACAGTGACAACGATAACAACTAACCCCAGAGATTACCAGATGGCGAAAGGTAAACGTAATAATCTTACTAACAGAAACCAAGACCACTCACCATCATCAGAACCCAGCACCCCCACTTCGCCCAGTCCAGGGCACCCCAACACACCGGAAAAGCTAGACACGGATTTAAAAGCATATCTCCTGATGATGATAGAGGACTTCAAGAAGGACTTTAATAACACACTTAAAGAAATGCAGGAGAACACTGCTAAACAGGCAGAAGACAATAAAGAGGAAGCACAAAAATCCCTTAAAGAATTGCAGGAGAACACTGCTAAAGAGTTACAAATCCTTAAAGAAAAACAGGATAACCTAATCAAACAGGTAGAAGTCCTTAATGAAAAACAGGAAAACACATCCAAACAGATGATGGAAATGAACAAAACCATACTAGACCTAAAAAGGGAAGTAGACACAATAAAGAAAACCCAAAATGAGGCAACACTGGAGATAGAAACCCTAGGAAAGAAATCTGGAACCATAGATACCAGCATCAGCAACAGAATACAAGAGATGGAAGAGAGAATCTCAGGTGCAGAAGATTCCATAGAGAACATCGGCACAACAATCAAGGAAAATGTAAAATGCAAAAAGATCCTAACTCAAAACATCCAAGAAATACAGGACACAATGAGAAGACCAAACCTACGGATAATAGGAGTGGATGAGAATGAAGATTTTCAACTCAAAGGACCAGCAAACATCTTCCACAAAATTATAGAAGAAAACTTCCCAAATCTAAAGAAAGAGATGCCCATGAACATACAAGAAGCCTACAGAACTCCAAATAGACTGGACCAGAAAAGAAATACCTCCCGACACATTATAATCAGAACAACAAATGCTCTAAATAAAGATAGAATACTAAAAGCAGTAAGAGAAAAAGGCCAAGTAACATATAAAGGCAAGCCTATCAGAATTACACCAGATTTTTCACCAGAGACTATGAAAGCCAGAAGATCCTGGACAGATGTTATACAGACACTAAAAGAACACAAATTCCAGCCCAGGCTACTATACCCAGCCAAACTCTCAATTAACATAGATGGAGAAACCAAAGTATTCCACGACAAAACCAAATTCACACATTATCTCTCCACGAATCCAGCCCTTCAAAGGATAATAACAGAAAGAAACCAATACAAGGACAGGAACCACGCCCTAGAAACAACAAGAAGGTAATCCCTCAACAAACCTAAAAGAAGACAGCCACAAGAACAAAATGCCAACTTTAACAACAATAATAACAGGAAACAACAATTACTTTTCCTTAATATCTCTTAATATCAATGGACTCAACTCCCCGATAAAAAGACATAGACTAACAAACTGGCTACACAAACAAGACCCAACATTTTGCTGCTTACAGGAAACTCATCTCAGAGAAAAGGATAGACACTACCTCAGAATGAAAGGCTGGAAAACAATTTTCCAAGCAAATGGCATGAAGAAACAAGCTGGAGTAGCCATTCTAATATCTGATAAGATTGACTTCCAACCCAAAGTCATTAAAAAAGACAGGGAGGGACACTTCATACTCATCAAAGGTAAAATCCTCCAAGAGGAACTATCAATCCTGAATATCTATGCTCCAAATACAAAGGCAGCCACATTCATTAAAGAAACTTTAGTAAATCTCAAAGCACACATTGCACCTCATACAATAATAGTGGGAGACTTCAACACACCACTTTCACCAATGGACAGATCATGGAAACAGAAACTAAACAGGGACACAGTGAAACTAACAGAAGTTATGAATCAAATGGATCTGGCAGATATCTACAGAACATTCTATCCTAAAACAAAAGGATATACCTTCTTCTCAGCACCTCATGGTACCTTCTCCAAAATTGACCACATAATTGGTCACAAAACAGGCCTCAACAGATACAAAAATATTGAAATTGTCCCATGCATCCTATCAGATCACCATGGACTAAGGCTGATCTTCAATAACAAAATAAATAATAGAAAGCCAACCTTCACGTGGAAACTGAACAACACTCTTCTCAATGATACCTTGGTCAAGGAAGGAATAAAGAAAGAAATTAAGGACTTTTTAGAGTTCAATGAAAATGAAGCCACAACATACCCAAACTTATGGGACGCAATAAAAGCATTTCTAAGAGGAAAACTCATAGCTCTGAGTGCCTCCAAAAGGAAACTAGAGAGAGCACACATTAGCAGCTTGACAACACACCTAAAAGCACTAGAACAAAAGGAAGCAAATTCACCCAAGAGGAGTAGACGGCAGGAAATAATCAAACTCAGGGGTGAAATCAACCAAGTGGAAACAAGAAAAACTATTCAAAGAATCAACCAATCAAGGAGCTGGTTCTTTGAGAAAATCAACAAGATAGATAAACCCTTAGCCAGACTCACTAGAGGGCACAGGGAAAGCATCCTAATTAACAAAATCAGAAATGAAAAGGGAGACATAACAACAGATCCTGAAGACATCCAAAACACCATCAGATCCTTCTACCAAAGGCTATACTCAACAAAACTGGAGAACCTGGATGAAATGGAGAAGTTCCTAGACAGATACCAGGTACCAAAGTTGAATCAAGATCAGGTTAATGATCTAAACAGCCCTATATCCCCCAAAGAAATAGAAGCAGTCATTAATAGTCTCCCAACTAAAAAAAGCCCAGGACCAGATGGGTTTAGTGCAGAGTTCTATCAGACCTTCAAAGAAGATCTAATCCCAGTTCTTCACAAACTATTCCACAAAATAGAAACAGAAGGTACTCTACCCAACTCATTCTATGAAGCCACAATTACTCTGATACCTAAACCACAAAAAGACCCAACAAAGATAGAAAACTTCAGACCAATATCCCTTATGAATATTGATGCAAAAATCCTCAATAAAGTTCTTGCTAACCGAATCCAAGAACACATCAAAACAATCATCCATCCTGACCAAGTAGGCTTCATCCCAGGGATGCAGGGATGGTTCAATATACGGAAATCCATCAACGTAATCCAGTATATAAACAAACTCAAAGACAAAAGCCACATGGTCATCTCCTTAGATGCGGAAAAGGCATTTGACAAGATCCAACACCCATTCATGATAAAAGTTTTGGAAAGATCAGGAATTCAAGGCCCATACCTAAACATGATAAAAGCAATCTACAGCAAACCAGTAGCCAACATCAAAGTAAATGGTCAGAAGCTTGAAGCAATCCCTCTAAAATCAGGGACTAGACAAGGCTGTCCACTTTCTCCATACCTATTCAACATTGTACTTGAAGTCCTAGCCAGAGCAATTCGACAACAAAAGGAGATCAAAGGGATACAAATTGGAAAAGATGAAGTAAAAATATCACTTTTTGCAGATGATATGATAGTATATATAAGTGACCCTAAAAATTCCACCAGAGAACTCCTAAGCCTGATAAACAGCTTCGGTGAAGTAGCTGGATATAAAATTAACTCAAACAAATCAATGGCCTTTCTCTACACAAAGAATAAACAGGCTGAGAAAGAAATTTGGGAAACAACACCCTTCTCAATAGTCACAAATAATATAAAATATCTTGGCGTGACTCTAACTAAGGAAGTGAAAATCTGTGTAATAAAAACTTCAAGTCTCTGAAGAAAGAAATTATAGAAGATCTCAGAAGATGGAAAGATCTCCCATGCTCATGGATTGGCAGGATCAACATTGTAAAAATGGCTATCTTGCCAAAAGCAATCTACAGATTCAATGCAATCCCCATCAAAATTCCAAATCAATTCTTCAACGAATTAGAAAGTGCAATCTGCAAATTCATCTGGAATAACAAAAAACCTAGGATAGCAAAAACTCTTCTCAAGGATAAAAGAACCTCTGGTGGAATCACCATGCCGGACCTAAAGCTCTACTACAGAGCAATTGTGATAAAAACTGCATGGTACTGGTATAGTGACAGACAAATAGACCAATGGAATAGAATTGAAGACCCAGAAATGAACCCACACACCTATGGTCACTTGATCTTCGACAAGGGAGCTAAAAACATCCAGTGGACGAAAGACAGCATTTTCAACAAATGGTGCTGGCACAACTGGTTGTTAACATGTAGAACAATGCGAATCGATCCATTCCTATCTCCTTGTACTAAGGTCAAGTCTAAGTGGATCAAGGAACTTCACATAAAGCCAGAGACACTGAAACTTATAGAGGAGAAAGTGGGGAAAAGCCTTGAAGATATGGGCACAGGGGAAAAATTCCTGAATAGAACAGTAATGGCTTGTGCTGTAAGATCGAGAATTGACAAGTGGGACCTCATGAAACTACAAAGCTTCTGCAAGGCTAAAGACACCATCAATAAGACAAAAAAACCACCAACAGATTGGGAAAGGATCTTCACCTATCCTAAATCAGATAAGGGACTAATATCCAATATATATAAAGAACTCAAGAAGGTGGACTCCAGAAAGTCAAATAACCCCATTAAAAAATGGGGCTCAGAACTGAACAAAGAATTCTCACTTGAGGAATACCGAATGGCAGAGAAACACCTGAAAAAATGTTCAACATCCTTAATCATCAGGGAAATGCAAATCAAAACAACCCTGAGATTCCACCTCACACCAGTCAGAATGGCTAAGATCAAAAATTCAGGTGACAGCAGATGCTGGCGAGGATGTGGAGAAAGAGGAACACTCCTCCATTGTTGGTGGGATTGCAAGCTTGTACAACCACTCTGGAAATCAGTCTGGCGGTTCCTCAGAAAATTGGACATAGTACTA
Organism: Mus caroli; assembly: GCF_978045245.1. NCBI lineage: Eukaryota > Metazoa > Chordata > Mammalia > Rodentia > Muridae > Mus > Mus caroli. The sequence goes on along the minus strand of NW_028227266.1, from coordinate 35,083,770 downwards.
CCGGAGGATCCAGCAATACCTCTCCTGGGCATATATCCAGAAGATGTCCCAACCGGTAAAAAGGACACATGCTCCACTATGTTCATAGCAGCCCTATTTATAATAGCCAGAAGCTGGAAAGAACCCAGATGTCCCTCAACAGAGGAATGGATACAGAAATTATGGTACATTTACACAATGGAGTACTACTCAGCTATTAAAAAGAATGAATTTATGAAATTCCTAGCCAAATGGATGGACCTGGAGGGCATCATCTTGAGTGAAGTAACACAATCACAAAAGAACTCACACAATATGTATTCACTGATAAGTGGATATTAGCCCAAAACTTAGGATACCCAAGATATAAGATACAATTTGATAAACGCATGAAACTCAAGAAGAATGAAGACCAAAGTGTGGACACTGTGCACCTTCTTAGAATTGGGAACAAAACACCCAGGGAAGGAGTTACAGAGACAAAGTTCGTAGCTGTGATGAAAGGATGGACCATTTAGAGACTGCCGTATCCAGGGATCCATCCCATAATCAGCTTCTAAACGCTGACACCATTGCATACACTAGCAAGATTTTGCTGAAAGGACCCAAATATAGCTGTCTCTTGTGAGACGATGCCGGGGCCTAGCAAACACAGGAGTGGATGTTCACAGTCAGCTATTGGATGTATCACAGGGCTCCCAATGGAGAAGCTAGAGAAAGTACCCAAGGAGCTAAAGGGATCTGCAACCCTATTGTTGGAACAACATGATGTACTATCCAGAACCCCGGAGCTCTTGTCTCTAGCTGCATATGTATCGAAAGATGGCCTAGTCGGCCATCAATGGAAAGAGAGGCCCATTGGACTTGCAAACTTTATATGCCCCAATATAGGGGAATGCCAGGGCCAAAAGAATGGGAATGGTGGGTAGGGAAGTGGGGGGCGCTATGGGGGACTTTTGGGATAGCATTGGAAATGTAATTGAGGAAAATATGTAATAAAAATATTAAAAATCAAAAAAAAAAAAAAAAGAATTTTAAAGTCTTATTCCTCAACACAATCTGGCTTTTCTACTTACCAACAGTGTTATCTTGGGAAATTTGTTTTACCTTTCTATGCTTTTCTAATTTTTGAAGTTAAAAATGGGGAAAATAATCAAAATCCAAAGGAAACTTTAATGACTAAGTGAGACACTGTTTGGCACAAAGAATGCACAAAGTACATTTATCACTACTATTATTATTAGAGAGTATATATTTTAATTACTTTACATTCAGGATTTTTATTCAGTAAGTAAAATAGACTGATTATGGTGACATACATCTGTAATCTCAACCCCTAGTAGGTAGAGGCAGGATGATAAAAAAGTCAAACCACTTGCTACAATATAGCGAGTTTCAGATCAGCCTATACTACATGATACCCTGATTTCAATAAATAGTTTTAAAATAATACAAATAAAACTTCCTCCATTCTCTCTAGTTTTAATAGTGCTTGAAGATGCTATGTAAGTTACTGTGCTAGCAAAGACTACAGTCTGTATCCTGAATACTGAAACTCTAACCTGACAGACATGACTTACCCACTGGTGCAATGGCATGACTCTTACAGAAGTGTCCAACTGCTTTCTAATGAGATTAGAGGCCTACTCCACAGAAGGGATGTCACAATTGGTACTATAAGCCTGGCCAGTGGTCCATTACTCAGGAGATTTTAGGCCCGAGAGAGTAACTTACTCTTGTAATGTTAAATGATCATGTTGTTCAACTGCCTTCTAAATAGATAAATTAGTGTTGCTTTGAACTTTGGTTAGGAAGCATTTTTTTTTTTTTTGCTTTTTTTTTTTTTTTTTTGCAGTTGGCAGCAGTTAATGAAGTGTTCAGAATAAGTGACTTAGAGTTCTCAGCCATTAACAGGTCAGCTATGTCAATCACCCACCCAAAGGATTGGGGGACATAACAGAAGACTGGGCAGAAACAATGTAAGAGTTAAGGGATGGGCAGAAGGTGTGTGAAAGGCTGTATTCTGGATATAAAAAGGCTGATACTCTCAAGAACTCACAAGTACCTGTCATTATCTTCAGAAGACCTGTGTAAGACCAAGCCAGTCAATATTCTAGCATGCATGGAGTGTAGAGGCTTCTGTTCTCATGCTAATTATGTTACCCAAAAACCTGTTTACAGTGTCCCACAGAACTAAAGGAAGCCTATCCCCTACTTAGTTTTGACTGGTCAATAAAGTTTCCTGTGGCCTATGGCTGGACAGAGGCTAGACTTTTAGGACTCATAGGAAGGGACCAAGAGAAGAAGGAAGAGGAGTTTCCACCATGATGAGGTGGTAGGAGATGGACCATGCTGAAAAAGTGCAGGAGGGAGAGAGAGCCAACATGTAGGCTCAGGAGGAAATCAGCCCCAAGAAAGCTGCCCCCCAGATGCAGTGCAGCAAAGAAGAAATATAGATTTAATAAGTATTCGCTCAGGGATATCGGAGGAGAATGTGTGTTAGCATGTGGAGTTAAGGAGTGGCCCAGCCATTGAGGCATTTAAGGTATTAAAACTATAAGGCTGTGTATGTATGTCTTTCTTTCAAGGAATCTAAAACATTGGGGCAGTAACAACAAGCATGTACATACCAACCAGGAAGTATAGAGCAGATTAATATACTACCACAACAATGGAGAGTCACAGATCCCATCCCTCATTGAGAAACTACTGTCAGTTAATGGCTGTCAGTGGAAGTAGAGTTATTTTTCTTTGGTGATCTAGCCACTGGCAGGTTGCCCATGCTCCAGTGGAGGACACTACATGCATGCTAGCACAGATGAATAAAAGGCTTTATTCATTATCAGAAAACAGCCTACTAGATAATAAATACTACTTTGGCTCCTGGTACTAGCTCTAGGTAGTTATCTATTAATGGTCTTCTGGGTTATTCAAGATGTTGTATCTCCTCCAGGGCCAGAGATACAACTCAAGTTTCATCTTTGGTCCAGTTATATTGAGTTTCAGGAATTTATTTTTGTATTTCATATCCTCTGTTACTCATATGTCGTCATAATTTTTGCAGTCTACTTTTAATAAGCATTCAACCTCTCCTCTTGCCCACCACCCACCAGAGAGGTCGTGAAAGAGAAAAGTTATTAGGGTATGGAGGAAGTATACCTGTTTGGCAATAGCTCTTTGTGGGTGAGCGCAATCCTCTTTGGCAGCAGTTCAGTCCCTATCATAAACCAAATATGACTCAGCAGCTGCAGACCAGTTCTCCTCTAGGCAGGCAGACAACACACACAGACCAGCAGCTTCAATTCAGTCCTCTCAGCAGGCAGATATCAGACACGAAGCAGTAGCTGTAGTTCAATCCTGAAGAAACTGCAAAGCTAGCCAACTGGCCTAAATGAGCTGCCACAGGAATTTCATAAGCAGTTCTTTGGTAAGTTTCTCTCAACTCTGATACCACAAGTGGAGCTCAACAATGCTATGTAAGTTGAACCAATGCATGTGTGTCATTAGTGAAGAATAATGAGGTGGAGCAAACTAAACCAATGTCCCATGCTCATCTCCCACTGTCTGTGAGATCATATTTATACTCCTTCATCAAACATCCTTTCACGTGTTTGGTATATCCAAAAATCCTTTCACCTGTGACTGCCTCAGGAAAACATCCTGTGTCTGTTCCAGCAAAACATTCTTTCACCTGTATGCCCCAGACAATCATCATTTGACATAACTGACTTGTCAAGCAAACCAGAAGTTTCCACTTCACTCATAGTTGTACATGGATACATGTAAATATGCCTTATTGAGGTGTTATTGGAATTCAAGTAAATGGAACCAATTTCTGTAACCAGCACAGCAATTTTAATAAATTATGTATCCATGCAATCAATATGTGCTATTTCATTTTTCTAAAATATTCGGTACTATAATGAGTAGCCCCTCCCTCCATTGTGTGACATTATTTCATGAGACACATAAACAAATGTTTACTTGTTCCTGATAAGGCACCAATGGCAGAACAAGTAAGGATACTACTAAATCCAACTTGGTGAGCCGATGAGTGTATTGGAGTTACTTCCAGGAGCATGGATAAGGAATGACAGAACCAGAAATGGCTCATATATTGTTGCATCACAAAGACCCTACTGCAGTATAGGTGACACCTCATGAAAGGTGGGAATTTGGAGTTCACAGCACAATTCTCAGCCATCTTAACAGATGAAATGTGAAAGAAACTCTCTTCCATGCAGCACAGTTGGTGTGAGTCTCTTCCAAGCAGCTCAGCTGGTCTCTGTTTCTTTCTGGTGGCCTGGTCTATCTCAGTCTCTTCTAGGCAGCTTAGCTTGTCTGATAGTGTCTCTCCAAGATGCTCACTGCTTATAGACATGTGAGGAGAGAGAGTTCTAGGAAAGCAGGTCAACTTTAGGGACTTCCTGCAATAACTCAGTTTTTAACTTGTGGAACTTAAAGAGCTCCCCTACAGGATGGAGAGTCTTAACTCCCTTAGAACACCATGTGTCTTAAGGAGCTTCCCTCCAAAGTGGAAAGTTTTCATAGAAGAGGAAGTTGCTAAACCACACCCCAAACTTCAGTTCTAAGCAACTACAGACTTACTAGGTTTTTTTGCCTATATTTAAAGTTATAAAATGTATAGCCACTTAAATGTGATGTTCCTTTCCCTCAGGATAAAGTTCTGGGCTTTGTTCACCACTTAGGAAAACTTTGGATTGCTTCCAATTGAAAGCTAAGATAATAAAGATGCAAAAAAATGTACCTATGCAAGCTTTTACATGTTACAGCCATAAATGAGCACCTCATGCCCTAATCAGTACTTGGCATTGTCAGCATCTTTAACTTACCAAATTGCATTGGATGTCTAAAGGCAAGGTGAATTATCTCCATTTCCCTTATCATTTATAATATTAATAATGTCATTCACACTCATATCCTTAACCTGATTACACATTGTTTGTTGAGTGACTCACTACCAAGAGAATTTGAACCATGTGCAAATTAAGGTTTCTGCCTTTCCTGGCTGTGGAGCTGCTTACCTACCACATTTCCCAGCGATAGTTCATTGGTGTCCCACCACCTCTTCCTGTGACCACAGCCAGGAGATAAGCTTCACTTCTCTCTCCTGACACTTGAAGATGGATGAAAATGGGGGATAGGAGCCTCTTCCTCAAGACCCACTTCCACACTGCATATCACTTCAGTGCACTGTGTTGTCATATATTCAGGTGTCAGCTTCCAAGGTGTTATACTATTGGATGAAGTACTTCATTTTCTAATTAAAGATGAGGATAAGAGAAACAGGCAGGAAAGCTGAGTCTGAAGGTTTGGGTAACCTGGGTCAAACAGCCAACTGCTGCTCCATAATTGTGCCAGGCTCCAGTGAAAAAACAAGAACATAGAGACATAAACAGATGAATAAGTGACTTCCAGACTCCCCTACTCCTCTGTTCTAGCTCAGGGTAGCCTCAAAGCCATTCTTCTGTCTCAACAGATGTTTCCCCAACATCTATGCTAATTAGTCTGCTTTGGTTAACTCCTATAGCAAATCGTTTGTCACTGCAATCTGGGTAATCCTGGAGTAAAAACACAACAGCTATAAAATTGTATATTATATCAAAAAAAAAAACCTTAATCTCACTGAGCAAATAGGAGGGCAACAAGCCCACCAGAGCCATTCATTTGTAAGACTCCTATTTCTTTGTGCTGAGTGAAGTAATCATAGGAAAGAGATTAGACCAACCAGACCTATCCAGGACTCTATTTTACTTGATTTCTGATGTTTAAATTACATTTTCCCCAAGTTTCTTTTCCCTGTCACCCAAAATGAGAAAATAGTTCAAGAAAGCTGGAGAAAGAAGAAATTGTTTCTGTTTAATAGATGAAGAGAACCAAAAGACTATTTTTCATTGATATTTTTAAAAATTCATATTTCTAGCCAACTAACACTTAAGAATCCCAAGAGAAAAAAGTCTTCTCACCGTGACATCAAAAACACAAAACGAAAAGTTAAAAATAAAAGTGTTAAATCACTAAAATAAGTTTATCTCATCCATAAAATTCAATGCAAATAAATTGTCTCTTCTATAAAGAATTTTTTGATGTTGCTTTGATAAATAAATGCATGTCCTCAATTAGTCATTGCTCCCTTAAGCTACCTAGAACCTTACTTGGTTATCCTGAATCACAGATTGCTCCATCAAGGCTTAACTACCTAAACTCACATCCCCCAAAAGTCTAAATGACATTCATCTGTCTTAAAATAATATATACCTTCACATTCACTGTCTTGATAAATGCTAAGCCTTTGGAAGTCCTATTGCAAAGATTCATGTTGTTGAGTTCCACAGATGGTTGCAATCTTAATGATAACCACATAACACAGGCTTATTTTTTCCTTTTCACTTGGTCTAGACCAACTTTAAAAAGTTGTTTGTATTGCCTCTTGATAATAATGATGATGATAATCATGATCATGATTATTATGAAAAATATTTTTGACAAGTTATGGCTAATTGTTGTAAATAAAATCAGATTTTAATGTGTTGTCAAAGTTGTAATAGGGAAATTAGCAAAAGAAAAAAGCACAGCATAAAAAAACACAAGGCAAACTGAAATCCAACCACCTAGATTTGAATGTATTTGTGAAATCAGTTTTTACTTACTAGGTAACAATATATTTCTGAGTTCCCAATAGTTGATAATTTAGACAAATTAATTGCTTTGGAGGCCTTTTCAAGAATAAGTGGTCTGCAGAATTATAAACTATACATAAAATTAAGAAATCTGGGAAAAGTTTAGGCAAAGCAAAGGTCAGGAAGAAAAGAGCTGTATTAAACTCTTGTTCAAAAGTAAACATTTGAAACTCTTCTTTCTGGGCTGAATGCTGTTCACTGGTAGAGGAATTGGCTGGTATCCATGAAAATTTTAGGTTAATTTTCTAGGGCCATGAACTTTTTATGCAAAAAGACAAAAATAACCAGACCTTGAGCCCCTCATGGCAACACTGCACCTTCTTATGAACATTGCTCATTGACCAATCATACCACTAGAGCTCATAACACAGCTCCTCAAGAAAATATTCTCCTGTCCAAGGTTTTCCTTACAGCAACTTTGACATCCTTATTTCTCAAGCTATAGATCAGAGGATTCAACATAGGTACTACAATTGTATAGAACAAGGAAGACACCTTTCCTTGGTCAAGGGACAAAACAGAAGGTGGCTGGAGATACATGAAAGCTCCAGAACCAAAGAAAAGACAAACCACAATCATGTGGGAGCTGCAGGTGCTGAAGGCTTTGGACATGCCCTCTGTGGAATGCATTCGAAGAATGCTAGAGAGGATGAGGGCATAAGAAATGAAGATGGTAACAATGGGCACACCGATATCAAAACTCACAAAAATAAAGACTACCAGTTCATTCACATAGGTGCTAGTACAGGAGTGCTCCAGAAGGGGAAGAATATCACACATATAGTGGTTGACAAGGTTGTCAGCACAGAAGGTCAGCCTTGCCATGGATATGGTGTGGGCCATGGCTCCAACAAAACCCATTAAATATACACCAAACAAAAGGAGTAAACAAACCTGGGGAGACATGGTGACCATGTACATCAGGGGGTTACAGATGGCAACATAACGGTCATATGCCATGGCTGACAGAATAAAAGACTCAGAGATAACAAAAAAACAGAAGAAAAACAACTGTGTCATGCACCCTGGATGTGAGATGATGTTCTTCTTTGAGATAAAACTCATCAGCATTTTGGGGGAGATAGTAGAGGAATAGCAGAAATCTATTAAGGAAAGATTGAAGAGAAAGAAGTACATAGGGGTGTGCAGGTGAGAGTTCAGCCCAATGAGAGAGATCAAGCCCAGGTTCCCCACCACAGTCACCATATAGAAACCTAGAAACAGGAAGAATAGGGGCATGCGGAGTCCTGGCTGGTCTGTCAGGCCTGCAAGGATGAACTCTGTCACAGAGGAATTCTTGGCAGTCATTCTTCTCAGGAACACGGCCTGTGTGACAGAGAAGAAAACCAGTGAAGAAAAAGAAGAGTCATCACCATCCTCAGAAATCTATGGTCTCCCTGTGAAAATGGAATCCAAAGGAGGTTTGTACTATGGTAGGAAGTTATAAACTATGTACAGTGAGTAGAGGTGAACTAACTTCCAGAACATGGTAAGGGCTACACTTATCCTCCAGAATAAAGGGGTGAATATCTCTTAGATCCTTTTACCATACCCTACTCTACACTAGTTTCTGATACCTGTACCTCTTCTCAGCAATGAATCTTAACAAACAGAATATATCATAACTCTAGGTCAGCACTATAGAGTAACAATTTGAAGTTGTGTTTCCTACAATCTCTTAGCTCAACTACACATAGGCTTAGAAATAATAATGTTCTAAGCTAACACTTAGTTAGGGATTACTGGGGAAAGGACTAAGCATAGAGCATAGACCATAGAGCAATCCACACTTTACAAAGGAGATATGGAGTTACCAAAGTCACAGACCCTCCGGACTTCAGGCAGAAGGGGACATCTAGCAGACCCAAACAGAGCCTGCATTACTAACCCTTGTTTCATGGCTGCTCAGGGTCAGAGAGGCACATACCTTCCTTGACTTGCAGCAGGGATGTTCTGCCTACTATCTTTCCTCTGATGTGTTCTGAGGAAGAAAAAGACCTGGTCAATAGAAGACAATAGCTTGGAGCTTAGATCTTCTCCTTTCTTGGATCAAAGCTCAGGCTGTTTTATCTTATAATCCTCCCTGTTCTGACAATATTGACTAACAGTTGTTGTTATCCAGTGTCCCCTGTTATTCCTGCCTTTGAATAACAGAATAAGACTGTCATTCTTGTTTGAAGTTCTCAAGGGCCTGGTTATGAAGACAGAGGATCTCTTAGGACTATTTCCTAAGAGTTTCACTCCCTAAGGAAGAAAAATGTTTGATTCTTCTGTAGAATTCTTTGTTTGGTTTTAGAAACAATACCCTCTAATAATAATTATGTGAGCAGGGATGATCCTGGGCCCTGTAACTGATCCAAATCTCCAAAGTCAGAAAGTGGAAAATTACTAGAAATACAATAAAATAATAAGTGGGCCAAGATCTAACAGTAAAATTATAATCTGTAAATGCAGAGCAGTGTGGTCTGGAATTAAAAGGATTTTAAAATAGCCACTTGAATTACATTTTAAATTTACATTGGAAAATGATCAAACAAATGATATATTATAACAGAGTATAAGAAACATCAAAATATCTAATGAAAATTTCAAAGCTGAAACTTTTTATAGAGGGTTAGGGATTCATTGAGTTGATTTAATGTCAGGCTGAGTAAAATCACACTAAGTATCAGTGAAACCAAAGACAGAACTAATAGAAATCAGCTATACCAATTCTATGCCATACACAATAGTCACACACACACACTTAAGAATCCTCTAATCAAGAGAGTTGTGGAAAGACCTCCGTGTGAGAGCTGGTCTTGCTTGTTAACTTGAATCCATCTGGAATTAACTAAAACCCAAGCTGCTGCTGGGTATAGTTGTGGAGGCTTTTTCTCGGTTGATCATTTGAAGTGGCAACGCCCACCCTAAGTCTGGATCTTTTGAGGTGAGATAATCCATTGTAAATCTGGACCATACCTTCTGGTGACAGTCTATATAAAGAACATGAAAGAATGAAAACACTGGCTTCTTGCTTGTTTGCCATTACTGTCTCTGGCAAATTCATTCCTCCATACCCATTAGAGGCTATTTCTTCAGGATCCCAATGTATACTGAAAACCAGCTGAGACATCCAGCCTCGTAGACTGAACAACTACTCAAATACTGGATTCTTGGACTTACTTTCAATAGACAGTCACTTTTGGACTAGCTGGCAAACAGTCTGTAAGCCAAAGTAATAAATATTCTCTCTCTCTCTCTCTCTCTCTCTCTCTCTCTCTCTCTCTCTCTCTCTCTCTCTCTCTCTCTCTGTGTGTGTGTGTGTGTGTGTGTGTTTGTGTAGATATAGATATTTTTGTTCTATTATTCATTTTCTCTAGAGAATCTTGACTAATACACTCTATGATAAAAATTTGAAGACACTAAAGTAATTGACGAAGACACCAGAAGATTAAAAGACCTTTCATGCTCATGAGCATAAGAATTAATCTTGCAAAAAATGAAAATGTCCTACTGAAAGAAATCTGCAGATTCAAGAAGGTTTTAGGGCCCTTCTTTAAAGATATAGATAAGGTAATCTCAAAAATTATATGGAAACCCAAACTAAAAAGAATTCCTGAACAAAAGGTATGCTGCTGGAGTTACCACCATCCATGATTTCAAATTACATTACGAAGCTATCATAATGAAAAATTAAATTAATAAAACCATGGCACGGGCACAAAAACAGACAAAAAAGATCAGTGAAACTTAAGTAGAGAGCTCAGATATAAATCCATCCAACTACAGCTACACAAATATAGTCATCAAAATAAGAATAGCCCCCATAAGTTCATATATTTGAATATTTAATCATTAGAGCCTAGCTCTATTTGAGAAGAATTAAGAGGTATGGCCTCAGAGTAGGTTAGGTTTTTTTTTTTTTTTTTTTTAAGGAAGTTTGTCACTGGAGGTAGACTCTGAGATTCCAAAAGCCTATGCCAGGTCCAATTGTCCTGGAGCCTGCAGATCAGGATGTAACTCTCAACTACTGTTCCAACAACATGTGTGCCACCATTTTCCCTGATATGATGATACTGGACTAAGTCTCTGAAACTGGGACAAGCCCTCAATTAATTGCTTTAATTTTTAAGAGTTACCTTGGTTATGATGTCTCTTCACAGGAACATAACAGTGACTAAGACAGTGTGTTGGAATAGTTTTATGTCAACTTACACAGACAAAAGTCATCTGAAACAAGAGAATCTCAAGAAAATGCCTCAAGAACATTTGCTCAACTATGTTCATAGCAGCTTTATTCATAATAGACAGGAACTGGAAACAACTTAGATGCCCCTCAACCAATGAATAAAGTTTTTAATGTGGTATGTTTACACGATAGAGTACTACTCAGATGATCAAAAAAATGATATTACAAAATTTTCAGGCAAATGAATGGAACTAGAAAAACTCATCCTGAGTGAGGTAAATCATACCTAGAAAGACAAACATGGTGTGTACTCATGTATATGGGCTGCAAAGTAAAGGATAACCATGCTGCAATCCACAGACCCAAAGAGGCTAACAAGAAGAGCTTAAGGGGTGTGTGTGGGGGGGGGAGATGAAAGGAACTTCCTGGGAAGGGGAAGAACAACAGACTTTAAAGGTTGACTTGGTGAGGGTGGGGATGTAAACAGTGATGAAGGGAAAGAGTACTGGGAGAGACGTCTGGAATTGGGGGACATTTTGAAAGTAAGGTAGCAACCTAATGGAATCTATGAAGGTAACACTAACAAAGACTCCTAGTTATGGGGGACATGGAACCTGTGCTGCTACTCTCTGTAAACAGGCAAGGCCTCAAGTGGAGTGATTCGGACACCAACCCAGCCAGTAAAACCCCTGACCCACAGTATATCACTCCTGAAGCATGTGCTGAGACTGGAGCCTAGCATAGTTTTAATCAGCAAAACCAGAGAGACTTCATCTAGCAACTGATGGAAGCAGATGCAGAGTTCCATAGCCAAATATGGGCAGAGCTCCTCTGCAGAGTCCTGCAGAGGAAGGGGAGGAAAGACTGGAGAAGTCAAAATGATCAAGGACACCACAAGAACTCACCCCCACCCCCAAATCAACTGACCAGTACTCGAGGACCCACAGAAATCAAGGAGCCTGGCTGAGTCTGACCTAGGGCCTCTATTATGGTTGTATAGCTCAGTGTTCTTGTGAGATTACTAACAGTGGAAGCAGGACTATCTCTGACTCTTTTGCCTGCATTTGACACCCTTTTCCTCATACTGGGTGGCCTCGTCCAACCTTGATGTGAGAATATGTGTCTGGTCTTACTGTGGCTTATTATGCCACATTTGTTTAATATCCCTAGAAAGCCTGTTTTTTTCTGATGGAAGGGGAAGATGAGATAAATCTGAATGAAAGAGGAAGTGGGAAAGGGGAAACTACAGTCAACATGTAATATATGAGAAAACAGTATATTAAAAATTTTCAAAAAATCTTCCAGTAAATGCATATGTACATTACAAAATTATTAAATCAGGATAATGAGCATTTATCTATCACCTCTAACATTTGTTATCTCTGTGTGATGAAAATATTCAGAGTCCTCTCTCCTAGTTATTTACAAATATATGCTACATCATCATCATTATTATTATTATTATTATTATTATTATTATTATTTAAAGTTTACTGTGCAATAGAATGCCAGAGCTTGCTCATCCTTTTTTCTATTACCTGTATCCACTGGCAAATTCTTTCTATCCCCTTCCTCCACACTTCCCAACTTCTATTGGCAATATTCTACTGCTGTCTTCTGTGAGATCAACATAATCAGAGTTCATGTGAGGGAACTCACATAGTATTGCTCTTCTCTACCTAGCATTTTATTCCTCTAAGGATAAGCCGCTAGCAATTAACATTGATTTTCTCCTTTTTAATCTTTATTTGTTTGTTTGTTTGTTTGTTTGTTTGTTTACCATCCAGATTTTTATCCCCCCCTTCCTGTCCACACTCTGACTGTCCCACATCCCATACCTCTTCCCTATGCTCCTGTCTCCAAGAGGATGTCACACACACACAAACACACACACACACACACACACACACCCTACCCAACCAAACCTCTAAACACCCTGAGGCCTCCAGTGTCTTGAGGATTAGGTGCATCTTCTCTGACTGAACCCAGACCCAGCAATCCTCTGCTATATATGTGTTGGGAGCCTCATATCAGTTGGTGTATGATGCCTGGTTGGTAGTCCAGTGTTTGAGAGATCTCGGGGTTCCAGATTAATTGAGACTTGTGGTCCTCCTACAGGGTTGCCCTCCTCCTCATTTTCTTCCAGCCTTTCCCTAATTAAGCCACAGTGGTAGCAGCTTCTGTCCATTGGTTGGGTGCAAATATCTGCATCTAAATCTTTATGCTGCTTGTTGGGTCTTCCAGAGTGCACTCATGATAGATCCCTTTTTAGGAGCGCTCTATAGCCTCAGTGATAGTGTCAGGCCTTGGGACCTCCTGCTGGATCCCACTTTGGGCCTCACTCTGTATCTTCTTATCCCGAGCTATCGTTCTAGCCAGCAAGAACACACTCGGACAACTGGAATCTTCTGCAGCAAAAAGCTTTATTGCTTCTTCGGGAGTGAAGACCCCGACCCTGGAAAATGGCGTTGCTTATATAGCCCTCAGCCATGGCTTTTCAGCACCTGATGTGGCATGTCAGCTCCTGATTCGTTGCTCGCCCATCACCCCATTACTACACCCCGATATGGGCAGTGACTAGGCGTGAGTTCACTCTCTCACCTGCCTACAAGGCTTGTTTACTAGTTAGGCACAGCGGAGGCCAGCGCCATCTTATAATGGCGATTGCTCGCGGCACGGCTCTCCACATCTTCTTTTCCTCAGGCACCTCTCCATTTCCATTCCTGCAGTTCTTTCAGACAGGAATAAATATGGGTCAGAGTTTTGACTGTGGAATGGCAACCCCCTCCCTCACTTGATGCCCTGTCTTCCTACTGGAGATGGGCTCTATAAGTTCCCTCTCCCTACTGTTGGGCATTTCATCTAAAGACCCTCCCTTTGAGACTTGAGAGTGTCTCACCTCCCAGGTCTCTGGTGAATACTGGAGGGTCTCCCCAACCTCCTACTTTCCAAGGTTGCCTGTTTCCATTCTTTCTGCTAGCCCTCAGGGTTTCAGTCCTTTTCCTTCACCCAATACCAAGTCAGGTTCCTTTCTGTCAACACCCATCCACTTTCCCTCCCAGGCCCCTCCCTCCCTCTCCACTTGTTATTGCTTTCTTCTTCCCTCCTACCAAGTGGGACTGAGGAGTCCTCACTTGGATCCTTCAACTTATTGACCTTTTTGAGTTCTGTGGACTGTATCTTGGGTATTCTATACTTTCCTTTTTAAAATTTATTTTTATTATTATTTTTTTGCTAATATCCGCTTATTAGTGAGTACATACCATGCATGTCCTTTTAGGTCTGAGTTACCTCACTCAGGGTGATTGATATTTTCTAGCTCCATCCATTTGCCTGCAAAACTCATGATGTCCTCATTTTTAATAGCTGAGTAGTATTCAATTGTGTAAATAAACCACATTTTCTGTATCCATTCTTCAGTCATGGAACATCTAGGTTGTTTCCAGCTTCTTGCTATCACAAATAAGGCTGCTATGAAAATAATGAAACACATATTGCTGTGGCATGGTGGGGCAGCTTTTGGGTATATTCCCAAGAGAAGTAGTGCAGGGTCTTCAGGTAGACCTATTTCCAATTTTCGGAGGAACCTACAGATTGATTTCCAGAGTGGTTGTACCAGTTTTCAATTCCACCAGTAATGGAGGAGTCTTCTCCAAATCCTTGCCAACATATGTTGACACCTGAGGTTTTGATCTTAGTCATTCTGATTAGTATAAGGTTGAATCTCAGGGTCATTTTGATTTGCATTTCTCTGATCAGGACTTTGAACATTTCTTTAGGTGCTTCTCAGCCATACAAGATTCCTCTGTTGTGAATTTTTGGTTTAGTTCTATACCCCATTTTTTAATTGGGTTGTTTGGGATTTTGGTGGTTAGCTTATTGAGTTCTTTATATATCTTGGATATTAGCCCTCTATCAGATGTGGAGTTAGTGAAGATTTTTTTCCCCAATCTGTATTTTGCTGATTTGTCTTATTAACTATGCCCTTTGACTTACAGTAGCTTTCCAGTTTCATGAGGTCCCATTTATCAATTCTTGATCTTAGAGCATGAGCCATAGGATTTCTGTTTAGGAAATTTTCCCCTGTGCCAATAAGTTCAAGGCTCTTTCCCACTTTCTCTTCTATTAGATTCAGTGTATCTGGTTTTATGGTGAGGTCCTTGATCCACTTGGATATATGAAAATCCATTAATGTAATACACTATAAAACAAACTCAAAGAAAAAATTGCATGATCATCTCCTTCGATGCAGTAAAAGCATTTGACAAAATATAACAACTCTTCATATTAAAAGTATTGGAGAGATCAGGAATTCAAGGCCCATCCCAAAACATAATAAAAGCAATTTACTGTAAACCAACAGCCAATATCAAATTAAATGTAGACATACTTGAAGCAATCCCACTGAAATCGGGGACAAGACAAGGATGCCAACTCTTTCCATATCTATTCAATATAGTACTCAAAGTGCTAGCTAGAACAATAGGACAACAAAAAGAGATCAAGGGGATACAAATTGGCAAAGGAGAAACACAGAAATCACTATTTGCAGATGATATGATAGTATACTTAAGAGACCCCAAAAATTCTACCAGAGAACAGTTTCAGCTGATAAATAACTTCAGCAAAGTGGCTAGATATAAAATTAACTCAAATAAATCAGTAGCCTTCTTTTATACAACTGATGAACAGGCTGCGAAAGAAATTAGGGAAACAACTCCCTTCACAATAGCCACAAATAATATAAAATATCTTGGGGTAACTCTAACCAAACAAGTGAAAGGCCTGTATGACAATTACTTCATGTCTCTCAAGAAAGGAATCGAAGAAGATCCCAGAAAATGGAGAGATCTTCCATGATCATGGATTTGCAGAATTAATACAGCAAAAATGGCCATCCTATCAAAGGCAGTCTACAGATTCAATGCAATCCCCATCAAAATCCCAATGCAATTCTTCAAAGACATGGAAAAAGCAATTCTCAAATTTATCTGGAAAGACAAAACCCAGAATAGTGAAAACAATTCTTAGCTATGAAAGATAGGCTGGGGGAATCACCATCCCTGACCTCAAGTTTTACTACAGAGCAATAGTGATTAAAAACTGCATGGTATTGGTACAGAGACATAAACATTGACCAATGGAATACAGTTGAAGACCCAGAAATAAAACATTGATATCGTTTATCAAAAACTCTGCAAGAATACTGAATTTGTTCTCATTGAATATTTTTCCAGTTACATTCTTGCCAACAATATAATCAGACCCTTTCCCTTGTGTTTTCTAATAATTTCTTTACCAATTGAGACAATTTGGTGCTAAAGTTGCCATCCTGATATTTTAATTTATAGTTCTTCATTTATGTAGTCATCTCAGTTACTTTTCCTGAAACTGTGATAAATCACCATGACAAAAACAACTTAAGAGTAAAGATTCCTTTAAGGCAGAAGCTTAAGGCAGCTGGACATATTGCATCCACAGCTGAAAAGCAGAGAGAGATGATTGCTTGTGTGCAGCCTTCTCTCTCTTTTATTCAGTCCAGGACCCCAGACATGGAATGGAGCTACCCACAGTGGGTGGAGCATACCACTACAATTTACCTGACCATTATAATCTCTCACACTTATGATTATAGGCTCACCTAATCTACTTACAAGTTTGTCATAAAGCTTGTTTACCAGGAAAATACCTATCCTGTCAAGTTGGTAATCAGCATCAACCAATACACAAGTTATGTCAGTGATCTTGATCAGGTTCATTTTCTCTTCCAATTAAAAAATTAAAAGGCTGGGAAAAAGTCTTCAGTTCCACAGATAGCAGAGAAGAAATCTTAAACAGCACAGACAGAATCAGCAATTAAAGGAAGGTGATTATTGGGCTGAGGAAACATATATGCATCACAGTCACACAGGAAAAAAAGAAAAGAAAAAAAAGGGAACTCTCTTCTAGAGACCTGCAGTCCTTAATGTCTCTTAAGAGCTTTCTTCCCCTAATTTGGGTTTATTCAATTTGTAGAAATATAAAATGGTTGATTGAATGGGAAATGTTAAGTGACATGTCCTACTCTGTCCTGAACTTATTGAACCATCTCATCAGCCAGTGTCCTGCTGGTGGGAGTCCAAGACTACATGATATTTGGGGATTGTTGTAGTTTTGTTTTGATTTCCTTTTTATTGAAAATAGATTCATATCTTACACAATTAGTCCTGGTGATGTTTGGCTTTATACTAGGTCTTTGAACTATCGAGTCTTTCATTC
Source organism: Mus caroli (assembly GCF_978045245.1). Taxonomy (NCBI): domain Eukaryota; kingdom Metazoa; phylum Chordata; class Mammalia; order Rodentia; family Muridae; genus Mus; species Mus caroli. The sequence continues at coordinate 35,066,661 of NW_028227266.1, read as the reverse complement.
TTCATTACCCAAGCATTGTCAGGAATGTGTTCCTTCTCATGGAATGAGCCTTAAGTAAAATCAGACGTTCAGCTATTCCCACAAGTTCAATGCCACCATCACCTTAAAATACTTCACAAGCAGGATAGATTGCAGGTCAGAGGTTTTATGGCTGGGTGAGTGTCCACATTTTTTTTTTTGGTAGACTACAGAGAACCTTCCTGTATAAAGAGACTAAAACATGGGTGTGAAGACTCTATATAGGTAACTTGACCATGTTCACTGAATTCTGTGGATTTGGTCCTTGACAATGGGGCCCCAATGCAAGTTTGTGGAGAGCAATCTTTTGTTTTAGCATCAACCTGGGTTGTTTGAGGATTTCCACAGGACCCCTTAGCCAGCATATCAATTAAATGTAACCCAGTTGCACCAATGGAAGCTTTGCCTAAAAGAGATGGCCAGTTAAGACATCATATCCCCCATTGCAAAGATTCCTCATTAGGATAACCTTCACAAATTCCAGGAAGTTTCCATGCACTAGGTTTCTACATCCTCCCCCAGTTTTCCCCAATTCCATCTATTTCTCCCTCCATCCCATCTCCACCTGCCCCACCCCCACAACCTGATCACACTTCCATTCACCCCAGTACAACAATAAAATCCATTTCCCCTTCTCAGGGATATAAATACATCCCAACCTTGAGCCCTTCTTGTTATTTAGCCCCCTCCTCTTTGCCTAATCTCTCTGGGTCTGCAGACTGTAGCTTGGTTATCATTTACTTAATGGCTAATATACACTTGTAAGTGAATGCATACCATATATGTCTTTCCAGGACTGGGTTACCTCACTCAAGATGATTTTTTTTCTACTTCCATCCATTTGCCTACAAATTTCATGATACAATTTCTTTATTTATTTTTTTATTTTATTTGTTAGATATTTTCTTTATTTACATTTCAAATGTTATCCCCTTTTCTGGTTTCCTATCTGAAAACTCCCTTATTCTCTCCCCCCTCCCCCTGTTCATCAACCCACTCAATCCTGCTTCCTGGCCCTGGCATTTCCCTACACTGGGGCATAGAGCCTTCACAGGATTAAGGGCCTCTCCTCCCATTGATGACCAACTAGGACATCCAATGCTACATATGCAGCTGGAGCCATGAATCCCATCATGTGTACTCAATGTTTGGTGGCTTAGTCCCTGGGAGCTCTGGGGGTACTGGTTGGTTCATATTGCTGTTCCTCCTATGAGATGCAAACCCCTTCAGCTCCTTGGGTCCTTTCTCTGGCTCCTCCATTGGGGACCCTGTGCTCAGTCCAATAGATGACTGTGAGCATCCCCTTCTAAATTTGTCAGGCACTGGTAGAATCTCTCAGGAGACACCCATATCAGGCTCCTGTCAGCAAGTACTTGTTGGCATCCACACAGTAGTGTATGTGTTTGGTGATTATATATGGTATGGATCCCAGATGGGACAGTCTCTGGATGGTCATACCCTCAGTCTCTGCCCCACACTTTGTCTCTGTAACTCCTTCTATGGGTATTTTGTTCCCCCTTCTAAATAGGATCGAAGTATCCACACTTTGGTCTTCCTTCTTCTGGAGTTTCATGTGATTCGTGAGTTGTATCTTAGGTATTCTAGGCTTCTGGGTTAATATCCACTTATCAGTGAGTGAATATCATGTGTGTTCTTTTGTGACTGTGTTACCTCACTCAGGATGATATCCTCCAGATGCATCCATTTACCGAAGAATTTCATAAATTCATTGTTTTTAATAGCTGAGAAGTACTCCACTATGTAAGAGTACCACATTTTCTGTATCCATTCCTCTGTTGAGGGACATCTGGGTTCTTTCCAGCCTCTGGCTATTATAAATAAGGCTGCTATTAACATAGTTGTGTGTGTCCTTATTACATGTTGGAGCATATCCTGGGTATAAGTCCAGGAGTTTTATTGCTGAGTCTGCAAGTAGAATTATGTCCAATTTTCTGAGGAACCACCAAACTGATCTGCAGAATGGATTTACCAGCTTGCAATTTCACCAGCAATGGAGGACACATCCTCGACAGCATCTGCAGTCACCTGAATTTTTGATCTTAGCCATTCTGACTGGTGTGCGATGGAATCTCAGAGTTCTTTGATTTGAATTTCCTTGATGACTAAGGATTTGAACATTAATTTAGGTGCTTCTCAGCCATTCAGAATTCCTCACTTGAGAATTCTTTGTATAGCTCTGTACCTCAATTTTAGTTATTTGGTTCTCTGGAATCTAACTTCTTGAGTTCTTTTTATGTATTGGATATTAGCCCTCTATTAGATATAGCATTGATAAAGACCTTTTCCCAATTTATTGGTTGCCATTTTGTTCTATTGACAGTGTCCTATACCTTATAGAAGCTTTGCAATTTTATGAGGTACCATTTGTCAATCCTTGATCTTAGAGCATAAGCTATTCGTTCAGGAAATTTTCCCTATGCCCATGTGCTCAAGACTCTTCCCCACTTTCTTTTCTATTAGTTTCAGGGCATCTGGTTTTATGTGGAGGTCCTTGATCCACCTGGACTTGAGCTTTGTACAAGGAGATAAGAATGGGTCAATTCTCTTTCTTCTGTATCCTACAGCCAATTGAGCCAGCACCATCTGTTGAAAATGCTGTCTTTTTTCCACTGGATGGTTTGATCCTTTGTCAAAGGTCAAGTGACCATACTTGTGTGGGTTCATTTCTGGGTCTTCAATTCTATTCCATTGATCTTTCTGCCAGTCATTATACCAATACCAAGCAGTTTTTATCACAATTGTCCTGTAGTGCAGAATGAGGTCAGGAATGGTGATTACTCCAGAAGTTCTTTTATTGTTGAGAATACTTTTCCTTATCCTATAGGTTTTTTTGTTATTCCAGATGAATTTGCATATTGTTATTTCTAATTCTGTGAGGAATTGAATTGTAATTTTGATGGGGAAATGCACTAAATCTGTAAATTCCTTTCAGCAAGATGGCCATTTTTACTGTATCGATCCTACCAATTCATGAGTATGGGAGATCTTTCCATCTTCTGAGATCTTCTTTAATTTCTTTCTTCAGAGACTTGAAGTTCTTATCATGCAGATCTTTCACTTCCTTAGTTAGACTCACACCAAGGTATTTTATATTATTTGTGACTATTCTGAAGGGTGTTGTTTCCCTAATTTCTTTCTCAGCCTGTTTATCCTTTGGGTATGGAAAGGCTACTGATCTGTTTGAGGTAATTTTTATCCAGCTACTGCACTGAAGCTGTTTATCAGGTTTAGGAATTATCTGGTGGAATTATGGGGTTCACATTAGTATACTATCATATCATCTGCAAATAGTAATATTTTAACTTCTTCCTTTCCATTTTATATCCTGTTGATGTCCTTTTGTTGTCTAATTGCTTTGGCTAGGAATTCAAGTACTATATAGAATAGGTAGGGAGAAAGTGGGCAGCCTTGTCTAGTCCCTGATTTTAGTGGGATTGCTTCCAGCCTCTCTCCATTTAGTTTGATGTTAGCTACTGGTTTGCTATATATTGCTTTTACTATGTTTAGGTATGGGCCTTGAATTACTGATCTTTCCAAGACTTTTGTCATTAAGGGGTGTTGGATTTTGTCAAATGCTTTCTCAGAATCTAATAAGATAGATGATCATGTGGGTTTTGTCTTTGAGTTTCTTTATATAGTGGATTACGTTCATGGATCTCCATATATTGAACCATTCCTGAATCCCTCAGATGAAGCCTACTTGATGATGACAGATTATCGTTTTAATGTGTTCTTGGATTCAGTTTTTGAGAATTTTATTGAGTATTTTTTTGCATTGATATTCATAAGGGAAAATTGGTCTGAAGTTCTCTTTCTTTGTTGGGTCTTTGTGTGGTTTAGGTATCAGAGTAATTGTGGCTTCATAGAATCAATTGGGCAGAGCACCTTCTGTTTCTATTTTGTGGAATAGTTTGAGGAATATTGGTATTACGTCTTCTTTGAAGGTCTGATAGAACTCTGCACTAAACCCTTCTGGTCCTGGGCTTATTTTTGTTGGGAGACTATTAATGACTGTTTCTATTTCTTTAGGGGATACGGGACTGTTTAGATCATTTATCTGATCCTGATTTAACTTTGGTACCTGCTATCTGTCTAGAAAATTGTTCATTTCATCCAGATTTTACAGTTTTGTTGAGTAAAGGCTTTTGTAGTAGGATCTGATGAATTTTGGGATTTTCTCAGTTTCTGTTGGTATGACTCCCTTTTCATTTTGGGTTTTGTTTATTAGGATACTGGCTCTTTGCCCTCTAGTTTGTCTGGCTAAGGAATTATTTTTGTTTATTAGGATACTGGCTCTTTGCCCTCTAGTTTGTCTGGCTAAGGAATTATCTACTTTGTAGATTTTCTCAAAGAACCAGCTCCTACTTTGGTTGATTCTTTGTATAGTTCTTTTTGTTTCCACTTGGTTGATTCCAGTCCTCAGTTTGATTATTTGCTGCTGTCTACTCATCTTGGATGAATTTGCTTCCTTTAGTTCTAGAGCTTTCAGATGTGCTGCCAAGCTGCTAGTGTATACTCTCTCCAGTTTCTTTTTGGAGGCACTCGGAGCTATGAATTTTTGTCTCATTGTGTCCCATAAGTTCATTTTCATTAAACTCTAAAAAGTCTTTAATTTCTTTCTTTATTTTATCCTTGACCAAGGAATCATTGAGTAAAGTGTGGTTCAGCTTTCACATGTATGTAGGCTTTCTATTATTTATGTTGTTATTGAAGATCAGCCTGAGTCCATGATAATATTATAGGATGGATGGGATTATTTCAATATTTTTTTATCTTTTGAGGCCTATTTTTAGACCGATTATATGGTCAATTTTGGAGAAGGTACTATGAAGTGCTGAGATGAAGGTATATCCTTTTGTTTTAGGATAAAATGTTCTATAGATATCTGCTAAATCCATTTGTTTCAGAACTTCTGTTAGTTTTACTGTGTCTCTGTTTAGTTTGTGTTTCCATCATCTGTCCATTAATGAGAGTGGGGTGTTGAAACTTCCCACAATTATTTTGTGTAGTACAATGTATGCTTTGAGCTTTACTAAAGTTTCTTTTATGAATGTGGATATGCACACATGAATACACATACACAGAGCTGTTGATTACATGAATGGATAAATGTAGTTTAACTCAAGGGATGGCTACTTAGATACTGGTTGTACATGGCATTTAAATTTGATAAATACACTTGTAATTGAGTTTTGTGTAGAGTGAAAAGGTATGTGTCTGTTTGCATTCTTCTACATGCAAACATTCAGTTTGACCAGCATCATTTGTTGAAAATGCTATTTTCTTTCAGAGTGTATTTATGGCTTCTTTACCAAAAATCATGTGTCCATAGGTGTGTGGATTTATGTCTAGGTCTTTGATTTGATTTCATTAATTAACATGTCTATTTTTATGCCAATACCATGTGGTTCTTACTATATAGCACTGAAGTACAACTTGAAACCAAGTACAGAGATACCTCCAGAAGTTCTTTTATTATTCAGGATTGTTTTATCTATCCTGAGGTGTTTGTTTGTTTGTTTTTCCATATTAACTTGAGTATTGTTTTTCAGGTATAAAGAATAGTGTTAAAATTTTGACAGGGAATGCATTGAGCCTACAGATTGCTTTTGGTTGGATGGTCATTTTCACTACATTAATCCAGCAAATCCATGAGCTTCAGTGATCTTTCCATATTCTGATATCTTCTTCAATTTCTTTCTTCAAAGACTTTAGATTTTTACCTTTTATGTCTTTCACTTGCTTGATGAAAGCAACCCGAGGATAATTTATATTATTCGAAGATATTGTGAAAGATGTCGTCTCCTTTGATTTCTTGCTCAGACCACTTGTCATTTATATACAGGAGAGTTACTAATTTTTTTTAAAGTTAATCTTGTATGAAAGTGTTTATCAGCTGTAGGAGATCCATGGTGGAATACTTAGGACCATTTATATATACTATCATAACATCTGCAAATAGTGATACTTTGACTTCTTTCTTCCCAATTTGTATACACTTGATCTCCTTCAGTTTTCTTACTGGTCTAACTACCATATTGAATAAACATGAAGGGCATGGACAACCTTGTCTTGTTCCTGTTTTGTTGTAAGATTATTATTTTTTCCTCTGTTTTTTGTGGTTGTTGATAACCTAAGGTTGGTGGTTTTCTTCTAGTCCTTTCTGTATGGCTACATTTGTAGATAGAAAATGTTTAAATTTGACTTTATCAAGAAATATCACATTTCTTCTATCTATGGTGAGTGAAAGTACTGTTGGGTATAGTAGTCAGTCCTGGCCTTTGTGATCTTGTAGAGTCTATATCACATCAGTCCAGGCTCTTCTGGCTTTTAGAGTTTGCACTGAGAAGTCTGATATAATTCTAATAGGTCTATCTTTTTGTGTTATTTGGTCTTTTTCTTTTGCAGATTTCAATATTCTTTGTTTTATAAGTTTAGTGTTTTGATTATTATGTGCCAAGGGAACTTTCTTTTTAGGTCCAATCTATTTAGTGTTCTGTAAGCTTCCTGTACCATTAAAGGCATGTCCTTCTATAGGTTAGGAAACTTTTCTTCTATAGTTTTGTTGAAAATATTTTATGGAACTTTGATCTAGAATTCTTCTCCTTCCTCTACTCCTATTATTCTTAGGATTGGTATTTTTATAGTATTCCAATTATATTTGGATGTTTTATGTCAGGAATTTTGTAGAGTTAACATTTTCTTTGACCAATGTATCCATTTTTAATATCATATATTCAATACCTGAGATTCTCTCTTCCATCTCTTGTATTCTGTTGGAGAAGTTTGTCTTTGTAGTTCCTGCATAAATTCCCAAATTTTCCATATCCAGAAATCCCTCAGTTTGCATTTCCTTTATTGCTTCTATTTCCATTTTCAGGTCTTGAACAGTTTTATATGTTTTCTTCAACTCTTTGTGTTTTCTTGGTTTTCTTGAAGGGATTTATTCACTATCTCCTTAAAGACCTCTATCATCTTCAAATAGCTAATTTTAAGGCCTTTCTTTGTGTTTTCCCTACATTGGAATGTTCAGGGTATGCTGTGATACAGTAGCCGAACTATAGTGGCAACACATTATCTGGGATGTTATTGACTTGTGTCCTTATGCTGGCTCCTAGACATCTGGATTTGGGAGTGATTATAGGTCTAGGTTATGGTTTTTGGATTTGTCTTTATTGGGTAGATGTTTTTTTTTTTCTTGGTTTCTGTTTCCTGTCTGGATTTTCAGTGTTATGGTGAGTGCTGCCTGTTTTCCTAACCTGTTTAGCTTTGCTTTTTCACAGGCAATGCCTGCTGTTACAGGCATAAATGAGGGGATACAGGGGTAAATGGGGGAAGGAACATCAGGAGGGAATGCTCCATGGGATCCACAGGAGATTCATGCAGGAAGGAAAGAAGGTGGCAGCTGGTGACCTGTTTCAGTGCTCAGGATGAGACTGAGGAATTGGGTCTGGGGGGATTTAGCCAAACATTTGTTTTAAAGTGCCAGGATTGTTGTCTCAGCTCTGGAAAGTAAAGAAGAGGCAAGCTGTCTGGAACAATTGCCACATTTATTAGCTAGTCATGGATCTACTCCCTAACTATCTGCCTACCAAGAAATCTGACTAACTCCTAGATTTTCATTAGGGCTCAAGAATTTATTTGTATGTTTTTTTTTTGTACCGTGATCATTGGTAGTTGTATATGAACATTGAAGTCTACCTTATCGATGTATAAGTAAAACCAAAGAAAATTAAACCAAATTATATGTACAATTCACTACTATTGAAAAACTTCATATTGACACAATCACCACTCAGTTAAGTTATATTTTCATTTCCAAAATAAGTTGGCTAACATAAGTTACCCTCACCCTACATGACTACTGCCTAATTGTAACCATCATATATTATTTTACCTGTCTTAAATATTATACAAAAGCATCATCCAATTTCATGTGATGCTTCTTTCACTCAGATAAATTTTAAAATTCATTTATTTTTTCCATGTCAGTTTTTTTTTAATTTTTTATTACGTATTTTCCAATGTGTATTTACATATTTACGTATTACATTTCCAATGCTATCCCAAAAGTCCCCCATAACCTCCCCCCCACTTCCCTACCCACCCATTCCCACTTTTTGGCCCTGGTGTTCCCCTGTACTGGGGCATATAAAGTTTGCATGTCCAATGGGCCTCTCTTTCCAGTGATGGCCTACTAGACCATCTTTTGATACATATGCAGCTAGAGTCAAGAGCTCCGGGGTACTGATTAGTTCATAATGTTGTTGCACCTACAGGGTTGCGGATCTCTATAGCTCCTTGGATACTTTCTCTAGCTCCTCCATTGGGGGCCCTGTAATCCATCCAATAGCTGACTGTGAGCATCCACTTCTGTGTTTGCTAGGCCCCGACCTAGTCTCACAAGAGAAAGCTATATCAGGGTCCTTTCAGCAAAATATTGCTAGTGTATGCAATGGTGTCATCATTTGGAGGCTAATTATGAGATGGATCCCTGGATATGTAAGTCTCTAGATGTTCCATCCTTTTGTCTCAGCTCCAAACTTTGTCTCTGTAACTCCTTGCATGGGTGATTGTTTCCTTTTCTAAGAAGGGGCAAAGTGTCCACACATTGGTCTTCGTTCTTCTTCAGTGTCATGTGTTTTACAAATTGTCTCTTATATCTTGGGTATACTAAGTTTCTGGGCTAATATCCACTTATTAGTGAGTACATATCATTTGAATTCTTTTGTGATTGTGTTACCTCACTCAGGATGATGCCCTCCAGGTCCAACCATTTGCCTACGAATTTCATAAATTCATTCTTTTTAATAGCTGAGTAGTACTCCATTGTGTAAATGTACCACATTTTTTGTATCCATTCCTCTGTTGAGGGGCATCTGGGTTCTTTCCAATTTCTGGCTATTATAAATAAGGCTGCTATGAACATAGTGGAGCATGTGTCCTTCTTACCGGTTGGGACATCTTCTGGATATATGCCCAGGAGAGGTATTGCTGGATCCTCCAGTAGTACTATGTCCAATTTTCTGAGGAACCACCAGACTGATTTCCAGAGTGGTTGTACAAGCTTGCAATTCCACCAACAATGGAGGAGTGTTCCTCTTTCTCCACATCCTTGCCAGCATCTGCTGTCACCTGAATTTTTGATCTCAGCCATTCTGACTGGTATGAGATGGAATCTCAGGGTTGTTTTGATTTGCATTTCTCTGATGATTAAGAATGTTGAACATTTTTTCAGGTGCTTCTCAGTCATTCGGTATTCATCAGGTGAGAATTCTTTGTTTAGCTCTGAGCCCCATTTTTTAATGGGGTTATTTGATGTCCTGGAGTACACCTTCTTGAGTTCTTTATATATAATGGATATTACGCTCTTCCGGTCAGAAAAGCACCGGGGTAGCTAGGGCGCAGAGTCTGCTGACACTCGCCAGCTACCCACAACACCCGCCACAGGATCTTAAGACTTCTGGTGAGTGGAACACAGCTTCTGCTCCAATCCAATTGTGCGCGGGACCTGAGACTGCATTAGTTAGGGAAGCAGAAACCGGCCTGAGTAAGGCCACAGGCCTCATCCAGCCGGATCAGCACCTGGGTAGCTAGAGCACAGGGTCGGCTGACACCCGCCAGCTACCTACGACCCTTGCCACAGGAGTTTGAGACTGCTGGTGAGTGGAACACAGCTTCTGCTCCAATCTTTAAACAGTGACAATGACAACAACTAACCCCAGAGATTACCAGATGGCGAAAGGTAAACATAATAATCTTACTAACAGAAACCAAGACCACTCAACATCATCAGAACCCAGCACTCCCACTTCGCCCAGTCCAGGGCACCCCAACACACCGGAAAAGCTAGACACGGATCTAAAAGCATATCTCCTGATGATGGTAGAGGACTTCAAAAAGGACTTTAATAACACACTTAAAGAAATACAAAGGAACACTGGTAAACAGGTAGAAGACAGTAAAGAGGAAGCACAAAAATCCCTTAAAGAATTGCAGGAGAACACTGCTAAAGAGTTACAAATCCTTAAAGAAAAAGAGGATAACATAATCAAACAGGTAGAAGTCCTTAATGAAAAACAGGAAAACACATCCAAACAGATGATGGAAATGAACAAAACCATACTAGACCTAAAAAGGGAGGTAGACACAATAAAGAAAACCCAAAATGAGGCAACACTGGAGATAGAAACCCTAGGAAAGAAATCTGGAACCATAGATACGAGCATCAGCAACAGAATACAAGAGATGGAAGAGAGAATCTCAGGTGCAGAAGATTCCATAGAGAACATCGGCACAACAATCAAGGAAAATGTAAAACGCAAAAAGATCCTAACTCAAAACATCCAAGAAATACAGGACACAATGAGAAGACCAAACCTACGGATAATAGGAGTGGATGAGAATTAAGATTTTCAACTCAAAGGACCAGCAAACATCTTCAACAAAATTATAGACGAAAACTTCCCAAATCTAAAGAAAGAGATGCCCATGAACATACAAGAAGCCTACAGAACTCCAAATAGACTGGACCAGAAAAGAAATACCTCCCAACGCATAATAATCAGAACAACAAATGCTCTAAATAAAGATAGAATACTAAAAGCAGTAAGAGAAAAAGGCCAAGTAACATATACAGGCAAGCCTATCAGAATTACACCAGATTTTTCACCAGAGACTATGAAAGCCAGAAGATCCTGGACACATGTTATACAGACACTAAAAGAACACAAATGCCAGCCCAGGCTACTATACCCAGCCAAACTCTCAATTAACATAGATGGAGAAAACAAAGTATTCCACGACAAAACCAAATTCACACATTATCTCTCCACGAATCCAGCCCTTCAAAGGATAATAACAGAAAAAAACCAATACAAGGACAGGAACCACGCCCTAGAAACAACAAGAAGGTAATCCCTCAACAAACCTAAAAGAAGACAGCCACAAGAACAGAATGCCAACTTTAACAACAAAAATAACAGGAAACAACAATTTCTTTTCCTTAATATCTCTTAATATCAATGGACTCAACTCCCCAATAAAAAGACATAGACTAACAAACTGGCTACACAAACAAGACCCAACATTTTGCTGCTTACAGGAAACTCATCTCAGAGAAAAAGATAGACACTACCTCAGAATGAAAGGCTGGAAAACAATTTTCCAAGCAAATGGCATGAAGAAACAAGCTGGAGTAGCCATTCTAATATCTGATAAGATTGACTTCCAACCCAAAGTCATTAAAAAAGACAGGGAGGGACACTTCATACTCATCAAAGGTAAAATCCTCCAAGAGGAACTATCAATCCTGAATATCTATACTCCAAATACAAAGGCAGCCACATTCATTAAAGAAACTTTAGTAAATCTCAAAGCACACATTGCACCTCATACAATAATAGTGGGAAACTTCAATACACCACTTTCACCAATGGACAGATCATGGAAACAGAAACTAAACAGGGACACAGAGAAACTAAGAGAAATTATGAATCAAATGGATCTGGAAGATATCTACAGAACATTTTATCCTAAAACAAAAGGATATACCTTCTTCTCAGCACCTCATGGTACCTTCTCCAAAATTGACCACATAATTGGTCACAAAACAGGCCTCAACAGATACAAAAATATTGAAATTGTCCCATGCATCCTATCAGATCACCATGGACTAAGGCTGATCTTCAATAACAAAATAAATAATAGAAAGCCAACATTCACGTGGAAACTGAACAACACTCTTCTCAATGATACCTTGGTCAAGGAAGGAATAAAGAAAGAAATTAAGGACTTTTTAGAGTTCAATGAAAATGAAGCCAAAACATACCCAAACTTATGGGACGCAATGAAAGCATTTCTAAGAGGAAAACTCATAGCTCTGAATGCCTCCAAAAGGAAACTAGAGAGAGCACACATTAGCAGCTTGACAACATACCTAAAAGCACTAGAACAAAAGGAAGCAAATTTACCCAAGAGGAGTAGACGGCAGGAAATAATCAAACTCAGGGGCGAAATCAACCAAGTGGAAACAAGAAAAACTATTCAAAGAATCAACCAATCAAGGAGCTGGTTCTTTGAGAAAATCAACAAGATAGATAAACCCTTAGCCAGACTCACTAGAGGGCACAGGGAAAGCATCCTAATTAACAAAATCAGAAATGAAAAAGGAGACATAACAACAGATCCTGAAGACATCCAAAACACCATCAGATCCCTCTACCAAAGGCTATACTCAACAAAACTGGAGAACCTGGATGAAATGGAGAAGTTCCTAGACAGATACCAGGTACCAAAGTTGAATCAAGATCAGGTTAATGATCTAAACAGCCCTATATCCCCCAAAGAAATAGAAGCAGTCATTAATAGTCTCCCAACTAAAAAAAGCCCAGGACCAGATGGGTTTAGTGCAGAGTTCTATCAGACCTTCAAAGAAGATCTAATCCCAGTTCTTCACAAACTATTCCACAAAATAGAAACAGAAGGTACTCTACCCAACTCATTCTATGAAGCCACAATTACTCTGATACCTAAACCACAAAAAGACCCAACAAAGATAGAAAACTTCAGACCAATATCCCTTATGAATATTGATGCAAAAATCCTCAATAAAGTTCTTGCTAACCGAATCCAAGAACACATCAAAACAATCATCCATCCTGACCAAGTAGGCTTCATCCCAGGGATGCAGGGATGGTTCAATATACGGAAATCCATCAACGTAATCCAGTATATAAACAAACTCAAAGACAAAAACCACATGGTCATCTCGTTAGATGCGGAAAAAGCATTTGATAAGATCCAACACCCATTCATGATAAAAGTTTTGGAAAGGTCAGGAATTCAAGGCCCATACCTAAACATGATAAAAAGCAATCTACAGCAAACCAGTAGCCAACATCAAAGTAAATGGTCAGAAGCTTGAAGCAATCCCTCTAAAATCAGGGACTAGACAAGGCTGTCCACTTTCTCCATACCTATTCAACATTGTACTTGAAGTCCTAGCCAGAGCAATTCGACAACAAAAGGAGATCAAAGGGATACAAATTGGAAAAGATGAAGTCAAAATATCACTTTTTGCAGATGATATGATAGTATATATAAGTGACCCTAAAAATTCCACCAGAGAACTCCTAAGCCTGATAAACAGCTTCGGTGAAGTAGCTGGATATAAAATTAACTCAAACAAATCAATGGCCTTTCTCTACACAAAGAATAAACAGGCTGAGAAAGAAATTAGGGAAACAACACCCTTCTCAATAGTCACAAATAATATAAAATATCTTGGCGTGACTCTAACTAAGGAAGTGAAAGATCTGTATAATAAAAACTTCAAGTCTCTGAAGAAAGAAATTATAGAAGATCTCAGAAGATGGAAAGATCTCCCATGCTCATGGATTGGCAGGATCAACATTGTAAAAATGGCTATCTTGCCAAAAGCAATCTACAGATTCAATGCAATCCCCATCAAAATTCCAAATCAATTCTTCAACGAATTAGAAAGTGCAATCTGCAAATTCATCTGGAATAACAAAAAACCTAGGATAGCAAAAACTCTTCTCAAGGATAAAAGAACCTCTGGTGGAATCACCATGCTGGACCTAAAGCTCTACTACAGAGCAATTGTGATAAAACTGCATGGTACTGGTATAGTGACAGACAAATAGACCAATGGAATAGAATTGAAGACCCAGAAATGAACCCACACACCTACGGTCACTCGATCTTCGACAAGGGAGCTAAAAACATCCAGTGGAAGAAAGACAGCATTTTCAACAAATGGTGCTGGCACAACTGGTTGTTAACATGTAGAAGAATGCGAATCGATCCATTCCTATCTCCTTGTACTAAGGTCAAGTCTAAGTGGATCAAGGAACTTCACATAAAACCAGAGACACTGAAACTTATAGAGGAGAAAGTGGGGAAAAGCCTTGAAGATATGGGCACAGGGGAAAAATTCCTGAATAGAACAGTAATGGCTTGTGCTGTAAGATCGAGAATTGACAAGTGGGACCTCATGAAACTACAAAGCTTCTGCAAGGCTAAAGACACCATCAATAAGACAAAAAAACCACCAACAGATTGGAAAAGGATCTTCACCTATCCTAAATCAGATAAGGGACTAATATTCAATATATATAAAGAACTCAAGAAGGTGGACTCCAGAAAGTCAAATAACCCCATTAAAAAATGGGGCTCAGAACTGAACAAAGAATTCTCACCTGAGGAATACCGAATGGCAGAGAAACACCTGAAAAAATGTTCAACATCCTTAATCATCAGGGAAATGCAACTCAAAACAACCCTGAGATTCCACCTCACACCAGTCAGAATGGCTAAGATCAAAAATTCAGGTGACAGCAGATGCTGGCGAGGATGTGGAGAAAGAGGAACACTCCTCCATTGTTGGTGGGATTGCAAGCTTGTACAACCACTCTGGAAATCAGTCTGGCGGTTCCTCAGAAAATTGGACATAGTACTACCGGAGGATCCAGCAATACCTCTCCTGGGCATATATCCAGAAGATGTCCCAACCGGTAAAAAGGACACATGCTCCACTATGTTCATAGCAGCCCTATTTATAATAGCCAGAAGCTGGAAAGAACCCAGATGTCCCTCAACAGAGGAATGGATACAGAAAATATGGTACATTTATACAATGGAGTACTACTCAGCTATTAAAAAGAATGAATTTATGAAATTCCTAGCCAAATAGATGGACCTGGAGGGCATCATCTTGAGTGAAGTAACACAATCACAAAAGAACTCACACAATATGTATTCACTGATAAGTGGATATTAGTCCAAAACTTAGGATACCCAAGATATAAGATACAATTTGCTAAACGCATGAAACTCAAGAAGAATGAAGACCAAAGTGTGGACACTGTGCCCCTTCTTAGAATTGGAAACAAAACACCCAGGGAAGGAGTTACAGAGACAAAGTTCGTAGCTGTGATGAAAGGATGGACCATTTAGAGACTGCCGTATCCAGGGATCCATCCCATAATCAGCTTCTAAACGCTGACACCATTGCATACACTAGCAAGATTTTGCTGAAAGGACCCAAATATAGCTGTCTCTTGTGAGACGATGCCGGGGCCTAGCAAACACAGGAGTGGATGTTCACAGACAGCTATTGGATGTATCACAGGGCTCCCAATGGAGAAGCTAGAGAAAGTACCCAAGGAGCTAAAGGGATCTGCAACCCTATTGTTGGAACAACAGGATGTACTAACCAGAACACCGGAGCTCTTGTCTCTAGCTGCATATGTATCGAAAGATGGCCTAGTCGGCCATCAATGGAAAGAGAGGCCCATTGGACTGCAAACTTTATATGCCCCAATATAGGGGAATGCCAGGGCCAAAAGAATGGGAATGGGTGGATAGGGAAGTAGGGGGCGCTATGGGGGACTTTTGGGATAGCATTGGAAATGTAATTGAGGAAAATATGTAATAAAAATATTAAAAATTTAAAAAAAGATAATTAGAAAAAATAATAATAATAATGGATATTACTCCCCTATCTGATTTAAGATAGGTAAAGATCCTTTCCCAATCTGTTGGTGGCCGTTATGTCTTATTGACGGTGGCTTTTGCCTTGCAGAAGCTTTGCAGTTTCATGAGGACCCATTTGTCAATCCTCCATCTTACAGCACAAGCCATTGCTGTTCTATTCAGCAATTTTTCCCCTGTGCCCATATCTTCGAGGCTTTTCCCCACTTTCTCCTCTATAAGTTTCAGTGTCTCTGGTTTTATGTGAATTCAGAACATAATTTCCTTGAAAAAGTACACTTTATAAATCAGTGTATCTCTAGTTCACATGAAGAATCTTAGGAAGTAGCAGCTAAGTGGGTAGCCATGAATGGTTACCATGGGGCTGGCATCAAAGGAGATGATCATGTGCTTTTGGTCTTTGAGTTTGTTTATATAATGGATTACGTTGATGGATTTCCGTATATTAAAGCATCCCTGCATCCCTGGAATAAAACCTACTTGGTCAGGATGGATTATTGCTTTAATGTGTTCTTGGATTCGGTTAGGGAGAATTTTATTGAGGATTTTTGCATCTATATTCATAAGGGAAATTGGTCTGAAGTTCTCTATCTTTGTTTGATATTTCTGTGGTTTAGGAATCAGAGTAATTGTGGCTTCATAGAATGAGTTGGGTAGAGTTCCCTCTACTTCTATTTTGTGGAATAGCTTGTGCAGAACTGGAATTAGATCTTCTTTGAAGGTCCGGTAGAACTCTGCACTAAACCCATCTGGTCCTGGGCTTTTTTCGGCTGGGAGACTATTAATGATTGCTTCTATTTCTTTAGGGGATATGGGACTGTTTAGATCATTAACTTGATCCTGATTTAACTTTGGTACCTGGTATCTGTCTAGAAATTTGTCCATTTCATCCAGGTTTTCCAGTTTTGTTGAGTATTGCCTTTTGTAGAAGGATCTGATGGTGTTTTGGATTTCTTCAGGAACTGTTGTTATGTCTCCCTTTTCATTTCTGATTTTGTTAATTAGGATGTTGTCCCTGTGCCCTCTAGTGAGTCTAGCTAAGGGTTTCTCTATCTTGTTGATTTTCTCAAAGAACCAACTCCTCGTTTGGATAATTCTTTGAATAGTTCTTCTTGTTTCCACTTGGTTGATTTTACCCCTGAGTTTGATTATTTCCTGCCGTCTACTCCTATTGGGTGAATTTTCTTCCTTTTTTCTAGAGCTTTTAGATGTGTTATCAAGCTGCTAGTGTGTGCTCTCTCTAGTTTCTTTTGAGAGGCACTCAGAGCTATGAGTTTCCCTCTTAGAAATGCTTTCATTGTGTCCCACAGGTTTGGGTATGTTGTGGCTTCATTTTCATTAAACTCTAAAAAGTCTTTAATTTCTTTCTTTATTCCTTTCTTGACCAAAGTATCATTGAGAAGAGTGTTGTTCAGTTTCCACGTGAATGTTGGCTTTCCATTATTTATGTTGTTATTGAAGATCAGCCTTAGTCCATGGTGGTCTGATAGGATGCATGGAACAATTTCAATATTTTTGTATCTGTTGAGGCCTGTTTTGTGACCAATTATATGGTCAATTTTGGAGAAGGTCCCGTGAGGTGCTGAGAAGAAGGTATATCCTTTTGTTTTAGGATAAAATGTTCTGTAGATATCTGTTAAGTCCATTTCTTTCATAACTTCTGTTAGATTCACTGTGTCCCTGTTTAGTTTCTGTTTCCACGATCTGTCCATTGATGAAAGTGGTGTGTTGAAGTCTCCCACTATTATTGTGTGAGGTGCATTGTGTGCTTTGAACTTTACTAAATTTTCTTTAATGAATGTGGCTGCCCTTGCATTTGTAGCATAGATATTCAGAATTGATAGTTCCTCTTGGAGGATTTTACCTTTGATGAGTATGAAGTGTCCCTCCTTGTCTTTTTTGATAACTTTGGGCTAGAATTCGATTTTATTCGATATTAGAATGGCTACTGCAGCTTGTTTCTTCAGACCATTTGCTTGGAAAATTGTTTTCCAGCCTTTCACTCTGAGGTAGTGTCTGTCTTTTTCCCTGAGATGGGTTTCCTGTAAGCAGCAGAATGTTGGGTCCTGTTTGTGTAGCCAGTCTGTTTGTCTATGTCTTTTTATTGGGGAATTGAATCCATTGATATTAAGAGATATTAAGGAAAATTAATTGTTGCTTCCTTTTATTTTTGTTGGTATAGTTGGCATTCTGTTCTTGTGGCTGTCTTCTTTTTGGTTTGTTGAGAGATTACTTTCTTGCTTTTTCTAGGGTGTGATTTCTGTTCTTGTATTGGTTTTTTTCTGTTATTATCCTTTGAAGGGCTAAATTTGTGGAAGGATAATGTGTGAATTTGGTTTTGTCGTGGAATACTTTGGTTTCTCCATCTATGGTAATTGAGAGTTTGGCTGGGTATAGTAGCCTGGGCTGGCATTTGTGTTCTCTTAGCGTCTGTATAACATCTATCCAGGCTCTTCTGGCTTTCATAGTCTCTGGTGAAAAGTCTGGTGTAATTCTGATAGGCCTGCCTTTATATGTTACTTGACCTTTCTCCCTTACTGCTTTTAATATTCTATCTTTATTTAGTGCATTTGTTGTTCTGATTATTATGTGTTGGGAGGAATTTCTTTTCTGGTCCAGTCTATTTGGAGTTTTGTAGGCTTCTTGTATGTTCACGGGCATCTCTTTCTTTAAGTTTGGGAAGTTTTCTTCTATAATTTTGTTGAAGATATTCACTGGCCCTTTAAGTTGAAAATCTTCATTCTCATCAACTCCTATTATCCGTAGGTTTGGTCTTCTCATTGTGTCCTGTATTTCTTGGATGTTTTGAGTTAGGATCCTTTTGCATTTTGTATTTTCTTTGATTGTTGTGCTGATGTTCTCTATGGAATCTTCTGCACCTGAGATTCTCTCTTCCATCTCTTGTATTCTGTTGCTGATGCTCGCATCTTTGGTTCCAGATTTCTTTCCTAGGGTTTCTATCTCCAGTGTTGCCTCACTTTGTGTTTTCTTTATTGTGTCTACTTCCCTTTTTAGGTCTAGTATGGTTTTGTTCATTTCCATCACCTGTTTGGATGTGTTTTCCTGTTTTTCTTTAAGAACTTCTAACTCTTTGGTTGTGTTTTCCTGTTTTTCTTTAAGGACTTGTAACTCTTTAGCAGTGTTTTCCTGTATTTCTTTAAGTGAGTTATTAAAGTCCTTCTTGATGTCCTCTACCATCATCATGAGATATGCTTTTAAACCCAGGTCTAGCTTTTCGGTTGTGTTGGGGTGCCCAGGACTAGGTGGGGTGGGAGTGCTGCGTTCTGATGATGGTGAGTGGCCTTGATTTCTGTTAGTAGGATTCTTACGTTTGCCTTTTGCCATCTGGTAATCTCTGGAGCTAGTTGTTATAGTTGTCTCTGGTTAGAGCTTGTTCCTCAGGTGATTATGTTTGCCTCTATCAGCAGACCTGGGAAACTAGCTCTATTCTTAGTTTCAGTGGTCAGAGTACTCTCTGCAGGCAAGCTCTCCTCTTGCAGGGAAGGTGCCCAGATATCTGGTGTTCGAACCTGCCTCCTGGCAGAAGTTGTGTTCCACTCACCAGAGGTCTTAAGATCCCGTGGAGGGTCCTGTGAGAAACTTGGGGGTGTCCAGAGACTCAGTGCACAAGGAACCCCGGTGCTGGAGTGGACCAGAAGGGACTTGTGTCCCTAATCAGGCTGGGTTATCTGTTTCCCTAGTTAATACAGTCTCAGGTCCCACATGATTGGATTGGAGCAGATGCTGTGTTCCACTCACCAGAGGTCTTAGGATCACGTGGGGGATCCTGTGTGGGTCCTTGTGGGTGTCCGGAGACTCCCCGGGCCAGGAACCCTGGTGCTGCAGTGGACCGGAAGGTGGTCGGATGTCCGGAGCCCGAAAAGTGCACTGCCTTAGAAGCTCTGTGGCTCCCATCTGTCCCTGAAGCTGTGTGCTTTTGTGTGCACACTTTCACCTGTGCAGACTACTTTTTGGCGGAGTCCCGGAACCAAGATGGCTCCCACCGTTCCTGAGGCAAAAGCCTTCTGGGCAAAATTCATTTATATTGAGATTCTTTGATATGAGCTTAATCCCTCAATAATTGCTAAATAGTGTTTAATTGTGTGAACATATCAATTGCTTATTTTCTTATTTGAATTGGTTGGAAATTTGAACTTTTGAGCAAGCACAGAAAATCCACCAAACATGACCACTCTACAAGGGGAAAAAAGTTTATTGGGGGACAAAAACAGGCTGTCTCACAAGAAACTAGAAAAAAGCAGCTCAGCTAGAAAGATCACATATACCTTGTGGAGTGCTTGAGGTTTAAGGCCAGATCCTTTTCTCCCAAAACATTTCTTCCCCATGGGTAGAACAAGGTCCCTGGGCTGAGCAGACGGAAAGTGTTCTGTGCCTGTGACAATCAGGCCAGTTTATTAGTAGTAAATGACCTGTTGAGAAGGAATGGGAAAACTGTAGTTATCTGTTAAAAAAGGTCTCTGAGTCATGGGGTTTCTGAAAAATGCACAAGCAGTTAATCATCGTCTCTTTGTTGTGGCCCAGGAAGTTTGAACTGAGACAGGGAAACAATTTAAGCCTATACATGACCAGATAAAAAGATATTACCTATGAAGACTGCAAGCAAATACATGGCCAGATAAAACTATTAGTTCTAGGGTTAGCATATCCATAAAAATTGTATACAAATTCTTCTAATAATCAGCTTTTGATGTTGCCTTGATAAATAACTGCATCCCCTTAATTTAAATTATTCACTGTTCCCTCAAAACTTCTTTTTTTTTAAATTTTTAATATTTTTATTACATATTTTCCTCAGTTACATTTCCAATGCTATCCCAAAAGTCCCCCATAGCGCCCCCCACTTCCCTACCCACCCATTCCCATTCTTTTGGCCCTGGCATTCCCCTATATTGGGGCATATAAAGTTTGCAAGTCCAATGGGCCTCTCTTTCCAGTGATGGCCGACTAGGCCATCTTTCGATACATATGCAGCTAGAGACAAGAGCTCCGGGGTTCTGGTTAGTACATCCTGTTGTTCCAACAATAGGGTTGCAGATCCCTTTAGCTCCTTGGGTACTTTCTCTAGCTTCTCTATTGGGAGCCCTGTGATACATCCACTGTGAACATCCACTCCTGTGTTTGCTAGGCCCCGGCATCGTCTCACAAAGTTCGTAGCTGTGATGAAAGGATGGACCATTTAGAGACTGCCGTATCCAGGGATCCATCCCATAAGCAGCTTCTAAACGCTGACACCATTGCATACACTAGCAAGATTTTGCTGAAAGGACCCTCAAAACTTCTAATCCTTAGTTGGTTATCCTGAGACACAGATTCTTCAGAGTTTCAGCTGCAAGTAGCTAGTTTTCCAGCTCTGCAGACCCTCCCCCCTTGCTCTAGGCTTTGAACTGTGTGTAGGCAAATGACTCTGCCTGGCAGCAGTGCCTGCTAAGGCAGTAATTGCTCTGAGCTCTGTTTTCCTCTGCCAGCTGGCATGAGGTTCCCTTCCCAGTCTCTGTCACAGGTTTCAGATGCAAGTAGCTGGTTTTCCAGCTCTGCATCCCCTCCCCCACTTGCTCTAGGCTTTGATCTGTGTGTTCGGTCCTGCCAGGCAGGGCCTGCTCTAAAATCTTTGCTTCCTCTGAACTCTGTTGCTCTGAACTCTGCTGCCCCCTCCCTACCATAGCCCCACTGGAGAGTTCAGTCCAAGCTGAGCAACCAGACAGAGATTTGGTCCCCGCCCCCGCACAGTGGAGTCCCAGAATGGGCTGCAGGCCTGCGTACAAAAGGACAAAGACCGGGGCGGGCTGCAGTCTGGCAAACAAGGCAGGGGCTGGCAAAAGTGACTCGCAGTGGGCAGACAGAAAGCGGGCAGAACAAAAGAGCCAAGGTGGACGCTGTGTGGGCGGGCAGGCCGGACAGCCCCCTTAGCTAAAAAGCCTTTCACTCAACCCCTTACTTTACCTTCTGCTTTCCTAGAGAAAACCAAGGGGGAAGCAAACTGCAGGGTACAATGCACCCCTCCCCCCCCATCCAGATAAGCCCACAAAAACTGCACTGAAGCTGTGTTCCCTCACAGGAATACCTGAATCGTGCTTTTCAACCCAAAATTTTCTTGCTTCTTTATTTAAGTGCTTTATTCTTCTCTAGTATTCATGATATATGTCCAAAAATTCTTTCAACTTGTTTAAGATTATCTTTAAGGTTCAAAAATCATCCAATCCTTAATTAATAACCAGTTTTCTTTTACAGACAGTCACTGCCTACCCCAGATACACAATTAACATAATATTTTCTTCCTCAACCATCCACAACGGACTGTAATGTGCTCCTAAGCAAATCATTGCAGGCATAACTTCTGTTATCTACACTTTGCAGCTGTTAGATCTAGTGGGGAAACCCCCACCCAATTCCTGATTCAGCGTGCACCCAAAAAATCACCAAGGACCATCTCTTGATGTAATTACATGAGGACGTTTAATTACGGAGCTCCGGACCAACATGCATCCCACACAGGAGATAACGGATGTCGGCCACGAGGCTTGAAAGCTAGGGGTTTTTATGGGGTAAGGGGCTTAGGGGTGTGGAATTCAGCATAGCAACACACTATTGGCTTATTCAAACATTAACAGAAAGTTTACAAAGATCAGGACTTTGTTCCTGTGGGCTGGGGGCTTATCTTTGTTCACATAGCAACCAGTTGATGTATGACTTTACCGGACGTCAAGGGGCAGTAGACAGAGGGGAGGTTCCGGCCAGGTGGTGTTGACTCAGATAATATAGCCCTGCTGGTCCTTGCATACCTTTTCATCTTTACAGTCAAGATGTTCTTAGGAATGCCTTAACAACAGCCCTGCCCTGGCATGTCTGGGGGCTGTTCTGCTTTGTTCTCAGTCCCAGGCCGGGGCAGTGGGCTCCTAAACAACTCACAAGTTACAATATTTCATCTTCCTTCACAGCTATCCCCTGCTGGAGTTCTGCATCTTTGTTATAATTACTCTATAGGTCTTATCTCCACATGGTTCCTGCTGCCACAGATCCATCTGAGACAGCGCCATCTCCTGAGACCTACAGACAACAAAGCTGCCTTCCTCCAAAAATCTCATCTGACTGAGGACTCCCAAGACAAGTGCTGAACCACAGAAGACAGACTTGGGACCTTCCAGCTACAGATGAACTCTTTTGCCAAAGCCAAATGGCTGCTGAAATTTGAGGAAAGTTACATGATAGTGAGGAAAGCATAATGTCTATCTAGATTAATTAATTGCTGTTCAAAATTGATGCTTTTACCCTCAAATTATACTATCCATGGAACAACTGATTGATTGTATAATCTCTTGCCTTCTCAACTCTTACCCTTAACCCTCCTTACTACTCTGGCCTTGTTCTACTACTTCTCTAGGCTATATATTTTCTTCTGATACTTCCATCCATTCTAAATTTTCACCAGAAATGACACAGTCACATCAGTGACCACCCCTTTTCTTATAAAAATAGGGGAGATGTCGGGAACTGGACTATGCACAGACAGGCTGGTCTCCAGTAGAGCCGAGGTCTGAACCCCAGAATGGTGATAATTCACCTATATGACACGGTAGGCGTTCCCTCATGTTCCTGGAACTCTGGCTCCTGCCTAAGTAACTGCCCCACCCCCACAGCCCCCACAAGAGAAGCATGACTAGAAGTCATGTAAGCAATGTCTCAAGCTTCTGACCTTCAGGCTAAACTCTTCCCCAGTTACATGGCAACAGTAAAGACCATAAAGAGGGTCTGCTTGGCCTCACCTCTCTCTTACTTCTCACTCTCAACCTCTCACTCCTCTCTCTTACTCTCTCTTTTCTTTGTTCTCTTACCTCTCACTTCTCTCACTCCTCTCTCCTCTCTCTTTATCTTCTCCTCTCCTCTCCACTTCTCTCTCCCTCTTACTCTTACTCTCTTTCTCTCTAGCCTTCTCTCTCTCTCTCTCTCTCTCTCTCTCTCTCTCTCTCTCTCTCTCTTCTAACTTCCCTCTTTCCCCCTGTCTTTCTACAATAAAGCTCTAAAACCATAGACAGTCTCTGCTCATCAAGATCCACTGCGCTCACTCTCACCGGTGTGGGAACCTCTCTTCCCTCATCCCACTGTCCCATAACCCTGGGGCTTTAAGGAGTAGCCCTGGGGCTCCCAGGTTGGGCTGCCCCTTGTCCACCCCAAGAAGAGTGGGTCAGAGGCTTGAATGCCCACCCTGGACTGAGTGAAAAGCATATGGTAGCCCTTCCATGTCTGCCTGTCAAGAGCATAGGTGAAACTCTGGCGGGACAAGGGTCTTTCCTTCCCACTCTTCCCCAGGGCCCCTTTTTAGTTTCCACAGTTGCCAGCATGAGCAACAGAATACAAGAAATGGAAGAGAGAATCTCAGGTGCAGAAGATTCCATAGAAAACATGGACACAACAATCAAAGAAAATGCAAAATGCATAAAGATCCTAACTCAAAACATCCAGGAAATCCAGGACACAATGAGAAGACCAAACCTAAGGATAGAAGGTATAGATGAGAATGAAGATTTTCAACTTAAAGGGCCAGTAAATGTTTTCAACAAAATTATAGAAGAAAATGTCCCTAACCTAAAGAAAAATATGCCCATGAACATACAAGAAGCCTACAGAACACTAAATAGACTGGACCAGAAAAGAAATTCCTCCCAACACATAATAATCAGAACAACAAATGCACTAAATAAGGATAGAATGTTAAAAGCAATAACGGAAAAGGTCAAGTAACATATAAAGGCAGACCTATCAGAATTACACCAGACTTCTCACCAGAGACTACGAAAGCCAGAAGGTCCTGGACAGATGTTATTCAGACTCTAAGAGAACACAAATGCCAGACCAGGCTACTATACCAAGAAAAACTCTCAATTACCATAGATGGAGAAACCAAAGTATTCCATGATAAAACCAAATTCACATAATATCTATCCATGAATTCAGCCCTTTAAAGAATAATAAAGGGAAAACTCCAACACAAAGAGGGAAATGACACACTAGAAAAATCAAGAAAGTAATTCTTCAACAAACCTAAAAGAAGATAGCCACAATAACAGAATCCCAACTCTAACAACAAAAATAAAAGGAAGCAACAATTACTTTTCCTTAATATCTCTTAACATCAATGCACTCAATTCCCCAATAAAATGACATAGACTAATAGACTGGCTACATAAACAGGACCCAACATTATGCTGCTTACAGGAAACCCACCTCAGGGACAAAGACAGACACTACCTCAGAGTAAAAGGCTGGAAAATAATTTTCCAAGCAAATGGTCACAAGAAACAAGCTGGAGTAGCCATTCTAATATTGAATAAAATCAACTTCCAACCAAAAATTATCAAAAAAGACAAGGAGGGGAACTTTATACTCATCAAAGGTAAAATCCTCCAAGATGAACTCTCAATTCTGAATATCTATGCTCCAAATGCAAGGGCATCCATATTCACTAAAGAAACTTGAGTAAAGCTCAAAGCACACATTGCACGGCACACAGTAATACTGCAAGACTTTAACACTCCACTCTCATCAATGGACAGATTATGAAAACAGAAACTAAACAAAGACACAGAGAAACTAACAGTAGTTATGAAACAAATGTATTTAACAGATATCTACAAAATATTTTACCCTAAAACAAAAGGATATACCTTCTTCTTAGCACCTCATGGTACCTTCTTCAAAATTTACCATATAATTGGTCACAAAATAGGCCTCAACAGATACAAAAAGATTGAAATTATCCCATGCATCAGATCATCACAGACTAAGGCTGATCTTCAGTAAGAGCATAAATAATAGAAAGCCAAAGTTGACAGGGAAGCTGAACAACACTCTGCTCAACGATAACTTGGTCAAGGAAGAAATAAAGAAAGAAATTAAAGACTTTTTAGAGTTTAATGAAAATGAACCCACAACATACCCAAACTTAAGGGATACAATGAAAACAGACCCAAGAGGAAAACTCATAGCTTTGAGTGCCGGCAAAAAGAAACTAGAGAGAGCACACACTAGCAGCTTGACAGCACCCTAGAAGCTTTCAAACAAAAGGAAGCAAATTCACCCAAGAGCAGTAGAAGGCAGGAAATAATCAAACTTAGGGCTGAAACCAACCAAGTTGAAACAATAAGAACTATACAAAGAATCAACCAAATCAGGATCTGTTTTTTTGAGAAAATCAGCAAGAGAGATAAGCACTTAGCCTAACTAACTAGAGGGTACAGGAAGAGTATCCTAATTAACAACATCAGAAATGAAAAGGCAGGAAATCCAAGGCATCATCAGATCCTACTACAAAAGGCTATACTGAACAAAACTGGAAAACCTGGATGAAATGCACAACTTCGTAAACAGATACCAGGTACCAAAGTTAAATCAGGATCAGAGTAATGATCTAAACAGTCCTATATCCCCTAAAGAAATAGAAGCAGTTGTTAATAGTCTCTCAAACAAAAAAAGCCCAGGATCACATGGGTTTAGTACAGAGTTCTATCAGACCTTCAAAGAATACCTAATTCCAATTCTTGTCAAACTATTTCACAAAATAGAAACGAAAGGTATTCTACCCAATTCATTCTATGAAGCCACAATTACTTTGATATCTAAACCACACAAAGACTCAACACAGAAAGAGAACTTCAGGCCAATTTCCCTTATGAATATTGATGCAAACATACTCAATAAAATTCTTAAAAACTGAATCCAAGAACAAATCTAAATGATCATCCGTCGTGATCAAGTAGGCTTCTTCTCAGGGATACAGGGATGTTTTATACAGAAATAACCATCAACATAATCCACTATATAAAGAAACTCAAAAACAAAATGCACATTATCATCTCGTTGGATGCTAAGAAAGCATTTGACAAAATCCAACACCCTTTCATAATAAAAGTCATAGAAAGATCAGAAATTCAAGGCCCATACCTAAACAAAATAAAAGCAATATACAGCAAACCAGAAGTCAACTACTAAACTAAATGGAGAGGAACTTGAAGCAATCCCACTAAAATCAGAGAATAGAAAAGGCTGGCCACTCTCTCCCTACGTATTCAATATAGTACTTAAAGTCATAGC
Organism: Mus caroli; assembly: GCF_978045245.1. NCBI lineage: Eukaryota > Metazoa > Chordata > Mammalia > Rodentia > Muridae > Mus > Mus caroli. Next base: position 35,040,000 of record NW_028227266.1, on the reverse strand, counting down.
CAGAGCAATTAGACAACAAAAGGAGATCGAGGAGATACAAATTGGAAAGGAAGAAGGCAAAATATCACTATTTGCAGATGATATGATAGTATATATAAGTGACCCTAAAAATTCCACCAGAGAACTCCTAAACATGATAAACAGCTTCAGTGAAGTAGCTGGATATAAAATTGACTCAAACAAATCAGTGGCCTTTCTCTACACAAAGGATAAACAGGATGAGAAAGAAATTCAACGCCCTTCACAATAGTCACAAATAATATAAAATACCTTGGTGTGACTCTAACTAAAAAAGTGAAAGATCTGTATGATAAGAACTTCAAGTCTCTGAAAAAAGAAATTAAAGAAGATCTCAGAAGATGGAAAGATCTCCCATGCTCATGGAGTGGCAGGATTAATATAGTCAAAATGGCTGTCTTTCCAAAAGCAATCTACAGATTCAATGCAATCCCCATCAAAATTCCAACTCAAATCTTCACCAAGTTAGAAAGTGCAATTTGCAAATTCATCTGGAATAACAAGAAACCTAGGATTGCAAAAACTATTCTCAATAATAAAAAAAAAACCTCTGGTGGAATCACCATGCCTAATCTCAAGCTGTACTACAAAGCAATTGTGATTAAAAAAAAAAAAAAAACAACCTGCATGGTACTGGTAAAGCGACAGACAGACAGGTAGACCAATGGAATAGAATCGAAGACCCAGAAATGAACCCACCCACCTATGGTCACTTGATCTTTGACAAGGGAGCTAAAACCATCCAGTGGAAAAAAGACAGCATTTTCAACAAATGCTGCTGGCTCAACTGGCGGTTATCATGTAGATGATTGCAAATTGATACATTCTTATCTCTTTGTACTAAGGTCAAGTCTATGTGGATCAAAGAATTCCACATAAAACTAGAGACACCGAAACTTATAGAGGAGAACATGGGGAAAAGCCTCGATGATATGGGCACAGGGGAAAAAATCCTGAACAGAACAGCAATGGCTTGTGCAGTAAGATTGAGAATCCACAAATAAGACCTCATAAAATTGCAAAGCCTCTGTAAGGCAAAAGCAACTGTAAATAAGACAAAAGGGACACCAAAAGATTGGGAAAGGATATTTACCAATCCTACATGGGATAGGGGACTAATATCAAATAAATACAAAGAACTCAAGAAGCTGGACTCCAGAAAATCAAATAACCCCATTAAAAATGGGGTACAGAGCTAAACAAAGAATTTTCAACTGAGGAATACTGAATGGCTGAAAAACACCTGAAAAAATGTTCAGCATCCTTAATCATCAGGGAACTACAAATCAAAATAACCCTGAGATTCCACCTCACACCAGTCAGAATGGGTAAGATCAAAAATTCAGGTGACAGCAGATGCTGGTGAGGATGTGGAGAAAGAGGAACACTCCTCCATTGCTGGTGGGATTACAAGCTGGTACAACGACTCTGGAAATCAGTCTGGCAGTTCCTCAGAAAATTGGACATACTACTGGAAGATCCAGCAATACCTATTCTGAGCATATACCCAGAAGATGTCCCAACCGGTAAGAAGGACACATGCTCCACTATGTTCATAGCAGCCTTATTTATAATAGCCAGAAGCTGGAAAGAACCCAGATGTCCCTCAACTGAATAATGGATACAGAAGATGTGGTACATTTACACAATGGAGTACTACTCAGCTATTAAAAACAACAAATTTATGCAATTCTTAGGCAAATGGATGTATCTTGAGGATATCATCCTGAGTGAAGTAACCCAATCACAAAAGAACACTCATGATATGCACTCACTGATAAGTGGATACTAGCCCAAAAATTTAGAATACCCAAGATACAATTTGCAAAACACATGAAACTCAAGAAGGAAGACCAAAGTGTGGATACTTCGTTCCTTCTTAAAATGGGGAACAAAATACCTATGGAAGGAGTTACAGAGACAAAGTTCGGAGCAGATTCTGAAGGAATGGCCATCCAGAGACTGCTCCACTTGGGATCCATCCCATAAACAACCACCAAACCCAGACAATAGGCAGATGCCAACAGGAGCCTGCTGACAGGAGCCAGATATAGCTGTCTCCTGCGAGGCTCTACCAGTGCCCAGCAAATACAGAAGTGGATGCTAACAGTCATCCATTGGACAGAGTACAAGGTACCCAATGAAGGAGCCAGAGAAATACCCAGGGAGCTGAAGGGGACTGAAGCCCCATAGAAGGAACATCAATATGAACTAACCAGTACCCTCAGAGCTCCGTGGAACTATACCACCAGTCAAAGAAAACACATGGTGGAACTTGTAGCTCTAGCTATATATGTAGCAGAGGATGGCCTAGTCGGTCATCAATGGGAGGAGAGGCCCTTGGTCCTGTGAAGGCTATATGTCCCAGTATAGGTGAATGCCAGGACCAGGAATGGGAGTGGGTGGGTTGGAGAGCAAGGGGAGGGGGGAGAGGGGAGGGGAGAGGGGATTTTTAGAGGGGAAACTAGGAAAGGGGATAACATTTGAAATGTAAATAAAGAAAATATCTAATAATAAATAAATAAATAAATAAAACCAAGGAACTCATGACTGACCTGACGTTTGGAGCTCATTGCAAAGAGATTGGGCTGGCTGGTCCTAGGAGCCAAAAGCATAGAAGAGATGATCCAGGAAGCTAAGACAACCGAGACTATAAGACTAATGGAAGCTAACAAAGAGGGAATCCCTGGAAATGTTCTATCTAAATACTATCGAAGCAAGGCATAGCATGGGACCTCCAAGACGATGCTCTCAATTTGCTTCGTTTTTAAAGTTTTTTTCTTCAATGTGTGTGTGTCTGTGTCTGTGTTTCTGTGTGTTTGTGACTTTGTTTGTATCAGAGTCTGTGTGTGTGTGTGTGTGTGTGTGTGTCTGTATATGTGTGTCTGTGAATCTGTGTGTGTGTATTTCTCTGTGTCTGTGTGTATGTCTCTGTCTGTCTATGTGTCTGTGTCTGTGTGTGTGTGTGTGTGTGTTAATGTGTGTCTATATCTCTATATATGAGTCTGTGTGTGTGTCTGTATCTGTGTCTGTGGGTGTCTATGTGTGTGTGTATATATGTGTGTCTGTATGTGAGTCTGTGTCAGGCTTGGGCAGAGGTCTGTGTCTGTGTGTCTTTGTGTGTGTCTATGTCTGTGTCTGTGTGTTTATGTTTGTGTGTATCTATGTCTGTGTGTATCTATGTCTGTTTGTGTCTATGCCTATGTATGTCTGTGTATGTCTATGTCTGTTTGTGTTTATGTGTGCCTGTGTCTGTGTGTGTCTGTGTCTATGTGTGCCTGTGTCTGTGTGTGTCTGTGTGTGTTTCTGTATCTGTCTGTGTCTGTCTGTGTGTGTCTGTGTCTGTGTGTGTCTATGTCTGTGTCTGTGTGTGTCTGTGTGTGTGTATGTGAGTCTGTGTCTATGTGTGTCTATATCTGTGGGTGTCTATATGTGTGTGTCTGTATCTCTGTGTGTGTCTGTGTGTGTCTGTATCTGTGTGTGTGTCTATGTGTGTCTGTATCTGTGTGCATTTGTATGTATGTCTGTATCTGTGTGTTTCTTCATGTCTGTGTGTGTGTCTTTGTCTGTGTCTATGTGTGTATCTGTGTCTCTGTGTGTCTTTGTCTGTATCTGTGTTTGTATGTATGTCTGTATCTGTGTGTGTCTTCATGTCTGTGTGTGTGTGGCTGTGTCTCTTTGTGTGTCTATGTGTGTTCCACATGTGAGTAGGACAAGGTGTTGCATCCTCTAGAACTATAGCTACAGGGAGGTGGGAGCCACAGAACCTGGATACTAATAACTATGTGCAGGTCCACTGGACTAGCATCAAAATGTGTGTGTGTGACTGCTGAGTCATCTCTACCACCACCCCAAAAATTGTCTTCTGAGAAGTTGCATTGAATTATTATACATAAAATAAGATTTTAATTTATTATCATGATTTTAAAAGATAAATAAATCAAAGGGCCAGAAGGTGGTCCTTGACAAATAATAGCAACAGGAAAGAGTATAAAAAAAAAACAAAATTGCATTTATATGATTAGAAAGATGTAACAATTAAGGAACAGGGAGTCATAAATTTGGGAGAAAAAGAGGGTACATAGGATGGGCTGGAGGGTTGAAAGAGAAAAGGGAACCTATATAATTATATTTTAATTTCAAAAAATAAAATAATTTAAAAAGAAATCCTAAAGGAAGGATAATATGGCAAGAAAACAACATAAAGGTAAATAATACATACATGAATTCAACTTTCTAAACTTGAGATAATTTTTGATACCAAATAGTTTTATGTCCTTGAATAAAACATATTTCTATATCTTCAATATCTACTATATATAGATAAATATTCCATGATTATTACAAATGCATTATATTAAATATTGAACAAATGGAAAAAGCTGGCACATTGAGGCACAGGCTTTGAACCCTGACCACTGCAACGTGACAAAAATTGCTATTATGTTCAATGTTTGTAAATTACAGAAAACTAGCTTATGAATGAGAGAAAATGACTGTTAATTATACATTTGTGCATATTCAATTGACAAGTACATATTTTTCATTAAAAATAAATGTTGAAAGAGTTTTGGCAGAGTAAGAGTCAGGAAGAAAAAAGCTGTGTTAAAATGTTGCTCAAATGTAAGGATTTGAAGCCCTGTTTCTGGGCTGCATGTAATTTGTTGGATGAACAATTGCCCAGTATCCATGAAGACCTAGTTTCTCCATAGTGCCATAAATTTCTCTTATCATACAAGAAGGGGAAAAAAATGACCAGAACTTGAACTCCTCGTGGCAACATTGCATCTTCTTATCCAAATACAGATCTTTGCATATGAACACTGCTCACAGACCAGTCACACCACTGCAGCTCATGATACTGCTCCTCTGTTAAGAAAGAATTCTCATACCCAAGGTTTTCCTCAGAGCAACTTTGACATCCTTATTTCTCAAGCTATAGATCAGAGGGTTCAACATGGGCACCACAATTGTATAGAACAAGGAAGATACTTTTCCTTGGTCAAGGGGCAAAATGGAAGGAGGTTTGAGGTACATGAAAGCCCCAGAACCAAAGAAAAGACAAACCACAATCAAGTGGGAGCTGCAGGTGCTGAAGGCCTTAGACCTGCCCTCTGTGGAATGCATACGAAGAATGCTAGAGAGGATGAGGGCATAAGAAATGAAGATGGTGACAATGGGCACACCAATACCAAATGCCACAACAATAAAAACTACGAGCTCATTTGAGAAGGTGTTGCTACAGGAGAGCTCAAGAAGAGGAAGAATGTCACACATGAAGTGATTGATGAGGTTATCAGCACAGAAGGTCAGATTCATAAGGTTCCCTGTATGGGCTATGCCTCCAGAGAAACCCATTACATAGACTCCCAGTAAAAGAAGTAAAAATACCTGGGGAGACATGGTGACCGTGTACATCAGGGGGTTACAGATGGCAACATAACGGTCATATGCCATGGCTGACAGAATGAACGACTCAGAGAAAACAAAGAAACAGAAGAAAAACAACTGTGTCATGCACCCTGAGTGTGAGATGATGTTCTTCCGTGAGATAAAACTCATAAGCATTTTGGGGATGATAGTGGAGGAATAACAGAAATCTATTACAGAAAGATTGAAGATAAAGAAGTACATAGGTGTGTGCAGGTGAGAGTTCAACCCAATCAGGGAGATCAAGCCCAGGTTCCCCACCAAAGTCACCATGTAGAAACCTAGAAACAGGAAGAAGAGGGGCATCCGGAGTCCTGGTTGGTTTGTCAGGCCTGCAAGGATGAACTCTGTCACAGAGGAATTCTTGGCAGTCATTCTTCTCAGAAACCCGGCCTGTGTGACAGAGAAGAAAACCAGTGAATAAAAAGAAGCATCATCACCATCCTCAGAAATCTATGTTCTCCCTCTGAAAATGGAATCCAAAGGAGGTTTGCACTACGTACATTGTAGGTAGTAATGAACTACCAGCTGACAAAAACTTCCAGAGCACATTAAGGGCTACACTTATCATCCAGAATGGGAGGTTGAGCATCTCTTAGACTCTGAAGATGGTCCTTTTACCATGCACTGCTCTGTATGAGTTACTTAAATTGGGGCATCTTCTCTAGGTCAGCACTATAGACTAACAAGTTGATGTTGTGTTTCCTACAATCTCCTAACACAAATAAACATGCACTTGTTCTAAGCTAACACTTAGTTAGGAGTTACTGGGAGAACATCTAGGAATATGTGACCATATAGTAATCTCATTTTGCAAAGGAGACACAGAGTTCTCAAAGACACAGAGTCTCAGTGTTCACTCCTGCCTGAAGTCTGGAGGGAAGCTCCAGCAGACCCACACAGAGTCTGTATTCCTAACCCTTGTTTCATGGCTGTTCTGGGTCAGAGGGGCACATACCTTCCTTTACTTGTAGGAGGGTTGTTCTGCTTACTGTCTCTCATCTGAAGTGTTCTAGGAAAAATAAAGACCTCGTGAATGGGAAAGAATAGCTTGGAGTGCAGAACTGTCTCTTCTGCAAGGCCAAAGTGCAGACTCAGGCTTATCTTGTAATCCTTTCTCTACTGACAATATTCACAATTGCTGTTTATGCAGTGGCCCCTGCAGGTTCCAGGAAGGAAGCAGCCCCTGCCTTTGAATAACAGAATAAGAGTGTCATTCTGATTTACAGATCTCAGGGGCCTGGTTATGAAGACAGAGTCTCTCTCAGGACTATTTCCTCAGAGTTTCTCTCCCTAAGGAAGCAGGAATGTTTGGTTTATCTGTAAAATTCCTTGTTTAGCCTTTAGGAAAAAAATTCTTACAATTAACAGTTATAATTATGATGGAGGAGATGATCCTGGTTCCTTCAACATATCCAAATCCCTAGTGTCAGAAGATTCAATATTACTAAAAATACAGTAAAATGATAAAACATGGTCCAGGGCCCAAAATATATTCAGTAATGCAAATCTGTATAGCCTGGAATTAGAAGTAGGAACTTTAAAATATCCACTTGAAATACATTTTAATTTATATAGAAGGAAAGAGAATGAGCTAACAAATTGCAACAAGGAACAACAAAACAAGGAAAAATAAAATGCCAACTGAAAATTTTGAAACAGAAATGTTATATATTTGGTCTAGTGCTGCCTATATTGTGTTAATTTGGTCTGCAAGATTACAGAAGAATGCACAAGTCTGCATGTAAGATGCTGAGGGACCCTGCCCCCAATTTTGTTTCACTAATAAATAAAGTTGCTGGTGGCCAATGGCTGGGCAAGGAGACAGAGGCAGGACCTTAGGATTCCAGGCAGAGGACTGAGAAAGCAGCAGGAAGGGAGATAGCTGCATGCCTGAGAAAGAGTGGTGACATCACTCCTGAGAGATGCAGAGGACAGAAAGACAGCTGACATGAAAGAACCAGGGAAAAGCAGTCCCAAGAGGCCCCCTGACTGGGCTTAGGGCAACAAAGATGGAATATGATTTTAGTAAGCAATAAATCAGAAATATTGGTGGAAGGGAGAGTGTAGTCACATGGAAGTTTGGAAGTGGGCCAGCCATTGAACTGTTAAAGGCATGTGTGTATGTGTGTGTGTGTGTGTGTGTGTGTTTCCTTCAAGAACCCAGAACATTGGGGCAGGTAGCAAGAGGGATGCTGCCACCTCCAGGGTGGAAATGAGTAGGATTAATTGGGTACTACTACACTGAAACTTTCTATAGAGGATTAGGAATTTTGTGAGTTGAGTTAATATCACATTAGGTAATGTCACACATAGTATCAGTGAAATCAAAGACAGAATTAATAGAAATCAGCTGTACTAAATTCAGATAAAAAAAAACAAAAACAACTTCCCAGAGGCCATGGAATCACAAGCCTCTGGGATAATCTCAAACAAGTCCAATATATTTGTAATCACAGTTCCAAAATGTGACCTAAAAAATAGATAGAAAATTTTCTTTTAAGTACTAAATTAAAAGGCTTCCATCCAGTAATATTGATGAACCAGAAAGCAAAGTAAGTTTAGGAAACCACAACAAGAAAACAGTGAATACAAAACATATCATAGTTATGTATAACATTGTCAAACACCTGAAAACTGGATTAAAAAGAAAAGCACTTTGAAATAGGCATAGACAAGAGGCTCAGAGATTCTTAGGGACCTGAAGTGAAATCAACTCACCAGTTATAAAGGAAATGGAAATGAGGAGACAATTAAATGACATCTTTAAAACTCTGAAGAAAAACAATTGTCAATCTAGTATTACGTATCTGATAAAAATACCTCCAGCAATGAAGCAAAGAAATTGTCAAGCAAATGAAAAGTGAAAGGATTTATTACTAAGCACTTCAAGATGTGAAAAGCAAATCATTCCAGATGAAAGTACCAGTCTACAGGAGGAACTTCATATCTGTGCAAATATCAAATACATGGGCATACATAAAATACTTTCTTTTAGTTTTCCTTCAAAAGTAAATTTGGTTGTTTAAGTCAATAAAACAATAACATGATTCAGCCAAAAATATAGAGATGTGCAACTAAAACTACAAGAGGAGTTAGATTAAAAGAACCTTGCATAAATCAACAGGATCAAAAATTTCCAGATGTAAATGCAAACATTTACAGTTCGGCACAAGTAACAACCTTAACAACCTAGTGTGAAGAGAGGAAACACCAGAGTGGAAACTGAGTCCTAAACCTTGGACCTTCCCATCCTCTTAAGCAGGCATGACAGTGACAATTGGTCCAGAAATCCTTACCAGCCTCAGTCCTCTGTGGCATTCAAACCCTTCCCAAACCACTGTCCTGTTCTTGCTCAGCTCTGCCAAGTCAGAGTGTTTCTCTTCTGTACTACACTCTCCTCAGCTCCCAAGTGACAATCCACATGTACTAGAGGGTTTAAATCAAGATATGCACAAGCTATTACATATATATCAAGGGAACAGCTAACTTGAATACAAGATCAAAATCCAACATGTCTTACAATTCAGAGATAATATCAGAAATAAATTTTCAACTGTATATTTTCAAAGATTTATTCCCGCTTTATGTACCTATCCTAAGGTGTGAATTCCCACCAATGTCAATGGATACATACAACTGATGCCTGATGTCTATTCAATCCATCAAGAACATTTACATAGATGGATGGGTATATCGCTGTCAATTAACTTTGGATAGGACTAATAATAATAAGTCTTATCAAAAATTGTGAAGAAATTTTATATTGCTTATCTAGTCTTATTAGAAATGTGATGTTCTCTCTTGTAAAGCTTGCAGTATCTGTCAAGACAAAATATACACCTACTCTATGACCCAGCAATTATCCCCTCAAGGAAATACTCCCCCAAAATAATACCCTGTTTAGAATTAATTTCCAACACCTAGATTTCACTGCCAAAGACCAGCCTCAGCTTGGAGAAGGGTTCCTGAGAGAAGGGAGGGGTGTCTGGGAGAAGCAAAACAAATGACTGGAAGTCAAATCATGGGTCCAAGCTGATGGCCTATTTTCTCCTTGAGATCGATTTCATGGCTGATATCTCTCTCTCTCTCTCTCTCTCTCTCTCTCTCTCTCTCTCTCTCTCTCTCTCTCTCTCTCTCTCTCCTCTCAATTTCCCTCCTCCCTCCTCCTCCTCCTCCTCCTCCTCCTCCTCCTCCTCCTCCTCCTCCTCCTCCTCCTTCTTCTTCTTCTTCTTCTTCTTCTTCTTCTTCTTCTTTTACTTCTCAGGACAGCTTTGCAGACTGCTCTCTGTGTTCTGCTCTGCTAGAGACATCTTTCTCTTGCTATACTCTAAAAACTCTCTGGATAGGTCATCTCTTGCAGATCAAAAGCCCAGTTTTTTTATTTGCATAGCAATTTAGTCATTACCCCAGGTTCCCTTTCAATTATCCCCTAACTCAATTTCCTATGACCCCAGCCCCTTGATTCTTAGAAACAAAAGACAGCAAGCACAAGCACACACAAAAAGATAGCTTTGTGGGACCCAGCCCTAAAATTACCATTCCTCCCACTCCTGTGCCTGGACCAGGCTGACCTTGAGCTCAGGAATCTACCTGCCCTTGTAAGCATAAACAATAAACTTAGCTGGGTGGGATTTTGCCTTGCAATCACCGATCCCTAAATTTCTTTATCTTCTTCCTTAGTACCTTTCAGACAAGCTGGCTCACACTGCAGTTGCCTTTTTTCCTTTACATTTATGAAACTCCTTAAAAAATTCCTATTGCATCCTTATATTTTGCATAGTTGAGAAATTATATATATATATGCTTATATATATATATATATATAAGCATATATATATTCAGCATTCGTGTGCACTATTATATAAACAAGTCTTTTGCCCATAGCAACCATCAAGACTCAAGGAGGCCCAAGTCCTTCTGGATCTGTACCAGGGGCAGTAACCATGTCATGTCATCCCATGGCCAAGCAGGACTTGACATCTCACAGGTGTTCAAACTGGAAATTAACAAAGTAGGGCTTAACAGAAGGGATGAATAAGCCATGGTGTTTCATTAAAATGAAATTCAACTCCGTAATAAAAAGAAAACACTACTGAAATATGTGGTGTGCTGGTTTGAATGAAAATGGCCCCCATAGGCTCATAGGGAGATGTGGCCTTGTTAGAGTAGATTGTTGCAGGAAGTGTGTCATGGAAAGGTGAGTAGAAGGAGGGACTTTGAGGTAACAGGTGGTCAAACCAGGTACAGTATCACTCTCTCTTCCTGCTGCCTGAAGATCCAGAAGTAGAACTTTCAGGTTCTCCAGCTCCATGTCTGCCTGCATGCTACCATGCTTCCCTCCATAATGATAATGAACCAAACTTCTGAATTTATAGGACAGTCCCAATTAAATATTTTCCTTTATAAGAGGCATTGTGCTAAAAGAGTCTCTTCATAGCAATAGAAACCCTAACTAAGTCAAGCTGAATGGGTTCAGAAAAGCAACAAGGGATACATCTCTGGGAGATAACTAAGAATGCACTGAGAAGAACCTCAAATGTGCTCAAAGGTACTTCATTAATGACAAAGGCACATCTGAGACTCTGAAAAAGAAAGTGATACTCACTATCTCATTCAACAAGTTGAGAAATTCTGCCAAGCACTGTTCAAGAGGTTACAGAATAAAATATTAACAAAAACATAGTATGTATCAATTACTAAGAAAGAGAAAACAAATAATAAACAAGTTATGTGATATATCACAGCAGATAGTAAGAAGGAGGAAAAAGAAAGGACAGGGATTCTGCACTATATATTTAAACAAGATGACAAATCATGAAACATTTATGGGGATTGGATGGCTTATGAAGCATATAATGATCCTGTTGGTCAGGTCTTTAAAAATGATGATTACACTGTTTCAGTCAGTATCCATCACTTTAATGGGTCAGTGGGTGACCAGTGATGAACTTGTCACAGCACTCATTGCCTCCTGACTCAGATAATAGGGCCACTAAAAAGAACTGTCTCTACTGAAGGGAATTTTAGATATCACAAATTACAGCAACAAAAGAACTTTCTAGACCTTCTTTAGAATCAGAAGTCATACAGTGAAGAGTTGTAATCTCTGTGTATCTCTAGTCTAAACATATCATCCATTTCTCTGAGTTTCCCTAATTTTCAAATCAGCTTTCTGGCATAGATCCAGTGTAGTCCTATAAGGCACCAATTGAGCTAGTATCTAGCCAGCTACATTTTAATACTTTCTCAGGACTATTTATGATGCCTTTAGCCAAAGATGAAAGAAAATGATCTTCTGCCTGAACCCACCAGAGGCTGCCAGGAGCCCTGGAGTATTCTCCACACTGCAGGACCTCGGGATCACCTCAGGATCACGAGTGAGTGAAATGCAACATCAGCTCCAAAGAATAGCAGAAGGTCTTGTGCCAGCAGGAACAGGGACAAGGGAACCCGTCTGACCAGAGGCTGGGATCCTTTCTGGTCCAGGCCAGCCTTGCCATCTTCTGCCTGAACCCAGCCAAGGGTGCCAAGAGCCACAGGGAACTCTCCACACCACAGGACCCCTAGCACACCCAGGACTTCAGGATCACAGGTCAGTGCCAGCCTCACCATCTTCTGCCTGAACCCAGCCGAGGGCAGCAATGGCCCCAGAGGACACTCCATGCCACAGGACCCCTACCACACCCAGGACCTCATTATTGCCTGAGAGCATGTGGGCGACTGAAGCAGAAGAGCTTCTTGGACAGGATTTCATCAGGCCTTCATCCTCAGCCAGAAGGCAGAGCTGAGACCCAGGCCCCTGGTGGGCACCTTGCTTGCTAGAGAAGAGTTGGCCTACAGGGAGGGCTCTGACCCTAGGACTCAGGAGGTAGATCAGAGCTCCAGACTTCTGGACACCTGCCCTGCAAGAGGAGATCTTGCCTGCAGACTACTGGGACTCACGTGAGAGTTGGACTCCCAAGAGTGCTGACAGAGGCTAACAGAATCACAAGAGGATCAAACTCCAGTCAGAGACAGCTTAAACATTAGCACCAGAGATTACCAGATAGTGAAAGGTAAACATAAGATTCTTACTAACAGAAACCAAGAACACTGGGCATCATCAGAACCCAGTACGCCCACCACAGCAAGTCCTGGATACCCCAACACATCTGAAAAGCAAGACTTGGATTTACAAGCATATCTTATGATGATGGTAAAAGATTTTAAGAAGAGCATTAATAACTCACTTAAAGAAATACAGGAGAACACTGCGAAATATGTAGTGTGGGTTCACACAAGGTGGGACTCAAAACCCACAGTAGAAGCCCTTAAAGAGGAAACACAAAAATCACTCAAGGAATTACAGGAGAACACTGCTAAACAGGTAGAAGTACTTAAAGAACTACAGGCAAACACTGCTAAACAGGCAGAAATCCTTAAAGAAGAAACAGAAAAATCCCTTAAAGAATTTTAGTAAAACACAACCAAACAGGTGATGGAATTGAACAAAACCATCCAAGATCTAAAAATGGAAGTAGAAACAATGAAGAAAACCCAAAGGGAGACAACTCTGGAGATAGAAAACCTAGGAAGGAAATCAGGAACCATAGATGTTAGCATCAGCAACAGAATTCAAGAGGTGGAAGAGAGAATCTCAGGTGCAGAAGATTCCATAGGGAACATGGACACAACAATCAAAGAAAATGCAAAGTGCAAAAAGATCCTAACTCAAAACATCCAGGAAATCCAGGACACAATGAGAAAACCAAACCTACGGATAATAGGAGTAGACAAGAATGAAGATTTTCAACTTAAAGGGCCAGCAAATATCTTCAACAAAATTATAGAAGAAAACTTCCCATACCTAAAGAAAGAGATGCCCATGAACATACAAGAAGCCTACAGAACACTAAATAGACTGGACCAGAAAAGAAATTCCTCCCAACACATAATAATCAGAACAACAAATGCACTAAATAAAAACAGAATATTAAAAGCAGTTAGGGAAACAGGTCAAGTAACATATAAAGGCAGGCCTATTAGAATTACTCCAGACTTCTCACCAGAGACTATGAAAGCCAGAAGATCCTGGACAGATGCTATACAGACACTAAGAGAACACAAATGCCAGACCAGGCTACTATACCCAGCCAAACTCTCAATTACCATAGATGGAGAAACCAAAGTATTCCATGATAAAACCAAATTCACACAATATCTTTTCATGAATCCAGCCATTCAAAGAATAATAAAGGGAAAATACCAACACAAAGATGGAAACTACACCCTAGAAAAAGCAAGAAAGTAATCCTTCAACAAAATTAAAAGAAGACAGCCACAAGAACAGAAAACGAACTTTAACAACAAAAATAACAGGAAGAAACAGTTACTTTTCTTTAAATTCTCTTAACATCAATGGACTCAATTCCCCAATAAAAAGACACAGACTAATAGGCTGGCTACACAAACAGGACCAAACATTTTGCTGCTTGCAGGGAAACTACCTCAGGGACAAAGACAGACACTACCACAGAGTAAAAGGCTGGAAAACAATTTTCCAAGCAAATGGTCCCAAGAAACAAGCTGTAGTAGCCATTCTAATATTGAATAAAATTGACTTCCAACCCAAAGTTATCAAAAAAGACAAGGAGGAACACTTCATACTCATCAAAGGTAAAATCTACCAGGACAAACTCTCAATTCTATATATCTATGCTCCAAATGCAAGGGCAGCCACATTCCTTAAAGAAACTTTAGTAAAGCTCAAAGAACATATTGCACCTCACACAATTATAGTAGGATATTTCAACACCCCACTCTCACCAATGGACAGATTCTGGAAACAGAACCTAAACTGAGATAGATGGACACTAACAGAAGTTATGAAACAAATGAACTTAACAGATATCTACAGAACATTTTATCATAAAACAAAATGATATACCTTCTTCTCAGCACCTCATGGTACCCCCTCCAAAATTGACCTTATAATTGGTAACAAAACAGGCCTCAACACATACAAAAAGATTGAAATCATCCCATGCATCCTACCAGATCATGACGGACTAAGGCTAATCTTCAATAACAGCATAAATAATAGAAAGCCAACATTCACGTGGAAACTGAACAAGACTCTACTCAATGTTAACTTGGTCAAAGAAGAAATAAAGAAAGAAATTGAAGACTTTGTAGAGTTTAATGAAAATGAAGCCGTAACATACGCAAACTTATGGAACACAATGGAAGCAGTCCTAAGAGGAAAACTCATAGACCTGAGTGCCTCCAAAAAGAAACTGGAGAAAGCACATACTAGCAGCACATCTGAAAGCTCTAGAACTAAAGGAAGCAAATTCACCCAAGAGGAGTAGAAGGCAGGAAATAATCAAGAACAGGACTGAAATCAACCAAGTGGAAACAAAAAGATCTATTCAAAGAATCAACCAAACCAGGAGCTGGTTCTTTGAGAAAATGAACAAGATAGATAAACCCTTAGCCAGACTAACTAGAGGGCACAGGGACAATATCCTTATTAACAAAATCAGAAATGAAAAGAGAGACATAACAACAGATCCTGAGTGTTGGGGCCGGCCTGCTGCTCTCATGTCTGGGTTCGAGCCCGGGAGACAACCTGGAGCTGAAAGAAAAGGAAACTAGGCAGAAGAGAGAGAGAGAGAGAGAGAGAGAGAGAGAGAGAGAGAGAGAGAGAGAACCAAGACAGGATTCTGATCAAGTCTCAAATGTTTAATGAAAATCTGCACTTTATAAAGAGGGAAGCCCATCCCCAGTCACGCCAAGTTTATTGTGAAGTAGTCAAAATATCCATTTAGCAGAAACTCGCCAAATTCACAGTTTGGTGTTAACTCTGAGAGATCTTGGAGAACCAGTTAGGCCTCAGGCAGGTGGCAGACAGTGTCACATCAAAGGAGAGGGATGAGAAGCAGCACAGCAGGTGGCCCCACATCAGTAACTAACAGTCTGAACCAGCCTGCCCAGGCTGAAGAAAGGTACACCTGAGGAAATCCAAAACATCAGATCCTACTACAAAAGGCTATACTCAACATAACTAGAAAATCTGGATGAAAAGGACAACTTTCTAGACAGATACCAGGTACCAAATTTAAATCAGGAACAGATTAATGATATTAACAGTCCCAATTCCCCTAAAGAAATAGAAGCAGTCATTAATAGTCTCCCAACCAAAAAAAGCCCAGGACCAGATGGGTTTAGTGCACAGTTCTATAAGGCCTTCAAGGAAGACTTAATTTCAACTCTCCTCAAACTATTCCACAAAATAGAAACAAAAGCTACTCTACCCAGTTCATTCTATGAAGCCACAATTACTGTGATACCTAAACCACACAAACATCCAACAAACAAAGAGAACTTCAGACCAATTTCCCTTATGAATATCGATGCAAAAATACTCAATAAAATTCACGCAAACCGAATCCAAGAACATATCAAAACGATTGTCCATCATGACCAAGTAGGCTTCATCCCAGGGATGCAGGGATGATTTAATATACAGAAACCCATCAATGTAATCCACCATATGAACAAACTCAAAGACAAAAATCACAGGATCATCTCGTTAGATGCTGAGAAATCATTTAACAAAATCCAACACCCCTTCATGATAAAAGTCTTGGAAAGATCAGGAATTCAAGGCCCATACCTAAACATAATAAAAGCAATATACAGCAAACCAGTAGCCAATATCAAACTAAATGGAGAGAAGCTGGAAACAATCCCACTAAAATCAGGGAATAGACAAGGCTGCCCACTTTCTCCCTACTTATTCAATTTAGTACTTGAAGTCCTAGCCAGAGCAATTAGACAACAAAAGGAGATCAATGGAATACAAAGTAGAAAGGAAAAAGTCAAAATATTACTATTTGGAGATGATATGATAGTATATATAAGTGACCCTAAAAATTCCACCAGAGAACTCCTAAACATGATAAACATCTTCAGTGCATTAGTTGGATATAAAATTAACACAAACAAATCAGTGGCCTTTCTCTACACAAAAGATAAACAGGATGAGAAAGAAATTAGGGGAACAACACCCTTCACAATACTCACAAAAAAAATATAAAATACCTTGGTGTAACTCTAAGGAAGTGAAAGATCTGTATGAAAAAAACTTCAATTCTCTGAAGAAAGAAATTGAAGAAGATCTCAGAAGATAGAAAGATCTCCCATGCTTATGGATTGGTAGGATTAATATAGTAAAAATGGCTATCCTGCCGAAAGCAATCTACAGATTCAATGCAATCCCCATCAAAGTTCCAACTCAATTCTTCACCAAGTTAGAAAGGGCAATTTGCAAATTCATCTGGATTAACAAAAAGCCTAGGATAGCAAAAACTATTCTCAACAATAAAAGAACCTCTGGGGAAATCACCATGCCTGACCTCAAACTGTACTAGAGAGCAATTGTGAAACAAACAAACAAACAAACAAACAAACAAAAATGCATGGTACTGGTACAGCAACAAACAAGGTAGATCAATGGAATAGAATCGAAGACCCAGAAATGAACCCACACAGCTATGGTTACTTGATCTTTGACAAGGGAGCTAAAACCATCCAGTGGAAAAAAAAGAGAGCCTTTTCAACAAATGGTGCTGGCACAACTGGTGGTTATCATGTAGAAGAAAGCAAATTGATCCATTCTTATCTCCTTGTACAAAGCTCAAGTCTGAGTAGATCAAAGAACTCCACATAAAACCAGAGACACTGAAATTTATAGAGGAGAAAGTAGGGAAAACCCTTGAAGATATGGGCACAGGGGAAACATTCCTAAACAGAACAGTGATGGCCTGTGCTGTAAGATCAAGAATCGACAAATGAGGCCTCATAAAATTGCAAAGCTTCTGTAGGGCAAAAGATACTGTCAATAAGACAAAACAGCAACCAATAGATTGGGAGAAGATCTTTACCAATTCTACATATGATAGAGGACTAATATTCAATATATACAAAGAACTCAAGAAGTTAGACCCCAGAGAATCAAATAACACTATTAAAAAGTGAGGTATAGAGCTAAATAAAGAATTCGCAACTGAGGAATACCAAAGGCCTGAGAAGCACTTGAAAAAAATATTCAACATCCTTAATCATCAGGGAAATGCAAATAAAAACAACCCTGAGATTCCACTTACATCAGTCAGAATGGCTAGTATAAAAAATTCAGATGACAGCAGATGCTTTCGAGGATGTGGAGAAAGAGAAACACTCCTCCTTTGCTGGTAGGATTGCAAGCTTGTATAATCACTCTGGACATCAGTCTGGCAGTTCCTCAGAAAACTGGACATAGTACTACCAGAAGATCCAGCAATACCTCTCCTGGACATATACGCAGATGTTCCAACTGGTAATAAGGACACATGTTCCACTATGTTCATAGCAGCCCTATTTATAATACCCAGAAGCTAGAAAGAACCCAGATGTCCTTCAACAGAGGAATGGATACAGAAAATGTGGTACATTTACACAATGGAGTACTACTCAGCTATTAAAAACAATGAATATATGAAATTCTTAAGCAAATGGATGTATCTTGAGGATATTATCCTGAGTGAGGTAACCCAATCACAAAAGAAGTCATTTGATATGCACTCACTGATAAGTGGATATTAGCCCAGAAACCTAAAACACCCAAGATACAATTTGCAAAACACAAGAAAATCAAGAAGGAAGACGAACATGTGGATACTTCATTCCTCCCTAGAATAGGGAATAAAACACCCATGGAAGGAGTTACAGAGACAAAGTTTGGAGCAAAGATGAAAGGATGGACCATCCAGAGACTGCCCCACCTGAGGTTCCATCCCATAATCAGCCACCAAACGCAGACTAGATTGCATAGGCCAGCAAGATTTTGCTGAAAGGACCCTGATATAGCTGTCTCTTGTGAGGTTATGCCAGTGCCTGGCAAATACAGAAGTGGATGCTCACAGTCATCTATAGGATGGAACACAGGGCCCCCAATAGAGGAGCTAGAGAAAGTACCCAAGGAGCTCAAGGGCTCTGCAATCCTATAGGTGGACCAACAATATGAACTAATCAGTACCCCCAGAGCTCATGTCTCTAGCTGTATATGTAGCAGAAGATGGCCTAGTCGGCTATCATTGGGAGGAGAGGCCCCATGGTCTTGCGAACTTTATCTGCCCCAGTACATTTGAATGCCAGGGCCAAGAAGTGGGAGTGAGTAGGTATGGGAGCAGGGCAGGGAGGAGGGTATAGGGGACGTTTTGGGATAGCATTTGAAATGTAAATGAGGAAAATATCTAATAAAATAAACATCATCTAGCAAGACAGGATAGAAATGAAAATCTTATGTAATTTTGACAAGTTGTGTAAGTAAAGAAAATCACATTTAGCTGACAGCAGTGACTTGATATAGCAGGCCATGAGAACAGGCAATGGGATCGGGCATGTATCGATGATGAAACGGATTGTAAAGAGAGCAGGCTGGTCCAAGCAATGCGTGTGTGTATGTGCAGTTGAAGAACCAGCTGTATGCACCTCCAAGGTGCTGCTGAATGCTGGTACAGCAGCTGTGGCCAAGGACCAGTGCTTTGAATGGGGCAAGGAGGGGGGGAACGGGGGATGGAGCACTTGAAGTAGCATCCCATATCCCAGCAGTATGCTTACTATTCTTGTGGCACATGGTGCCACTCGCTCTCACTTTATGAGTCCTGGGGAGAGAGGCAGAGAGAGAGAGACACAGAGACAGAGACATAGACAGAGACAGAGACAAAGACGGGGGAGGGGGGCTCCCTCCTGTGAGTGGGAAAGCAGCTTCTCAGACAAGAAAAAGGCTGTTTTTCTCACAGCTGCATTGGAACACCTAAAAGCAACTACAATAGTGGACAAAGAAGGAAGCAGCAACAGGGCAGATAGGGGCAGGCAGGACCAAAGCTGCTTTGGGGGCAGGCAATGCCCAGTGGCAGCTTTGGCAGGCAGAGTTCAGGAGACCCTCCTCTGAGAGAAAACACAGGTGGCCATGCTCAAGTGGGAAAACATGTGTCACAGAGTCCCTGGCAGGACACAAGGAGCAAGGCCAGACTCACTTTTCCCATGGCTAACAGAAAACAGAGCTAATGAGCAAATGCAAGAAGGGGGAGAGCTGCAAGCAGAGTCCCTAGGAGGGTGCAGGGCCATCCTGCTTTTCAGACTATGAACCCTTGGATCAGCAGGAGCCACAGTGGCATGCAGAGCCAGAAAATGATGGAGGTGTAGTGGGGTAAGACTATGCTAGGGGTTGCTAACGAGAAAGTGCCAGTTTAGTGGCCATGTAGAGATAATGTTTTCTGTTAACTGTGAATGAGACCAAGACATCTCAGTAAGTAGGGACAAAGGTGGTAAAGACCAACCCATGGGTAAGAGAATAGGATTATTCTGCCCCTACCAGCATCCTGAGGGCATCATTAACAAACAGAGAGATTCTAGCACAGACCAGACCTCCAGGTTGGCACATGGGAGCTTGGAGTTACACTCAAAGTCAATGCTTCTGAGACAGAGAGCAGTTTATCCAGGCCCAGCCTGGGTTTCTCAACCATGAGAAACTGTCTCAAAAGGAGAGAGGAAAGTCTCACCCAAGGGGAAAGGGTCTTAGAATGAGTGTCAGTGAAAGACTGAATGCCTCCCATCCTCACCTGCAGTAGTTCTGAGCTTGAGAACTCTCCCTGGGACCATGAGGACATTTACGCTGACCAATGGGGGTAGGGAGATGCTTCCCAGTTCTCCGAAGTTTAGGCTAGAGAGTGTGGACCTCCATGTGATATCTGGGGTAGGATGCAAACCTGGAGAGTTTCTAAATCCCAGGTTTTGGCACCAATGGTGTATTTATAAAAAGACAAAGAGGGGGGCAATATGTTCTTTGGAGGTGTGGTGAGGTATGGGGGAAATGGGTGCCTCAGTGGGCCCATACCAAGGCATCTCTTCCCCCTGAGGGACCAGCCACACAGTGGTATAGTATAGAATAGAGTTTATTCAGGGAATGGGGAGGGCAGTTAAAAGGGTAGTTGAGGCAAAGAAAGGCAGAGAGAGACAGTAGAGAAATAGAAGAGTACAGGAGTAGAGGCTGGCCAAGGTCATGTGGAGAGAGATGGGAGAAGAGAACAGGAAGAGCAGAGTAAAGGGAAGCAGGGAAAGAACAAGAGAGGAGAGACAGAGACAGAGACAGAGACAGAGACAGAGACAGAGAGACAGAGAGACAGAGACAGAGACAGAGAGAGAGCAAAAAGAGGGGACAAACAGCTCCTTTAAGAGTGGGTCAGACCTACCTGGCTGTTGTCAGGTAACTGTGGGGTGGAGCATAGACCTAATTCTAACACCTGCCCCCATTTGGCTTTGATTGGTAAATAAGGTTATCAGGGGCCATTGGCTGGGCAGGGAGACAGAGGTGGGACTTTAGGATTCACAGGCAAGTGGACCAAGGAGAAAACAGAATTACCAAGCCAAGAAAGGAATAAAATCTAGGCTTAAGAGCTGTAGAAGAAATATCATACAATAATGTAAGATCCAGAGAAGAGACACCCAACCCCCACCCCTGCATTGCGTCTAGGGTAGAAAAGTTAGTATACAGATTTTAGTAAGTACAAGTAAATATAAGGCTGTGTGTGGTGTGTGTGTGTGTGTGTGTGTGTGTGTGTGTGTGTGTGTGTCTTTCATTTGAGAATCCAGAACATTGGGGCAAGTAGCAAGGTACACACACTAATGCTGCTGAGAAGATTAGAGCAGATTAATCTTCTACTACTACTAATATTGCTATAGAACAGTTATCAACTTCATATGGAAAAACAAAAATCCCTGTAGAGCCAAAATAATCCTGAACAATTAAATAGAATAAATCACCATCTCTGACCTCAAGATGTACTACAGAGCACTAATGATTAAAAACCACATGAGATTGGTACAAAAACAGACATGTTGATCAATGGAATTGCACCAAAGACCCAGAAATAACCAACACACCTATGAACACTTGATTTATTTAGAAAGAAGACAAAATGATATATTGGAAAAGAGAATGCATCTTCAACAAATGGTGCTGCACTAACTGGATATCTACACATACAAGGATGAAAATATATCCATATTTATTACTCTGCACAAAAATCAAGTCCAAGTGAATCAAGGATCTCAACATAAAATGATAACCTGGACCCCTGGGGCTCTCAGAGATAGAACCACTAAACAAAGAATATACACAGGCTGCTCTTAGGACTCCCCTCACATATGTAGCAGCTATGCAGCTTGGTCTTCATGTGGGTCCCGAACCATTGAAGCAGGGCTATCCCAAAAGCTGTTGCCTGTAGGTGGAATATATTCTTCTAGCTGCACTGCTTTGTCCAGTCTCAGGGGGAAAAGCTATACCTAGATTCACAGAGCCTTGATGTACCAGGGTGGGCAGACACCCAGGGAGACCCCTACCCACATAGGGGAATAGGGGAGGAAGGAGCAAGAACAGATTGCAGGAGGGAGTGACTGGGAGGAAATCAGTGAATGAGATGTAAAGTGAATAAGTAAAAACAAAATTAATGAAAAAAAGAATTGAACACATATATTTCTAATAAGCATCATCTTTGTGTTGTCCTGATAAATAACTTCATCCCTCCAATTTATTCATTGTTTCTTTAAAATGCTCAATCCTTACTTGGTTATCCCGAGTCACAGATTTCTCCATCAAGGCTCAAATACACAAGTTCATATCCCAAAAGCTCTAAATTCTGCTCATCTGTCTTTAAACTTAGGCATGATGTTGCATTCCGCATCATTATAACAAATGAGACCTTAGGAATCCCAGTGAAGGAGGTTGAAGTTGCTATGTTCTACACATGACCTTACCCTTAAGTCAGTGGAAAACGTATAGTACAGTCACATTACTCTCTCATTTGGCCAAAAACAAGGAAATTTTTCTTCTCCTATCTAAAATGTAGTAATGGTAATTTTCTTGATTTTTAAAGATTTTTTTAAATTTGTGTTTATGTGTGCACAGGCATGTTCCACATGTGTGTTGGTGTACTAGTTAAACAGAGGAAGGTATAATCCTATAGACATAGAGCTACATGCAGTTGAGAGGCTGCTCAACCTGGATGCTAACAGCTATGTGCAGGTCCTCTGAAAGAGCAGCAAGTGCTCTTTTTGTTTGTTTGTTTGGTTGGTTTTTTGGGGGTGTTTTTGTTTTTTTCATTTTTTGAAACAGGGTTTCTCTGTATAGCCCAGGCTGTCCTGGAACTCACTTTGTAGACCAAGCTGGCCTAGAACTCAGAAATCTGCCTGCCCCTGCCTCCCGAGTGCTGGGATTAAAGGTGTATGCCACCATGCTCAGCACAGCAAGTGCTCTTAACCACTGAATAATACTACCACTACCCACAAACTTTCTTTTGAGAATTTACATTACATTAGTATAAGTAGAGAAAATTTTAATGTATTTTCATGCTAAAAAGGAAATACTACCAAGGGATTGGCCCATACATTATATATCTACAGATCACATTATACAGACTAATCAACTTGCATTTGTGTACTTAGGACTATATAAATTAAAGAAAAAGTGGTCATGAACTTGAAAGAGAAAGCAATGCACTGAATGTAATGAAGAGGAGAGAGATAAGGGCAAATATGTAATTATATTTTAACTTAATTAAATGAAATAATTTGAAATTATTAACAAAAAGAAACCCTAAAGGAGGCATACTATGACAAGAAAACAAAACATTAAGTCAACCCAAAAAATGGAAATAAATTCAACTTTCTGAACTTGAGTTTATTTTTGACAATAGTTTGCTATCCTTGAACAGCAACATGTTTCTGAGTCTCCAATACATAATAAATGACATTACATTAAATGATTTATAAGGCCCATTCAAGAATAAATGGCCTGGGATCATTAAAAAATTGCATAAAATTAGAAATTGGTAGTTTGTTGGTTGAACAATTGCCCCAGCATCTGTGAAGACCTAGTTTCTCCATAGTGCCATAAACTTCTTTTCTTGTGTAAAAAGGGAAAAACATGACCAAACCTTGAACTCCTCATGGAAACATAGCATCTTCTTATCCAAACACAGCTCTTTCCATGTGAATACTGCTCACAGACCAGTCATACCACTGCAGCTCATGATATGGCTCCTCTGTTAAGAAAGTATTCTCTTACCCAAGGTTTTCCTCAGAGCAACTTTGACATCCTTATTTCTCAAGCTATAGATCAGAGGGTTCAACATGGGCACCACAATTGTATAGAACAAAGAAGACATTTTTCCTTGGTCAAGGGGCAAAATGGAAGGAGGTTTGAGGTACATGAAAGCCCCAGAACCAAAGAAAAGACAAACCACAATCAAGTGGGAGCTGCAGGTGCTGAAGGCCTTGGACATGCCCTCTGTGGAATGCATTCGAAGAATAATAGAGAGGATTAGGGCATAAGAAATGAAGATAGTGACAATGGGCACACCAATACCAATAGCCACAACAATAAAGATTACGAGCTCATTTATGAAGGTGCTATTGCAGGAGAGCTCAAGAAGGGGAAGAATGTCACACATGAAGTGATTGATGAGGTTGTCAGCACAGAAGTTCAGATTCATAAGGTTCCCTGTATGGGCCATGGCCCCAGAAAAGCCCATCACATAGACTCCCAGCAAAAGCAGTAAATATACCTGGGGAGACATGGTTACCATGTACATCAGGGGGTTACAGATGGCAACATAACGGTCATATGCCATGGCTGACAGAATGAAAGCCTCAGAGACAACAAAGAAACAGAAGAAAAACAACTGTGTCATGCACCCTGAGTGTGAGATGATGTTCTTCCGTGAGATAAAATTCATAAGCATTTTGGGGATGACAGTGGAGGAATAACAGAAATCTATTACAGAAAGATTGAAGATAAAGAAGTACATAGGGGTGTGCAGGTGAGAGTTCAGCCCAATCAGGGAGATCAAGCCCAGGTTCCCCACCACAGTCACCATGTAGAAACCTAGAAACAGGAAGAAGAGGGGCATGCGGAGTTCTGGTTGGTCTGTCAGGCCTGCAAGGATGAACTCTGTCACAGAGGAATTCTTGGCAGTCATTCTTCTCAGAAACCCGGCCTGTGTGACAGAGAAGAAAACCAGTGAATAAAAAGAAGCATCATCACCATCCTCAGAAATCTATGTTCTCCCTCTGAAAATGGAATCCAAAGGAGGTTTGCACTACGTACATTGTAGGTAGTAATGAACTACCAGCTGACAAAAACTTCCAGAGCACATTAAGGGCTACACTTATCATCCAGAATGAGAGGTTGAGCATCTCAGACTCTGAAGATGGATCCTTTACCATGCCTGGCTTTGTGCCAGTTACTTAAATTGGGAATTCTTCTCTAGGTCAGCACTATAGACTAACAAGTTGATGTTGTGTTTCCTACAATCTACTAACTCAACTAAATATAGATTTGTTCTAAACTAACACTAAGGAGTTACTGTGAGAGCCTATAGGAATATGTGACCATATAGTAATCTCACTTTGCAAAGGAGACACAGAGTTCTCAAAGACATAGAGTCTCAGTGTTCACTCCTGCCTGACGTCTGGAGGGAAGCTCCAGCAGACCCACACAGAGTCTGTATTCCTAACCCTTGTTTCATGGCTGTTCTGGGTCAGAGGGGCACATACCTTCCTTTACTTGTAGCAGGGTTGTTCTGCTTACTATCCCTCATCTGAAGTGTTCTAGGAAAAATAAATACCTCATGAATAGGAAAGAATAGCTTGGAGTGCAGAACTGTCTCTTCTGCAAGGCCAAAGTGCAGACTCAGGCTTATCTTGTAATCCTTTCTCTACTGACAATATTCACAATTGCTGTTTATGCAGTGGCCCCTGCAGGTTCCAGGAAGGAAGCAGCCCCTGCCTTTGAATAACAGAATAAGAGTGTCATTCTGATTTACAGATCTCAGGGGCCTGGTTATGAAGACAGAGTCTCTCTCAGGACTATTTCCTCAGAGTTTCACTCCCTAAGGAAGCAGGAATGTTTGGTTTATCTGTAAAATTCCTTGTTTAGCCTTTAGGAAAAAAATTCTTACAATTAACAGTTATAATTATGATGGAGGAGATGATCCTGGTTCCTACAACATATCCAAATCCCTAGTGTCAGAAGATTCAATATTACTAAAAATACAGTAAAATGATAAAACATGGTCCAGGGCCCAAAATATATTCAGTAATGCAAATCTGTATAGCCTGGAATTAGAAGTAGGAACTTTAAAATAGCCACTTGAAATACATTTTAATTTATATAGAAAGAAAAAGATTGAGCTAACAAATAGTACATTCCAACAAGGAACAACAAAACAAGAAACAACAAAATGCCAACTGAAAATTTTGAAACAGAAATGTTATATATTTGGTCTAGTGCTGCCTATATTATATTAATTTGGTCCCCAAGATTACAGAAGAATCCACAAGTCTGCATGTAAGATGCTGAGGGACCCTGCCTCCAGTTAGGTTTCATTGGTAAATAAAGTTGCTGGTGGCCAATGGCTGGCCAAGGAGACAGAGGCAGGACTTTAGGACTCCAGGCAGGGGACTGAGAAAGCAGCAGGAAGGGAGATAGCTGCCATGCCTGTGAAGGTACAGAGGACAGAAAGACAGCTGACATGAAAGAGCCAGGGAAAAACAATCCCAAGAGGGCCCCGTGACTGGGCCTAGGGCAACAAAGATGGATATAGATAAGCAATAAGCAATAACTCAGAAATATTGGAGGAAGGGAGTGTGTTAGCCACATGGAAGTTTGGAAGTGAGCCAGTCATTGAACTGTTAAAGTTATGTGCGTGTACGTGCGCACATGTATGTGTGCGTGTGTGTGTGTGTGTGTGTGTGTGTGTGTGTGTGCATGTGCATGTGCGTGTGCGTGTGTGTGTGCGTGTGTTTCATTCAAAAACCCAGAACACTGGGGCAGGTATCACGAGGGATGCTGCCACCTCCAGGGTGGAAATGAGTAGGATTAATTGGGTACTACTACATTGAAACTTTTATAGAGGGTTAGGAATTTTGTGAGCTGAGTTAATATCGGATTAGGTAATGTCACACATAGTATCAGTGAAATCAAAGACAGAATTAATAGAAATCAGCTGTACTAAATTCAGATGAAAAGAAAAAAAAAAAAACATTTTCCCAGAGGCCATGGAATCACAAGCCTCTGGGATAATCTCAAACAAGTCCAATATATTTGTAATCACAGTTCCAAAATGTGACCTAAAAAATAGATAGAAAATTTTCTTTTAAGTACTAAATTAAAAGGCTTCTATCCAGTAATATTGATGAACCAGAAAGCAAAGTAAGTTTAGGAAACCACAACAAGAAAACAGTGAATACAAAACATATCATAGTTATGTATAACATTGTCAAACACCTGAAAACTGGATTAAAAAGAAAAGCACTTTGAAATAGGCATAGACAAGAGGCTCAGAGATTCTTAGGGACCTGAAGTGAAATCAACTCACCAGTTATAAAGGAAATGGAAATGAGGAGACAATTAAATGACATCTTTAAAACTCTGAAGAAAAACAATTGTCAATCTAGTATTACGTATCTGATAAAAATACCTCCAGCAATGAAGCAAAGAAATTGTCAAGCAAATGAAAAGTGAAAGGATTTATTACTAAGCACTTCAAGATGTGAAAAGCAAATCATTCCAGATGAAAGTACCAGTCTACAGGAGGAACTTCATATCTGTGCAAATATCAAATACATGGGCATACATAAAATACTTTCTTTTAGTTTTCCTTCAAAAGTAAATTTGGTTGTTTAAGTCATTAAAACAATAACATGATTCAGCCAAAAATATAGAGATGTGCAACTAAAACTACAAGAGGAGTTAGATTAAAAGAACCTTGCATAAATCAACAGGATCAAAAATTTCCAGATGTAAATGCAAACATTTACAGTTCGGCACAAGTAACAACCCCAACAACCTAGTGTGAAGAGAGGAAACACCAGAGTGGAAACTGAGTCCTAAACCTTGGACCTTCCCATCCTCTTAAGCAAGCATGACAGAGTGACAATTGGTCCATAAATCCTTTCCAACCTCAGTTCTCTGTGGCATTCAAACCCTTCCCAAACCACTGTCCTGTTCTTGCTCAGCTCTGCCAAATCAGAGTGTTTCTCTTCTGTACTACACTCTCCTCAGCTTCCAAGTGACAACCCACATGTACTAGAGGGTTTAAATCAAGATATGCACAAGCTATTACATATATATCAAGGGAACAGCTAACTTGAATACAAGATGAAAACCCAACAAGTCTTACAATTCAAAGATAATATCAGAAATACATTTTCAACAGTATATTTTCAAAGGCTTATCCCAGCTCCATGAAGCTAGCATAAAGTGTGAATTCTCACCAATGCCAATTGATACACACAACTGGTGCCTGATGTCTATTCAATCTATCAAGAACATTTACGTGGATGGATGAGTATATCCCTGTCAGTAAAATTTAAAAGACTAATAATAATAAGTCTTATCAAAAATCGTGAAGAAATTTTATATTGCTTATCTAGTCTTAGTAGAAATGTGGTGTGCTCTCTTGTAAAGCTTGCAGTATCTGTCAAGACAAAATATACACCTACTCTATGACCCAGCAATTATCCCCTCAAGGAAATACTCCCCCAAAATAATACCCTGTTTAGAATTAGTTTCCAACACCTAGATATCACTGCCAAAGACCATCCTCAGCTTGGAGAAGGGTTCCTGAGAGAAGGGAGGGGTGTCTGGGAGAAGCAAAACAAATGACTCAAATTTAAATCATGGGTCCAAGCTGATGGCCTATTTTCTCCTTGAGTCAGCTTTCTTGTCTTCTCTCTCTCACTCTCTCACTCTCTCGCTCTCCTTCTCCTCCTCCTCCTCCTTCTCCTCCTCCTCCTCCTCTTTCTCCTCCTCCTCCTCCTTTTCATTCTCCTTCTTCTCAGGACAGTTTTACAGACTGCTCTCTGTGTTCTGCTCTGCTTGAGACAGCTTTCTTTTGCTATATTCTAAAAACTCACTGGATAGCTCATCTCTTGCAGATCAAAAGCCCAGCTTTTTATTTGCATATCAATTTAGACATTACCCCAGGTTCCCTTTCAATTATCCCCTAAATCAATTTCCTATGACCCCAGCCCCTTGATTCTTAGAATCAAGAAACAGCAAGCACAAGCACACACAATAAGATAGCTTTGTGGGACCCAGCCCTAAGATTCCTATTCCTACCACTCCTGTGCCTAGACCAGGCTGACCTTGAACTCAGGAATCTACCTGCCTTTGTAAGCATAAACAATAAACTTAGCTGGGTGGCATCTTGCCTTGCAATCACATATCCCCAAACCTCTTTATCCTCTTCCTTAGTATCTTTCTGACAAGCTGACTCATACTGCGGTTGCCTCTGTTCCTTAAGATTGATGAAACTCCTTGTACAATTCCTACTGCATCCTTATATTTTGCATAGTGGACATATTATATATATTCAAACTCTTGTTTTCAGCATTCATGTACACTCTCATATAAGCAAGTCTTTTGCCCACAGCAACCATCAAGACTCATGGAGGCCCGTGTCCGGCTGGATCTGTACCAGGGGCAGTAACCATATCATGTCATCCCATGGCCAAGCAGGACTTGACATCTCACAGGTGCTGAAACTGGAAATTAACAAAGTAAGGCTTAACAGAAGGGATGAATAAGCCATGGTGTTTCATTAAAATGAAATTCAACTCAGCAATAAAAAGAAGACTACTGAAATATATGGTGTGCTGGTTTGAATGAAAATGACACCCATAGGCTCATAGGGAGGTGTGGCCTTGTTAGAGTAGATTGTTGGAGGAAGTATGTCATGGGAAGGGGAGTAGAAGGGGAAACTTTGAGGTTTCAGGTGTTCAAACCAGGCCCCGTGTCACTCTCTCCTCCTGCTGCCTGAAGATCCAGAAGTAGAACTCTCAGGTTCTCCAGCTCCATGTCTGCCTGCATGCTACCATGCTTCCCTCCACAATGATAATGAACCAAACCTCTGAACCTATAGGACAGCACCAATTAAATATTTTCCTTTATAAGAGTCAATGTGCACATCGAGTCTCTTCATAGCAATAGAAACCCTAACTAAGTCAAGCTGAATGAGTTCAGAAAAGCAACAAGGGATCCATCTCTGGGAGATAACTAAGAATCCACTGAGGAGAATCTCAAATGTGCTCAAAGGTACTTCATTAATGACAAAGGCACATCTGAGACTCTGAAAAAGAAAGTGATACTCACTAACTCATTCAACAAGTTGAGAAATTCTACCATGCACTGTTCTAGAGGTTATAGAGAAAACATTAACAAAAGCATAATATGTATCAATTACTAAGAAAGAGAAAACAAATAATAAACAAGTTATGTGATATATCACAGCAGATAGTAAGCATGAGGAAAGAGAAAGGACAGGAATTCTGCACTATATATTTAAACAAGATGACAAATCATGAAACATTTACCGGGATTGGATGGGTTATGAAGCATATAATGATCCTGTTGGTCAGGTCTTTAAAAATGATGATTACACTGTTTCAGTCAGTATCCATCACTTTAGTGGGTCAGTGGGTGAACAATGATGAACTTGTCACAGCACTCATTGCCTCCTGACTCAGACAATAGGGCCACTAAAAAGAACTGTCTCTACTGAAGGGAATTTTAGATATCACAAATTACAGCAACAAAAGAACTTTCTAGACCTTCTTTAGAATCAGAAGTCATGCAGTGAAGAGTTGTAATCTCTGTGTATCTCTAGTCTAAACATATCATCCATTTCTCTGAGTTTCCCTAATTTTCAAATCAGCTTTCGGGCAGAGATCCAGTGTATTTCCTATAAGGCACAAATTGAGCTGGTATCTAGCGAGCTACATTGTGAATACTTTCTCAGAGCTATTTATGATGCCTTTAGCCAAAGAAGAAAGAAATTTCTCTTGAAGAAATATAACTCTCAGACAAGTGATTAAGCTACCTTTTTAATCTAGGTTTCTACTGCTTTCATTACTTAAGAAGGGCATGTCTCATTGGCAGAGCATTTCCCTAGCAAGACCAAGTTCCTGAACTGGATCCCAAACACAGTAAGATTAAAAAAAAAAACTAAATTAAGTTAAAAAATTGTAAATGAATACTCATATAGGTGATGGTGCTTCTAATCCCACCTGTGAAAGCCACTCCACATGGTCTTACTGGCAGGTATGTATCCATGGCCCATTCTGGCATGCCTCCAATTCCATGTGTCAGAACCACTCCATGTGATCACCATGGCCTGGCCTACCTGCCCTACCTCCAGTCCCACTTAGTGCAGACATTCAGTGTGTACTTTATTGTCCCAGTAACTGTTTTTTCTCCCACCCCTGGCACAGTCCATAAATTAGACATTATACTTATCTTCTTTAAAAAGCACATTGTTTTTATTGGATACTTTCTTTATTTACATTTCTCCTTATCCCCCTTCCTGGTTTCCCCTCTGAAAAATTCCTCCCCCATCCTCTCCTGCATCCCCCTGCTCACCAACCCAACCATTCCCACTTCCTGGTGCTGGCATTCCCCTACACTGGATAATAGAGCCTTCAGAGTACCAAGGGCTCTCCTCCCATTGATGTCTGACTAGGCCATCCTCTGCAACATACACAGCTGGAGTCATGAGTCCCACCATGTGTACTCTTTGGTTGGTAGTTTAGTCCCTAAGAATGCTGGGGGGAGGGGGGTCCTGGTTAGTTCATATTATTGTTCCTTCTATGGAGCTGCAAACTCTTTCAACTCCTTGGTTTCTCTATCTAGCTCCTTCATTGGGGACCCTGTGTTATGTCTCATGGATGGCCATGAGAATCCACCTCTGTATTTGTCAGGCACTAGCAGATCCTCTCAGGAGACAGCTATATCAGGCTCCTGTCAGCAAGCACTTCTTGGCATCCATAATACTGTATGGGTTTGGTGATTGTCAGTGGGATGGATCCCCAGGTGGGGCAGTCTCTGGATGGTCATACCTTCAGTCTCAGCTCCACACTTTGTATCTGTAATGCATTCCATGGGTGTTTTGTCCCCTTTGGTATACCTTTGGTGGTTTGTGAATTGAATCTTGGGTATTCCGACCTTCTGGGCGAATATCCACTTATCTGTGAGTGCATATCATATGTGTTCTTTTGTGATTGGGTTAACTCACTCAAGATGATATCCTCCAGATACATCCATTTGCCTAAAAATTTCATAAATTAATTGTTTTTAGTAGCTGCATAGTACTCCATTATGTAACTGTATCACATTTTCTGTATCCATTCCTCTGTTGTGGGACATCTGGGATCTTTCCAGCTTTTGGCTATTATAAATAAGGCTGCTATTAACATAGTGGAGAATGTGTCCTTATTACATGTTGGAGCATCTTCTGGATATATCCCAGGAGTGGTGATACTGGGTCCTCAGTAGCACAATTTCCAGTTTTCTGAGGAACCACCAAACTGATTTTCAGAGTGGTTGTACCAGCTTGCAATTTCACCAGCAGAGGAGGAGTGTTCCTCTTCCTCAACATCCTCGTCAGCATCTGCTGTCACGTGAGTTTTTAATCTTAGCCATTCTGACTGATGTGAGGTGGAATCTCAGGGTTCTTTTGATTTGCATTTCCCTGATGATTGAAGATGTTGAACATTTCTGTTGGTACATCTTGACCATTTGAGTTTCCTCAGTTGAGAATTCTTTGTTTAGCTCTGCA
Source organism: Mus caroli (assembly GCF_978045245.1). Lineage (NCBI taxonomy): Eukaryota > Metazoa > Chordata > Mammalia > Rodentia > Muridae > Mus > Mus caroli. Next base: position 35,007,847 of record NW_028227266.1, on the reverse strand, counting down.
CCCCATATTTTAATAGGGTTATTTGGTTCTCTAGAGTCCAACTTTTTGAGTTCTTTGTACATTATTGGATATTAGTCCTCTATTGAATGTAGGATTGGTAAAGATCATTTCCCAACCTGTTGGTTGCCATTTTGCCTTATTGACAGTGTCCTTTGCCTTATAGAAGCTTTGCAATTGATGAGATCCCATTTGTGGATTCTTGATTTTACAGCACAAGACATTGGTGTTCTGTTCAGGAATTTATCCTCAGTGCCCATATCTTTAAGGCTCTTCCCTACTTTCTCCTCTGTAAGTTTCAGTGTCTGCTTTTATGTGGAGGCCCTTGCTCCACTTGGACTTGAGCTTTGTACAAGGAGATACGAATGGATCAGTTCACATTCTTTTACATGCTAACTTCCAGTTGAGCCAGCACCATTTGTTGAAAATGCTGTCCTTTTTCCACAGGATGATTTTAGCTCCTTTGTCAAAGATCAAGTGACCATAGGTGTGTGAGTTCATATCTGGGCCTTCAGTCCTATTCCATTGATCTACCTCTCTGTCACTATACCAGTACCATGCAGTTTTTATCACAATTGCTCTGTAGTACAGATTGAGGTCAGGGATGGTGATACCACCAATAGTTCTTTTATTGATGAGAATAGTTTTTGCTATCCTAGGTTTTTTTGTTATTCCAGATGAATTTGCAAATTGGCCTAACACTGTGAAGAACTGAGTTGGAATTTTGATGGGGATTTCACTGAATCAGTAGCTTGCTTTCAGCAAGATAGCCATTTTTAATATATTAACCCTACCAATCAATGAGCATGGGACATCTTTCCATCTTTTGAGATCTTCTTTGATTTCTTTCTTCAGAGACTTGAAGTTCTTATCATACAGATCTTTCACTTGCTTAGTGAGAGTCACACCATTTGTGACTATTGTGAAGGGTGTTGATTCCCTAAATTCTTTCTCAGCCTGTTTATCCTTTGTATAGAGAAAGGCCACTGATTTGTTGGAGTTAATTTTATATCCAACTACTTTGCTGAAGTTGTTTATCAGGTTTAGGAGTTCTCTGGTGGAATTTTTGGGATCACATATGTATACTATCATATCATCTGCAAATAGTGATATTTTGACTTCTTCCTTTCCAATTTGTATTCTCTTGATCTCCTTTTGTTGTTGAATTGCTCTGGCTAGGCCTTCAAGTACTATATTGAATAGGTAGGGAGAGAGTGGGCAGCCTTTTCTAATCCCTGATTTTAGTGGGATTGCTTAAAGTTTCTTTCCATTTAGTTTGTTGTTGGCTACTGGTTTGCTGTATATTGCTTTTACTTTGTTTAGGTTTGGGCGAATTCCTGATCTTTCAAGAATTTTATCACAAAGGGGTGTTGAATTTTGTCAAATGCTTTCTCAGCATCTAATGAGATGATCATGTGGGTTTTTTTTTTGAGTGTTTATATACTGGAATACATTGATGGATTTCCTTATATTTAACCATCCCTGCATCCCTCAGATGAAGCCTACTTGATGATCCTTTTAATGTGTTCTTGGATTTGGTTTGCCAGAATTTTATTGAGCATTTTTGCATCCATATTCATAAGGAAAATTGGTCTAAAGTTCTCTTTCTTTGTTGAGTCTTAGTGTGGTTTAGGTCATAGAAAGAATTGTGTAGAGTACCTTCTGTTTCTATTTTGTGGAATAATTTGAGGAGTATTGCTATTAGGTCAACTTTGAAGGTCTGATAGAACTCTGCTCTCAACCCATCTGGTCCTGGGTTTTTTTGGTTGAGAGACTACTAATGACTGTTTCTATTTCTTTAGGGGATATGGGACTGTTTAGATCGTTAATCCAATTCTGATTTAACTTTGGTACCTGGTATCTGTCTAGAAAATTGTCCATTTCATCCAGGTTTTCCAGTTTTGTTGAGTATAGGCATTTTTAGTAGGACCTGATGATTTTTTTGATTTCCTCAGTTTCTGTTGTTATGTCTCTCTTTTCATTTCTGATTTTGTTAATTAGGATACTGTCCCTGTGCCCTCTAGTTCATCTGGCTAAGGGTTTATCTATTTGGTTGATTTTCTCAAAGAATCAGCTCCTGGTTTGGTTGATTCTTTGCATAGTTCTTTTTGTTTCCACTTGGTTGATTTCAACCCTGAGTTTGATTATTTTTTGCCCTATTCTCCTCTTGGGTGAATTTGCTTCTTTTGGTTCTAGAGCTTTCAGGTTTGATGTCAAGCTGCTAGTGTATGCTCTCTCTCCAGTTCCTTTTTGGAGGCACTCAGAGCTATGAGTTTTCCTCTTAGGACTGCTTTTATTCTGTCTCATAAGTTTGGGTATGTTGTGACTTTATTTTCAGTAAACTCTATAAATCATTATATTTTTTCTTTATTTCTTCCTTGGCCAAGTTATCACTGAGTAGAGTGTTGTTCAGCTTCCACATGTATATGGGCATTCTATTATTTATGTTGTTATTGAAGATCAGCCTTAGTCTGTGGTGATCTGATAGGATGCATGGGATTATTTCAGTCTTCCTAGATCTGGTGAGACCTGTTTTGTGACCGATTATATGGTCAGTTTTGGAGAAGGAGCTATGAAGTGCTGAGGTGAAGGTATATCCTTTTGTTTTAGGATAAAATGTTCTATAGATATCTGTTAAATTCATTTGTTTAAAAACTTCTGTTAGTTTCACTGTGTCTCTGTTTAGTTTCTGTTTCCATCATCTTTCTATTGATCATGAGAGTGGGGTGTTGAAGTCTCCCACTATTATTGTGTGCAGTGCAATGTGTACTTTGCGCTTTATTAAAGTTTCTTTTATAAGTGTGGATTCCCTTGTATTTGGAGCATAGATGCTCAGAATTGAGAATTCATCCTGGTAGATTTTAACTTGGATGAGTATGAAGTGTCCTTCCTTATATTTTTTGATCACTTTAGGTTGAAATTTGATTTTATTCATTATTAGAATGGTTGCTCCAGCTTGTTTCTTGGGACCATTTGTTTTCCAGCCTTTTACTCTGAGGTATTGTCTGTCTTTGTCCCTGAGGTGGGTTTCCTGTATGCAGCAAAATGTTGGGTCCTGATTATGTAGCCACAGTGTTAGTCTACGTCTTTTTATTTTAGAATTGAGTCCATTGATATTAAGAGGTATTAAGGAAAAGTAATTGTTGCTTCCTGTTATTTTTGTTGTTAGAGTTGGAATTCTGTTCTTGTGGCTATCTTGTTTTAGGTTTTTTGAAAGATTACTTTCTTGTTTTTTCTAGGGTACATGGTTCCTCCTTATGTTGGAGTTTGCCATTGATTATCCTTTGAACGGTTGGATATGTGAAAAGATATTGTGTAAATTTGGTTTTGTCATGGAGTACCTTGGTTTATCCATATATGGTAATTGACAGTTTCATTGGGTATAGTAGCCTGCTCTGGCATTTGTGTTCTCTTAGGGTATATATAACATCTGTCCAGGATCTTCTGGCTTTCCTAGTCTCTGATAAGAAGTCTGGTGTTATTCTAATATGTCTGCCTTTATGTGTTACTTGACATTTTTCCCTTACTGCTTTTAATAGTCTATCTTTGTTAAGTGCATTTGCTGTTTTGATTATAATGTGTTGGTAGGAACTTTTTTTCTGGTTCAGTCTTTTGGAGTTCTGTAGCCTTCTTGTTCATGGGCATCTCTTTCTTTAGGTTAGTGAAGTTTTCTCCTATAATTTTGTTTAAAATGTTTACTGGCCCTTTGATAGTCTTCATTCTCATCTATACCTATTATCCTTAGGTTTGGTCTTCTCATTGTGTCCTGGATTTCTTGGATGTTTTGAGTTAGGATCTTTTTGCATTTTTCATTTTCTTTGATCATTGTGTCCATGTTTTCTATGGAATCTTCTGCTCCTGAGATTCTCTCTTCCATCTCTTGTATTCTGTTGGTGATGCTTGCATCTATGACTCCTGATCTCTTTCCTAGTTTTTCTATCTTCAGGGTTGTCTCCCTTTGTGATTTCTTTATTGTTTCTATTTCCATTTTTAGATCCTGGATGATTTTGTTCTATTCCTTAACCTGCTTGGTTGTGTTTTCTTGTAATTCTTTAAGGAATTTTTATGTTTCCTCTTTAAGGTTTTCTACCTGTTTACCTGTGTTCCCCTGTATTTCTTTAAGGGAGTTATTACTGTCCTTCTTAAAATCCTCTACCAGCATCATGAGATATGATATTAAATCTGAATCTTGCTTTTCCGGTGTGTTGGGGTACCTAGGACTCACTGTGGTGGGAGTACTGGGTTCTGATGATGCCAAATACTCTTGGTTTCTGTTGGTAACATTCTTGCATTTGCCTTTCACCATTTGGTAATCTCTGGTGTAGATGTTCTACCTGTCTCTGGCTGGAGCTTGCTCTTCCTGTGAGTCTGTAAGCCTGTGTCAGCACTCCTAAAATCACTTTTTTTCCTGACAAGACCAGTACACAGGGGGCTGTAGAACAGCCCCCCCCCTTCCTGGCTGCAGATATAGGTCTGTAGGACTCTGTCCTAGAAGCTCTGTTGCCTGTGCTCTCCTGAGTGACCTGCCTTAGAGACACATCTTCGAGTAAATGGTGATTTCCCCTGAGTCCCAGGGTCACAGCACTCCCTGGAGGCAAGCTCTCCTCTGGTAGGGAAGGTGACAGAGGACTGAGGATCAGCTCCACCTCCTGGCTGGGGATGAAGGCCCTGTAAGACTGTGTCCAAGAAGCTCTGTTGCCCACACACCTATGGTCACTTGATCTTTGACAAAGGAGCTAAAACCATCCAATGGAAAAAAGACATCATCTTCAACAAATGGTGCTGGCACAACTGGCGGTTATCATGTAGAAGATTGAAAATTGATCCATTCCTATCTCCTTGTACTAAGGTCAAATCTAAGTGGATTAAAGAACTCCACATAAAACCAGAGACACTGAAACTTATAGAGGAGAAAGTTGGGAAAACCCTCGAAGATATGGGTACAGAGGAAAAATTCCTGAATAGAACAGCAATGGCTTGTGCTGTAAGATCGAGAATCGATAAATGGGACCTCATAAAGTTGCAAAGCTTCTGCAAGGCAAAAGACACCGCCAATAAGACAAAAAGACCACCAACAGATTGGGAAAGGATCTTTACCTATCCTAAATCAGATAGGGGACTAATATCCAATATATATAAAGAACTCAAGAAGGTGGACTCCAGAAAATCAAATAACCCCATTAAAAATGGGGCTCAGAGCTGAACAAAGAATTCTCACCTGAGGAATACCGAATAGCAAAGAAGCACCTGAAAAAAATGTTCAACATCCTTAATCATCAGGGAAATGCAAATCAAAACAACTCTGAGACTCCATCTCACACCAGTCAGAATGGCTAAGATCAAATATTCAGGTGACAGCAGATGCTGGCGAGGATGTGGAGAAAGAGGAACACTCCTCCATTGTTGGTGGGATTGCAAGCTCGTACAACCACTCTGGAAATCAGTCTGGCGGTTCCTCAGAAAATTGGACATAGTACTACCGGAGGATCCCACAATACCTCTCCTGGGCATTTATCCAGAAGATGTTCCAACTGGTAAGAAGGACACATGCTCCACTATGTTCATAGCAGCCTTATTTATAATAGCCAGAAGCTGGAAAGAACCCAGGTGCCCCTCAACAGAGGAAAGGATACAGAAAATATGGTACATTTACACAATGGAGTACTACTCAGCTATTAAAAAGAATGAACTTATGAAATTCCTAGGCAAATGGATGGACCTGGAGGGCATCATCCTGAGTGAGGTAACTCAATCACAAAGGAACTCACACAATATGTACTCACTGATAAGTGGATATTAGCCCAGAAACTTAGGATACCCAAGATATAAGATACAATTTGCTAAACGCATGATACTCAAGAAGAATGAAGACCAAAGTGTGGCCACTGTGCCCCTTCTTAGAATTGGGAACAAAACACCCATGGAAGGACTTACAGAGACAAAGTTTGGAGCTGTGACAAAAGGATGGACCATCTAGAGACTGCCATATCTGGGGATCCATCCCATAATCAGCTTCCAAACGCTGACACCATTGCATACACTAGCAAGATTTTGCTGAAAGGACCCAAATAGAGCTGTCTCTTGTGAGACTATGCCAGGGCCTAGCAAACACAGAAGTGGATGCTCACAGTCAGCTATTGGATGGACCACAGGGCCCCCAATAGAGGAGCTAGAGAAAGTACCCAAGGAGCTAAAGGGACCTACAATACTATAGGTGGAACAACAATATGAACTAACCAGTACCCCCCTGGAGCTCATGTCTCTAGCTGCATATGTATCAGAAGATGGCCTAGTCAGCCATCAGTGGAAAGAGAGGCCCATTAGTTGTGCAAACGTTATATGCCTCTGTACAGGGGAATGACAGGGCCAAGAAGTGGGAGTGGGGGGGAGTGAGGGGGAGCGTGTGGGGGACTTTTGGGATAGCATTGGAAATGTAAATGAAATAAATACACAATAAAAAATAAAATTAAAAAAAAGAAGAAGAAGAAGAAGAAGCTCTGTTGCTTCTGTGGCCCATGCTCTCCTGCATGTACCCATCTTAGAGAGACTCTGGAGTGAAATATCTAAATAACATTTAATTGTATGAACATATTGGTTACTCATCTACTATTTAAGACAATCTAATGAAAAAAATCAATTGTTTCTGAATAAAAACAATGAAATAAAAAATGGAGGATATGACTACTTCTAAAATATGGAGAAGATTTTTATTGTGCATATAAGTGAGAAAACAGGTAGAGCAAAGAGTCTAGTCTGAACATAACCAGCTGAATAAACCTAAGCGAGGTGGGGTGGGAGTGAGGGGGAATAAGAGAGGAGCCACAATCTAGAGGCATCTCCAGGCCAAGAGACTAAGAAAGATATGTAGACAAAATAGCTGAGTTATATAGGGATTATGCTTGGGGAAATGAGGCTAAGGCTCAGACCTGAGAGAGAGTAGTTGAAAGTATGGGGCAGATGAAAAGTGCTGGGAGGAGCCATGGGTGCTAAGTGATGCTGGAGACTAGCCAGTACTTGCTTTCATAAGTTACTAGGCACCTCAGCTACCTTTTGTCCTTGGTTTCTAAGACCTAACATTTCTAATTTGAACTTGTAAGCACAGTGAACTCACTAAACAGGGCCACTCTACAGATGGGGGCAGGGGGAAGACAGTTTATTGGGAGACAAGGCACAGGGGTCTGTGCCTGTGACAATCAGGCTAGTTTATAGGCAGCAGATGGAATGGGGAAACCAGTTACCTGATAAACAAAATGCCTGAGTCAGAGTATCTGAGAAAGGCTGAGGGTTAGGTTTCTGTTGCCTCATAGCCCTCTACATTGACTGAGCTAGGGCAGTCATTCTAGTGTATTGGCAGCTGTGCTGCCATCTGAGGGCTCAGCTTTGTTACCTAACAGGACTATCATAAGCAAAGCTCCTATAAACATCCTTACAGATGTCTTTGAAAATAATATTTTGTCTTAGCCAGGGTATCTATTCCTGTACAAACATCATGACCCAGAAACAAGTTGGGGAGGAAAGGGTTTATTCAGCTTACACTTCCACATTACTGTTCATCACCAAAGGAAGTCAGGACTGGAACTCAAGCAAGTCAAGAAGCAGGAGCTAATGCAGAGGCCATGGCTTACTTCCCCTGGCTTGCTCAGCTTGCTTTCTTATAGAACCCAAGACTACCAGCCCAGAGATAGCACCACCCACAGGGGGCCCTCCCCCTTGATCACTAACTGAGAGAATGCCTCACAGCTGGATCTCATGGAGGCATTTCCTCAACTGAAGCTACTTTCTCTTTGATAACTCCAGCTTGTGTCAAACTGACATACAAAACCAACCAGTACATATTTCCATCGTGTTTTGGAAAACACTTAAGCAAATTTTTATTCAATACAGAGTGCCTAAATTTAACTGAACAAAAATCTTCCATGGAATTTGCTAAAGTGATTTTTAATGTGTTTATAAAAGGATGAAGAGAGAAGGAATATGATTTATGGATGTGTGATGAGGTTTAGGGAAATGGGGTGCCACAGAGGGCCCATGCTGAGTGATCCCTTCCCCCTGAGGTACCAGTTACAGGATAGGATAGTATAGCGTTTACTCAGTACTTGGGGAGGAGAGTTAAGAGGATAGTAGAGGCTGAGAAACAGAGAGAGTGAAAGAAAGAGAGAGACAGAGACAGAGAGAGAGAGAGAGTGAGAGAGAGAGAGAGAGAGATAAAGGAATAGAGGCCAACCATGAGCATGTGGGGGGGGTGAGGGAATAGGGAGAGAGCAGTAGCAGAAAGGCAAGAGCAAGAGAGAGAGGAGGGGGCAAACAGCCCCTTTTATAGTGAGTCAGGCATACCTGGCTGTTGCTGAAAGACCCACATGGTGAGGACTCCCCCACATTCTGACTCAAGAGAGGCGACACCCCAAAATCACCAACAAGAAACAGTCTTGCTGCAAACTGCAAGAGGATTTTTATTCAAGAGCGCTCTCGGGCCCACGGTCATACACCACGCAGGGGTAGAGGACCATGGTGCCCCGAGTAGCTGGATAAGGGGGTATTTAAAGGAAGAAACCACAACTCAAGGAAGGGCGTTGTTGAAAAAAAAATACCAAAGATACCAGTTAAGAGTCACAAGGAAGTACAAAGTCACAAGTGTCACAAGGAATACCTGGTAATTGTTAGCTCTCAAGACAGTTTCTTAGAGCCCCTAACAATAGCACATTTGCATTGCAGGTTCCAGCAATGGTCAGGGTGGGTCAGGGTGACTTTCTTTGAATGAACACTCTTTGAACCCAGGAAGCGGGTGGGTGGAGGAAGGAATGTCGCTATCTGTTTTATGACCAACACACCTCGGAGCACTGAGCCACAGAGGTCACATTCCCAAACTTGGGCCTAAAGGCCTAGAATTTTGTTTTTACGTTTTACTTCTTCCATTGCCAGTTAACTTTGGGGTGGAGCTTAGACAAAATGCTAATGGTTTTCTCATTTGACACCTCCATCAGTAAAAAAGTGATGGCCTGAAGCACTCCCCAGTACTTGTGTTATTGCTGTCTTTAATTTATCCAGTTCTGTTCAGTACATAATGATATGGCGATTCTACCTACATTTCTCTTAACTATTAATTGAAGCAATATACCTAGTGGCCACTTAACATGCCTTCTTACTTGCTGACTCATTGCATGTTACATGTTGTGTTTCCTAAACAGAGTCTAGGTATATCTTGTGTCACATGTATATGTTCTTGAAGTCAGTAGATTTATTGTTTCTTATATAAAGATACACATGAAGAAAGAGTCTAAATTTGTATAGTTATTTTATTAAATATTTTTCATCTGATATGCTTTGATCATATCTTATCTCCTACTACTACTCCTCTCAGATCCTTCCCACTTCCCTACCTACCCAGAAGCCCAATTCACATTGTAATTAGTAGTTTTTATTCTAAACTTCTTGAGAATTTTAAACCTCCTTTGAATTAGAAAAACTAACTTGGTTAAGAGGTTTTTTCTTAAATGTCTCCAAAAATTAATGTCAGTTTTGCTTTAACCATTTTAAGTTATTGCTGGTGTTCTTGGTATTAGAACAGGAATCCTTACCTGATGAATTTATTTTGATCAGCAGGCAGCCTAACTACCTTGTCCAGTGCTGCAAACAAGTTGCTCCAAATGTGACTTTCTTGGTATAGAGATTTTGCAATTTGGGTCATGGTTGAGTAAGGTTAATCCCATAGGCAAACAAAATGCATACTTAGTACACTAGCATTGTGAATGGCTTTGAAAATACTATTCTCATTTTATTTAGAAACAAGTTCTGTAGATAAACTAGTAATATATATATATATATATATATATATATATATATATATATACACATATATATATTGCTTCAAAAAATGAAAATGTTGAATAAAAGGCTAAAATAAAATGCTAAGACACTAATTGGATTAGCATGTCCTTAAAAATCCAACACAAGGCTTCCCCTCCCCCATCCATCTTTCCTGCTCGCTGAGTCCTCTGGGACAAGCCAAGCTGCATTAAGCAGACTGCTATCCCTTCTGGACCTCCATACTCACCCCACCTCTCTACCCATCTTCACCAGACCTCTACAACCCTAAAGGATACAGGTTAGTTTCCCTTTTCCCTTCCATCTATCCTGCTTGCTGAGTCCTCTGGTGCACACCAAGCTTCCCTAAGCAGGCTGCTACCCCCTCTAGACTTCCATTCTTCCCACCACCTCTCTGCTCATCTTCATCAGACCTTTGCAGCCTGAAAGCTACAGGTTAACTTCCCCTCCCCCACTCTTCTTCCCTGCTGGCTAACTCCTCTAGGGCCTACCAAGCTGCTCTGATGGCCTGTTAGCCCAGGTGAACCTCCATTCTCCCATGACCTCTCTGCCCAGCTTCATCAGACCTGCAACTCTTGAACTGTACAGACCTGTATATCTGAAACCATACAGCCCAAGGATACCCATCAGAAGTCTGACACACCTGGACCATCAAGATCAACTCCCCTCCAAAAACCTACTAAAAAGGAATATCCAGGGACCAAAGCAATCTCAGATGATTAAAGACTCTCAAAACAACAAAATCAGTAGAAACCAGAGCAACAGGACACCTTCAGAGCATGGCTACACTACTACAGCAATCCCTAGATATCCTAACTAAGAGGTCAGTTCAGGGAGGGAAGGGGGAGGCTAATTAATATTTCTCAGACAATAGTGGGTGGGGGATTGCAACCATCGGCCACCTTCAGGTAGGGAAGGAAGGCCCAAAGCATGTTGGCTACCTACAGACAAGAGAAGTTTCTGCAACCTCATTCCCTAAAGACCAATCAGTTTGAAAGTCATAGTGTTCTGCCAATCAAACTGTACCTAATTGCTGCTGCTCTGAAACATGTATAAAGACTGACCAAATGGGCTGCAGGGGTTTGCCACCTCTCTTTCAGGTGTAGGACAACCCTCAACTCATTGGAACAATAAATTACTCTTGCTTTTTATATCGATTCCAGACTCCATGTGGTTCACTCAGGGGGTCCCAAGTAAGCTAAGGCTCACCAGAATCTTATACTAACACAACTGAAACACAAGAAAATGGCCTTAAATCCAATCTTTTAAAGATAATAGAGGCCTTTAAAAAGGAAATGAGTACATCCCTTAAAGAAATATAAGGAAACACAATTATTCTTTAAAGAGGAAACAAATAAATATCTTAAAGATATACTGGAAAATACAATTATGAACAGGTGAAGAAAATAAAATATAAAAAGGGTAAAAACCATGTGCAAGATTTGAAATTTGAAATAGAAGCAATAAAGAAAACACAAACTGCTGGGCGGTGGTGGTGTATGCCTTTAATCCCAGCACTTCGAATATGTTGATATATCAGTCAAAGAAAATGTAAATCTAAAAATTCCTGATACAAAATGTCTAGAAAATCTGGTGTAATATGAAAACACCTAACGTTCTTCGGTTAAGTCTTAGGTGTCATAATAATAGGAATAGAGGAAGGTGAAGAGTTCCGGCTCCAAGGTCCAAAACTATTGTAAACAGAGTATTTTAAGCAGGTTTTCATAGAAGAAAAATTTCCAGCCTAAAGAAAGAGATACCTATAAACATACAAGAAGCTTATAGAACATCAATTAGACTGGAAAAAAAAAAAAAACTCCTAGCACATAATAAACAAAACACAAAATCTACAGAACAAAGAAACAATACTAGAAGCAGAAGGTGGGAAAGGCCAGGTATCATACAAAAATCAAACCTATCAGAATTACACCTGACTTCTCGACAGAGACTCTAAAAGCTAGAAGGGCCTGGACAGATATTATGCAATCTTTAAAAGTCATCACATGCCAACCTAGGCTACTATATCCAGAAAAACTCTCAATCACCATAGATGGAGAAAACAAAACATCCAAAGGCAAATCTAAATTCAAACAATATCTATGCATAAATATACCCCTACAAAAAATAGCAGAAGGAAAACTCCAACCCAAGGAGGATAACTGCATCCAAGAAAACACAGGATATAAGTAATTCCATACAAAAACAACACACACACACACACAAACACCACCAACATGGAAATAACAATCATTGGTCATTAATATCTCAACATTAATGGACTCAATTCCTCAATAAAAAGACACAGGCTAAGAGAATGAATGAGAAAACAGTATCCATCATTTTGTTGTATACAAAAAATACACCTCAGCAATGAAGATAGATGTTACTTCAGAGTAAAGGGCAGGAAAAAAAGTTTTCCAAGCAAATGGACACAAGAAGCAAGCTGGAGTAGCCATTCTAATATCTAATAAAACAAACTTTCAACAAAAATTAATCAAAAGACAGGGGAAAACACTTCCTATTCATCAAAAAAAAAAAAACTATGCCTAAAACACAACAGTACCTACATTTGTAAAAGAAACAAAGCACATCGAACCACACATGTTAATAGTGGGAGACTTCACCATCCCACTCTCACCAATTGACAAATCATTCAGACAAAAACTAAACAGAGAAATAATGAAACTAACAGACATTATGAATCAAATGGACTTAACAGACACCTATAGAATATTTCACCCAAACAAAAAAGAATATACCTTCTTCTCAGAACCTAATTGATCCTTCTCCATAATTGACCATACAGTCTGCCACAAGACAAGCCTCAAGTGAAATAATGCCTGGTATCTTATCAGACCACCATGGATAAAAGCTGGATGTCAACAACACAAACACCAGAAAGCTTACATAAACATGGAAATTGAACAACTCCCTAATCAATGATCTTTGGGTCAGAAAAGAAGAAAAGAAATAAAAGACTTTCTATAATTTAATAATAATGAAGATGCAACAAACCCAAATTTATGAGAGACAATGAAAGCAGTATTAAGAGGAAAGTACATACCACTTAGTGCCTCCATAAAGAAATTAGAAAGTTTTCATACAAGCAATTTAAAAGTACACCTAAAAGCATTATAAAAAAAAATAGACAATTTCTTTAAAAAGCACACTAAACAGGAGTAGAAGGCAAGAGGTAATAAGTAAAATCAGGGCTGAAATCAACCAGTTTAAAAAAAAAGAAAGCAATACAAAGAATCAACGAAAACAAGACCTGGTTCTTTGAGAAAATCAACAAGACAGATGAACCCTTAGCCAAACTAACTGAAAGAGAGAGAGAGAGAGAGATGGTATAAAAATAAACAAACTCATAAATGAAAAGAAAGACTTAACAACAGACACCGAGGGAATTCAAAGAATCATCAAGTCTTACTTCAAAAGCCTGCACTCCACAAAATTGGAAAATCTTAAAGAAATGGATGATTTTCTAGACACCAAAGTTAAATCAAATCCAGGTAAACCACCTAAACATCTCTAAAACCCTATAAAGAAATAAAAACAGTCATTAAAATTGCTAAGCAAAAAAAGCAAAAACAAAAAAACAAACCTAATCATATCACTAGCTGCAAAAAGCAAAAAAACGAAAACGCCACATAATCATCTCACTAGCTGAAAAACGAAAAACAAAACTTTGACAAAATCCAACACACCTCCATGTTCAAAATATTAGAGAGCTCAAAGATACAAGGAAAATACCTAAACATAATCAAAGCAATATATAACAGGCCAATAGCCAACATCAAACTAAATGGAGAGAAAGTTAAAGTAATTCATCAAAAATCAGGGACAAGACATGGCAGCCCAAGGGAGAGATCCTATCTATTCAGTATAGTACTTGAAGTTCTAGCCAGAGCAATTAGACAACTAAAGGAAAACAAGGGCATACAAATGGGGGAAAAGAAGACAAAGTGTCACTATTTTTTTAATGATATGATAGTTTGAATAACTGACTCCAAAAATTCTATCAGAGGACACCTACATCTGATAAAAAAAAACCTTGAGCAAAGTGACTGGATAGAAAATTAACTCAAAGAAATTATTAACACCCTTTATAAAAAATGATAAATGGTCTGCAAAAGAAATTAGGGGAAACAACACCATTTACAATAGTAACAAATAATATAAAATACCTTGATATAACTCTAACCAAGCAAGTGAAAGATCAGTATGACAAGAATGTCAAGTCAATGTAGAAAGAAACCGAAGAAGATGGAAAGATCTCCCATGCTCATGGATCAGCAGGATTAATATAGCAAAAGTGACCATCTTGCCAAAAGCAATCTACAGATTCAATGCAATTCCCATCAAAATTCCAACTAACTTCTTCATAGAGATAGAAAGAACAATTCTCAAATTCATTTGGAATAACAAAACCCAGGATAGTGAAAACTATTCTCAACAATAAGAGAACTTCTGGTGGAATCACCATGCCTGACCTTAAGCTGTACTACAGAGCAATTGTGATAAATACTGCGTGGTACTGGTACAATGACAGGCAGATAGATCAATGAAATAGAATTGAAGATCCAGAAATGAAACAACACACGTATGGTCACTTGATCTTTGACAAAGGAGCTAAAACCATCCAGTGGAAAAAAGACACCACTTTCAACAAATGGTGCTGGCTCAACTGGTGGTTAGCAAATTGATCCATTCTTATCTCCTTATACAAGCTCAAGTACAAGTGGATCAAGGACATCCACATAAAACTAGATACACTAAACTAATAGTAGAGAACATGGAGAAAACACATGGGCACAGAGGGAAAGTTCCTGAACAGAACATGAATATCTTATGTCCTTAGATCAAGAATCGACAAATGGGACCTCATAGAACTGCTAAGCTTCTATAAGGCAAAGGACATTGTCAATAGGACAAAATGGATACCAACAGATTGGGAAAAGATCTTTACCAATCCTCCATCCAATAGAGGGCTAATATCCAATATATACAAAAACACAAGAAGTTAGGCTCCAGAGAATCAAATAACCCTATTAAAACATGGGGAACAAGCCGGGCGTGGTGGCGCACGCCTTTAATCCCAGCACTCGGGAGGCAGAGGCAGGCAGATTTCTGAGTTCGAGGCCAGCCTGGTCTACAAAGTGAGTTCCAGGACAGCCAGGGCTATACAGAGAAACCCTGTCTCGAAAAACCAAAAAAAAAAAAAAAAAAAAAACATGGGGAACAGAGCTAAACAGAAAATTATCAATTGAGGAAACTCAAATGGCCAAGAAGCACCTAAAGAAGTGTTCAACATCCTTAGTCATCAGGGAAATGCAAATCAAAACCACCTCACACCACTCAGAATGGCTAAGATCAAAAACTCAGGTGACAGCATATGATGGCAAGGATGTGGAGAAAGAGGAACACTCCTCCATTGCTGGTGAGATTGCAAGCTGGTACAACCACTCTGGAAATCAGTCTGGCAGTTTCTTAGAAAATGGACATATTACTACCTGAGAATCCAGCTATACTACTCCTGGGCATATACCTGGAAGATGCTCCAACATGTAATAAGGACATATGCTCCACTATGTTCATAGCAGCCTTATTTATAATAGCCAGAAGCTGGAAAGAGCCCAAATGTTCCTCGACAGACTAATGGATACAGAAAATGTGGTACATTTACACAATGGAATACCAAGCTATTAAAAATAACGAGTTCATCAAATTTGCAGGCAAATGGATGGATCGAGAAAATATCATCCTGAGTAGGGTAACTCAGTCACATAACAACACACATGGTATGCACTCACTGATAAGTGAAATATTAGGCCAAAAGTTTGGAATACCCAAGATTCAATACATGGATCATATGAAGCCCAAGAATAAGGAAGACCAAAGTATGGATGCTATAGTGCTTCCTATAGGGTGGAACAAAATATGCACAGGAAGAAATATGGAGACAAAGTGTGGAGCAGAGACTGAAGGAAAGGCCATCCAGAGACTGTCCCACCTGGGGATCCATCCCATATAAAATCACCAAACCCAGACACTATTATGGATGCTAGAAAGTGTTTGCTGATGGCAGCCTGATATGGTTGTACCCTGAGAAGCTCAGCCAGAGCCTGACAAATACAGAGGCAGATGCTTGCAGACAACCATTGGACTGAGCACAGGATCACTGATGGAGGAGTTGGAGAAGGGACAGGAGTGGGTAGGTGCTTCAGATGCGACTGCAGACTGACCTCAGTCAGTCCCTCCATCTGCACAAGAATCAGAGTCCTGGTACAGGTGGGCAGGGAGTTGGTGAAAAGTGACAAACAGACATGGACACAAGCGAGTGTTGTATCTGAATGTAATTTTGTCAAAGTAAGCCCCAGACTTATAATACAGAAGAAAAACAAGAAAGCTAGGTGAATACCCCACCAATGTACATAATGGTTCTTTACACAAAACAAAGAAAATGTATACATGAAAAGCTAGGGGAAGCCAGGAAACAGCCCTATCTAAGATCAGCTAAACACAGGAGCCAGGTGAATGGTCTGACTCAATGCTAGTCTATTGTTAAACCCACCACCAGGGGTCCCTTAGTAAATACCTAATTATGCTGTTCCTCTGGGCCTAGTGAAAAACATGCTCCAGGGGAATTCCGTTCTACTAACCATTTCATGAATAATACAATACTTAAGTTCCTCCTAAAATCACAACCCATCTTCTTCCTAGGCCATTGTAAATTCCTGTGTATGGGAGTAACTCAGCTACTGTTCTAAGTGTTTACTCTGTAGACTAGCCCTAAGATTACTAGCTCTATTCAAGTAAATTGTAATGCTTGATTACTTTCACTGTCTCTCTTACAATACTAGAGGTAATTTTGAATGTTACTAAATAGGTAACATTCTTACTGAATTCCAAGCCCAGAGTCAGCTCAAGGACTGACTAGGACATTGGAACACTGATGGAGGCTAATCTAACGTAGCTATATGTCAAAATCAATCCTTAAAGGCACTTATAATAAAACAATATTGAAGAAAAGCACACAGATCCGTTCACCAACTAAAACAAGGACAGATTTGGAGCATTCATTTTACAAGATGCCACAGTTCCTGGAGACTAAGTTTCCATAAACCTTTTACCTTGGGACTGTGTCCAAGCTTTTGGGCCTGTCATGTGAGTCACTACTAGAGTGGGTGCAGCAGGTAGGTGGGTGGGGGAGCAACCTCATAGAGTCGGGGGAGGGGGTGTGTGGGATGGGATAGGGGGTTTCTGAAGGGGAGACCTGAAAAGGGGGAAACATTTGAAATGTAAATAAAGAAAATATCCAATTTTTTTTAAAGTTGTATCCAATTTTTTTTTAAGTTGTATCCAATTTAAAAAAAAAAAAAGTTGGACTGCATAGTAGAATGTTTCAGTAGAGTTAGGCAAATTTATAGGAACTTAAATAATGTTAGTGAAAGAAGTAAAACGTAAAAACAAAATTTTAGGCCTTTAGGCCCAGGCTTGGGAATGTGGCCTTTGTGACTCAGTGCTCCGAGGTGTGCTGGTCATAAAACAGATAGCGACATTCCTTCCTCCACCCACCTGCTTCCTGGGTTCAAAGAGTGTTCATTCAAAGAAAGTCACCCTGACCCACCCTGACCATTGCTGGAACCTGCAATGCAAATGTGCTATTGTTAGGGGCTCTTAGATTGCTAGGGGCTCTTAGAAACTGTCTTGAGAAATAACCCTCACAATTACCAGGTATTCCTCCTGACTCTTGTAACTTTGCACTTCCTTGTGACTCTTAACTGGTATTTTTGGTATTTTCCAACAACGCCCTCCCCACCTCCTTGAGCTCCTTGAGTTGTGGTTTCTTCCTTTAAATACCCCCTTATCCAGCTACTCGGGGCACCACGGTCCTCTACCCCTGCGTGGTGTATGACCGTGGGCCCGAGAGCGCTCTTGAATAAAAATCCTCTTGCGGTTTGCAGCAAGACCATTTCTTGTGGGTGATTTTGGGGTGTCACCTCTCCTGAGTCAGAACTTGGGGTAGTCCTCACGTTGTGGGTCTTTCATTAGGACAGTGGCATAGTAAGAAGAGGAAATATGAAGCATTTAATTGATGGAAACTGAATTTAGGTAAGGAAGTAACAGATTACAACTGTGAATGCTTACATCTGAACTAGTCGCTAGAAACTGAGTTTTTGGTAAGGAGTTAGGACTGTTTTCTAGCTGTCAAGCTACAGTTACCTTAGCTGTCAATATAGTCAGAAACCTGAGGAAGAATAAACAATAATCTACCAGTTATATATTATTTTTTTAAAAAATGAGAGCCCTGTAACCAAAAGCTCCCTGTGTCTCCATGGCAACTTGAACAGAGTCAGTCTGACTTTCAAGCCCAGAAGATGCAGGGTGTTTTTTCTCCATGAAATGTTATGTGTGACATTAAAAAATGGCTTACCTTGATTTAGATAAGTCATTTGACTCAGGGTATCTAGTGTTGTCCACTGTGTTTTTCAGTGATTATCATACCATAATCCAGGCAGTATATTGAACCTATGTCCAAATCTTCTGAGACCTTGTGGGGTTAAACTGTTAAAGGCTTCAGGAGATTGTGTCTATCATAAACGTAGACATATTAATGATTAGCAGAGTTTTGACAAGATTGAGGGCTATATCGATTGGTTGTATCTGAATAGAGCATGTCATAATTTAATGGCAGTAGTAAAAAATCATCATCTATTGAGACAGGATAGGAATGAAAATCTTAAGTAATTTTGACAAGTTGTTTAAGTAAAGAAAAACACATTAGGCTAACAGCAGTGGCTTGTGACAGCAGGCCATGAGAACAAGGAGGGGCTCAGGCATGTATCACTGATGAAACAGATTGAAAAGAGAGCAGGCTGGTCTGAGGAGACATTCGTATGTGTATGTGCAGTTGAAGAACCATGTGTTTGCACCTCCAAGGTGCTGCTGAATGCTGCTTACAGCAGCTGTGGCCATGGCCCAGTGCTTTTGATGGGGCAGGGGGTGGAGGGAAGGAAGGACCTGAAGTAGCATCTCATATTCCAGCAGTGCACATGCTCTTCCTGTGGCATACGGTGCTTTTACCCCTCACTTAATGAGCCCTGGGCAGACAGAGAGAGAGAGAGACACAGAGAGACAGAGACTGAGACAGAGACGGAGGGGGAAGGGGAGGGGGAGGGGGTCTCCCTCCTGTGAGTGGGAAAGCAGTTTCTCAGACAAGGCAAAAGCTGTTTTTTCTCACAGCTGCAGTGGAACACCTAAAAGCAACTACAATAGTGGACAAAGAAGGAAGTGCCAACAGGGCAGATAGGGGCAGGCAGGACCAAAGCTGCTTTTGCAGGCAGGCAGGGCCCAGTGGCACCTTTGGCAGGCAGATTTCAGGAGACCCCTCTTGCAAGAGAACACACAGCTGCCCTTGTGCAAGTGGGAAAGCATGTGTCACAAACAGACTCCCTGGCAGGACAAAAGGGGCAGGGCCAGACCCCCTTTTCCCATGACTACCAGGGAACAGAGCTAATGAGCAAATGCAAGAGGTGGGAGAGCAGCAAACAGAGTCCCTAGTAGGGGGTAGGGCCATCCCACTTTTCAGATTGTGAACCCATGGAAAAGCAGCAGTCACAGTGGCATCCAAGGCCAGAAAATGATGGAGGTGGAGGGGGGTAAGCCTATGCTAGGGGTTACTACTGTGAAAGTGCCACTTTAGTGGCCATGTAGAGATATTGTTTTCTGTTAACTGTGAATGAGACTTAGACATCCCAGTAAGTAGGGACAAGGTGGTAAAGACCAACCCATGGATAAGAGAATAGTATAATTCTGCCCCTACCAGCATCCTGAGGGCATCATTAACAAACAGAGAGATTCTAGCACAGACCAGACCTCCAGGTTGGCACATGGGAGCTTGGAGTTACACTCAAAGTCAGCGTTCCTGAGACAGAGAGCAGTTTATCCAGGCCCAGCCTGGGATTCTCAACTGTGAGACACTCAAAAGGAGGGAGGAAAGTTTCACCCAAGGGGAAAGGGTCTTAGAACAAGGGTCAGTGAAAGACTGAATGCCTCCCATCCTCAAGGGCAGTAGTTCTGAGCTTGAGAACTCTCCCTGGGACCATGAGGACATTTATGCTGACCAATGAGGTTGGGAGGACACTTCCCAGTTCTCCGAATTTTGGGCTAGTGAGTGTGGATCTCCATGTGATATCTGGGGTAGGATGCAAACCTGGAGAGTTTATAATTCCCAGGTTTTGGCACCAATGGTGTATTTATAAAAAGACAAAGAGAGGGGGCAATATGTTCTCTGAAGGAGTTGTGAGATATGGGAAAAGAGGGGCCCTCAGTGGGCCCATACCAAGGCATTTCTTCCCCCTGAGGGACCAGCCACACTGTGGTATAGTATAGAATAGAGTTTATTCAGGTCGTGGGGAGGGCAGTTAAGAGGGTAGTTGAGGCAAAGAAAGGCAGAGAGATAGTAGAGAAATAGAGGAGTAGAGGCTGGCCAAGGTCATGTGGAGAGAGAGGGGAGAAGGGAACAGGGAGAGCAGGGTGAAGGGAAGCAGGGAAAGAGAAAGAGAGGAAAAAGCGAAGAAGAGAGAGGATGGGACAAGCAGCCCCTTTAATAGTGGGTCAGGTCTACCTGGTTGTTGCCAGGTAACTGTTGGGTGGAGCATAGACAGAATTCTAACACCTGCCCCCCGTTGGCTTTGATTGGTAAATAAGATTTTCAGGGGCCAATGGCTGGGCAGGGAGACAGAGGCAGGACTTTAAGATTCACAGGCAAGTGGACCAAGGAGAAAACAGAATTACCATGCCAGGAAAGGAATGAAATCTAGGCTTAAGAGTTGTAGAAGAAAAATCATGAAATAATATAAGAGCCAGAGAAGAGCCACCCAACCAACCCTCCACCGCACACCTGCATTGTGTCTAGGGTAAAAAAAAATAGATTTTAGTAAGTATAAGTAAATATAAGGCTGTGTGTGTGTGTGTGTGTGTGTGTGTGTGTGTGTGTGTGTGTCTTTCATTTGAGAATCCAGTATATTGGGGCAAGTAGCAAGGTACACACACTAATGCTGCTGAGGAGATTAGAGCAGATTAAACTTCTACTACTGCTGCTATAGAACAGTTATCAACTTCATATGGAAAAACAAAAATCCCTGTAGAGTCAAAACAATCCTGAACAATTAAATAGAATAAATCACCATTTCTGACCTCAGGATGTACTACAGAGCACTAATGATTAAAAACCACATGAGACTGGTACAAAAACAGACATGTTGATCAATGGAATTGCACCAAAGACCCAGAAATAGACCCGAGACTGCTCTGGTTGGGGAGGCAGAAATCCGGCCTACATAGGGCCACAAGCCTCTTCCAGTCAGAAAAGCACCTGGGAAGCTAGGGCGCAGGGTCGGCAGACACTCGCCAGCTACCCACAACACCCGCCACAGGATCTTAAGACTTCTGGTGAGTGGAACACAGCTTCTGCTCCAATCCAATTGCGCACGGGACCTGAGACTGCATTAGTTAGGGAAGCAGAAACCGGCCTGAGTAGGGCCACAGGCCTCATCCGGCCGGATCAGCACCAGTGGAGCTAGAGCGCAGGGTCGGCTGACACCCGCCAGCTACCCACGACCCCCGCCACAGGATTTTGAGACTGCTGGTGAGTGGAACACAGCTTCTGCTCCAGTCCAATCACGCGGGACCTGAGACTGCTCTGGTTGGGGAGAGAGAAATCCGGCCTACATAGAGCCACAAGCCTCTTCCGGTCAGAAAAGCACCTGGGTAGCTAGGGCGCAGGGTCGGCTGACACTCGCCAGCTACCCACAACACCCGCCACAAGATCTTAAGAATTCTGGAGAGTGGAACACAGCTTCTGCTCCAATCCAATTGCGCGCAGGACCTGAGACTGCATTAGTTAGGGAAGCAGAAAACCGGCCTGAGTAGGACCACAGGCCTCTTCCGGCTGGACCAGCACCGGGGTACCGCCAGCTACCCACGACCCCAGCCACAGGATTTTGAGACTGCTGGTGAGTGGAACACAGCTTCTGCTCCACTCTTTAAACAGTGACAACGACAACAACTAACCCCAGAGATTACCAGATGGCGAAAGGTAAACGTAATAATCTTACTAACAGAAACCAAGACCACTCACCATCATCAGAACCCAGCACTCCCACTTCGCCCAGTCCAGGGCACCCCAACACACCGGAAAAGCTAGACACGGATCTAAAAGCATATCTCCTGATGATGATAGAGGACTTCAAGAAGGACTTTAATAACACACTTAAAGAAATACAAAGGAACGCTGGTAAACAGGTAGAAGACAATAAAGAGGAAGCACAAAAATCCCTTAAAGAATTGCAGGAGAACACTGCTAAAGAGTTACAAATCCTTAAAGAAAAACAGGATAACATAATCAAACAGGTAGAAGTCCTTAATAAAAAACAGGAAGACACATCCAAACAGATGATGGAAATGAACAAAACCATACTAGACCTAAAAAGGGAAGTAGACACAATAAAGAAAACCCAAAATGAGGCAACACTGGAGATAGAAACCCTAGGAAAGAAATCTGGAACCATAGATACCAGCATCAGCAACAGAATACAAGAGATGGAAGAGAGAATCTCAGGTGCAGAAGATTCCATAGAGAACATCGGCACAACAATCAAGGAAAATGGAAAATGCAAAAAGATCCTAACTCAAAACATCCAAGAAATACAGGACACAATGAGAAGACCAAACCTACGGATAATAGGAGTGGATGAGAATGAAGATTTTCAACTCAAAGGACCAGCAAACATCTTCAACAAAATTATAGAAGAAAAATTCCCAAATCTAAAGAAAGAGATGCCCATGAACATACAAGAAGCCTACAGAACTCCAAATAGACTGGACCAGAAAAGAAATACCTCCCAACACATAATAATCAGAACAACAAATGCTCTAAATAAAGATAGAATACTAAAAGCAGTAAGAGAAAAAGGCCAAGTAACATATAAAGGCAAGCCTATCAGAATTACACCAGATTTTTCACCAGAGACTATGAGAGCCAGAAGATCCTGGACGGATGTTATACAGACACTAAAAGAACACAAATTCCAGCCCAGGCTACTATACCCAGCCAAACTCTCAATTAACATAGATGGAGAAACCAAAGTATTCCACGACAAAACCAAATTCACACATTATCTCTCCACGAATCCAGCCCTTCAAAGGATAATAACAGAAAAAAACCAATACAAGGACAGGAACCACGCCCTAGAAACAACAAGAAGGTAATCCCTCAACAAACCTAAAAGAAGACAGCCACAAGAACAGAATGCCAACTTTAACAACAAAAATAACAGGAAACAACAATTACTTTTCCTTAATATCTCTTAATATCAATGGACTCAACTCCCCGATAAAAAGACATAGACTAACAAACTGGCTACACAAACAAGACCCAACATTTTGCTGCTTACAGGAAACTCATCTCAGAGAAAAAGATAGACACTACCTCAGAATGAAAGGCTGGAAAACAATTTTCCAAGCAAATGGTATGAAGAAACAAGCTGGAGTAGCCATTCTAATATCTGATAAGATTGACTTCCAACCCAAAGTCATCAAAAAAGACAGGGAGGGACACTTCATACTCATCAAAGGTAAAATCCTCCAAGAGGAACTATCAATCCTGAATATCTATGCTCCAAATACAAAGGCAGCCACATTCATTAAAGAAACTTTAGTAAATCTCAAAGCACACATTGCACCTCATACAATAATAGTGGGAGACTTCAACACACCACTTTCACCAATGGACAGATCATAGAAACAGAAACTAAACAGGGACACAGAGAAACTAAGAGAGATTATGAATCAAATGGATCTGGCAGATATCTACAGAACATTCTATCCTAAAACAAAAGGATATACCTTCTTCTCAGCACCTCATAGTACCTTCTCCAAAATTGACCACATAATTGGTCACAAAACAGGCCTCAACAGATACAAAAATATTGAAATTGTCCCATGCATCCTATCAGATCACCATGGACTAAGGCTGATCTTCAATAACAAAATAAATAATAGAAAGCCAACCTTCACGTGGAAACTGAACAACACTCTTCTCAATGATATCTTGGTCAAGGAAGGAATAAAGAAAGAAATTAAGGACTTTTTAGAGTTCAATGAAAATGAAGCCACAACATACCCAAACTTATGGGACGCAATGAAAGCATTTCTAAGAGGAAAACTCATAGCTCTGAGTGCTTCCAAAAGGAAACTAGAGAGAGCACACATCAGCAGCTTGACAACATACCTAAAAGCACTAGAACAAAAGGAAGCAAATTCGCCCAAGAGGAGTAGACGGCAGGAAATAATCAAACTCAGGGGTGAAATCAACCAAGTGGAAACAAGAAAAACTATTCAAAGAATCAACCAATCAAGGAGCTGGTTCTTTGAGAAAATCAACAAGATAGATAAACCCTCAGCCAGACTCACTAGAGGGCACAGGGAAAGCATCCTAATTAACAAAATCAGAAATGAAAAAGGAGACATAACAACAGATCCTGAAGACATCCAAAACACCATCAGATCCTTCTACTAAAGGCTATACTCAACAAAACTGGAGAACCTGGATGAAATGGAGAAGTTCCTAGACAGATACCAGGTACCAAAGTTGAATCAAGATCAGGTTAATGATCTAAACAGCCCTATATCCCCCAAAGAAATAGAAGCAGTCATTAATACTCTCCCAACTAAAAAAAGTCCAGGACCAGATGGGTTTAGTGCGGAGTTCTATCAGACCTAATCCCAGAAGATCTAATCCCAGTTCTTCACAAACTATTCCACAAAATAGAAACAGAAGGTACTTTACCCAACTCATTCTATGAAGCCACAATTACTCTGATACCTAAACCACAAAAAGACCCAACAAAGATAGAAAACTTCAGACCAATATCCCTTATGAATATTGATGCAAAAATCCTCAATAAAGTTCTTGCTAACCGAATCCAAGAACACATCAAAACAATCATCCATCCTGACCATGTAGGTTTCATCCCAGGGATGCAGGGATGGTTCAATATACGGAAATCCATCAACGTAATCCAGTATATAAACAAACTCAAAGACAAAAACCACATGGTCATCTCCTTAGATGCGGAAAAAGCATTTGACAAGATCCAACACCCATTCATGATAAAAGTCTTGGAAAGATCAGGAATTCAAGGCCCATACCTAAACATGATAAAAGCAATCTACAGCAAACCAGTAGCCAACATCAAAGTAAATGGTGAGAAGCTTGAAGCAATCCCTCTAAAATCAGGGACTAGACAAGGCTGTCCACTTTCTCCATACCTATTCAACATTGTACTTGAAGTCCTAGCCAGAGCAATTCGACAACAAAAGGAGATCAAAGGGATACAAATTGGAGAAGATGAAGTCAAAATATCACTCTTTGCAGATGATATGATAGTATATATAAGTGACCCTAAAAATTCCACCAGAGAACTAACTCCTAAGCCTGATAAACAGCTTCGGTGAAGTAGCTGGATATAAAATTAACTCAAACAAATCAATGGCCTTTCTCTACACAAAGAATAAACAGGCTGAGAAAGAAATTAGGGAAACAACACCCTTCTCAATAGTCACAAATAATATAAAATATCTTGGCGTGACTCTAACTAAGGAAGTGAAAGATCTGTATAATAAAAACTTCAAGTCTCTGAAGAAAGAAATTATAGAAGATCTCAGAAGATGGAAAGATCTCCCATGCTCATGGATTGGCAGGATCAACATTGTAAAAATGGCTATCTTGCCAAAAGCAATCTACAGATTCAATGCAATCCCCATCAAAATTCCAAATCAATTCTTCAAAGAATTAGAAAGTGCAATCTGCAAATTCATCTGGAATAACAAAAAACCTAGGATAGCAAAAACTCTTCTCAAGGATAAAAGAACCTCTGGTGGAATCACCATGCCGGACCTAAAGCTCTACTACAGAGCAATTGTGATAAAAACTGCATGGTACTGGTATAGTGACAGACAAATAGACCAATGGAATAGAATTGAAGACCCAGAAATGAACCCACACACCTACGGTCACTTGATCTTAGACAAGGGAGCTAAAAACATCCAGTGGAAGAAAGACAGCATTTTCAACAAATGGTGCTGGCACAACTGGTTGTTAACATGTAGAAGAATGCGAATCGATCCATTCCTATCTCCTTGTACTAAGGTCAAGTCTAAGTGGATCAAGGAACTTCACATAAAACCAGAGACACTGAAACTTATAGAGGAGAAAGTGGGGAAAAGCCTTGAAGATATGGGCACAGGGGAAAAATTCCTGAATAGAACAGTAATGGCTTGTGCTGTAAGATCGAGAATTGACAAGTGGGACCTCATGAAACTACAAAGCTTCTGCAAGGCTAAAGACACCATCAATAAGACAAAAAAAAAACACCAACAGATTGGGAAAGGATCTTCACCTATCCTAAATCAGACAAGGGACTAATATCCATTATATATAAAGAACTCAAGAAGGTGGACTCCAGAAAGTCAAATAACCCCATTAAAAAATGGGGCTCAGAACTGAACAAAGAATTCTCACCTAAGGAATACCGAATGGCAGAGAAGCACCTGAAAAAATGTTCAACATCCTTAATCATCAGGGAAATGCAAATCAAAACAACCCTGAGATTCCACCTCACACCAGTCAGAATGGCTAAGATCAAAAATTCAGGTGACAGCAGATGCTGGCGAGGATGTGGAGAAAGAGGAACACTTCTCCATTGTTGGTGGGATTGCAAGCTTGTACAACCACTCTGGAAATCAGTCTGGCGGTTCCTCAGAAAATTGGACATAGTACTACCGGAGGATCCAGCAATACCTCTACTGGGCATATATCCAGAAGATGTCCCAACCGGTAAAAAGGACACATGCTCCACTATGTTCATAGCAGCCCTATTTATAATAGCCAGAAGCTGGAAAGAACCCAGATGTCCCTCAACAGAGGAATGGATACAGAAATTATGGTACATTTACACAATGGAGTACTACTCAGCTATTAAAAAGAATGAATTTATGAAATTCCTAGCCAAATGGATGGACCTGGAGGGCATCATCTTGAGTGAAGTAACACAATCACAAAAGAACTCACACAATATGTATTCACTGATAAGTGGATATTAGCCCAAATCTTAGGATACCCAAGATATAAGATACAATTTGCTAAACGCATGAAACTCAAGAAGAATGAAGACCAAAGTTTGGACACTGTGCACCTTCTTAGAATTGGGAACAAAACACCCAGGGAAGGAGTTACAGAGACAAAGTTCGTAGCCGTGATGAAAGGATGGACCATTTAGAGACTGCTGTATCCAGGGATCCATCCCATAATCAGCTTCTAAACGCTGACACCATTGCATACACTAGCAAGATTTTGCTGAAAGGACCCAAAGATAGCTGTCTCTTGTGAGACGATGCCGGGGCCTAGCAAACACAGGAGTGGATGTTCACAGTCAGCTATTGGATGTATCACGGGGCTCCCAATGGAGAAGCTAGAGAAAGTAACCAAGGAGCTAAAGGGATCTGCAACCCTATTGTAGGAACAACATGATGTACTAACCAGAACCCCGGAGCTCTTGTCTCTAGCTGCATATGTATCGAAAGATGGCCTAGTCGGCCATCAATGGAAAGAGAGGCCCATTGGACTTGCAAACTTTATATGCCCCAATATAGGGGAATGCCAGGGCCAAAAGAATGGGAATGGGTGGGTAGGGAAGTGGGGGGCGCTATGGGGGACTTTTGGGATAGCATTGGAAATGTAATTGAGGAAAATATGTAATAAAAATATCAAAAATTTAAAAAAAAAAGAAAAAAAAAGACCCAGAAATAACCAACACACCTATGAACACTTGATTTATTTAGAAAGACGACAAAATGATACATTGGAAAAGAGAATGCATATTCAAAAATGGTGCTGCACTAACTGGATATCTACACATACAAGGATGAAAATATATCCATATTTATTACTCTGCACAAAAATCAAGTCCAAGTGAATCAAGGATCTCAACATAAAATGATAACCTGGACCCCTGGGGCTCTCAGAGATAGAACCACTAAACAAAGAACATACACAGGTTGCTCTTAGGACTCCCCTCACATATGTAGCAGATATGCAGCTTGGTCTTCATGTGGGTCCTGAACCACTGGAGCAGGGCTATCCCAAAAGCTGTTGCCTGTAGGTGGAATATGTTCTTCTAGCTGCACTGCTTTGTCCAGTCTCAAGGGGAAAAGATATGCCTAGCTTCACAGAGCCTTGATGTACCAGGATGGGCAGATACCATGGGAGACCCCTACCCACATAGGGGAATAGGGGAGGGGGAGCAAGAACAGATTGCAGGAGGGAGTGACTGGAAGGAATCAGTGAGTGGGATATAAAGTAAATAAGTAAAAAAAAAAAATTGAACACATATACTTCTAATAAGCATCATCTTTTTGTTGTCTTGATAAATAACTTCATCCCTCCAATTTACTCATTGTTTCTTTAAAATGCTCAATCCTTACTTGGTTATCCTGAGTCACAGATTTCTCCATTAAGGCTCAAATACTCAAGTTCATATCCCAAAAGCTCTAAATTCTGCTCATTTGTCTTTAAACCTAGGCATGATGTTGCATTCAGCATCATTATAACAAATGAGACCTTAGGAATCCTAATTAAGGAAGTTGAAGTTGCTGTGTTCCACACATGACCTTACCCTTGAGTCAATAGAAAACATATAGTACAGTCCATTACCCTGTCATTTGGCCAAAAACAAGGAAATTTTTCTTCTCCTATCCAAAATGTAGTAATGGTAATTTTCTTGATTTTTAAAGATTTTTTTAAAATTTGTGTTCATGTGTGTTTATGTGTGCGCACGCATGTTCCACATGTGTGTTTGTGTACTAGTTAGACAGAGGAAGGTGTTAAATCCTGTAGACATAGAGCTACATGCAGTTGGGAGGCTGCACAACCTAGATGCTAACAGCTATGTGCAGGTCCTCTGAAAGAGCAGCAAGTGCTCTTAACCACTGAATAATACTACCACTACCCACAAATTTTCTTTTGAGAATTTACATTACATTAGTATAAGTAGAGTAATATTTTAATGTATTTTCATGCTAAAAAGGAAATCCTACCAAGGGTTTGACCGTGATATTATATATCTACAGATCACATTATACAGACTAATCAACTTGCATTTGTGTACTTAAGACTATATAACAATTAAAGAAAAAGTGGTCATGAACTTGAAAGAGAAAGCAATGCACTGGAGGTAATGGAGAGGAGAAAGAAAAGGGCAAATATGTAATTATATTTTAACTTAATTAAATGAAATATTTTGAAATTATTAACAAAAAGAAACCCTAAAGGAGGCATACTATGACGAGAAAATTACTACAACCATTACGACATTACGACAACCAAAAAAGCATTACGACAACCCAAAAAATGGAAAAAATTTTCAACTTTCTGAACTTGAGTTTATTTTTGACAATAGTTTGTTATCACTGAACAGCAACATGTTTCTGAGTCTCCAATACATAATAAATGACATTACATTAAATGATTTATAAGGCCCATTCAAGAATAAATGGTCTGGGATCATTAAAAATTTTCATAAAGTAAGAAATTGGTAGTTTGTTGGTTGAACAATTGCCCCAGCATCCATGAAGACCTAGTTTCTCCATAGTGCCATAAACTTCTCTTCTTGTACGAGAAGGGGGTAAAATGACCAAATCTTGAACTCCTCATGGCAACATTGCATCTTCTTATCCAAACACAGCTGTTTCCATATGAATACTGCTCACTGACCAGTCACACCGCTGCAGCTCATGATACTGCTCCTCTGTTAAGAAAGTATTCTCTTACCCAAGGTTTTCCTCAGAGCAACTTTGACATCCTTATTTCTCAAGCTATAGATCAGAGGGTTCAACATGGGCACCACAATCATATAGAACAAGGAAGACACTTTTCCTTGGTCAAGAGGCAAAATGGAAGGGGGTTTGAGGTACATGAAAGCCCCAGAACCAAAGAAAAGACAAACCACAATCAAGTGGGAGCTGCAGGTGCTGAAGGCCTTGGACCTGCCCTCTGTGGAATGCATGTGAAGAATACTAGAGAGGATGAGGGCATAAGAAATGAAGATGGTGACAATGGGCACACCAATATCAAAGGCCACAACAATAAAGACTACGAGCTCATTTATGAAGGTGCTATTGCAGGAGAGCTCAAGAAGGGGAAGAATGTCACACATGAAGTGATTGATGAGGTTGTCAGCACAGAAGTTCAGATTCATTAGGTTCCCTGTATGGGCCATGGCCCCAGAGAAGCCCATCACATAGACTCCCAGCAAAAGAAGTAAATATACCTGGGGAGACATGGTGACCGTGTACATCAGGGGGTTACAGATGGCAACATAACGGTCATATGCCATGGCTGACAGAATGAAGGACTCAGAGACAACAAAGAAACAGAAGAAAAACAACTGTGTCATGCACCCTGAGTGTGAGATGATGTTCTTCCTTGAGATAAAATTCATAAGCATTTTGGGGATGATAGTGGAGGAATAACAGAAATCTATTACAGAAAGATTGAAGATAAAGAAGTACATAGGGGTATGAAGGTGAGAATTCAGCCCAATCAGGGAGATCAAGCCCAGGTTCCCCACCACAGTCACCATGTAGAAACCTAGAAACAAGAAGAAGAGGGGCATGCGGAGTCCTGGTTGGTCTGTCAGGCCTGCAAGGATGAACTCTATCACAGAGGAATTCTTGGCAGTCATTCTTCTTGGGCGGGAAGCCTGTGTAGCAGAGAGGAGAACCAGTGGAGTAAAAACATCGCCACCATCCTTACAAATCTATCCTGTCTTTGAAGAAGGAGAGAGGGGAGGGATGGAGAGAGGAGGGAGAGAGAGAAAGAGAGAGTGACAGAGACAGAGACAGAGGCAGAGACTAAACAAAGTATATATCTCTTAGATTCTGAAGTTAGTCCGTTTGAGATGCCTTCCCCTCTCCTGTCTCTGAGCAAGGTGCTGAAACATGAGTCTCTTCCCTGGAGTGAGTCCTGAAAGGCAGGTGCCACCAGAGCTATGACAGTGTCTCCCAGTCTGCACTATAGAGATAGAGATGATAGATAGATAGATAGATAGATAGATAGATAGATAGATAGATAGATAGATAGATAGATAGATAGATAGATAGAGACATAGAGACATAGAGACATAGAGACATAGAGACATAGAGACATAGAGACATAGAGACATAGAGACATAGAGACATAGAGACATAGAGACATAGAGACATAGAGACATAGAGACATAGAGACATAGAAACATAGACATAGACATATAGACATAGACATAGACAGGCTTCTTACATCTCTTAGCTCAACTGCATGCAGGGTGAATAAAAACATTATAAGCTAACACTTATTTAGGAGTTACTTTGAGAGGCTCTTAGTATATGACTGTACTGTTATCCTTACTTTACAGACTTGATAAGTGAGACTGAAATACCCAAAGTCACAGACCCTCCAGACTTCAGGCAGGAGGGAAGCTCCCAAAATCCCACCCACAGTCTGCGTTTCTAACCCTTGTTTCATGACTGCTCAGGGTCAGAGGGGCACATACCTTCCTTTACTTGCAGCAGGGATGTTCTGCCTACAATCTCTCCTCTAATGTGTTCTAAGAAAGACAAAGACCTGGTGAATAGAAGACAACAGCTTGGAGCTTGGACCTTCTCCTTTCCCAAGCCAAAGCTCAGAATCACAGGTTTCCCTTACATTTCTCTCTGTCCTGACAAACTTGACTTACAACTTTTAGTTTATACAGAGGTTCCTCCAGCTTCCAGGAAAGAGGCAGCTCCTATCATGACCTATGGTAATAGGAGAATAAACAGACTCAGTCTGGTTCACAATCTCAGTGGCCTGATTATGAAGACAGGGGCTCCCTAAGGATCATTTCCTCAGAGTTACCTTCCCAAAGGAAGCAAAATGTTTGTTTTCTGTATACATCATAATTTACCTTTTAGAAGGAGCATTTCTTTCAGCTATAGCCTATAATGTACTTAATACTGTATCATTAAACTGCGTCCCAGCTGCCAAGGTCTAAAGCATTCAGAAACATGTCTATTTTTATACTGATGTATTTAGGAATATATATAGAGAGAGCTACATGCTATATATATATCAATTAATGAAAAAGAGACCACAAAATTTGAGCAAGGAGAGGTATATGGAAGATTTTAGGGAGAGGATGGGGAAGGAGGAAATGATGTAATTATATTATAATCTCAAGAAAATAAAAGAAATAAAGTTTTTAGGAACATCTATTCATTCCTTATTTCAGCTCTTGCTTAGGATGTTAAAGTCTGGATCTCTGCAGAGATACAGCATGTTTCAAAACCCAGTCTTATCTGAATCTGCCCAATTCAAAGTCCTTATCCTAATATTAGATCAACATTCTTATAGGTCCCACTGAAACCCATAAGACAACATCTTAAAAATGTCAAATAATGCCCAATAATTTTAATAGAAGTGAGTTCCATTGAGAAAATTTTGCAAAGCTCTTATACTTTAGCAGAATGAAAGATTTATTCAAATTTTAACTCATTCCAGGGATCAATATTAATTCTTGGAATGCAATTAATCAGAAATCAACAAGAATTCTTATTCCCCGCCCCTCTAAGTAAGTTTAATGATTAAAAAGAAAAGAAAACCTCAGAATAGCAGGCCTTTTCTATATCTATACCCAAGTAGTCTTTGTCTAAGTTAATAACTAGTCAAACTTCCAGCTTGACTGTCAGCTCTCTCTGCCTTCCACCACACTCTTTGAGTACTCCTCCCAATTGCTTCTTTCTCTTTTTTGTCTCCTACTCCCAAACCCCAACATCTGCCTTCACCATCCTTTCTCTAAGCTGTCTTCTCAAACATCAAAGTCACATCTTCACAGGAGCTAAGATCTAAAGGATCTGGAGAGGTTGTGTTTCCGTCTGTTCTTCAGCCCTGTCTGCTCACTACAAATATCTAGAGTGAGTCTCACAAAGAAAATCCGAGACATTGATCAAAAACTCTGGGTATGGGCTTGGCCACACTATCTTTCAGATACTTCTAAATATTTTCAGAACCAGAAGCTTAGGAATTGACACAATCATCAGCTACTATCATCTCCGAAGGCATAGAACACAGGTCACAAATGCACACCCTACTTTCAAAATCAGACATTAGATTGCATGCAATAGCATAGCTGGTCTAGTGCTTTCTCTGTGCACAAGCAATATAAAAACAAGAAAACACAAAACAAGTATTTGCAAACTTTGAACAGCAGGTAATATAAGAATAAAATTATTGACAAAATGCATAAAAAATATGCAACTACTATAGCTACCCAACTATTTCCTTAGTGGAAACTTACAAAACACATACATATGGTTTTGGATATGTATGTATCCCAAGCAAATGACAGAGTGCCTATTAGTGAAATAAAGGCCAGAGTTCAAGGATGCTTAGACAGCTGAGTATTAATACATAGAATATACTAATAACTAAAAATTAAACACACAGAAAACCAAAACTTCTCAAAAGAAGAAATACAAATGACCAAGAAATATATTTTATCACATTTCTTAATTATGTGCACATGCACATAATGCATGGCAAAGCCACTGTGAAAAGAGGACAACTTTCAGGACTTGGACTCTCTATCTACTATGTGGGTCACAGGAATGGATCTTTGTTCCAACTTGATAGAAATCATCTTTGCCTGCTGAATCATCCTGCTGACGCAGTCATTAAGTATTGTAAGGGCTTTCAATATCCTTATCCATCATGGAAGTTCAAAGAAAACTACTGTAAGATTCCATCTTGCCCTAGTCAGAATGGCTATTGTAAACAGTGGTGAGGATGAAAGAAAAGAAGTAGAAGTATCCCTGTTCACTGCTGGTGGAATGTAAACTGTTTTACCCTCTATGGAAATTGGTGTGGAGACCTCAAAACCCAGAACTACCATTAAAAAAGCAGAACTACCAAATAAGAACAGCCCCTATAGTCTCATAAATTTGAATTGTTGGTCACCAGGGAGTGTCACTAGATATGGCCTTGTTAGAGGAAGTGTGCCACTCTCTCTCTCTTTCTCTCTCTCTCTCTCTCTCTCTCTCTCTCTCTCTCTCTCTCTCTCTCTCTCTCTCTCTCTCTCCCTCTCCCTTTCCCTCTTCCCTCTCCCTCCCTCTCCCTCCCTCTCTCTCCCTCTCTCTTTCTGTTCTTGTTGTCTTCAGGTCTGGCTGTAAAACTCTCAGCTGCCATGCTCCCTGCCATGAGGACAATGGACTAAACTTCTGAAACTATAGGCAAGTCCCAATTAAGTGCTTTCTTTTATAAGAGCTCTCATGGTCATGGTATCTTTTCATAGCAGTAGAATACCAACTAAGACATATGACAAAAGGACTCTACATTCTACTGCAAAATTACTTACATATCCATGTCTATTGATTCCCTATTTAAAATAGCAAGAAAATACTAAAGTCCTCTAAATATTCATCAATAAGTAATGAAAGTGTGATATAAATACACAATGTAATTTTATTTAGCAAAATTTGCAGAAAAATAGATAAATTTGGTTATTATCATATTATGTAAGGTAACCTAGATTTAGAAAGATGAAGATTATCTGCATGTTATCTTTCATATGCAGATCCTAGCTTTAATGTTCTGTTAAGGTGTGTGTGTGTGTGTGTGTGTGTGTGTGTGTGTCTGTGTCTGTGTCTGTGTCTGTGTCTGTGTCTGTGTCTGTGTGTAAGTATGAGTGTAGATATAGGTCATGAAGCTAGAAAGGGAGTCATGATAAAAGGAAAGGAGATGTTGGTGTAGTGGAGGTTAATAGAATTCATGAGACAACATGAACAAGAAGTTTCTTGGGGTAGCGAAGGAAAGGGAAAAATAGAGGGATGGAGGATGGGGAATGGGAAAAGGGAGATTAAACAAAACAAATTTGAAAATGTCATAACGAAGCCTACCATTGGTGAGTTAGCTTTTGAAAAATATTTTTAAAAGGAGATAATTCCTCAACCTTTCCCATATATCTAAGTGAGTATAACCACTGGAGAGGAATACAGCATAGCACCAATAAGATGACCACTTGTCAACTTGCCTGGAACAGTCAAATTTATGGCTGTAATTCTAACAAAATTACTGGTAGTAATGGTAAATTGTAAATTATAATGTTCCTAAGCATTCAAAATGTGAACTAACTTCAGTACAAATCGTGGCTTTGCCTATTGCTAAATATGTGACCTTAGTAGCTGTTCAACCTCTCTCTGAACTTCAGTCTCTAATCTTAAAACTAATAATAATCATATCTCAAAGAGTGAATAAATGGTGCTGATTATAGAACTTAGAAGGCAAAAATAATTGATTAAATAATACTAGCAATCAGAACTGTCTTTCTTAATAGCAATGATATTTTATATAGATGGTAGTGTCAGAACAGGCTGAAAGAGAGAAAAGGGCAGACAGGGAGAACAGTCAGAATTCTCTCCACAGCAATAAATACAGAAAGAGGTTAATGGTGCAGGAGACATAGTAATGATGCAGTTGATATATATTGATGTCCCAGTGGTAAAAAAGAGATTGATGGGAAAAGCACAAATCAAATTTGACTAAGATCTGAGACACAGAAAAACATAAATATGACATATATGAGAAATAAGACTGAAGAAGGAAATTAAATAAATTTTTGCTAAGACTATAAAATGTTACATAACATCTAAAAGGCAAATATCAGAAAGAATATGGCAATGCAAAGTCACTTTAGGGTAGGAAAGAAAGAGATGCATACTTAAGAATTATCAATACAGAGTTAATCTTAAAAATATAGCAATAATATGCTCTAAACATATGTCTTTAAAGAGGAGATAATTGGAATTCAGGAGTTGAGGAATCCTGAAATATGACCACACAGAAGAAGGGAAATTGATCAATAGAAGCGCTTGAAGACATGTACAACATGTTTCAGAAGTAAAACAGAATATGAGATTGAGTAGCATCTTTACAATGGCCCAATATGTCCATGCAAAGGACAGGAATAATTATAGGAACCTTAAAGATATTTTGAGTGCTACTCATAACCTCAACAAATACTCAATTTAACAAATAATTGTAGAATAAAAGAAGTTTTGTGGGTGCCAGGGGTGGAGAACATTTCAAAAGTAAAAGGATAACTATGTCCTTGAGCTGCCAAGAAAAAGAACTAGATATGACCTTAAATTACATCATTCCCTTACTGTTCACTCATTCTTTAAAAAAAAAAAAATGGTAAACGGCTTGTCTATCAAACAGAGCCCTAGGTTCTATTCCTAACACCAAATAAACTGGGCATGGTGGTACATGTCTGTGATCCCAGCACTAAGGGGGTAAAGGCAGAAAAAACATAAATTCAAAGTCATCCTTGGTAGCATAGCAAATTTTGTGGGAGCCTGGGATACATGAGACACTGTCTTAGATTGACAGATGATAGACAGAGAAAGACAGAGAGACAGATACAGATAGACAGACAGACAGACAGACTGGTTAATAGATAATATATACAAACATGACTGATAATAGATAGATAGATAGATAGATAGATAGATAGATAGATAGATAGATAGATAGATAGATACTCTAACTTAGACCATAGGACACAGTCTTAGATTGAAAGATGACAAAGAAACAGAGAAAGTCAGAGACAGACAGATAGATGGTTAATAGATGATAGATAGATAGATAGATAGATAGATAGATAGATAGATTAGAGATAGATAGATAGATAGATAGATAGATAGATAGATAGATAGATAGATAGATAGATGATAGACAGATAGATGATAAATAGATAGATGATAGATAGATTATTGATTGATGATAGATAGATAGATAGATAGATAGATAGATAGATAGATAGAGCTCTAGTTCAGACCATAGGACACTGTCTTTGATAGATGGCAAATAAACAGATAAAGACAGAGATAGATAGACAGTCAGATAGATGATTAACAGATGATAGATAGATAGATAGATAGATAGATAGATAGATAGATAGATAATAGATGATAGATAGATAGATAGATAGATAGATAGATAGATAGATAGATAGATAATAGATATACAGATTGACAGATATATAAATGATAGATGACAGATGATAGAGATAGATAGATAGATGATAGATAGATAGATAGATAGATAGATAGATAGATAGATAGATAGATAATAGATAGACAGATAGACAGACAGATATATAAATGATAAATAGATGACAGATGATAGAGATAGATGATAGATAGATAGATAGATAGATAGATAGATAGATAGATAGATGATAGATAAATGATCGATAATAGATAGACAGACGATATATAAATGATAAATAGATGACAGAAGGTAGAGATAGATAGATAGATAGATAGATAGATAGATAGATAGATAGATAGATAGATAGATAGATAGATAGATTCTAACATGGCTATACCACCAAAGACTCTACTCTAAGCATGGATGATGGTGCACAAAAGCTGTATCCCTTAGCTCAGTGTTTTCAGATGAGAAAGTTTTGTTTCTTTAGCAATTTTGATGACTTGTAGAACGTTAAAAGGAGCATCACAGATATTAAGTTTTAAGAGTTTCCTGAGCCTAATGAGTTTTGGGGTTTGGTTGTTGTTGCGGTGGTGGTGGTGGTGGTAGTTGTGGTTGTTTAGTTGATTGGTTGGTTGGTTAGTTGGTTGGTTGGTTGGTTGGTTTTTTGTTTTGGTTTGGGGGTGTTTGTTTGTTTCTTCTTCCTCATTCTTAATGATGCTCCCATAAATAGAGAATGTTTCAATTCAGAGAAAACAGGCACACAACAGATGCTCATGTACTCTGTGAAGTGAATCATCAATGGTTCCTGTCCATCACCAATGAACAGCCATAGCATTTCCCCAGACCAATACACTAAAGAGACAAAACTAGGTTTTCCTAAATAAACCTTAGGTATTAAAATTTTTTTAGAATACTTAAATTTCAAATATATGTACTGTATTTCCATGATTTCCCCCCTCCCTGTCCTCCTTTAAACCCATCCCTCCTACCAACTCCTTCTCAAATTTATGGCCTCTTTTGCTTGTTAGTATATTTTAATTAAAATATAATATTGCTTCCCCCTTCCCTTTTCTCCATCCAACCTCTCCCATTCTCCTTTTCTCTAACCCTTCCTATGTCATTCCCTTACTTCCTCTCAAATTAGAGGCATACTTTAATTATTATTACTTGGGACTAATGAGGTCATGGGTCTTACAATGAACCTATTACCACCACTTTACTAGATGAGCATAATTCCTAATACATAATTCCTAATGTATTACTAATACATTCCAAAGCTCATCCTTATACCCACAGATAAGTATAACACTTACCTCTCATCCAAGAAGCTTCTTTTTACAACAAATGGAAGCCACTACAGAAAATCATAACTGGACACAATACAGAGATCAATGGATCACAACTTCGGGAAGCCCAACCTCAACAGACACATCCACAACATAACTCCTACAGAGAATTCTTGAGATTTTTTTTCAACAACAATGCCAGATCACATGATATCTTGTAGAAGATTTAGAAGGTAAAATGTATTTCTTGAAGAAATTTAACAGAAATGTTTAACAAAAAAATAATGGAAAGAAATTTGTAGACACAGCTGTCTCACCATCAGTCTTGACTATAAGTAGTTCCACAAAGATTTTGACAATCAAATTCTTCTCTTAAATTGTTACATTCCAGAGATGTGTGCTATTTCATAAACCAAAACCTGCCATTTCTGTATTATAGATTCTATTTTCCCAAAATAATAAATTCTTGATGTATGTATACATCAAGAGTGTGCAATGAGTTGAAATAAAAAAACTAAGAAGAAATAAAGAAAGAACAAAGAAACAAAGAAAGAGAAATAAAGAAAGAGTAGTTGTTAAACAAAAACAAGAATTGAAGGTACTAAACCTAGTTTACAAAAACCTTTTCTGGATAAAGTACTCCCTGACTTAATAAAGTCTTTTCTTCCAGAACTTTATTCTGGTAACTAGCTAAAATCGTGAGTCAATGTAAAATCATGGCAAGAACACACTCTGTGGACTTGGTTCTGATTTTATTTCCTGTAATTATTAGAGTCTAATGAAATTGTAAACTCTCTTCATTTGATATTTTCTTCTATAGAATATCAATTATTAAATATGGCTTGGTTTTGGTAGAGTGTAGAGGTGATTTAGTTAACCTGCTCTGGCTCCCAAAGCGTTATCCATCCAAGAGCTATCTGGTTCACAGATGAAAGACACACATACACACACACACACACACGCACACATGCCTGTGCTGACTAATTTTGATATGCCTTGGCTAGCTCAAAGGTTGGACTTTCCCGTGGCTAGCGAACACTCCCCTCCTGTATTCCTGAGTTATCATCCTTAAAATCTATATTTCACCTCTGTACCGCAGACTCAATAGAGGAAGTGGTCACTAGGACCACTTATCCAAATTTCTTACATGGTTGATCTGTCCTATACCCCTTTCATGGTGATTCTCTTCTTCCTCCCTTCTCTCTCCCAAGCCCAGGAATTCTAAAAGTCCTGCCTCTGTATGTCTTACCCAACCATTGGCTTCTGGCATCTTTATTTACCAACAGGAGCCAACTGGGGGCCAGGTTACTCAGTATCTTAAGTGCAGGCACTCAGTAAGCAGTTTTGGGGACCAGCATTAACATTACAACACAAGCAGCATTAGGCCAAACCCACTTCAGTAAAGTAGTTTTGATATGCCTTGGCTAGCTCAAAGGTTGGACCTTCCCCGTAGCTAGCAAACATTCCCCTCCTGTATTTTTTGTTATGTTTTATTTCCTCCTGGATTTTTTAGTTATAGATTTCTAAGAGATTCGTTCCCTATTCTGAGTGTAAGTAATTTCAGATATGGCTATTACCTGATAAGGATATGTTTGCAGTACTAAGAGCTTTTGGGTCAGTTGCAGTAAATAACTTAATCTCTTGTAAAATTTTGTTTCAGATTTCTGTAAAGTACCCTTCATTCCTTCCCCATGTAGTATTTTCTGTATTGTTCTACAAAGACAGAAAGACCTATGTTAGGATCAGTTAGACATCATGTAGGGATAGACCAGACACAGAGATTGGCAATAGGAATGTATTAGAGAGATTCCCAACAGTCAAGCCCAAAACTATATTATAGACAGACCGCACACAGCAAGCAGTGGGGAGCTCAGACCTGGACTCACTGTGGGTCAAATTAATCCAAAGGGAAGTACTTTGTTTTCTTTCCTTAATATGACACCGATGGTTTGGGTGCCTCTGGCTTTGTCTTTAGTCTATTTAAGGGACACAAGGTTACACTTTGAGAAGAAACACTTAAGAAAACTATCCCAGTCATAAAATTGCAAAGCTTCTGTAAGGCAAAAGATACTGTCAATAAGACAAAAAGGCCACCAACAGATTGGGAAAGGATTTTAGTTACCAATCCTAAATCTGATAGGGAACTAATATCCAATATATACAAAGAGCCCAATAAGCTGGACTCCAGAAATTCAAATAATCCCATTAAAAAATGGAGTACAGAGCTAAACAAAGAATTCTCAACTGAGGAATACCGAAGGGCTGAGAAGCACCTGAAAAAATGTTCAACATCCTTAATCATCAAGGAAATGCAAATCAAAACAACCCTGAGATTCCACCTCACACCAGTCAAAAGGCTAAGATCATAAATTCAGGTGAGAGCAGATGCTGGCGAGGATGTGGAGAAAGAGGAACACTCCTGCACTGCTGGTGGGATTGCAAGCTTGTACAACCACTCTGGAAGTCAGTCTGGCAGTTCCACAGAAAATTGGACATAGTACTATCAGAAGATCCAACAATACCTCTCCTGGGCATATACCCAGAATATGTTCCAACTGGTAATAAGGACACATGCTCCACTATGTTCATAGGAGCCTTATTTATAATAGCCAGAAGCTGGAAAGAACCCAGATGTCCCTCAACAGAGAAATGGATACAGAAAATGTGGTACATTTACACAATGGAGTACTACTCAGCTATTAAAAACAATGAAATTCTTGGGCAAATGGATGTATCTGGAGGATATCATCCTGAGTGAGGTAACCCAATCAGAAAAGAATTTACTTGATATGCACTAATTGATAAGTGGATATTAGCCCAGAAACTTAGAATACCCAACATACAATTTGCAAAACACAAGAAAATCAAGAAAAAGGAAGACCAACATGTGGATACTTCATTCATCCTTAGAATAGGGAACAAAATACCCATGGAAGGAGTTATAGAGACAAAGTTTGGAGCTAAGAGGAAAGGACGGACCATCCAGAGACTACCCCACCCGGGGGTCCATCCCATAATCAGCCACCAAAATGCAGACACTATTGAACATGCCAGCAAGATTTTGCTGAAAGGACCCTGATATAGCTGTCTTGTGTGAGGCTATGCCAGTCCCTGACAAATACAGAAGTGGATGCTCACAGTCATCTATTAAATGGAACACAGGGCCCCCAATGAAGGAGCTAGAGAAAGTACCCAAGGAGCTGAAAGGGTCTGCAACCCTATAGGTGGAACAACAATATGAACTAACCAGTACCCCCAGAGCTTGTGTCTCTAGCTGCATATGTATAAAAAGATGGCCTAGTCAGCCATCATTGGGAAGAGAGGCCCCTTGATCTTGCAAACTTTATATGCCTCAGTACAGGAGAATGCCAGGGCCAAGAAGTGGGAGTGAGTGGGGAGGGGAGCAGGGCGGGGGGAGGGAGAGGGTATAGAGAACTTTCAGTATAGCATTTGAAATATAAATAAAGAAAATATCTAATAAAAATTTTTTTAAAAAAAGAAAACTGTCCCAGAAAGAACAATAAAAATATTCTATTAAACTTGCCAGACTTCTTTTTTAAGAAGGCTATCTAGTGGCTAGATAGCCAACTTGACACAGCTGGTTAAGGAAAATGCCTCCATGAGATCCAACTGTAAGGCATTTTCTCAATTAGTGATCAAGGGGGAAAGGCCCTTTGTGGGTGGTGCCATCTCTGGGCTGGTAGTCTTGGGTTCTATAAGAGAGCAGGCTGAACAAGCCAGGGGAGGCAAGCCAATAAAGAAAATCCCTCCATGGCCTCTGCATCAGCTCCTGCTTCCTGACCTGCTTGAGTTCCAGTCCTGACTTCTTTGGTGATGAACAACAGCATGGAAGTATAAGCCAAATAAACCCTTTCCTCCCCAACTTGCTTCTTGGTCATGATGTTTGTGCAGGAATAGAAACCCTGACTAAGACAGGCTATAAGAGGGAAAATGTAGAAAACAGACACAGAGAAACAAAATTAGCTGACAATGTGTCATAACACTCATGTGTAATGTCACTGAAAATGATGTTGCAGGTAGTCAGCAGGTACCTATAGGAATGAAAATAACAATAATGATGATACATTGGTAGTAATTTGTAGTGCTGATTTCCTGTCAGAAAAGACCTGGAAACAACGATCCTCCAGAAGCAATGAGCTTCTCTGGCACCAGATTCACATTC
The DNA here is from genome assembly GCF_978045245.1 of Mus caroli. NCBI lineage: Eukaryota > Metazoa > Chordata > Mammalia > Rodentia > Muridae > Mus > Mus caroli. The sequence continues at coordinate 34,965,429 of NW_028227266.1, read as the reverse complement.
CTGGGGTGTCATTTCCCTACTGAAAGAACCAAGATTCTTGGTGAAATGAATGACTCAGCTCTGAGAAATGAAAAGAATATGATAAAGCCTCAACATCTTGTCATACCAGATGGTAAGGAAGATATTAGAGACTAGTATATTAAGTTCAGAGACAAATTGAGAAATCCACAAACTGTCAATGCCTGGGGCAATAGCTTACTGGTTAAGTGTGCACACTGCTGTTGCTGAGCACCTGAGTGTGGTTCTCAGCACATAACTCAACCTATAACTCAAGGTCCAAGGGGGAATTTATTGCCGTCCCCTCCAAAGGTATTTGTGTTCATGTGAGCATACCAACCCAGACACATGTACAATTTAAAATAAACGAAAATAAAATGTAAAACATAAAAATAAAATTCTGATAACAAAAGCATAGTAATTGTATTGGGCTGAAGCACATTAAATACATTCACACTAGTGAATTTATAAAGGAGGGGGGTATAAGGAAACCAAATCATTGTTTTAAAATTATAAAGACATATATTTTTATTATAACTGTAATAGTAAATACAAGAACTATTCTGTTGGATAGATAACACAAAAATAAGCACCAAAATGAGTGTGATTAAAATTGGAGAGCTCTGAATAAAATTAAGGCTAATGTCAATATTCTGGCCATGATGAGTACAGTTGTTTTCAAAGACATTACTCTCTCCCTGGGAAGGAATTTTAGCAACAGGCTTCCACTTTGTGCTTCAAGTTAAACTTGCAAAACAAAGAAGCCAGGACCTGCATTTGAGAGATAATGTGTGTCATTTGTCTTTCTATCTCTGAGTTGCCTCACTTGGCAAAACTTTGTTTCAACAAAACTCTTTAAAACAAGCATGTCAAGGCTAGCTCATGATGCATCATGGTGACTAGCTAACAATATGTAATAACCATCATGGCACTGAGAATGATGTTGCTGGTAGTTACTGTGGTGCCTATTGAGATGAAAATGACAATAATGATAATACATCAGTAGTAAAGGTGATAGCCATGGTCATAATGGTAATGATGATAAGGGTGGGTGGGTAGTGGTGATGGTTGGTGGTAGTGGTGATGGTTGTTGGTGGTGGTGATGGTAGTGGTAGGGGGGTAATGGTGGTGGTAAAGGGTCTGTTGATGCTAAATTGTTCATTGCCCCATTATATTCTAAGTTTCTGAAACTGAAAGATGACTTTTACAGATAAAAGAAGAATTAACACACTTGGGAAATAAAAATAATTCACAGAACAAGATAAAACATGAACTAATTGTTACTTTAGAGACAACAATGGTCTCTAGAGTGACTACATCCCAGGAGAGGATCCACACACACACACACACACACATATATATATATATATAAACAGAACCCCCAATTCTTAGTCATATTATATCACCTTTCCAAAAGACAATCTCCTTTTCAGGACTAGACTGGGCTCTTTAAGTAAATTTTGTGATGGATACACATCTGCATACTTCTAGAATTTACTGAATGTTGAAGCCACAGACGTTGCCTGAAGTTTCATTTGAGACGCTGTTTCATTTCCTTTCAGCACAGGTATTTTGCCTAAAAACTATATGAGAAAATGTCCTCTCTTGTGAGCTCTTCTTTATAGTTTAGACAATTTATGACCATATGTTGACAGTTAAGTTTTAATGCTCTGTTCTATGTGATGTACTCTCTTCAGAAAAAATCCTGAGCTTCTGAAAGCTTGATAATAATAGTTAATACCCATAGGAACTCAGAAGATATGTGTGGTCCTAGTTGGTCTTTTATATCATTAGAAAATTTAAGCTGTACCTGAAAGCTAACACTGCTACCTACCTGTATCTTCAGCATTTGGTCAGCTAAGGCAGGAGAATCGTTACAAGCTGAAGGTTAACCTGGGCTTTGGAGTGAGATCTTGTCTCAAAAATCAGTAGTGGGGAAAAAGACAAGAATAAAAAGCTGCAGGAGAAGATTATATAAGCAAAAAAAAAAAAAGTTGAGTCTAGCTGTCTGAGCTCATTCTACAAGAATGTATTCTCATCTACATTGCACTGGGTATATAACATGTACCCTGACCTGATTTACAAAGTATTTTAATCTCTGCTAATGGTTACTGAATATGTTTCTTATCATATTTAGAAGTAGAGATTCCATAAAGAGGGGTAGATAATATTTTTAAGTATTCATCATCTACATAAAAATCATTTTGTAGCCAGGCTTGGTGGTGCACACCTTTAATCCAAGGTGTGAGGCACAGGCAGGCGAATTTCTGAGTTCAAGGCCAGCCTGGTCTACAAAGTGAGTTCCAAGACAGCCAGGGCTATACAGAGAAACCCTGTCTCGAAAAAAAAAAATCATTTTGTAGTAAAATAAAAATAATATTCAAGATCATACCGATCTCTAATATGTCAATATGTAACTTTAGTTAAGAAATGTACTGTCACTAATTCAATATGCAAACCCTACATATAACACATATGTTCTAATATTCAAAACATATTCCAAAGATGTTAAAGATTCTCTTATACTTAAGAAAAAGAAAGTCACTTGATTCAGTAGATAAAACCATTTTCCATCAAACCTTAAAACTTGAGTTTTATCCCTAGAAGCTTTAAGAAACAAGGAGAAGGCCAATTTCCACAAGTTGTATACACCCACACAACACAGCACAGCACACTCACTACACACAAAATCTCTTTTCACAAAACTGGTACTGTAAGTGACTTTTGAAAGAATGGGCTGAAGATGTGTCAATAATTAATAATTGTATCAAAAACAATTACCATAGTGAGATTCCTGCTGTGCCTTAAGATATGTATCCCATGTTGTATAGCGGCAGCACATGCCTGTAGTCACAGCGAACAGGAAGAATAAGAAGGGGTAAGTTCAAGGAAAACGAATGCTACATAGAAAGACTTAACTTTCAAAAAAAGAAAAAGAAAAATAGAAAGAAATGGAAAAGAATATCTCAGATGAGAGAATTTAATTTAATATGTATCACATCTACTAATAACAACACATGCTTCTTAGGAAATATACTACACATGTATATATAATATGTATAATTTGACATAGTGATAAATGGTGTGATGGTTTAGGTTGTAAAAATAATTGCTAAAATTAGCTACAAAGCGCTAGCTGATCCCACAATATGCAATTACTCATCAAATATGACAGGACAGCAGTAAGAAATACAGAACTTGGCCCTTTACTAAGCTTTAAGACCTCTGAAACCCTAAGGGCTGGTCCTTCTGTCAGCAAGAAGCAACAGTATAGAGAAGATATGAGTGCCACAGCCAGAATAGGTCAGCAAGTGTCAAATGCAGAAAACCAGCTGCTCCAAGCAGAGCAAGAACAGCCATTCACAAAGTCCTTTTCTCGCACCACACAGGCTTCCCACTCAGACACAATGGCTGCAGAGAATCAATCTACAGTGACAGAGTTCATCCTCGGAGGGCTAACTAACAGGCCAGAGCTCCAGTTACCCCTCTTCCTCCTCTTTCTGGGGATCTACATAGTCACCATGGTGGGAAACCTGGGCATGATCACCTTGATTGGACTCAACTCACAGCTTCACACCCCCATGTACTTCTTCCTCAGTAACCTGTCACTCGTGGATCTCTGCTACTCCTCTGTCATTACCCCTAAAATGCTCATCAACTTTGTGTCCCAAAGAAACCTCATCTCCTATGTGGGATGCATGTCTCAGCTATACTTCTTCCTGGTTTTCGTCATTGCTGAGTGTTACATGCTCACTGTGATGGCCTATGACCGCTATGTGGCCATCTGCCACCCCTTGCTTTATAACATCATCATGTCTCCTGCCCTCTGCTCTCTGCTGGTGGCTTTTGTCTATGCTGTAGGACTCATAGGCTCAGCAATTGAGACTGGCCTCATGTTGAAACTAAACTATTGTGAGGACCTTATCAGCCACTACTTCTGTGACATCCTCCCTCTCATGAAGCTTTCTTGCTCTAGTACCTATGATGTAGAGATGGCTGTCTTCTTTTTAGCTGGATTCGACATTATAGTCACAAGCTTAACCGTACTCATTTCCTATGCATTCATCCTGTCCAGCATCCTTCGCATCAGCTCCAATGAGGGCAGGTCCAAAGCCTTCAGCACCTGCAGCTCCCACTTTGCAGCTGTGGGCTTGTTCTATGGATCCACAGCATTCATGTACTTAAAGCCTTCTACAGCTAGTTCCCTGGCCCAGGAGAATGTAGCTTCTGTGTTCTACACCACAGTGATCCCCATGCTCAACCCCCTGATCTACAGCCTGAGAAACAAGGAGGTGAAGACCGCACTGGACAAAACATTGAGGAGAAAACTCTTTTGATGTAAATGTTGATCTTTCTTCATGTAAGAGTAAGTGGTTATGCACACCTGTATGATAACCTCTGCGAGCTCGCCCAACTGTGAACAGGAAACAGGAATCACTGCTCTCCATTGTTGGGCTCAAGGCCAGCCTCCTTTTCCTCATTCTCATCTTCTCTACCATTGGTTTTATTTATAATTACTCCATTTTAAGATAATTTTTATATTATTGGGTCTCTGTCCTCAATATGAGGCCAGTGGTAAGCAATTTTATAATTTTTACTATTGATATTTCATCTATTATATAATGTATGTGATCGTATCCACCCCCACCCTCTTCTGCTCTTTCATTATCACCCCCTATATATCTACCTCCCATTTTCATGTCCTCTTTTTTTTTTTTAATAACCAACTGCATCCAATTAATACTGTTTATATTCACATTAGTGTCTGGCCATGCATGGGAGCATGGGTAACCTACTAGCAAATCTCACACCAATTCATTTAATTAGTGGAATCTTAATTACTTCTAGGGTACTAGTTGCAAGTGATTCTGAGAAATGCAGTTTCCAGCTTGTTGACACTAAATAGAATGTGTATTAAAGGGTTAGTAGGACAGTCTCACTTAAATAGCTTTCTACTCATTTTCTTCTGACCTTTCCCCAACAAAAGAAGAAATTGCTACCACTGTTGATATGCTCTAATTAGAATTAAAGGCAGGAAACTATCTCAGATGGAGACCTCTCGATGCAACAACAACAACAACAACAAGGCAAAAGTGTGATTCTGAGTTAAAATACATGCCTCAAGAGGGTGAGGCACTGAATTGACGTGATGTAATCAGTTTCACAATTTACTTATATTGGTTTTAAATATTGTAATCTGCAAAGTGGGCAAAACCAGGGAAAGATAATTCAGTGTTCCAGACAAGACAGAACAATCAGATCCAAATCTGTAGAGCAGGTTATTTCCACAGAAACATAGTGCTTCTCAGTTCAAGCTGCTCGCTCAAATAAAGCTCTGGAGAGAAGACTTGTGAAGCATGGAAGCTTCACATGGAAGAAAAGTCTTTGTCACCAGAGCTAGGACATTTAGTTTTTATTTCCTGGTTAGTCATGAATTTTCCCTCTTAAAGTTTACCTTTTCATAGAGTTGACTCCACTATACTTAGAACCACAAACTCTCACCATCAACAACAGCATCCTCATTGTGAATACCTTCCATGGAAAGACCAGAAGTCTTTTCTCTTTAGTCTTGACTTTACTTCAATATATTACAAGCACAAATGTATTTTTTTCATTCTTTGGAATTGATCAATTTGATGGTATTGTGCAAATTGCTTTACCAATTGGATGAATTTTCTCACAAATGTAGTTTTTAAAGAGAAGTTTATTTTGAAGATCTTTATGAAACTGCCTATAATAGAGAGGAGCTGTGGCAGACTCAACACCAAAAATCTTTCCTCTGCCTTTGTGCTAAAACTGTTGTTTCTAACACACGCACACAAAAATCTCCAACAGTAGGCGTACATAATCTAGCATACATCACTGCTCTTAAAAACTTTTTAAGCTGCCGGGCAGTGGTGGCGCACGCCTTTAATCCTAGCATTTGGGAGGCAGAGGCAGGCAAATTTCTGAGTTCAAAGCCAGCTTGGTCTACAGAGAGAGTTCCAGAACAGCCCAGGTTATACAACAAAACCCTGTCTTAAATAAATAAATAAATAAATAAATAAATAAATAAATAAAAATAAATAAACCTTTTAAACTAATGTTAGTATTTTCATGATATATTTTCATGATCTCAAACTGATTTAGGAAAATAACGTGTCCTTCTTTAGTATTTGGTATAGAGAGTATAGGCTCTTCACTAAATATTTACAGGAATCGTTTGTGAATAACTTCTAAGTATACAAGGCCATTCCTAAATTTATAAGCTTGCATTATGGATTTTTGTTGAACTGTAGTCACACATCTTGTGGTTTTCAAAAATAGTATATCTAACTTATGAAATGTATTATTAGCCCTTTTCTTCTTCTCCCCTTCTTTTCTCATGACTGAAGGTATGAAGCCAGTTCAATGATGTGTTCATCTGTGTACTAAATACTGATAGTGTTTGTGTGCACAAAGGCTAAAAAAGGCAAAAATTTTTGGAAGAAGAGTTTGCTCTACCTGAAACCTGTAAAATACAGTCTTTAAATGACTACGTAACAGTGAAAGGGTCTTTTGTACTAAGCACTTATAAGGTAAGTGACAACAATGTAGGAGAAAACTAATTCAAGGTCATTTCCAGTCCTTCCTCTTAGCCACTCAAGAGTACGGCTGTCCATCACTCCTAAAATGTCCACCCTCTTGAACATCTGTGAAATTCCCTTTTTCCCTTAATAATCTTCTAACTAGTCTCAATTCCTCACATATACCTTCTGTTTTATTTTTTGCTTCTGGTCTTCACTAGAGGACACTGTGTCTAACAGTTTTGGCCTTGCCCACCACATTCACATAGCTGATGAGTAATGGCTCCACATCACCCAAGCCTTCCCCAGCATCTCTGCTGTCAACAAGCTGATGCCTTTTACGGATATGTTAAGGGAAACTTTCAGCAGTGAATTTTTTTTTTTGTAGGTTTTCATCTAAGGGTTAGGCCTTATGAAGTTTCCTTAATCTACCTTTATCAGCTGATGTCATTACACAGGTCTTGTTGAGGTTGTCACAATTTTATAGGTGCAGCTTCTTCGTTGCCATATCCAAGGATGCTATCTCATAGCAGGTACCCTGTTCCTCTAGCTCTTATAATCTTTCCACCACTCTTCTATGATGATCCCTGAGACTTGAATATAGTGTCTACATGTATTTGTGAATCTCTGACATAGTATCAGATATGAATCCCCTCCTAGTTAGCAAGCCTTATGACTTTGAGGTTGTTGCCATTCCCTAGCTACTGTGAGTAAAGTGGAAATGAACACAGCCAAGCAAGTATCTGTTGAGGAGAACACCCAGTCCTTTGGCAATATGCCAAAGAGGAATACAGCTAGATCCTGTGGTACATCCAGTTATAACTTTCTGAGAATCCTCCACAGTGATTACCATAGAGGCTTCCCTATTTGCAACCCTAGCAACAATCAATAAGGCTTTTTGCCTTTCTCTGAATCCTAGACATTTGTTTCAGTTGTTTTTCTTAATCCTAACCATCTGACTGGAGTAAGGCAAAATCTAAAAGCAGTTTTAATTTGCATTTTCATAGTTGCAAAGGAAGTTAAACACATTTTTACATATTTGTCAGCCATTTTTATTTCTTCCTCTGAGATCTTTCTCTTCAGATCCAGGGCCTATTGGGGATGGGGAGTGGTCAGTTAATGACCTTAATGACTGAGCAAATGGAGTCTTTCTCAGAAAGTCTTTTACTACATCTCTATCTTAGAGGGGACTGCCTGTGTACTCTTCAAGTGGTTTTAGCATTTAACGTTGGCCATGGAAGTTTTTGATCCATTTGGAATAGATGTGGGACTATTTTTATTCTTCTACATGTGGACATCCAGTTTTCCCAGCACAATTTGTTGAAGAGTTTGTCTTTACACCAGTGTATGTATATGTTTAACATTTTTGTCAAATATCAGATGGCTAAACTCATGTTTCAGTTTTCTGTTCTGTTACTCTGATTTAAATGCCTGTTGGTTTGGCCATTTATTTTGCTTTGTTTTGTTGCCAGTACCATGCAATTTTTATTACTATAGCCCTATAACACTGGTTGAAACTGTGTTCTATCTCTCTAGCATTGTTCTTCCTGTTCAGGATTTCTTTGGCTATCCTTAGTCTCTTATGGCTCCATATGGATTTTAGGATAGTTTTATTATTTCTGTGAAGATGTTGTGGAGATTTTTAGTGGGAATTAATTAACTCTTTGACTGCTTTTGGTCAGATGGCCATTTTCACAATGTGAGTTCTACCAATCCATGAGCATGAGTGGTCTTTCCATCTTCTAGTGCCTTTCCCAAGATTTCTTCAAAAATGCAAAGTTTTAATTGTAGAGGTCTTTCACCTCCTTGGTTAGGCTTATTCTTAGATATTTTAATATGTGGAAGCTATTGTGAATAGGAGTGCTTCCATAATCTCTCAATGTGTTTGCTATTGATACATAGAAAGACTTCTGATTTTTATGAGTTACAGTTTTGTATCTATAACTTTATTGAAAATGTATGTCATTTCCAAACATTTTCTGATGAAAATTTTGGAATCTCTTAGGGATAATATCATCCACAAGTAGGAATCATTTGACCTTTTCTTTTCTCATTTGTTTCCTTTTTACGTGCTTTTGTTTTCTGATTGCCTGTGCTCCTGTAGTTTTCTGATTTGCATTTCATGCTTTCTGCCCCTAGCTATGACCAACCTTTCACTGTCAGTATATTTTGATCCTGTGAACCTTTGAACCTGTCAACATTCTACCAGGACCTTGTGGTGTGTCTGAAATTCAGTTTGTTATCCTCTTTGATTCCTTCAGTTCTTCATTTGGCAAGAAACAAGTGGAACTAACCAAAATAATTCTTCTTATTCTTTACTTACTTTGAATTTATTCTGTTCTTCTTTTTTTGTTTCCAAAGATAGAAACTTGAATAAATTTTTCAGAACTTTCTGCTTTCTAGTATGTATACTTGATGCTACTAAACATTTGTTTGTTTATTTATTTATTTATTTATTTATTTTAGACAGGATTCCTCTTCTGTTATCCTGGCTACCCTGGAACTCACTCTGTAGACCAGGCTGGCCTCAAACTCAAAGATCTGCCTGCCTCTGTCTCCTGAATTCTGGGATTAAACGCTAGGGATCATCACCTAGCCTTCTAAACATTTCCCACGAATCTTACAATTTCTTAACCTTTTCAAAATATCCACTTAGTTCAAGTTGTTTTTGAATGTTAAGACTTTTTGACACACATTTTACAGCTATGTGTTTTAATTTCCACATGTGCTTGCTTTTCCATTTACATTTCTGGTTTTGATTTCTTGTTTAACTGTGGGCTAAAAATAAATGTATGATTTAAAATTTTCAAAATTTGTGATGCTGTAATAATGCTCAACTTGACAGAATCTATAGTCACCTGGAAACAGACCTCTGGGAATGGCTCTGAGGAGTGATCTAGATGACATGAATTGAGATGGGAAGACTTACCACTGCAGAAAGCATCATTGTCTGGCTGGGATTCTGGGTTACTGAGAAACAGCAAGCACTTCTTGCTCTCTGCTTTCTAATTAAGAATGCAGTGTAATCATTTGCTTCAAGTTTCTACTGTCTTCCCTGCCATGATGGAGTATATCCATTAATTGTGAAACTGAATAAGCCCTTCCTCCCTTAAGTTGCTTTTGTCAGAATGCTTTATCACAGCAACAAATCTTAACTAATACCAAAATTGATACTTACATGTGAAACTGTTCCTAGGATAAACCTGATCATGTATACCTTAGACCACTGAATCTGATCTGCAGAAATAAAAAGTATTTGCATCTTAGGGTTAGAAACACCCTTGAATATTGGAAGCCAAGGTTAATTGAACATTTTTGTGGGAACCTGGAAGGATTCTGAGAGGAAAAAAGGCAATGGGAGCCTGATTCATGAGATTTCAGAATAAAACAAGAATTATGTCAGGAAGTAGGGAATTATTTGTGCCTGCATCATGAGAACCTGAGTGGGGTTAAACATTAAAATAATGGGCTAGCTGGTTTTCAAAGGACATCTAAAAATAGAAGAGCATTCAGACTGCTACTAAGAAAGCAGGTCTAATTGTTATAGACACCACTAAAGAGAAACTCTTGCATTGCACTGAAATGGTAAGAAAAGTGTCCTGTGATCAAAACTTCACCTTGCAGAGCTTCCACATTTGGAAATCCAAATCCATCTAAAGAAAGAAATGCTACAATGAATGGGCTTGTTGTTCCTCAAAAGAAGCTACGTGGAATCATATTTCTCTAGGGTAAGCACACAAAATAGAGTGTGCTCAAAAGACTCCAAGTAGCACCTCAAGCTTTCAAACAAAATTAGCAGCAGTATCCACATGAGTGTGTTTTTGAAGGCATGAAAGACACCTTCAAAAATTGAAGACATCATAGAAAGCAACTTTAGTTTGGCATGGTTGGAGTCCCTCCAGAGAGAGCCTGAGAAGCAGCTGCATGGAATACTTACAGTAAAGCCAGATGTGAAGTAGAAAATCTATGACATTACAGATGCAAGGACCATAAAACATTCATCAAGGAGAGCTGCAAGTGCGATGTACAACTGACCTAAACAAGAGGCTTTGCTTGTTGCAGGTAGCAGGGCTGGAGGATTAGACTAACTAAGCTTTTTGGAGCTCAGTTGATTCCACCACAAGCTCTAAATGCTGAACACGGCCTGATGTTTTCCCTGTAGGAATTTGACTTTGTTTTGGTCATATAAACTCCTGCTGTACTCTGATTCTTTCATTTTGAAATAGCAATGTTTACTCTGTCCCATTATATGTTGTATATATAAGTTGGTATATAACTTGCTGTTTTGTTTTAGCAGACCCCACATTAAGAAATTTTGACGTTTGAAGTGTTGGAACTTTTAGTAGCTATGGAGAATTTTTATGTTGGACTTTACATTATAAAGTTTTCATGAAGATAAGGAGTAGGAAGTTATGACTTGAAGGTGGTGTGTTTGGGTATCAGATTGATTGGGGTAGAGTTTTTATGGTTAGCATTAATTTTCAACTTGATGGAATCTTGAATAATCTGGGAGAAAAGAGTCTGAGCATGCCTGTAAGGAAGTACCTTGATTACATTAACTGATGTGGGAAGATTTGACCACTATGCATGGTGCCAATGTCTGGCTGGGATCCTGGACTGTATAAACAGAGAAGGATTATCAGCTGCAGAAGCATTCATCAATGTCTGGTTTTCAGTTATGAACATATGGTTCAAACTCTGGCCACCTTTGCTTCCTGTAGTGATAGACTTCAACTAAAAGCCGGAATAAGCTCTTTCTCCCTTGACCACAGCAAGAGAAAACAAAAAGAAAAAGTTATGTCATTGAGAATTTGGTCTCTCATTTGGTTTTTTTGTTGAGCAAAGCCAATAAATTGTTTACACCAATATCACTTGTAGTATAAAAACTGAAAAGATACAAAAGAAGGCATAAACGTGGGTTTAAAGACAAGTATTATGGTATTGATTAAAAATAAGTCAAACACATTATACAAAATGAAATAATGTATGAAAGACGAAGAAACTCCGAATTTGAAAACTCATAAATTACATTGAACTCATAAAACTATTAGGAATTCAGGAAAAATTAAATTAAGGTAAAACAAGGTGCAACAGGTAAAAATAAAGATAATGGTTAACATTCGGAAAAATGCAAGCTGAAAAGAAGAAAATGTTAAAATCAAGTTTATGAATAAACAATTTAAATGTTAGGATAAAAAATTCTAATTGACATAGAGTAGAAATCTCAAAAAAGAACTGCAAACCAAAGAATACAGCAGATAATAGTACTTTTCCTAGTGTAAATAAATTGAAATGAAATATACAGAAGAAATATCATACCATTAAGCAATATCCAAGAATGAACAAAAACATATAGCCTCATGATACTAGTGGGCATCTTTTTTTTTAATTTCAAAAGGGAAGAAAGTAAGAAAAGGAATAAGAGGGAAATGAAAAGGAAGGAAAGAAAATTAAGGAAAGAGGGAGGAGGGGAGGAAAGAAAATGGAAAGAAGTGGAAAACGGGCAAGAAACTTAGGGAGGAATGGATAGAGGGAGGAAGAGATAATTTTAGAACAACGTGGTCTTAAATGCCTCTTTCTGTTGGAAAAGAGTCAAGTCGAAGATGAATCCAGAAACAATTGAGAGGACTGAGCCACCCAGCGCCAGGCTGACTCCATGACTGGAAGTTTGGGAGACTAGGCCTAAATTTCTGTTTCTGAGAACTGGTAAAGTCCAAGGCAAGTCAACTCCAGGAAAAAAACAAAAAACAAAAAACAAAAACCACCCCTCACAGGCAGCCAATCAGGAAGCTGCCCACCAAGGAGCCTGCTCCAAGAGTAGTTAATCAGCATAAGTCCCCAAAATTTCCTAGAGCCTTAACCAATCACAAAGACACCCATATCCCTGGAGAAAGAGCCAACCAATCAAAGGGAAGAAAGGTAAAAGTTTCCCACTCCTACCCAAACAGGCTTTAAATTGATCCTGCAAAGGCCACTCTTCTGTCTTCCATCCCAATGTATAGTAGACCCCTGCATGGTGATTCTCTGAAGTATAAATGGTCTTTGCTGTTGCACACTATTTGGTCTGGGGTATCATTCTTCCTGAATCATAAACCCTTGCACAATGATCCTCTAGTACCAAATATGCGTTCCTGAAACATCAGTCCATCATTGAAAGAAAAGAAGGCAAATTTCTTCGAGACGTGGTTGATTTCAGGTGCAAAAAAAATGAAAAGTATAGAAAGAATTAAAATGTCATATCAGACAGCAAGGAAAATGCTATCACTGGGTTCCAAATGCAAAGATTAAAAACATATTAATAAAAGCAAAATAGTGGTAATGGATCAAAGCACATAAATGTTTAAACTGATTAATTTGTAATGAGACTAAAAAACAAATGAATGAATAAATAACAGGTCAGGGGTGATAATAGAAAATCAAACCATCATTCTGAAAATTAGAAAATGAAGGTGATATAAGTGGGCAGGGCTTTTTGTTTCTTTGTTTTGATTAACTTATAAATAACCAGGTATTTTAGTTAGGGTTTCTAATGATGCAGTGAAACACCATGATCAAAAAGCAAGTTGAGAAAAAAAAAACAAGTTGGGGAGAAAAAGGTTTATTCTGTTTACACTTCCACATCACTGTTCATCCCCAAAAGATGTGAAGCCAGAAAACAGGAGCTGATGCAGGAGTGATGCTTACTGGCTTGCATGGCTTGCAGCCTGCTTTTTTATAGAACCTAGGACCATCAGCCCAAAGATGATACCACCCACACTGGGCTGGGCCCTCTTCCATTCATCACTAATTAAATGCTTTACAGTTGGATCTGAAGGAAGCATTTTCTCAGTTGAGGCTCCTTTCTCTCTGATGACTCTAGCTTGTGTCAAGTTGACTTAAAACTAGCCAGTACACTTGGTTTCCTTTTGACACTTTCATAATTGCTCAGGTTTTAGTTGAGCCTTTCCCCCAACCCCTCCTCACAAGCATCTCCATAGCCCCAGACCCACTAAAACCTTTCTCCCCAGAGTTATCCCTTCTCTTTCACATTGTAAGTACTTTGCTACCTTCTCACTGGGAGCCTCTTTTCCCCTCTCATGGCTGTCTTTCTGGTTGGCTGGCCTCTATATACTCTCACTACCACATAAATGCAAGTGGGTAAAACTTAGAAACTAGGATAAGTGTGTGAGAGAGAACATGTACTGTTTGTCTTTCTAAGCTGGGTCACCTTACTTAATACAATATTCTATTTTTCCTAAAAATAGTCATCATTTTATTTTCTTTACAGATCAATAAAATTCAGCTTCCCTTGTGCCCTTCCCCCAGTCTTGAGTTAGCTAAACAAGTCTCCGACAGCTGGAGCCAGGAGCCTGACCTCACTACATTTACATCTTCCTGCCTGAAACTTGAGCAGACTGCCTGCCCACTGAGCTGCTGAGAGCTTGTTTTGCAACAGAATCCAGCTGAGCCAAAGCAACAGAATCCAGCCAGAACAAAGGATGGGCCTTTGGGTTTTCCTCCTATATATTCAGAGTTAAACATAAATAAATAAATAAATAAACAAACAAACAAACATGGAGCGTTGATCAGAGAACTTTGTCTTGGCTCATTATTTCTCTCATCCACCCATTCTATTTCATCCCCAGCTCTCCTTTCAGGTATACCCAGTTCTCCATGCCACTGGATGGCTACAGGTGGTGCCTAACATGGGGCTTGGACACAGAAAGATCAATTGAGGGACACTGTCTTCGGTGGAGCTCCACAGAAAACTGTAGAATTTATGTATCCCCCATGGTGGTAAGCAAAATACAGCATTAATGTTAGCACTATAAATGTCATCTTTTGAAGGCTGTTGATTGCGAGGATGCAAAAAGGATACAGGCTAGACTGAGTCAGCGTTGGCCCAGCGCTGATATCAGCTAGGAGTTGACAGTGGAAAATGGGATTGGAAAATTCTAAACAGGCATTTGTCCAAAGTCAAGAACTACATCAGGCATGAAGAATAGGGCTTAAAATAATAAAATAAGTAAAAAAAAAAAACAAAAAAACAACAACAAAAAAAAGAGAGATGCTAGATATACAAATGACATGAGAGAGAGAGGTCAAAAGAGAAGGAAAATGGATTCTGGAGCTCTCCCAGGGACAGAAGAAAATCAGGAGACATCCTTAGTTCTGTTACATCAAGTTTTCTACCTTCTCTGTATGGTCTGTCCCTGGAACACCAATCTGTCCACTTGTCAGTTTGTGTCTGTTTTTGTTGTCTGAATGATTGTTGTTCTATGTTTCATGTTGAAAAGAAAAAATGGTTAAAACTTTATCTGCTGGTTGTCCATCTCTTGATTCAGTCTCAGTTTGCACAGCAGAGGCTGATTTAAGTTGTCCTGCACCTTGGCCAGGAGTCAAGCACAGCAGGACAAGCCCTGCTGAATAGCTGCTTTAAAGGGGTGCCAGTGGCTTCTCAAGTTTTATGGAAAATAAGCTGATAGGTTTTTTTTTCCCTAGAAAACTCTCTGTAATTGTGATTATTAGGTTCAGCAAATGACAAAGTGCTTTTTCTCTTGAAATTATAGCTAAAAAAAGTAGGAAAATTTTTTGATTGGTCTAAATTTATAAGATTCATGTAGTCACTTCATTTTGTTTTTGATTGGCCTTAAAGGTATAAATATGATCTACACATCTTAGTCATAGAGTATTAGCTTTTAAGTTATTGGGTATGATTTTTAAAATGTAACATTGATAACAGAAAGTTAGCTTAAAACTGGTAACTCAGGGTTGGAGTCATTTAACAATAGCACATGACATGAACCAGCCCAAGAAACCAGGCCTCTAAAGATAAAATGAGATAATATTTTATGTAATTTTTATCCTAGAAATTAGAATTATAAAGGATAAGATTTAAACCAATGTCTCTTTAATGAGGTATTAAAAGGTGCACTGTCATGCATTCATATTTAAGAATAGGCAACCAAAACTTTATAACGTGAAAGTAATGCTTTGGGTACTGATTTTAAAGAGCATTGGATTGTTTAAAATTGGGTTTTGCTTTCCAAAGTTATGGTTATGCTCTAATATTGCAAAAGAAACTTTAAAAATATGGTTAAATTGCCAGTGTTCCATTGGCTCCTGTTTGCAGTTTTATCACAAGCTTAGGATTCTTAACTCACCCATATTTTGTAATTCTAATTCTGAGTTAACTTGGAGCATAGTCTCCTCTCTTACTGGAGAAGTAACAGTTTCTGTTAATTCTCAAAGCCACCTTCCATACACCTGGTGGCCATATTTTGTGTCTGATCATTGCTAATTAGCAACTGAATTAAATACCTGGGACATTTCTGCAGATCACATTAATCCTGTTGTTTTTAACCTTTGACTTTGTATCTTAAGCAGATTGGCTGCCTTCATACAGGATTGCCTTCAGCAAAGCTCAATTATTCACCATTGCAATTATTTATCACTATGAAGAAATGCATTGAGTGCATATTCATGTGTCCTTCATGGCTTTGGTCTGAATGGGAAAGAGGTGTGCTAATGAAGGCTGGTAGCTCGAGATGGGCAACTGAGGTTCTTGAGCTCCTATCAACCTAAGACAGAGGCATCACCAGAAGGTTATATTGGTTCATAACAAACACTAAAAGGCCAAATTTGTTCAAATAAACACAAATAAGCTGCACATATTCTTAAAGACAGGTAAGAAACAGTATAGACCCAGTCCTAAGCCAGGCACTGTCTACAGCCACCATATTTACCAGACAGGATCATGGAGCATAAGTAAATCTTGGACTTCCCATCCACTTTACCTTTAAAAAATAAAAAAGGGGACCTGTGCCTTTCTCCCAGCCTTGTGTTGGCTAAACAAGTCTCAGACACCTGGAGCCAGGAGCCTGACCTCACTACATTTACATCTTCCTGCCTGAGACTTGAGCAGACTGCCTGCCCACTGAGCTGCTGAGAGCTTGTTTTGCAACAGAATCCAGCTGAGCCAAAGCAACAGAATCCAGCCAGAACCAAGGATAGGCCTTTGGGTTTTTCCCCTATATATTCAGAGTGTAAAAAATTAAACATGGAGCCTTGACCAGAGAACTTTGTCTTGGCTCATTATTTCTCTCATCCACCCATTTTATTTCATCCCCAACTCTCCTTCCAGGTATAACCAGTTCTCTGTGGCCACTGGATGGCTACATTCCATCTAGTTTTATAATTTTATTTTTTATTTACAAATAGTTGAATAAAATTCCATTTTGTATATATTCTATACTGAAAGATCCAGGAATTTAATTGGTTAAACTACACAAAACAAAACAAAAACACATAGGAAGAAAAAAAGTTAAACCAGGAGACAAGAACAAAATCAATGGACTGTGTCACTGTCTGTACCCTGGGAGTGAGAATGTACTATTGCTTTGCAAAATGGTAAATTCAGTAAAGCAGTAGAAAAAGTCCAACATGAGATCTCCCTGTATTGTTCAACATAGCTATAAGCAATATGCAACTATCACCAAATAAACACTGCAGTTTAAAACTCTGCAATATGAATATCTTCATAGATCTTATCATGTTGAATATATTCTTTTAATTGAGTGCTATTACAGAAAGAGAAATTGTGTGTGTGTGTGTGTGTGTGTGTGTGTGTGTGTGTGTGTGTGTGTGTATGTGTGTGTGTGTTCAGACATCCATAAAGTCCAGAAGATGGTCCCAGATACTCTGAAACTAAAGTTACAGGTAGTTATGAGCCACCCAGGATGGGTGTTGGAAACCAAATCTCTCCCAACATCTCAGCCATCTCTTCAGCCCCAATATGCTCTTGAGGTGGAAATTTCCTCATGAGGAAACCTCCAAGTAAATAAGCACCTTCAGATGAACACTATTACAGCTCCACTTTCTTTTTCTTTTCTTTCTTTCTTTCTTTCTTTCTTTCTTTCTTTCTTTCTTTCTTTCTTCTTTTTTTTTTTTGAGACAGGGTTTCTCTGTGTAGCCCTGGCTGTCCTGGAACTCACTCTGTAGACCAGGCTGACCTCAAACTCAGAAATCCGCTTGCCTCTGCCTCCCGAGTGCTGGGATTAAAGGCATGCGCCACCACACCTGGCACAGGTCCACTTTCAAATGTTTTCCCATCTCATCTATTCTACAGTCAGTCTACAAGATGATAAACAGGCAAGGGGAGATTGACCGTCTTTACAAATTTTCCATTCTTTTACTAAAAATATCTAATTTATTTTAGTAAAATCTTTGAGCTTCTTTTTAAAACACTTTAAAATAGTTGTTTCAAAACTAGCTGATGTTGCAGCATACATGATGAATTGGTAGTGATGTGCAGCGGATCTCAAGGCAGTAACTACAGGTGTGGTTGCTGGTAGTGACTAAGATAGCTATAAACCATGATGATGGTGATGGTGATAATGGTGGTGATAATTACATTAGTAAAGTAGTTCTTGGTATTAAATTACTCCAATACTCACATTACATTCTAATTTTCCATCCAGATACCCCAACCTCAGAGACAGAAATTAGCACATATAGGAGTGAGGAGTACATACAAGCCAAGACTAATTGTTTCTTTAGAGAGGACCCAGTCCCCATGTGACTCCTCCCAGGAGATGTTCTGTATATATCTATGTAAACAGAACACTAGCTCCACTATCATGATGATTCCTTTTTCTTAATGGTGCCAGGCCCTTGCAGTAAATTTAACACTAGATATAAATCCATTTATATTATCTGTTTTTAGCATCTGCTAATTGTTGAGACCAAAGGCATCCCTTAAAGTTTCCAGGGGCTCATCACTTCCCTTCCACAAAGGTAATTACTTTCACACTTGAATAACTTTTTAAGAAAAACCTTTCTTCAATAATCTCTTTTTTTATACAGTGTGTTTCTAATCATATTTGTTTTTCAAGTGTCTTGTTCTTTGTGTGCCCTCTTCTTATCAACAACAATCCTGAGGCTCTGCAGGTTTTGTAAATATAGAGGTCATAGTAGTGATAACTTACAGGAAACATATGGCATGTGGTTTTATATAATTGAAAGACTACAGAAGTATGAGTGTTAAGTCAGGCTCTGAAGACTCTCCTATTTAAGGATTCTCTTCTTTTCACAGCACTCAGTGAATGCTGTCCACTCTATTCTTCATAGATCAAAACAGTCTAATCCACGAGTGTTCGTTCATTTGTAGATTTCTTGTATTTCATATTGCTTCTAGAAGCAGGGTTGATTCAAAGGGACTTTGTAGGATTTCCTTAACTATTTGTATCTAGAAAATAATTGATCTTTAATGATCTTCAATAATAAGAGAAATATCTAAAAGATAGCAGATGCTTCAAATACTTAATATAAAGCTAAATTCCCTACCAATAATAATTTAACATGAAAAACTTATTTATCTACATATATTTTCCTGTCTTCAGACCACAATCTAAGGACTTGAAAACTTGTCCTTACACCTGACAATGCCAGATTGAAGGAATTAAATGATGTAACAGTTTTTAAATCCTAAACAAAGGTTTACAAATTGCTTTATTTTGGACACAGGTTGCATAGATTTGACACATTAATAATAAACTTGAAGTCACTAATAATGCACTGGGTACTAACTAAGGAAAGAAAGAAATCAAAACACTTCCCCTTGAGACTAATTCTCTACCTTGTCTCCCTCTGTCTTCTGCCATTTCTGTCTACTGTGTGTGTCTAAATTTATGCCTGCCTGAAGGCTGTCTTATGGAATTGTCCTTGTGTGTTTATGTCTAAGTCTGTGTCAATGTTTCTGTCACTAACAAAGGACTTTGCTCTCTCTTTTATTGAACAGCAGAGAAAGTGTCACATGGGGAAAGAATGAACTATACTTTACAGAAGTCTTTAACTGAGTTTTTTAAGGGATCACATCACTGACTCCAACTGAACATAAAGGACCCAGATAATAAACATCATTTTTTTATCAAGTAATATCCAAGTGTTGTGTTCAACATTTGTAGTAGCCGTTCATTTTATAAAACTGCTTTCAGCCTATTTTGTGTTTCCAGCAAATGATTATCATAAGGAATATCATAATACATAAAAAGAATACATAATACATGCACATAATGCAAACACATATTGATTGTTCTTGGTTCAGGGGCATGGAACAGTAATAACTTAAGATCATACCTAAGACCAAATGAACTCCATGTTTTTAGAGATTGGGAGCGGAAGGTTGTTTCATTTCATTTTGTATGGCCTTTTTTTTTTCATCTTCTTTGGGTTTGTTTGCTTGCTTTGATGTTGGGGTTTTTGATAGGTTTTTGTTTGTTTTTTGTTAACTGCTTTTTGAGAGAGAGAACATGAAGTTGGGCAGGTAAGGAGGTAAAAAAGAACTAGGAGAAGTTGGGGGAGAATAAAAATATGATCATAACATATTGTATGAAATAAAACTTTTAAATAAAAGACTACAGCTATGCATTAGCTTGGATTGTAAAAGTTCATTACATGGATACAAGTAAGGCTGATTCCTACATTGTTTTCTTAAAGTCAGGTTAAACAAACAATCTAAGTACACAGTATAATAATAATCTTAAATGACCTTAAGGTGTATTATTAACTCTGTCTCTGGGTCACTCAAAAGTTCCCATCTTTTAGAATGTAAGGAATATTTTATCATAATGCATTGTGCCATGTAATACCAATGCACAAAAAATTCCAACTAATATTATATTTTAAATAAGAAATTATATTTATGTTTATATTTATATATTTTGTTGGCTTTTCCTTTTTTGATATTTTTGTTGTTTCATTGTTGCTCATCTGGATCTATAATAAATACAATGCATCCTGGCATCCTGGATTTTTAAAAGCACAATAAAGTTTTCAATATATTTCCTATAGCTCCAAAATTTAATAAATTATTTTGAATAAATGATGAAATGATTCACAAAGAAAAGCTACAACAAAACAACAGAGTTTTAAAAATACTAAATAGATCAAAAGTCAGAGTTCTTTAATTGACTCCCAGTTGTGTCTCTTAAGACCTGGGTAACTTTGGAAAACATGTAACTATGGGCATTTCAATATTCTAAGAAATAACAAGTTGTTACTCAGCATTCATACTTTTCTATGCGCATCCTAAGATGTGGAGAACATGTCCTGTCCAAGTCACTCATTTCTTAGAGGGCAGGGTAGTACTCCAAGGCTTCACATGAGTGTCAAAGGAAGAAATTATGGAAAGTGGAAGTGAGTTGGATTCAAAGTCTCTCTGGCACATAAGTCTTTTTCAGAAATCCTTCTTCATATATATTTAACTCAGACCTTTTGGTATTTATAACACTGATCTCTAGTAGAAAGGTAGAACCTATCCAACATTTTTATTTTTTTTAAGAAGGAAATGTATTGTCCAACACAAGAGGTATTTGTGGAATAAGTATACAGTAACATTGACAGACGCTTTCAGTATTTGCCATAGAAGTATGAGGATGCCATGTTTTGATATTAATATCTAAAACTAGTAATGACCATAAGTTATCTGTGGCACACTTACTGAAGATAATATTATGTGCTCCAAACATCTGGATAGAATCTAGTCATCAGTGCTTCTTAAATGCTTCAGGTGGTCACACAAAGCATGTGATACTGGGAACTGAAGTACCTCTAGCCACACAGCCTTAGGCCTCAAGGTTTTTGAATCACTGAGTCTACAAGCTTTCAACTCCTTTTCTTATAGAAAGATAGCATTTAAGTAAGATTTGGATTGTTTGTTTGTCTTATGAAGTAGAGTCTCACTCAATAATCCAGGCTGTACAAACTCTTAGTGATCTTCCTGCCTTCACCTCCTGGACACTGGGATTCTATATGACAGCCTACTTGCTAAACATTTGAATGACGCTTTTTAAATGTGAGTTTTCCTATGATATTTCCACAATTAATGTTTAAATTGATGTTACTGTGTCTCAGATCTAGAACTTGACTTGCAACTCAGTGAGAGTTTTAACTACTGTGTCATCCAACAGGACATGTATTTCAAGTGTTAGTATGTTGGTTAACTGAATATTTAGAAGTGACATAGAGGGAATTGAGAGATGATGTCCCAGCAGCTAAGACCATATAACTGTTCTTAAAGTAGACACAGATTCCATTCCCAGTACCAACATGGCTGCTCACAAATGTTAACTATGGCTCCAGGAGACTTTATGTCTCTTCTGACTTCCAGATTCCTACACACACATAGTACACATACATACACTTAAGTAAACAAACATAAACATTTTTACAAAATAAATCATATAGATGACAGTTATGAACTATGAAAATATCATTGACTACTTACAGAGTGGAAAAACATCAGCATCCTTAGAGAGATTCTTGAGACAGTTTCCTGGCCTTTCTAACTAACGCCTATGAAATGAAACCTGATAGGCTGTGTAAGAAGGTAACCTCTAATCCAGAAGCACAGCTTGGGGACATTTGTGAAATACATAAAACATTCTGATGTCCCACCTGTAACTCTCAGCTTCAAGATCTCTGAAACTCTGCGGCTAGTTCCTACAGCAAAGTGCAACAGTGTGAAGAAGATGCATCTATCATAACTGGGGTAGCTCAGCAAGTGCCAGATGCAGAAAACCAGCTGCTTCAAGCAGAGCAAGAACAGCCATTCACAAACTCCTTCTCTCCCACCCCACAGGCTTCCCACCCAGACACAATGGCTGCAGAGAATCAATCTACAGTGACAGAGTTTATCCTTAGAGGGCTAACTAACAGGCCAGAGCTCCAGTTACCCCTCTTGCTCCTCTTCCTGGGGATCTACATAGTCACCATGGTGGGAAACCTGGGCATGATCACCTTGATTGGACTCAACTCACAGCTTCACACCCCCATGTACTTCTTCCTCAGTAACCTGTCACTCGTGGATCTCTGCTACTCCTCTGTCATTACCCCTAAAATGCTCATCAACTTTGTGTCCCAAAGAAACCTCATCTCCTATGTGGGATGCATGTCTCAGCTATACTTCTTCCTGGTTTTCGTCATTGCTGAGTGTTACATGCTCACTGTGATGGCCTATGACCGCTATGTGGCCATCTGCCACCCCTTGCTTTATAACATCATCATGTCTCCTGCCCTCTGCTCTCTGCTGGTGGCTTTTGTCTATGCCATGGGACTCATAGGCTCAACAATAGAGACTAGCCTCATGTTAAAACTAAACTATTGTGAGGACCTCATCAGCCACTACTTCTGTGACATCCTCCCCCTCATGAAGCTCTCTTGCTCTAGTACCTATGATATAGAAATGGCTGTCTTCTTTTTAGCTGGGTTCAACATTATAGTTACCAGCTTAACCGTACTCATTTCCTATGCATTCATCCTGTCCAGCATCCTTCGCATCAGCTCCAATGAGGGCAGGTCCAAAGCCTTCAGCACCTGCAGCTCCCACTTTGCAGCTGTGGGCTTGTTCTATGGATCCACAGCATTCATGTACTTAAAGCCTTCTACAGCTAGTTCCCTGGCCCAGGAGAATGTAGCTTCTGTGTTCTACACCACAGTGATCCCCATGCTCAACCCCCTGATCTACAGCCTGAGAAACAAGGAGGTGAAGACCGCACTGGACAAGACACTGAGGAGAAAATTCTTTTGATGTAAATGTTGATCTTTCTTCATGTAAGAGTAAGTGGTTATGCACACCTGGAAAATGTAATCTGCAAGCTCGCCCAACTGTGAACAGAAGACAAGCACTTCCCTCTTTGATTGAGTATGTGTTTGTTTTTCTATTTGTCTATTTTAAGGTCATTTTTCTTTCATTTAGTATTCATTTCCTCCTTCCTGAATCCTTTGTTTTAACAGTTATTGTTTTATTATAACTTAAACTAAATATCAGCATTACAACTCGAGAGGCATTTGTGGTCTTATTACTGTCAATATGAAAGTATTATTTCACTTCTGACATTTTTCACATAAGATTACATACACCAGAGCGATCAATCTTAAAAATAATGAAGAAGTTGTGCATAGTCCCTTTCTCATCAGAATACTTCTTTTTCCCCCTTCTCCTCTCAAATTATTCTTCACCATGAATATCAACATGACATTGAATGTTACGCCCTTAGCAACTGTTATGGTTGATATTTGAAATGTCCACCATAAGCTACATGCTGAGAGCAGTTGGTGGGCTTTGATCAGTGCTCCGACTTCATAAACAAACTAATCTACTGATAGATGATGGTGACAGAAATGGTGGTGATAGATGGCAGGGTGACTGCTAAAACTGAAAAACCCAAACTTCCTAATAAATACCCTATGCCAAATTCAACAGGCTGAGTGTAGGCGAGCAGCTACCACTAAAGGAGGTTTTCATGCTCTAATTGTGGTGAGAAGTACAGGAATCATGGTGAGACCTGCAGGGACCACAGCAGTGCTGGCATTTTGAAATGGTCATAGCTGCAAGAATTCTCTGATAGGAAAAAAAAAAAAAAAAACAAATAGCACAACTGCAACAGTATGAAAAGGGGCAGGAAGGGCACAAAGCCCCAAGAGTCCAGGCACTGAAGCATCATAACATTTCACAGAAACTAGCCCGGGAGTTCTATAGGTATGATTTAAAAGTGGTAGTTTTATATAGAACTTAACAACAAAAATAATCAAAATGAAATTCTACTTAAAATACTTACAAGACAGCAGAATATTCTTCCTACATGACATATAAAGCAAGACACACAAAAATACACATAAATGACTCTCATACTGTTACTTCAAAATGTTCTAAAATAAATTATGAAACAAATAGAACTCAGGAAGGGGCCAGAAAACCTTGCATTAGGAAAATAACAAAGCAAACAACAGAATTCAGGGAATGATTAAAGACTACAAGAAAAATAATTTTAGCCACAAAGATTGAAAAAGAAGTAACAGAAAATAAACAAAGCATTTGTGTAGGGAGATATAGAAAGTGGAAAGGGGAAAAACAAAAACCTCAAAATAAAATGAAAAGATTTTATGAGAAAACAGTAAATACAGAAATGGGCAAAGGAGACTGAATTAAAGTAAGAGCCTCTTTTAGCCTTTACTAAAAGATTTGAAAAGAAATCCTAAAAAGTGGAACAGAATACATGATGAATGATAAATTCAAAAACATATATATGTATACATATATACATATATGTGCATACATATTGTCAGAACATGGTCAAAATAATGAAGCATGATAACCAATGCCCCTGGGAACTGTGAGTGAAGCTCCAGGAAAAAAAGCAAGGGGACTTTTACCTCAAGTGCATTTTGTCCCCTGAATTGTTCTTAGACATGATTTCATGCCTCCTGTGTGAAACATTTACATTCAATTTATAAGACATGTGTATTCCTGTTATATGTCAGATTATAGCTATAGAGCCCAATCTGGTCAGTGTATCCTGAATCTGGATAGGACCTGATTTGCTTTTGTCCTTTCCCAGATATAATCTATAATATGTGCCAGACAATTGTATTAAAAGTAGTTTGTCCTACAATCCTACTCAGAAGGAGGAAGAGAATCTCGAGAAACACCAAACCCAGACACTATTGCTGATGCCAAGAAGAGCTTGCTTACAGGAGCCTAGTATAGCTGTTCCCTGAGAGACCCTTCCAGAGCCTGACAAATACAGATGTGGATGGATGCAGCCAAACATTGATTGGACTGAGCACGGGGACCCCAATGGAGGAATTAGAGCAAGGACTGAAGGAGCTGAAGGGATTTGCAACCCCATAGGAAGAGCAACAATATCAACCAAGCGCCCCCACCCCAAAGCTCCCAGAGACTAAACCACCAACCAGAGTACACATGAGGCTCCTGCTGGATATGTAGCAAAGGATTGCCTTACCTGGTATCAATGGGAGGGGAGCTCTTTGGTCCTGTGGAGATTCTATGATCCAGTGTAGAGGAATGCAAGGGCACTGAGGCTAGAGTGGGTGGGCAGGTGGGGGAGCACCCTCATTGAGGCAGGGGCTAGGGGAGGAAATGGGGAGCTTGCTGAGGGGAAACTGTGAAGGGGGATAACATTTGAACTATAAATAAATAACCAATAAAAAATATGGAAAAAAGAAAAAGAAAAAAATTGGTTTGTCCTGAGAACATTTTGGGAAAAGGCTACTCTGTTAATATTTAATATGTGCGTACTGATGGTTTACATGTTTTTCTTAGCATTTTTTCTGGACTCAAACAATCTTCCTTGGATTATCACTTTCTTTGTTACATTTGTGTATAAAAATACACTGAAACTAAGGTAGGATTGTCTAGAGCATTAGACTATATTCCACCCCCATTCTTTCAGGTCCTCAGATCAGGAATTCAAGGCCCATACGTAAACATAGTAAAATCAATATATACTAAACCAGTAGCCAACATCGAACTAAATGGAGAAAAACTTGAATGTCAGAGACCATACCGTGAGAAAGCGAGCTCTTCATAATCTCCCACCCTGACAGGCCAAATGGCCTCGTGCTAGGAGCTGGTTGTCACTCCCTCCTCCCTGTTCCCTTCCTGGCACCTGAGGCTGTAAAAGCTGAATTATAGTCCCCTCTTCCCTATCTCTTCCTGACTCCCATGACTTCCAAGGACATGAGTTACACCTGAGCCCGGCCTGACACCCCAAGGCTGTCAACGAGGATCTATGTTCTGGAGATAAGACGCAGAGTGCCCGACTCCTGGAGCCTGACTTCAGCCCTCATGTCAGCAGATGCCCATTTCTTTGTTCTTTGTTAAATTCCCCCTCGACCCCTCCTTATTCCCAGAGATGTATGCTTTAAAACCAGGCATCTCAGCCTAATAAACGGAGACCTTGATAGGTGCACTCGACTTGGTATTCGGCTTTTCTTCCCCTTCCAATCCCATTTTTTTCCAGGTTTGTGGTCCCCTCGCAACCACGAATAACTGGATCCCATGGGACGGGATACTTGAAGCAATCCCACTAAAATCTGGGACCAGACAAGGCTGCCCACTCTCTCCCTATCTATTCAATATAGTACTTGAAGTCCTGGCTAGAGCAATTAGACAACAAAAGTAGGTCAAAGGGATACAAATTGGAAAGGAAGAAGTCAAAATATCACTATTTGCAGATGATATGATAGTATACTAAAGTGATCCCAAAAATTCCACCAGAGAACTCCTAAGCCTGATAAACAACTTCAAGAAAATGGCTGGATAAAAAATTACCTCAAACAAATCAGTAGCCTTTCTATACTCAAAGAATAAACAGCCTGAGAAAGAAATTAGGGAAATGACACTCTTCACAATAGTCATGAACAATATAAAGTATCTTGGTGTGACTCTACCGAAACAAGTGAAAGATCTGTATGACAAGAACTTCAAGACTCTGAAGAAAGAAATCAAAGAAGACCTCAGAAGATAGAAAGATCTCCCATGATTATGGATTGGCGGGATTATGTAGTAAAAATGGTCATCTTATCCAAAGCAATCTACATATTCAGTGCAATCCCCAACAAAATTCCAATTCAATTCTTCATAGACTTAGAAAGAACGATTCTTAAGTTCATTTGGAATAACAAAAAACCCAGAATAGCAAAAACTATTTTCAACAATAAAAGAACTTCACTTAACATCTGTGACCTCAATCTGTACTACAGAGCAATAGTGATAAAAACTGTATGGTATTGGTATAGTGATTGGCAGGTAGTTCATTGGAATAGAATTGAAGACCCAGACATGAACCCATACACCTATTGTTACTTGATCTTTGACAAAGGAGCTAAAACCATCCAGTGGGGAAAAAAAGACAGTATTTTTTTTTCTTCTTTTATTAGGTATTTTCTCTATTTACATTTCAAATGTTGTCTCCTTTCCTGGTTTCCCCTCTGAAAATGCCCTATCCCCTCCCCCACCCCCCTGCTTACCAGCCCACCCACTCTACTTCTTGGTCCTTGCATTCCATTACACTGGGCATAGAGCCTTCAAAGGACCAAAGGCCTCTCCTCCCATGGATGACCAACAAGGCCATCCTCTGCTACATATGCGGCTGGAGCCATGAGTTCCTCCATGTGTACTCTTTGGTTGGTAGCTTAGTCCCTGGGAGCTCTTGATGTACTGGTGGTTCATATTGTTGTTCCTCCTATGGGGCTGCAAACCCCTTCAGCTCCTTGGGTACTTTCTCTACATCCTCCTTTGGGGACCCTGTGCTCAGTCCAATGGTTGGCTGAGAGTACCCACCTCTGTATTTGTCAGGTGCTGGCAAAGCCTCTCAGGAGACAGCTATATTAGGCTCCTGTCAGCAAACACTTGTTGGCATCTACAATAGTGTCTGGGTTTGGTGACTGTATATGGGACAGATTCCCAGGTGGGACAGCCTCTAGATGATGGCCTTTCCTTCAGTCTCTGCTCCACACTTTGGGGTACAGAGCTAAACAAAGAATTCTCAACTGAGGAATACAAAATGGCTGAGAAGCTCCTAAAGAAATGTTCAACATCCTTAGGCATCAGGGAAATGCAAATCAAAACAACCCTGAGATTCCATCTCACACTAAGAACAGCTAAGATCAAAAACTCAGGTGACTGCAGAAGCTGTCGAGGATGTAGAGAAAGAGGAATACTCCTCCATTGCTGGTCGGATTGCAAGCTGGTACAACCACTCTGGAAATCAGTTTGGTTGTTCCTCAGAAAACTGACATAGTACTACTTGAGGACCCAACAATACCACTCCTGGGCATATACCCAGAAGATGCTCTAACGTGGAATAAGGACACATTCCCCACTATGTTCATAGCAGCCTTATTTATAATAGCCAGAAGCTGGAAAGAACCCAGACATCCCTCAACAGAGGAACGGATACAGAAAATGTGGTACATTTACCCAATGGAGTGCTACTCAGCTATTTAAAACAATGAATTTATGAAATTCTTAGGCAAATGGACAGAGCTAGAAAATATCATCCTGAGTGAGGTAACCCAATCACAAAAGAGCACACATGGTATGCACTCATTGATAAGTGGATATTAGCCCAGAAGTTCAGAATACCCAAGATACAACTCACAGACTACACAAAGCTCAAGAAGAAGGAAGACCAAAGTGTGGATACTTCAGTCCTTCTTAGAAGGGGGAATAAAATATCCATGGGAGGAGATACAGAGAAATAAACAGTATTTTCAACAAATGGTGCTGATCCAACTGGTGGTCAACATGTAAAAGAATGCAAATTGGTCCATTCATTTCTCCCTGTACAAAGCTCAAGTCCAAGTGAATCAAGGACCTCCACAAAAAAAACAGATACTTTAAATCTAAGAGAGCATAAAATGGAAAAGAGCCTCAAACACATGGGCATAGGGTAACATTTCTTGAACAGAACACCAATGGCTTATGCTCTAAGATCAAGGATCGACAAATGGGACCTCATGAAACAGAAGCTTCTGTAAGGCAAAGGACACTGTCAATAGGACAAAATGGCAACCCGCAGATTGGGAAAAGATCTTTATCAATCCTACATCTGATAAAGACCTAATATCCAAAATATACAAAGAACTCAAGAAGTTAGACATCAATAACCCAAATAACCCAATTAAAAGGGGGTACAGAGCTAAACAGAGAATTCTCAACAGAAGAATCTCAAATGGCCAAGAAGCTCTTAGCATCCTTAGTCATTAGGAAACTACAAATCAAAACGACCCTGAGATTCTACCTCACACCCATCAGAATGGCTAAGATCAAAAACTCAGGTAACAGCAGATGCTGGCAAGGATGTGGAGAAAGGGTAACATTCCTCCATTATTGGTGAGTGCAATCTTGTACAACCTCTCTGAAAATCAATCTGGCAATTTCACAGAAAATTGGAAATAGTTTAACCTGAAGACCCAGCTATAACACTTCTGGGGATATATCCAAAAGATGTTCCAACATACCACAAGAGCACATTCTCTACTATGTTCATAGAAGCTTTATTCGTAATAGCTGGAAACTGGAGACAATACAATGTCCCTCAACCAAAGAATGGTTACAGAAAATGTGGTTCATTTACACAACAGGATATTATTCAGCTATTAAAAACAAGGACATCATAAATTTTGCAGGCAAATGGATAGAAATAAAAATATATCATCCTGATTTAGGTAACCCAGACCCAAGATTACATGCATGGAATGTACTCACTTATAATTAATTATTAGCCATAAAGTACAGGGTACCACAATATATCCCACAGAACCAAAGAAGATAGACAAGAAGGAAGGCCCAAGTGAGGATGCCTGCATCTCACTTAGAAAGGGGAATAAAATAGTCTTAGGAGGCAGATGAAGAGAGGGAGCTTGGTGGGAAAGGTAATGGGGAGGGGAATGAGGAGTGGGTCAAGATCAGGCATGCATAGAGACAGGAAAGACAGCTAAAGGGACAAGAAAATGAATAGAAATCTGAAGCTGGCAGGGGTTGGAGTAAGGGGCATCTCTAGGACATGCTAGAGACCTGGGATCAGGGAGGCTCCCAGGAGCCAGTGTGGAGGATCTTAGCTGAATTGTGTAGCTGAGATTCCTAGCAGCGAGGATATGGAACCTGAAGAGGCCACCTCCAATAGCCAGGCAGGAACTTATCCCTCTAGTAGAGTGATAAGGACACCAATGCACCCACAAAACTTTAGACCCAAAATTTATCCTGTCTACAAGAAATGCAGGGACAAAGATGAAGCAGATACTGATGGAATGGCCAACCAATAACTTACCCAACCTGAGACCCATCCCATATGCAAGTATCAATCCTTGACAATATTGATACTCCATTGTGTTTACAGACAGAAGCCAAGCATAACTGCCCTCTGAGAGTCTCTATCCTACAACTGACTGAAACAGATGCAGAGATCCAAAGTGAAACATTAGACAGAGTTCAGAGACTCTTGTGAAAGAGTAAGGGGAAAGATTGAAGGGAACAGTAACTCCCCAGAAAAACCAACAGAGTCAATTACACTGCTCCCTTGGGGGACTCTCAAGAGACGGAGCTACCATCCAAAGAGCACACACAGGCTGGACCACAGCCCTTGATGCGCCAAGGTTGGGGATAATCAGGGGCACCCCACCCTCTCAGAAAAGAAAGGATGGGGGAAGGACTGTATGAAGGGGGGACCAGGAAGTGGGAGCAGTGATAGGGATGTAAGATGAATAAACAAATAAATTAATGAGAAAATATCAGAAAAATGTGATAAGTATGAAGTATAACTCTCCACAATTGAGGACTTCTGGTGGGGATACAGATAGATGTCTCAGTTTTCTTTAAGGGGTTGTCCACTGGGAGTTTGACCATGCTTCAGTGAGTATATGGGCAAAACAAATTAGACCTCCCTCTCCTCTTTCCCCTCCCCCTTTCCCCTCCTCTTCATCCTCTTCATCCCCCTCCCCTCTTCCTTCCCCTCACCCTCTTCCTCCTCCCCTCCTCCCCTCACCCATGTCCTCCCCTCTTCTTCCGTCTCCTTCTCCTCCTCCTCCTCTACCTCCTCTTCCTTCTTCAAGGAAGCCACAAGGGTGGGGGGCAGACTTGGGAGAACTAAGAAATGAATGATCAGGATGCATGATGTGAAGTTCTAACTAAATCACTAGTCAGTAATCACTAAAATGTATTTTGTTGGAGGAAAAAAAAAGACTAACCAGCACAAATAGCAAGTGGTCAGTCCTAAAAGCACATATATACTAAATGGATTCATCAGGTTGTATTTGTGTGTGTGTGTATAACAATAATAACTAAAAAGAAAACAAGAAAGATAATACATGAGAGTAGAAGAAAGACTTGGAGGCAGGAAGAGAAACAGGGAGATGGCTTCAGTATATGATAACATATACTGACGATGACCAAAGTACATATATACACGTATGTAATGTCATAATGAAACCCACTATTCTCTACAATTAATAAATGCTAATGAAATATTTTTAAGAAAAACATAAATAAAACTTTCTCCTTCTAGACCAGTTTGTTGGCACATATCTATCTCATGTCTTTGCTCTGTCTGTTTCCATTCCTAAAATCAGCTCTCCTAACTACAAACATCATGGTCTGCCCTCAGAACATGTTTTTTATAAATAGTGTGAGTGTTTAGACAGAGAATACCAGTGTCCCTAGTAGTATAAAGAGAGGCTTA
Organism: Mus caroli; assembly: GCF_978045245.1. Taxonomy (NCBI): domain Eukaryota; kingdom Metazoa; phylum Chordata; class Mammalia; order Rodentia; family Muridae; genus Mus; species Mus caroli. The sequence continues at coordinate 34,933,865 of NW_028227266.1, read as the reverse complement.
GATTCAAATTGAGCACCTCAATTTGGATCCTGAGGGAGATGCACAGGTAGAGGAGTACTGGAGACATAGGTACCTCTCAACAATTTGGGTTCTACCTGATTGTCCCATTTATAACTGCTTCTCTTGTCCTCAGGCAGGCAGATCCCATACAACCTCCTTTGCAAATAGTATCCTTCTCCATCTCTCGCCCCCCCTTCCCTCTCCCCTCCCCCTCCCTCTCCCTCTCCCCTTCTCCCTCTCCCCTCTCTCCTCCCCCTCTCCCCTTCTCCCTCTCCCCTCCCCCTCTCCTTCTCTCTTCCCCTCCCCCTCCCCTCCCCCCTCTCTCTCCCCCCTCACTCTCTCTCGCTCTCCCTCATTTTCTCCCCCCTCCCTACCTCCCCTCTCTCTCCATCTCCTTCCTCTTGTCAGTTGCCAAGATTTATCCCTTACCTGCCCTGTTTTTCCCCTAAGAAGTCCTCCAGTACAAAGCTGCCACTTCTCAGGACAGCACTATTTTTTACTTCTCTTCTCCTGGGATTTGAATTTATAGTAAGTCAACTCCAATATGAATCAGAAACTGACCAAGTTTTCTGCTTTGGGCCAATGATACAACAGCAATGCATGTAAGCATATAAACTAGTAAATCATTAGAAACAGCTCTACAATTTTCTCATCAAAAAAGAGCTAGACATAGTGTTATAGATTCAAAAGATGTATAATTATCATGTCATTCAAATATTAAATTTTTATTTTTATTTAATTTAACATGGCTGAAGAAATTTAACACTTTTTAAGATCCACAACTACAGAATGATCAACACAAGTACTCAATTTGTAGGCCTATCAATGGTTTTCTTATTTATTACATTTTATTTATAGGGGGAGGACACATATACATGTGCTAAGTCAGAGAAAAACTTGTAAAAATTTGTTCTCTCCTTCATCATGTGGGTTCCAAAAATCAAACTCTCAGTGTCAACCTTGGTAGCAAACACCTTTACCCAAAAGCCATCTCAATAACCCAAATAAAAGATTTCCACACCTGGCAGACATCCGGCACCCTCCCAGTCGGAGGACAGTGACCTGCCCTGCAGGGAGCGCCATCTTGGCTCCGGGACTCCGCCGAACTTAGTCTACAGGTTAGAGTGAGGACCACAGAGGCAGACAGCTTCTGGGACAGGCAGGAGCCACAGAGCCGCTGAGGCAGCACCCTTTTGGGGCCGAAGACATCCGGCACCCTCCCAGTCGGAGGACAGTGACCTGCCCTGCAGGGAGCGCCATCTTGGCTCCGGGACTCCACCGAGCTTAGTCTCTACAGGTCAGAGTGGGGACCACGGGGGCAGACGGCTTCTGGGACAGGCAGGAGCCACAGAGCCGCTGAGGCAGCACCCTTTTGGGGCCGCAGACTTCCGGCACCCTCCCAGCCGGAGGACAGAGACCTGCCCTGCAGAGAGTGCCATCTTGGCTCCGGGACTCCGCCGAGCTTAGTCTCTACAGGTCAGAGTGGGGACCACGGGGGCAGACGGCTTCTGGGACAGGCAGGAGCCACAGAGCCGCTGAGGCAGCACCCTTTTGGGGCCGCAGACTTCCGGCACCCTCCCAGCCGGAGGACAGAGACCTGCCCTGCAGAGAGTGCCATCTTGGCTCCGGGACTCCGCCGAGCTTAGTCTCTACAGGTCAGAGTGGGGACCACGGGGGCAGACGGCTTCTGGGACAGGCAGGAGCCACAGAGCCGCTGAGGCAGCACCCTTTTGGGGCCGCAGACTTCCGGCACCCTCCCAGCCGGAGGACAGAGACCTGCCCTGCAGAGAGTGCCATCTTGGCTCCGGGACTCCGCCGAGCTTAGTCTCTACAGGTCAGAGTGGGGACCACGGGGGCAGACGGCTTCTGGGACAGGCAGGAGCCACAGAGCCGCTGAGGCAGCACCCTTTTGGGGCCGCAGACTTCCGGCACCCTCCCAGCCGGAGGACAGAGACCTGCCCTGCAGAGAGTGCCATCTTGGCTCCGGGACTCCGCCGAACTTAGTCTACAGGTTAGAGTGAGGACCACAGAGGCAGACAGCTTCTGGGACAGGCGGGAGCCACAGAGCCGCTGAGGCAGCACCCTTTTGGGGCCGCAGACATCCGGCACCCTCCCAGTCGGAGGACAGTGACCTGCCCTGCAGGGAGCGCCATCTTGGCTCCGGGACTCCGCCGAGCTTAGTCTCTACAGGCCAGAGTAGGGACCACGGGGGCAGACAGCTTCTGGGACAGGCAGGAGCCACAGAGCCGCTGAGGCAGCACCCTTTTGGGGCCGCAGACTTCCGGCACCCTCCCAGCCGGAGGACAGAGACCTGCCCTGCAGAGAGTGCCATCTTGGCTCCGGGACTCCGCCGAACTTAGTCTACAGGTTAGAGTGAGGACCACAGAGGCAGACAGCTTCTGGGACAGGCGGGAGCCACAGAGCCGCTGAGGCAGCACCCTTTTGGGGCCGCAGACATCCGGCACCCTCCCAGTCGGAGGACAGTGACCTGCCCTGCAGGGAACGCCATCTTGGCTCCGGGACTCCGCCGAGCTTAGTCTCTACAGGTCAGAGTGGGGACCACAGAGGCAGACAGCTTCTGGGACAGGCGGGAGCCACAGAACCGCTGAGGCAGCACCCTTTTGGGGCCGCAGACAGCCGACACCGTCCCAGCCGGAGAACAGTGACCTGCCCTGCAGGGAGCGCCATCTTGGCTCCGGGACTCCGCCGAACTTAGTCTGTACAGGTCTGCTGACAGAGGATACTCAGAATCACCAGAAGAACAACCTCTGAACAGAGACAACTATAACAACTCCAGAGATTACCAGATGGCGAGAGGTAAAGGTAAGAATCTTACTAACAGAAACCAAGACCACTCACCATCATCAGGACCCAGCACTCCCACTTCGCCCAGTCTAGGGCACCCCAACACACCTGAAAAACTAGACCTGGATTTAAAAGCATATCTCATGATGATGGTAGAGGACATCAAGAAGGACTTTAAAGACCTACAGGAGAACATGGCTAAAGAGTTACAAGTCCTTAAAGAAAAACAGGAAAACACAACCAAACTGGTAGAAGTCCTTAAAGAGAAACAGGAAAACACATCCAATCAGATGATGGAAATGAACAAAACCATACTAGACCTAAAAAGGGAAGTAGACACAATAAAGAAAACCCAAAATGAGGCAACACTGGAGATAGAAACCCTAGGAAAGAAATCTGGAACCATAGATGCAAGCATCAGCAACAGAATACAAGAGATGGAAGAGAGAATCTCAGGTGCAGAAGATTCCATAGAGAACATGGGCACAACAATCAAGGAAAATGGAAAATGCAAAAAGATCCTAACTCAAAACATCCAGGAAATACAGGACACAATGAGAAGACCAAACCTACGGATAATAGGAGTGGATGAGAATGAAGATTTTCAACTCAAAGGACCAGCAAACATCTTCAACAAAATTATAGAAGAAAACTTCCCAAATCTAAAGAAAGAGATGCCCATGAACATACAAGAAGCCTACAGAACTCCAAATAGGCTGGACCAGAAAAGAAATACCTCCCGACACATAATAATCAGAACAACAAATGCACTAAATAAAGATAGAATACTAAAAGCAGTAAGAGAAAAAGGCCAAGTAACATATAAAGGCAAGCCTATCAGAATTACACCAGATTTTTCACCAGAGACTATGAAAGCTAGAAGATCCTGGACAGATGTTATACAGACACTAAAAGAACACAAATTCCAGCCCAAGCTACTATACCCAGCCAAACTCTCAATTAACATAGATGGAGAAACCAAAGTATTCCACGACAAAGCCAAATTCACACATTATCTCTCCACGAATCCAGCCCTTCAAAGGATAATAACAGAAAAAAAACAATACAAGGACAGGAACCACGCCCTAGAAACAACAAGAAGGTAATCCCTCAACAAACCTAAAAGAAGACAGCCACAAGAACAGAATGCCAACTTTAACAACAAAAATAACAGGAAACAACAATTACTTTTCCTTAATATCTCTTAATATCAATGGACTCAACTCCCCGATAAAAAGACATAGACTAACAAACTGGCTACACAATCAAGACCCAACATTTTGCTGCTTACAAGAAACTCATCTCAGAGAAAAAGATAGACACTACCTCAGAATGAAAGGCTGGAAAACAATTTTCCAAGCAAATGGTCTGAAGAAACAAGCTGGAGTAGCCATTCTAATATCAGATAAGATTGACTTCCAACCCAAAGTCATCAAAAAAGACAGGGAGGGGCACTTCATACTCATCAAAGGTAAAATCCTCCAAGAGGAACTATCAATCCTGAATATCTATGCTCCAAATACAAAGGCAGCCTCATTCATTAAAGAAACTTTAGTAAATCTCAAAGCACACATTGCACCTCATACAATAATAGTGGGAGACTTCAACACACCACTTTCACCAATGGACAGATCATGGAAACAGAAACTAAACAGGGACACAGTGAAACTAACAGAAGTTATGGATCAAATGGATCTGGCAGATATCTACAGAACATTTTACCCTAAAACAAAAGGATACACCTTCTTCTCAGCACCTCATGGTACCTTCTCCAAAATTGACCACGTAATTGGGCACAAAACAGGACTCAACAGATACAAAAACATTGAAATTGTCCCATGCATCCTATCAGATCACCATGGACTAAGGCTGATCTTCAATAACAAAATAAATAATAGAAAGCCAACCTTCACGTGGAAACTGAACAACACTCTTCTCAATGATACCTTGGTCAAGGAAGGAATAAAGAAAGAAATTAAGGACTTTTTAGAGTTCAATGAAAATGAAGCCACAACATACCCAAACTTATGGGACGCAATGAAAGCATTTCTAAGAGGAAAACTCATAGCTCTGAGTGCCTCCAAAAGGAAACTAGAAAGAGCACACATTAGCAGCTTGACAACACACCTAAAAGCACTAGAACAAAAGGAAGCAAATTCACCCAAGAGGAGTAGACGGCAGGAAATAATCAAACTCAGGGGTGAAATCAACCAAATGGAAACAAGAAAAACTATTCAAAGAATCAACCAATCAAGGAGCTGGTTCTTTGAGAAAATCAACAAGATAGATAAACCCTTAGCCAGACTCACTAGAGGGCACAGGGAAAGCATCCTAATTAACAAAATCAGAAATGAAAAAGGAGACATAACAACAGATCCTGAAGACATCCAAAACACCATCAGATCCTTCTACCAAAGGCTATACTCAACAAAACTGGAGAACCTGGATGAAATGGAGAAGTTCCTAGACAGATACCAGGTACCAAAGTTGAATCAAGATCAGGTTAATGATCTAAACAGCCCTATATCCCCCAAAGAAATAGAAGCAGTCATTAATAGTCTCCCAACCAAAAAAAGCCCAGGACCAGATGGGTTTAGTGCAGAGTTCTATCAGACCTAATCCCAGAAGATCTAATCCCAGTTCTTCACAAACTATTCCACAAAATAGAAACAGAAGGTACTCTACCCAACTCATTCTATGAAGCCACAATTACTCTGATACCTAAACCACAAAAAGACCCAACAAAGATAGAAAACTTCAGACCAATATCCCTTATGAATATTGATGCAAAAATCCTCAATAAAATTCTTGCTAACCGAATCCAAGAACACATCAAAACAATCATCCATCCTGACCAAGTAGGTTTCATCCCAGGGATGCAGGGATGGTTCAATATACGGAAATCCATCAACGTAATCCAGTATATAAACAAACTCAAAGACAAAAACCACATGGTCATCTCGTTAGATGCGGAAAAAGCATTTGACAAGATCCAACACCCATTCATGATAAAAGTCTTGGAAAGATCAGGAATTCAAGGCCCATACCTAAACATGATAAAAGCAATCTACAGCAAACCAGTAGCCAACATCAAAGTAAATGGTGAGAAGCTTGAAGCAATCCCTCTAAAATCAGGGACTAGACAAGGCTGTCCACTTTCTCCATACCTATTCAACATTGTACTTGAAGTCCTAGCCAGAGCAATTCGACAACAAAAGGAGATCAAAGGGATACAAATTGGAAAAGATGAAGTCAAAATATCACTCTCTGCAGATGATATGATAGTATATATAAGTGACCCTAAAAATTCCACCAGAGAACTCCTAAGCCTGATAAACAGCTTCGGTGAAGTAGCTGGATATAAAATTAACTCAAACAAATCAATGGCCTTTCTCTACACAAAGAATAAACAGGCTGAGAAAGAAATTAGGGAAACAACACCCTTCTCAATAGTCACAAATAATATAAAATATCTTGGCGTGACTCTAACTAAGGAAGTGAAAGATCTGTATAATAAAAACTTCAAGTCTCTGAAGAAAGAAATTATAGAAGATCTCAGAAGATGGAAAGATCTCCCATGCTCATGGATTGGCAGGATCAACATTGTAAAAATGGCTATCTTGCCAAAAGCAATCTACAGATTCAATGCAATCCCCATCAAAATTCCAACTCAATTCTTCAACGAATTAGAAAGTGCAATCTGCAAATTCATCTGGAATAACAAAAAACCTAGGATAGCAAAAACTCTTCTCAAGGATAAAAGAACCTCTGGTGGAATCACCATGCCGGACCTAAAGCTCTACTACAGAGCAATTGTGATAAAAACTGCATGGTACTGGTATAGTGACAGACAAATAGACCAATGGAATAGAATTGAAGACCCAGAAATGAACCCACACACCTACGGTCACTTGATCTTCGACAAGGGAGCTAAAAACATCCAGTGGAAGAAAGACAGCATTTTCAACAAATGGTGCTGGCACAACTGGTTGTTAACATGTAGAAGAATGCGAATCGATCCATTCCTATCTCCTTGTACTAAGGTCAAGTCTAAGTGGATCAAGGAACTACACATAAAACCAGAGACACTGAAACTTATAGAGGAGAAAGTGGGGAAAAGCCTTGAAGATATGGGCACAGGGGAAAAATTCCTGAATAGAACAGTAATGGCTTGTGCTGTAAGATCGAGAATTGACAAGTGGGACCTCATGAAACTACAAAGCTTCTGCAAGGCTAAAGACACCATCAATAAGACAAAAAAACCACCAACAGATTGGGAAAGGATCTTCACCTATCCTAAATCAGATAAGGGACTAATATCCAATATATATAAAGAACTCAAGAAGGTGGACTCCAGAAAGTCAAATAACCCCATTAAAAAATGGGGCTCAGAACTGAACAAAGAATTCTCGCCTGAGGAATACCGAATGGCAGAGAAACACCTGAAAAAATGTTCAACATCCTTAATCATCAGGGAAATGCAAATCAAAACAACCCTGAGATTCCACCTCACACCAGTCAGAATGGCTAAGATCAAAAATTCAGGTGACAGCAGTTGCTGGCGAGGATGTGGAGAAAGAGGAACACTCCTCCATTGTTGGTGGGATTGCAAGCTTGTACAACCACTCTGGAAATCAGTCTGGCGGTTCCTCAGAAAATTGGACATAGTACTACCGGAGGATCCAGCAATACCTCTCCTGGGCATATATCCAGAAGATGTCCCAACCGGTAAAAAGGACACATGTTCCACTATGTTCATAGCAGCCCTATTTATAATAGCCAGAAGCTGGAAAGAACCCAGATGTCCCTCAACAGAGGAATGGATACAGAAATTATGGTACATTTACACAATGGAGTACTACTCAGCTATTAAAAAGAATGAATTTATGAAATTCCTAGCCAAATGGATGGACCTGGAGGGCATCATCTTGAGTGAAGTAACACAATCACAAAAGAACTCACACAATATGTATTCACTGATAAGTGGATATTAGCCCAAAACTTAGGATACCCAAGATTTAAGATACAATTTGCTAAACGCATGAAACTCAAGAAGAATGAAGACCAAAGTGTGGACACTGTGCACCTTCTCAGAATTGGGAACAAAACACCCAGGGAAGGAGTTACAGAGACAAAGTTCGTAGCTGTGATGAAAGGATGGACCATTTAGAGACTGCCGTACCCAGGGATCCATCCCATAATCAACTTCTAAACGCTGACACCATTGCATACACTAGCAAGATTTTGCTGAAAGGACCCAAATATAGCTGTCTCTTGTGAGACGATGCTGGGGCCTAGCAAACACAGGAGTGGATGTTCACAGTCAGCTATTGGATGTATCACAGGGCTCCCAATGGAGAAGCTAGAGTAAGTACCCAAGGAGCTAAAGGGATCTGCAACCCTATTGTTGGAACAACATGATGTACTAACTAGAACCCCGGAGCTCTTGTCTCTAGCTGCATATGTATCGAAAGATGGCCTAGTCAGCCATCAATGGAAAGAGAGGCCCATTGGACTTGCAAACTTTATATGCCCCAATATAGGGGAATGCCAGGGCCAAAAGAATGGGAATGGGTGGATAGGGAAGTGGGGGGGCGCTATGGGGGACTTTTGGGATAGCATTGGAAACGTAATTGAGGAAAATATGTAATAAAAATATTAAAAAAAAAAAAAAAAGAAAAGGCAGAAGCCCATGCCTCCTCCCAGGTATGACACAGATTTAAGGCTTGACGTGGGGCATCTAAGGAAGGATTTTTACATGATTTTATATAAATCTCAGGCCCACCTACACAAGAATAGCACAGCTTTGGTCTCTGCAGGTTTCCTACTCAGAGGAAAGAGAGCCAACCATTGGCATAGGAAGGGCACTGAGGAGTGAACCATGGCCTTTCCAAACGGTGGAAACTTGGAGCAGAGGCAGGGGCATTTCTCTCAATAGCACACTCTGGACTCCTTCAGAGGTTCAGGCAATGACCATGGAAGACAGTTCGTTGCTTGTTATCTTAAGCCAGTGTGAGTAACCAGGCAGGATTTCTGGATTTTTGTTTTTGTTTGATGTATGGATTAAAACTTAGTGTTTTAAAATATGAGATATTTTTATAATCATAAAAATCTTATTTTTAGACAGATAACACTAGTTTATATAGAAAACATGCAACAGAAGTATTCTGCTGAAATGCCCAGAAAAATTTGGACATGAAATAATGCAAATATATTTCATATTTATATAGGATACATTCATGTATAATTAGTTTTTGAGAAATCCAAAGGAGTGCTTGGTGTGGTATAATTCCAACACTCTGGAAATGGAGGCAAGAGGGTCAGGAGGTCAAGGTCACTCGTGATTATAGAGCGACTTTGAGGTCTGCCTGGGCTATATGAGATCCAGTCTCAAGAAAATCTGAAAGCATATTGTTAACATAGAGCTTGTAAACTATTTCTACTCAGTATGTAAGGGATGCCATTTGGTCTTACTAAATAGACCCTGTTGCTCACAGTTGCACGATATGTTGCTAGACGTAACATCATTAGTGTATCTCTAGATGATGAATATTTATGTCATGAAAGCATGCGCCATTATAAACAATGATGCAGTAAATATGGTTGTGCACACAGCTGTTTATACTAGGTTCTTATTTCCCTGAGATAAAATTTTACAACAGTATAGAATTTAAAAAAAAAAAAAAAAAAAAAAAGATTTCCACACCTTAGCTAGAGTCAGAATGAAGCTTATGAGGACAAAGAGCTGGGACATATTCTACAGCTACCCATTTACTTGGCCAAAGATTGAAGATGTATAGCTTGCATTACTACATACTCCAGGCTGCCACTCAACTGGAGGTGTCCCTGCCTCAGCTTCCCATGTGCTGGAATATCTACTAAGCTTGTGTGTGATGTTAATGCTGCTGATTTAGGGCCATGCTTGGACAAACATGGATTTAGATGAAGAGGATACAAGCCATTCTACCAGATCTAAAACATTTTAGAGTTGTCAGTTCCACCAGAAAATCCTCCAGCCTCCTAGTTTAAGAAGCATAAGAATCCTTTCCAACTCAGCCTGGAAGAATGGATCCTGTAAAGAACAGTAAAAGGAGGAAGAGCTAGTCTGCCATCAATCAAGTGATGGTTCTAGAATGTACCATCATCATTCACAGGAGCATTCATGGAGTAGTCTCAAGCAGTGTCCTCCTTAGATGCCCAATCAGATTTGTAAAGCTGTGAGAGATAGGAATTTAGTAATATGCACTGATCAGGTCTCAACAAATCCATCTAGGCCAAAGAATAAGAATTACCCCATATCATGTCCATGTTCCATTGTCCAAAATATATAATGGGATGAAAATTCATGAGAAAACCTCCATTTAATCATTTTAATTGTTTTTAGATTTATTTACTGCATATATATTATATACATATGAATGTATATATATGAATGAATGCTTTTCCTGCATGTATGTATGTGTGCCATGTACATGTCTGGTGTCCTCAAAGATAAGTAAAAGTCATAAAATCCCCTGGAACTGGGATTATTGATGGTTGTGAATCTTCATGTAGGTGCTTAGAATCAAACATGGGCCCTCTTCAGGAGTGGCAAGTGCTTTTAATCATTGAGCTATCTCTCCAATTTTTAAAGTAGTTTCAGGTTTCAGAAAAACTGAACAGAAAGTAGAGTTCCATATACTCCACTCCTCAAGTTTCTTTTGTTAAAACTGTAGTGCAGTATAACAAACACACACACATACACACACACACACACACACACACACACACACACATGCACATTATTACTTAACCATATAGTTTATATAAGAAAGAAATAGTTGTAACATGGGGATTGGAAGGTAAGCAAGCCAAAATCTGAAAATGTAAATAAAGGCTACAGCAGGGACTGACCTGGGAGTGTATGTCAATTGATAAAGATCTAGAGAGTTGGTTTTCACATGTAGAACCCAGATCGGATAGAGTTAGGGACACAGGCCATCTCACTGCCCTCACCATCTTGTGAGACAATAGATAAAGAAGATAAAGCCTGATCTAATTAAAGAAACAACCTGTTCCTCTCGTGCAGAGGGTGAAGATACAGGAAGCTTCCACTTTTACTCTGGATAGAACAGAAAAAGGGGGGAAAGTCCTGGATAATCCCTGAGCAAATGTAGCACCCACATGCGTACAAGCCTGAAATCTATACTCTTTGGCTTGAAAAATTCCAGGCCAAACATTTATTACAAAGAGACCATAGAGTTATGTCTAGCAATGAAGAATATGTATGATAACTACTCCAAAGAGAAACAAAAGTTTGTGTGAAAATACTCTCTGGAGGTACCTGACCTAGGGTTCGGAGGATCAGAAGTAGCCTCCCGCAGAAGCAGAATTTAGAGATCTGAAGGACTGGGGAGGTGTGGCTGCTTAATCATAGCAGATAATTGGTAGCTAGAAGAGTCTAAGAAAATGTCTACATATACCCTCTGTAAGCAGTGCAAAAGAAAATCAGCCTCCACCAATAACATGTTCCCACTCAGAAATGTACTTCTATGCAAACAGCATGAATAAGCAAGGATGATTCTGAGTCTACAAAGGAAAAGACAAATTGATAGCTAATGGCATTGAAGTATGTTGTACAGTGATATCAGATGGATGGGTCAATGGTCCTTTGTCCTCACACCTTAAGTCAGTGCATCCTTTACTTATGGCCTCGGCTATGGTTCAAGCTGCCTAGGCTCCCTGGATCCTAGCCATTTTGCACATCTGGTTTCTTAACTTTCTCTGCAGTTTTGTGAAACCCCATGTATCTTTCAAAAGAATACCAGCCAGCTGATTTCACCAGAGTTATGTTCCATGTTTTGAGACTAAAAGACTTTTTAATAAGAAAATATCCAGATGGGAAGCTGGGGGAAGCAGGAGGTAATGGGGAAGAGACTCCAAGTGTGCCCAGCTCTCTCACACTCCACATCTGGTTACAGTTCTCCACTCTCCTTTTGTTCCTCTGCAGTACTTTTAAATCCTTCTCACCCTTCTTTGTTGTTTTATTAAGAGCAAAAATAAACCTACTTAGATTCTGTAGTCAACTGTTTTACAAGAGCTATATTTAAAGGAATAAAAACAAATATTAATCCTCTGATGTCAACAAGCAAAAAGACCAAATCAAATTCTGTGGGGAAACTTCTTAAAATAACTTATTACATCCAAAAAAACTGCCCAAGCCCAATAAGTAAAAGGTATCCTTATTATAAGTTTTTAATAAATGGGCTGGTTATAATTTGTATTTTAAACTCTCACAGGTATGCCAGAGATCAATCTTTTATGTGGAACACAAATGCACGTATATGGAAACAGACACACATCCCTTGTCAGTAGATTTTATAAAATTTATTTTACAGTTTTATATTTTTAAATGACTATAGCTTTACTGTGTAATTTGCCTTTGCTTTCATGTCATATCCATATTTTATGCTCTGTCTTTGCTTGGAACCTTGTTGTGTATGTTAACATTATTACTGTGGGAACTCATTGTCATGGTATGCTAATAGTCTATTACAGATACCCTGAATTCACCATTTGATTTATATATATATATATATATGTGTGTGTGTGTGTGTGTGTGTGTGTGTGTGTGTGTATGTTTGTGTATCAAGTGCTATCCGTGGTATCCGTAGGGATCTGCAGGGCCTGGCCAAGCTGGAGCAGTCAAAGAGTTGCAGCTCTCTGAGGAGAAGGGGAGCTGGAACAAAACAGGCTGCCTGACCTCTTCCTCTGGGCCACTGCCCTGAGTTGGTCACAGGCAACACTCTGGAGTCAGTGGCAGGTGACAGGCAAGTGGGATGCAGCAGGTGGCTAGGAGCCAAGGTCAGGGCCACTGAGCAGGAAGTGATTATGGTAGGCTTGAGCAGCTTCCAGAAACAAAAGCTTTGGGAGAGAATTCTCTTATAGAGCTGTCTTGTATTAGAGCTCTATAAGACAAACACTCTCAGATAGTCTTTGGTGAAATAACTTGTGCACTATTCTTTGTAGATAGGGTATTATATACATTTTGGAGTTGGTTGGAGTCTAAAGGCAGATCTGAAATGTTAGGGATGCTTCATCTGCTTTTAGAAGGGCTTCTGGTGTTGCCCTTCGTGACTAAGTATCATAGTCCTCTTCATGGGGTGTCATGGTCATGTGTTCTAGGACAAGAGCCTGGTCAAGAGTAGATTTAAATACTTACTGTTCCTATATATGAGAATTGCCAGGGTTTCTGAATCAACTTGAACTTACCAAGTTTTCTATCTGGTGGTACTGTCTACTGACAGACAATATATATTATAGATTATAGATTATAGATTCTCCCAGTACCTGGCAATGCTCTAACAAGACCCAGATGGCCTTGTTGTAGATCTGCTGCTGAATCCACACTCAGTAGATAAATCCAGAGATAATAGCTTCATCCAAAGCATCCTGTTCATAACAAACAAAAGGCTGATAAAGGCCCTGAACCTAGCCAAACACTGTAAGAGCCATGGAAGACTTTTAACATTCTAACTGCTACCTGGGTCATCACTTCATCTTAGGAAGAAGCCCCACAGTATTATGTGTCGTTCACAAGAATCGCTGAGGACATACATGAACGCCTTCAGAGCTTTACTAAGGAGTCTGCTGTGACAAGAGATGAGGGTGTGTCTCTGTGGTCGTCTGCTTCTCTACCATGTGCAAGGCCCTGAATTTCACCCCCACCCACACACATATCATAAAAGCATGAAACTAGCTGGTTGTGGTAACCTCCATCTCTAATTCCAGCACTTTGGAGACTGAGGCAGGAGCACCCACATAGTTAGCTCTAGACTAGACTGCTACAGAGGAATGCAGCTAGAGAAGGACCCTGGTGAACAGCATGGTGAGAATCAAAGCTTGTTAGCACTGTGGGCTATCCAATGAGCAGATGACTGAAGTAGGAGGAAGAAAGAGAGAGAGAGAGAGAGAGAGAGAGAGAGAGAGAGAGAGAGAGAGAGAGAGAGAATTGTAGCAGAACCTATACCCAAAGAACCAAGAAAATTCACTGCCAAAAAATATATTCAACAGTGTCAAGCATATTCTAGAAAACATGGAAATTAATTATGAAAGTTACAAGCTGAACGTTCAAGATGCTCTTGTTTACTGTACACACCATATAATGAAAAACAAACTTTGATATCTTCCTGAAGAATGCTATGCCTGCATTCCAATGCCCAGTGCCTTCTATAGGCTACTCTGGAGCCTCATCTAAAGAAATAGAACTTAATGGCTCAGTCAAATGACATCCCACCAATTAATTTTAGTCCAATGCATCAAACATTTTGAAGGCCAAGTATAGGTTGGAATGTATGCATTAATAGTGAATAGTCACACAAAATACTCCTCACAGATATTTGTTCCAGTGACAGAAAGCAAACATTTGCCCTGGTTGTACTCAGCCCCAGTAACTGGAGTCATAGTTCCCTCTGGACTAGCAATTCTAAGTTCCATGGGAGATCAAAAAGAAGGTGTTCTCAAGTTAGTTACCTTCCAAAGGCACAGAAGGAGCAGGGTCTCACTGTGCAGGACTCTGCCACTTAGGGCTGATTCACAGCGGGGCAATCATTTGTCTGCAACCTGTTTTCATCTTGGCTCATATTAGATGCTTGTTCAGTAAATGGAATTCAGAGCTATGCAACACACCTGAAATACATAGTTCCTATAAATACCCCAGGAATGAATTAGGAAACTTAACACATTTTAAAAAGATGATTTCCCTTTTAACTCAGACATCCCTACTGATCTGTCCCTGGGGTATCACAGGCAGTTTGGGTGTATATGTAACGTGGGTCTCATTTTGAGAGCAACCAGAGAACTAAGAGCTGAAGTTGCTTTTATAGTGAAATATGCAAGGGCCTATGCAGAAGTCCAAAGATTTCTATCTCTCCCAAAATTCTTGCATAAAGTAATAGGGTGTGACCTTCTGGTTCACAGAGGAAGCAGCCACTGTAGTCCATGCTCACTTTCATTTCCACACAGAAACCAATGGGAGAAAATGCCTATCTAGCTCCCCTTCCCAGTGCCGACTGGGGCACTGGGTTGATGTTATGCCCTCTATTCGGGAGGCCTTCAACTTTCTCCTCCAGGTAAAACCATTTTTCCAAGCACCACATTCAGCTAAACTCCATAGAACTATTCACATCTACTAAGATGTTTGTTTCATTAAACAGCTGCCATCGTGAGGATACTTTCCGGAAGAGAATAATAAGTATTTACCTGGCCATTGCTTCTAAAAAGCAGTGCTGTGCCTGTTCCAGCTGGGAGGAAGGACTTGTACCAATACCATGGTGATAATCTTTCTCCGCAGAGACTCGCACTGGAACGCATGCTCCATTGCTTTTAAGGAGACACAAGTGAGCCATGCTTTCCCATTCAATGAACCCTCTCATACTCAGCAATTGTAACAGAATGAGAAATAAAGATGGAATAATATTGTCTTTTTAATTTTTCTCTGGTTGCTTTTTGAGCTTTCCCTCTAAAATGTAATTTCATTTAGTGCTTGCTAGGATTTACTTTTTAAAATAAATGTGTGTTTATGTATAAGTTAATGAACACTCTGTGCATTAAAAACAAGGGATTAAGTCAGGACAGGACAGAACACCGCCTGCTGTCCCAGAAGGATGACCCCTTCTCATACTGCCACCTGGTGGTAACATACCTAAAGTTCAAAGACAAGCATGAAATTCACTCAGAGCTCCCTTCAGTCCAGGAAAAACCTAAAAATAGCAATTTCTAAAATACATAAGAAAGCCGGAGTTTAAATATAAGATTATATTCAAGAAAGTCATGCTGTAATATGGGATATGAATACAAATAAGCAAGATATGGGATGAATTATTTAAAAGTTAGCATCATCCCTTGAAGGTAGACAAGAGAAAGTTGACAAAAGCAAAGGACATGTGCAAAAGCCACATAGAAACCTACTACTTTATAATCTAAATGTGTATGTGTGTGTGTGTGAGAGAGAGAGAGAGAGAGAGAGAGAGAGAGAGAGAGAGAGAGAGAGAGAGAGAGATGTGCGTGCTGAAAAGTTATAGTTTTTTTATAAAAATCTCAGTGCCATATGAGTTGTTGGCCAGATAGGTCCCAGAGGCTCCCAAGAAATCAGCATATTTCCATTGCTTCTTGTTGCCACATAGTTAAATGAACATAAGACTCTATTGCTGAAGGTACCATGCACTTTGATTTCAGGACACAGAGAAATCAAGCTAGAGTTGATCTCAAAAGGGAGAAGATTCTGGACATTCAGAGCAAAGGATCTCTGCATACAAAAGATCCTGAGTCATACAACACACACAACTGTGAACTCTCAATTTCATTTTACAGACACCCAGTGGCAGCTTCTCTAAATTCCTTTCCATTGTTTTATGTATACAATAAACTATTAATAAGCCATCAAGAAGTACAAAATCATGAGGCTGGAGAGATGGTTCAATGGTCAGAGCATTGGCCACTCATGCCAAGGACCTGGGTTTGATTCCCAGCACCCACATGACAGCTCACAACTACCTATAATTCCAGTTCCAGGTTTTTCAACACATTCTCCTGACTCCCTGGGCACCAGGCATGCATGTGGTTCACATACATACATGCAAGCAAAACACTTATACACATAAAATAAATAAATTTTAGAAGAAGTACAAAAATGGTGTTGCTTGCAGGAAAATGGACAGACCTGAATGAAAATCATCATATTGAGCAAAATAAGTCAAATTCAGAAAATCAAGTATCACATAGTTCCCCCCACAAGCAGAATCTAGTTTAGAGGTAAGGAAGGAGAGTTATTTTAGAAGAGGAAGAAGTCCAACAGGAGGAAGGAGTGAACAGGGAGGAATAGAGGTTGAACAAGGACATAATGCACATGTGTGAAAATGTCACATGATATAGGCTAATAAAAAAGTAAAAATAAGTAAAATCCATCCATTATTTGATCAGGCTGCAAGAGTGGTAAAATCCATTCCTTCAAGTGTAATAATAGTTAGAATGTGATAACTTGGACACATCACTTCCCTGTTATATTAGGAATTTATTTTAATAATATATTTATGATAAAAATAACAAAAATGTCGTGGTGCACAAATTGGGGGTGGGGGGAACTAAGGCAAGAGGATTTCTCTGAGTTCAAAGTCAGCCCCAGACAACAAAGCAAGGGCCAAGCAGGATTCCTGAGCAAGAATAATCAGTCTCAACAAGCCAGCTAGAAACTGACATTTTAATCAACTTAAATATTCTCTCCTTAAAGAAATTCAAAACCCAATCAGCAAATGAACTCAAGTTTGGGTCAATTAAACCCAATTGGAGAATTTCTCCTCTTGGAGAAGAAATGAGGGTCACAACTCAAAAGCCCAAGGTTCGCTCCAGGGAGGCCTGTTTATATTCTAGAGTTCACAAACACACTGATCACCATGCTTCTATTCCTGTGTTACATATTCAGTCCAAACTGCAGTAACTGCCTTATTTGCAGGGATTTTTTAAAAGGTCTCTCTCTGTCTCTCTCTCTGTCTCTCTGTCTCTCTGTCTCTCTCTCTCTCTCTCTCTCTGTGTGTGTGTGTGTGTGTGTGTGTGTGTGTGTGTGTGTGTGTGTGTGTGTTGCCTGCATTTACACCTGTGTAGCACGTGAATACAGTGCCTGCAAAGACCAGAAGAGGGCACTTGATCCACTGATCCAAAGATAATCAGTTATGAGGCACCTAGTGGGTGGGAACCCAACCTTGATCCACTGCAAGAACAGGAAGGGCTCTTAACTCTGAGCCATCTTTCCAGCCCCATCATTTGCAGGTTGTTTTACATAGAATGTGGCTACGTTTTTTTCAGAGTCATTAATAAATCCTAATCCCTGTTCTCCACCTCACTGCACAAAAGTTACACATAGAGAAAAACAGATCATTATGACAAAGTTCAAATAAGCCCCACAAGGCTGACTCTCCTCGACATTAAAGTGAAAATCCTCCGGGATTCATTAAAAGTTGACTTTTCTCTAACAACCTTGGAGGATTCTGGGCTAAATGATGCAACACCAGGAAAAGCTCCTGAGCTGATGTTACCACAGAGACTGTTGCCATGGAGACTTCATTTCAAATGTGTTTCAAAATTATTAGGACATAAGTTAGTGTTGTTTTTCAATTATTTTCTTATTCAGATAAAAGTCATATAACATAAAATTCACCATTTTAAGTATTTTAGAATTTTCTTCCCTGGGTTTTTAGTATATCTACAATGCTGTATGATGTTAAACATTATTTAATTCCAAAACATTCTACCATTCCCATCCCACCCACCCCCAAATTACTGTGCCTATAATATGGCCATTCCCCACTGCCTGTTACTTCCAGCCCATGGAAACCAGTGGCCCAAACCTATTATGAATGTTTCATCTAAATGAACTTAAAGCCTCTGTGGCCTTCATGCTGACTTCAATCAATTAGCATAAAGTCTTCAGGGTTTATTCATATCAAAGCATGCCTCACATCTTCATTGTTTTTTCTTCTATTTCAATAGAGTATCAGGTAGACCAGGCTGGCCTAGAACGCACTATGCAACAAGACTGATCTTGAACTCCTGATCCTCTTGACTCCACTTGCCAAGAGCTGTGATTATAGGCATGTATCACCAGCTTTGGCTTCATTCCTTTTTAGAGCTGAATCATATCTCATTGTGGAGATACTGCATTTTTCTTTTGTGGGTGCAGCGAACTTTATTAATGGTATTCAAGAGAGTAAGAAGGGCTCCCTAGGCCCCTCCTGTTATTATAGGGGTCTAGGATGGAAATTGTTAGGGAGATGCTCACGATCAGGGATCTCTGGGACTCCTCAGCAACCAAGGGCCTCTCTCTTGCTCTCAGTGTTCTTGCTGGGGTGGGTGGTCCAGCATTTCTTACTCTTTGGAGGCCACATAGGCCATGAAGTCCACCACCCTTCTGCTGTAGCTGTATTCATTGTCATACCAGGAAATGAGTTTTACAAAGTTGTCATTGAGAGCAATGCCAGCCCCAACATCAAAGGTGGAAGAATGGGAGTTGTTGTTGAAGTCACAGGAGACAACCTAGTCCTCAGTGTAGTCGGGGATGCCCTTCAGTGTGCCCTCAGATGCCTGCTTTACCACCTTCTTGATGTCATCATACTGGCAGGTTTCTCCAGGCAGCATGTCAGATCCACAATGGGTACATTGCTGGTAGAAACACAGAAGACCATGCCAGTGAACTTCCCGTTCAGCTCTGGGATGAACTTGCCCACGGCCTTCACAGCACCAGTGTTATGCAGGGGTGATGTTCTGGGCATCCCCACAGCCATCATTCCACAGCTTTCCAGAGGTGCCATCCACAGTCTTCCGAGTGGCAGTAATGGCATGAACCATGGTCATGAGCCCTTCCATGATGCCAAAGTTGTCATGGATGACCTTGCCCAGGGGGGCTAAGCAGTTGGTGGTACAGGATGCATTGCTAGCAATCTTGAGTGAGTTGTCATATTTTCATGGTTCACACCCATCACAAACATGGGGGCATTAGCAAAAGGAGTCAAGATGATGACCCTTTTTGCCACACCCTTCAAGTGGGCCTCGGCCTTCTCCATGGTGGTGAAGATGCCAGTAGACTCCATGACATATTCAGCACCAGCATCACCCCATTTGATGTTAGTGGGGTCTCGCTCCTGGAAGATGGTGATGGACTTCCTGTTGATGACAAGCTTCCCATTCTAGGCCTTGACTGTGCCGTTGAATTTGCCATGGATGGAGTCATACGGGAACATGTAGACCATGTAGTTGAAGACAATGAAGGGGTCATTGATGGCAAAATTTCCACTTTGCCAAGTGGAGAGCAGATGTCAGCCCTGGTAACCAGGTGCCCAATACGGCCAAATCCATTCACACCGACCTTCACCACTTTACTTGTCTACAGGACGAGGCTGGCACTGCACAAGAAGTTGTGGCTATCTCTGGAACAGAGAGGAGCAGAGAGCTGAGATACTGCATCTTATTTGTCCATTTATTAGTTTATGGTCAAGTGAGTTGTTTCCACTTTTAAACTGTCAATAAATAACACTACCTGAAAATAAGCCCAAGATGCAGGCTTAGGACCTACTCCAGGCTCTTATGAACAATCTAAGTGTGCCTGAGGCCTTCTAGGCAGGCAACATAACTAAGCTGGTAAAGGTATCTGCTAGGCAAGCCTGAAGACCAGAGTTTAATCCCCATGACCCACTTAAAAGGTAGAAAGAGAAAACTGACTCCACAGAATTAGCCTCTGGGCTCCATATTCTCATGTACATGAGCATACACACACACTAAAATAAAATAGATATTCAACAATGATGAAAAATCATAATGGCATGTAATCTTCTACTTTCTCATGATCACATGAAGCTTTGTTAAGTCTTGATTTACCTGAGTATCTTATTCTCCCATTCTTTCTTCCCATGCTTTCTAGTTAATGTATCATTTACCACAGTTGCTATACCTTGCTTCAGGCTACTACTAATATAATCACATTAAATGACTTTCAAGTCTCACCCCCCTACTCCCATTCTACAGGTCATCTCAGCCCTTTGAGCAACTCTCATACATATACAATGGAATACTACTCACCTCCAAACATGAACCCTGAAGACACTATTCTAAGTAAAATAAGCCATGTGCAAAAAGGCAACCATTCTTCTGGCTTCTCTTATATGTGGAATTAAGGAGAAATTAACTATGTAGAAACAGAACAGAATGGAGCAGAGTAGTGGTCACTGCAGGTGGGAGAGGGCTGCAGCAGGGATACATGGGTCAAGAAGTACATACTTGCAATGCTATAAATTTACAAATATAAAGAAATAATGTATAACATACAGACCACAAATTTTTAACAAGCCAGAAAATGATGTCATGTGCCTTTAATCCCAGCATTTTGAAGACAGAGGCAGGCATATCTCTGAATTCTATGCAAGCCTGGTCTAAAGAGTTTCATGAACATCAAAGATTATACAAATAACCCTGCCGAGGAGTAGGAGGAGGAGGAGGGGGAGGAGGGGGGAAGGAGGAGGGAGAGGAGGAGGAGGAGGAAGAAGAAGAAGAAGAAGAAGAAGAAGAAGAAGAAGAAGAAGAACAAGAACAAGAACAAGAACAAGAACAAGAACAAGAACAAGAACAAGAACAAGAACAAGAACAAGAACAAGAACAAGAACAAGAACAAGAACAAGAAGAAGAAACTACAGATAATAATTGCATGTGTTATATCTTGAAAATTCCACTTGATGCAAGAGTTTGGGTGTTCTTTACCAATGGCTCAGGCTCTAACATCAACAGTTGGTAATGGGACTTCATGAAACTGCAAAACTTCTGTAAGGCAAAGGGCATTATCAATAGGTCAAAATGGCAGCCTACAGATTGGAAAAGGATCCTCACTAACCCTACATCTGACAAGGGATAATATCCAAAATTTATTTTTAAAAAACTCAGGTTAAACATCAACAATCTAAATAACCCAATTTTAAAAATGGGGCATAGATCTAAACAGAGAATTCTCAACAGAGGAATCTCAAATGGCCAAGAAGTATTTAAAGAAATGTTCAAAGGCCTAAATCATCAAGGAAATGCAAATCAAAACAACTGTGAGGTTCCATCTTACACCCATAAGAATGGCTAAGATCAAAAACTCAAGAGATAGGACATGATGGTAAGGATGTAGAACAAGAGGAACACTCTTCCATTGCTGGTGGGAGTGCAAACCTGTACAACCACTTTGGAAATCAACTTAGTTGTTTCTCAGAAAACTGGGAATAGTTCTACCTCACAACCTAGCTATACCACTCCTGAGCATATACCCAAAAGATGCTCTACCATACCACAAGAATGCTTACTCAACTATATTCATAGCAGCTTTATTTCTAATAGTCAGAAACTGGAAACAACCTAGAAGGCCCTAAACTGAAGAATGGATAAAGAAAATGTGGTACATCTACATAAAGGAATACCATTCTTCTATGAAAAACAAAGACATCATGAATTTTTCGGGGGGGGTGAATCTTGAAAATATCATCCTAAGTAAGGTAACCCAATCCCCTCCCCAAAAAATATGTACAGAATGTACTCACTTATAAGTGGATATGAGCCATAAAATACAGGATGCTCATATTACTGTCCACAGACCCAAGGAGGCTGGACAGGAAGGAGGGCACAAGCAAGGATGCTTGAGTCTCACTTGGAAGGAGGAATGGAATGGTCGTGGAAGGCAGATGGAGGGAGGGAACTGGGTAGGAGAGGCAATAGGAAGGAGAGTGGGGTGCTCAAAGGAGAGGGGAGAGCTGGGAGATGGCTGAATGGCCATGAGAATGAATGGAAATCTGCAACTGACAAAGAGGGGAGATGTAGGGGGCACCTCCAGGAAGAGATGTTATAGGAAATATGCCAAAGAATCAATGGGAGTGTTCTTAGCTGTGACTCACAGCATTGGGGATATGGAGCCTGGGAATGCTGCCTCCTGTAGCCAGGCAGGAACCCCAGTGGAACAATAGGGACACCAATGTATCCACAAAACTTTTAACCCAAAACTTATCCTGTCTACAAGAAATGCAGGGATTGGAGATGAAGCAGAGACTAAGGGAACAACCAACCGATAACTGGCCCAACTTGAGACCCATCCCATAAACAAGAACCAACTGCTGACACTATTAATGACACTCTTATGCTGGCAGACAGGAGACTAGAATGGCTGTCCTCTGAGAGGTTACTCTCACCAGCTGACTGAAACAGATGCAGACACCCACAGCCAAACAGTAGAGGAAGTTTGGGGACTCTTATAAAAGAATAAGAGGAAGGATTGCAGCCCCTAAGTGGATAGAAACTCCACAGGAAGACCAACAGAATCAACTAACCTGGACCCTTGGGGCTCTCAGAGACTGAACCACCAACCAAAAAACATACATAGACTGGACCTGGGCCTCCCTGCTTATATGTAGAAGACATGCAGTTTGGCCTTCACGTGGGGTCCTGAACAACTGGAGCCAGGGGCTATCCCAAAAGCTGTTGCCTGTATGTGGTATATGTTCTTCTAGCTAGGATGTCTTATCTGGTAGGAGAGGAATCACCTAGCCTCACAGAGACTTGAAGTGGCAGGTGGGGGGGGGGGGGATACTCAGGAGGGAGCACCCATTTAGAGAAGAAGGGGAGGGTAGGTACAAGGTTGTGGAGGGGGTGACTGGAAGGGGGCAGTGACCAGGATGTAAAGTGAATAAGTAAAAACTAGATTTTTAAAAAGAATGTGAATATTTTTATATGTTCTAATACATAAAAAATTAACTACACTACTTGAGATAACAACTGTCTTAATTGCTTATTGTAACAAGCAATTCACAATGTATGGATATTTATCTTCTTAATGGGCATAAGGATGCAGTTGGATAAAAGTAACGTACAATGTCCTATAACACAGTGGTGTGAATATAGCTGGCAATAACCAATTGCATATTTTAAGATCATTGAGGGCATGCTCAATGTTTCCAACACAGAGCCATGCTGTGTTTGGTGATAAACACATCAACCTTCCAGACCCAGCCATCACAGAGTAGCATGTACTGAGACAGCCACGGTACTTGTACCGGCTAGTTTTGTGTCAACTTGACACAGGCTGGAGTTATCACAGAGAAAGGAGCTTCAGTTGGGGAAATGCCTCCATGAGATCCAGCTGTAAGACATTTTCTCAATTAGTGATCAAGGGGGGAGGTCCCCTTGTGGTCGGTGCCATCTCTGGGCTGGTAGTCTTGGTTCTATAAGAGAGCAGGCTGAACAAGCCCGGGGAAGCAAGCCAGTAAAGAACATCTCTCCATGGCCTCTGCATCAGCTCCTGCTTTCTGACCTGCTTGAGTTCCAGTCCTGACTTCCTTGGTGATGAACAGCAATATGGAAGTGAAGCTGAATAAACCCTTTCCTCCCCAACTTGCTTCTTGGTCGTGATGTTTGTGCAGGAATAGAAACCCTGACTAAGACAGTACTCTATCAACTCATGAGATTACTGATTGACAGTTAATATATATGATATATATATGTATATGTGTGTATGCATGTATATATATATATATATATATATATATATATATATATATATATATATAATTTGGAGGTTTGTATATATGTGTGTGTTCACATGTGCAAGTGCTACATGTTACCACATGCCTGTGAAGGTCGAAGGACAACCTTGAGTATCCATCTTCATGTTCCAGTGAGTCAGGATCATTGTTTGATGATTCATATGCCAGGCTAGCTGGCCAGGGATCTTCTGGACATTCTGCAGTCTCACCTGCCATCTCATAGTGGGAATACAGGGATTACAGACAGGCACTACCATGGCCAGCCTTTACATAGGTTCTGAGCTGTCAAACTCGAGTCCCTTCACTTGTGCAGTGAGACACTTTACCCATTGAACCACCTCTCCATTCCTAAACATACATTTTAAAAGATTTTAAATTGAGTCATAGAGAAGAACAAAAATCAGTGACAGGCAGCTGGATAAGGAATTGTAAATATTCCAAAATAAAGCCATCTCCTTGAAGAAAGCATGCTGTTCACCTTGAATTTCTATAATTAAAATTTCAACCTTCTTTAGAAGGTCTGTTGAGCTCTATGCTAGATACTTGTGCCAGGAATGTGGGCTGCTGTCTCCAAGGCTGCTGCCAATGAGCTGGTTTAGGGGAGACATCCAGGATGAGTTAAAAACTATACTGCTTTCTTGCTGAGAAATTACATGATCACTCTTTGCTACAGGGTCTGTATTAGTACTCAGTTCTACAAGGTTAGTTCTGAAAGATTTTCAGTTTCCTTGTTGCTTTGTGGTTGCAAGGAGGCCTACCATGTCCCCTCTGCTGCCCTGTTTGCCACCACTGCTCTAGAAACAACTATTTTCCCTCCTAGTTGTCAAGTATACATCAGCTGGATGGCAAGTAGAGTTGTCTGACCCAATGCTCAGCATAGACATGGGAACTAGAATGATGTCAGTCCAACCCTGGCCCTGACACTGCCAAGGCAACTACCAGCGATTGATCTGTATAACCTCTTCTTCTTTTTTCTTCTAAGAAAAAAAGACACATCCCAAAGGTCAAAACTGATGCCATTTCTGACGTCCTAATTTGAGGTATAAAGCTCCTGTTACAATGTGGACTTCACATTTTCACCACTTTAAATAGAAACCTGAAGAGTCTTGTCTAGGGCATGAAGGGTATAAGTGAAATCAAACAAAATAACGTCTTTGTGTGTGTGTGTGTGTGTGTGTGTGTGTGTGTGTGTGTGTGTGTGTGTACATGTGCGCACTCATATGTGTTGAGACCAGAGGCTGGCATATGGTGTCTTTCTCAATCACTCTCCATCTTCTATTTTGAGACAAGGTATATCTCATTGAACCTGTATCTCTCCACTAACCAACCAGTAAAGCCCAGATAAACTCCTGTCTTCACCTCCCCAATTCTGGGATTACAGGCCTGCTTTTCCACACCAGGCTTTCTACTAGGATTTTGGGGATCTGAATTCGGGTACTCATGTTTACACAGCAAGCACTTAACTGGCAGAACCATATCTCTGGCCCAAAGGAAAATAAGGCATATGAACCCAGAGGGGAAATCTTTGGAAGGGTGGCATGAAGTGGTTAAGAATGTTAGTGGTTAGGCTGTTAATAGAAGGAATGTGATGGGTTTGACTTCCAATGTTTTACAAGTATTAATCATTTTACATGCATGACAATTGCTTTTGTTATCTTAAATTCTTAAAAACTACAGTAAAACCTTTATTGTTACATTTTCTTGTATTGCATCTTGGGTTGGGTCATATGGTGTTGCCGTGTTCAACTTGTCAAGTAACTACCATGTCTGAGTTTAATTTATTTGGTTTTAAATTTGTTGATTATGCTTTTAATGTCAGTTCTGAGGAAACCACTGCCAAACACAAGGTCATCCCAAATTGTTCTACAGTGGCTGCACCATTTTACATTCCCATCAGCAATATATGACAGTTCTCCCTTCACACACTGTGTACAGCAACATAAATTAGCATAGTCATTGCAAACACTAGACAGAGGTTGTTCAAATTTAAATTCAATGAGCAATTTGAAATAATGCTATTATTACTCCACTGCAATGTATACATATCCAAAGGAAATTGAACCACTATATTGAAGAAATATCTGTGCTCCTAGAACTATTCCCAGTAGCTAAAACACGGAATCAACCTAGGAGTCCATCAGTGAATGGGTGGATGGATGGATGGATGGATGGATGGATGGATGAATGGATGGATGGATGGAGAAAATATGTTATATGCCCAGTGGAATGTTATTAAGTCATAAGAACAAAATCTTGGCATTTTTCAAAAATATTGATGAGTTAGAAAGCACTTTATAAAGTCAGGAATAAAAAGACAAACATTGCATGATCTCATTCATATGTGGAACCTAGAAACTGAGTTCACTAAAGGGAATAATAGAATTTTAGTTAACACAAGCTTGTGTGGTTAGAGTAGAGGGCAGAAGATACTAGTCAAAGAGTGTGTAATTATGCCTGGGTAGGAGTAGAAGTATGTAAGATAGGGTATAGAAAGAGAAATATATAGAAATCAGAGAGGGAGGGACAGAAAGACAAAGACAGACAGACAGATGGAGTAAATGAGTAATTGCCTGGGACCACAGAGTGAAAGAAAATGGAGAAGTATACAGTTGAGAAAGGATGGGGAGAAAATGCTAACAGCTATGGATTTGCAGCCTGATCTTGGATGATAAAATACTCTAAAATGAATTATGTTGATGGTCGTACAATGCTGGGAACATACTAAAAGCCATAAGTCTGTATTCTTCAAATAAAGTGAACTGTATGGCAAACGAATTACATTTCAATACAAAATCTTTAAAATACAAGAAGAATGCTGGGCATGGTGGCCCACGACTTTAATCCCAGCACTCGGGAGGCAGAGGCAGGCGGATTTCTGAGTTCGAGGCTGGCCTGGTCTACAAAATGAGTTCCAGAACAGCCAGGGCTACACAGAGAAACCCTGTCTCGGAAAAAAAACATACATACATACATACATACATACAATACAATACAATACAAGAATGTGGGCTGATGAGATGCCTCTGTGGATAAAGGTGTAAGCAAGCCTGATGATGTGAGTTTGATCCCAGGGACTCACGTGATGGAAGCAGAAAAGCAACTCATGTGGTAGAAGCAGAGAAGCAACTTCCAGAAGTTGTCTTCTGACCTTTATCCACAGAGTGTGGCACGCACACACACATGCATGTGCACACACACATACACACACACACACACACACACACACACACACACACGAATTAAATGAATAAATAAATGAAAATTTTTTTTCTTTAAGTGTAAGAATTCCAATTTCTCTATAATCTCACTGACATTTGTCATTGCCCATCCCGGTTCTTTTTCTTTTTTTTTTTTTCTTTTTTCAGTTTTGTGCATATGTGTGTGGGGTTAATCTCTTGTGCTCTGTGTAAAAGCATCACCTGTCAATAAAAAGCCAATGGCCTATTAGCAAAAGGCAGGAAGTAGAGGGTGGGAGTTCCAGTAAATAGATTGACAGTCTGGGAAAGAGTCGGGAACAAGAACATTTGCCACACAGACAGTCAAACTGATGAAACTAAGAAGAGGTAACCATCCATGTGACAGACAGAGTAAAGCATGAATGGGTTAATATGAATTAGGAACTAGTCATCCAACAAGCCTAGCTTAAGTCCTAGGCATTAATTCAGGAACTGGGGCATGGGTGGAAAAGCCTGTGGTTACACATGTGTATGTGTATGTGTGTGCCATTGTCCATGAAAACCAGAAGAGAGCATCAGATCCGCTGGAACTAGAGTTCCGGGCAGTTGTGAGCTGCCCCACATGAGTGCTGGGAATCTAACCAAAGTCCTCTGAAAGAGCAATACATGGAGACCCTTTGCTGAGCCATATCTGCAGCCCCGCCTATCTCCTTTTAATTATATGCATCTTACTGGATGTAAAGTGGTATTGCAATGTTAGTTTGCTTTATAATTTCTTAATAGCTAATGGTGTTTAGCATCTCTTCATATGCTTGTTTGAAAATATAAATCCTTTCCTTGGGGAAATGTTTAAGTTTATAGATTTTCAGTTCTGTTATTTTTAGTGTTAAATTGTGAATAAACAAATAAATAAGAGGGGGGAGAATTTACTGCCAAATCCAAGGTCATAAAAATATCTTCTGATGTTATCTTCTGAGGTTTCATGCCTTCTAAATGATTTCTTTTAAAACAAAACCTCAACATATTTGTTCTAAGTGGCTTGAGATTTCTTGACAGTCCTCTTGGCATCAACATATAATTACCATCAACAATAAGCCTTGAGACGTTGAAAAAAAAAATCGTCACCCAATACAGTGCATTGAGAATCAAACCTTAGTACATAGTGAAGCATAGAGAGTAGTTGGCATTTTTCAGGAGGAAAAAGGGAGATGTGGTAAGGAAGTAAAGAACAAACAGACTTCTAGAGACCACGTTACCAAAGACACAGAGAGAAGGGGGCCCAGATCCCTAATTGTCAGTTTTCTTTGGGTTTGAGAATGTCATGTTCTATATCTAGTTACACATTTTAATTCTGCCCTCATCTGAACTTTCCCGAGCTCCTCTGAACACAGGAGGAGTATTGTAGATCTCATCTTCTTTTCTTAGCACCCTTGTCTTATGAAGACATACTGCATTCCAAGAAGAATTCGCTCCATTTTTTAAAGTATGAAATTCATGATTGATAATATCTGGTTCTTCTCCAGAAGAACGCTATGCCCAGCCGAGTCACAGATGCTGGCGTTTCAAGAATCCTGGGGTTTGAGCCCAACTCCCAATTTGTTGGATCCAATTTCATATGCAAAGTAAACTCAGCTATTGGCATAGACATGCAGAGTGCTGAATCTCACTTTCCTTCATATTTTCTTCCATTTTTCAATGTATATGTACCCACAAATATAAATACAGTTTTCATAAATACATAATTAGGAAAACATACATGTGTTGTGGATGCGTACAATTCCTTGTTATTTAATCTTTTTCTCTTCAGTGACATGTGACCAGATGAGGCACCTATAACAGTTCCTTTATGGCCTTCTAATGTTCACATCTGTGTGACAGAAATTAAAGTAGCCAAGTTCTATCAATAGTTCGATGCACAGCCTGTCTGTGTGCATACTATTCTCTCTCTCTCTCTCTCTCTCTCTCTCTCTCTCTCTCTCTCTCTCTCTCTCTCTCTCTCTCTCTCTCTCTCTGTCTCTTATTGGCAAGGGTGTATGCCTGTGTATGCATGCGTGCATGTGTATATGTATGTGTGTATTTCAAGGATCAAGCCTTATTATCATGTATTGATCACTCAAGATGTCTGCTCTGGGACTGTGTCTAAAATATGATAAACTGTGTTAGAGAAGAACACTATTTTGTACTGAGGATAGCATGTCACATTGCACACTTCTTCCCTGTGTCTGCAGGACCAAAGATTACATGCTGACTGATAACCAATGTCATCACATACTATCTGGTCAGCTTTCTAATTAATTGGAGTATTTGTTTTTATTTTTGTTTTATTTATTTTTATGTTTTGTCTGCATGTATATCTGTGTACCACCAGTGTGCCTGGTACCCTTGGAGTCCAGAAGAGAACATTGTTTTACCTGAGAGTGGAGTTAACAGGCAATTGTGAACTACCATGTGGGTGCTAGGAATTGAACTTGGATCCTCTGAAAGGGTAGCCACTGTTCTTAACCACTGAGCCATTTCTCCAGCCTGAGTGATGGCGTGTGTGAAGGAGATTATTGAGTCAACAGTAGACTTTGCACCTCAGACTCAAACTATCCTATTTTTAGTTAGTCATCATTAATGCATTCTCTTACACATTAGCCTATATGATATCAATATGTTCTTTGGGGATTGGTTTAACACAGTAGTCACTAAATCAGTAGTCCTTATGTCCTGTAACTATCTTTCCAGCATCTTCATCTGCATTCATGATAGCAAATACAGAGTCCTCAGCAACAACGTTGGGTTTTTTTCTGTGAGTCTGCTACATCCATGCTTCTATGTTTGCTCACTACAGAAAATGTCAGGAACCAGTTCGTAAGATAATCAGTCCTGTGGAAAGGGCCACATGTAAGGAACTGAGGTATTTTGTCAGCCACAAACACCTTCTGCCAAAAGCCACGTGAGTAAGGCATCTGGGATATGACGCAGATGCCTTAAGCCATCTCAAGCCCAGTTCAGCCCTCAGGCAAGCAAAGACAATCTCTTGAACGTAACCTGTGAGCACTCTTAAGTAAGCCTAAGCCGCTCCCACACTCCTGCCCTACAGAGAGTGAAAATGATGCATTCACTGTTTAAAGCTATTAAGTAATTTATTTCACAGAAATAGTTAATGTACATATAAATAAATAAATGTGATGTAAATTAAAATAATGAAATATTACTATAAGCCAGTAACCTTATGAGACATAGAAATTATAGAAATTTAGTATCCTAACAAATTATTTTGTAAGACCATATGGAGAAGTATATGTATCACCAGGAATTTTTACTCTGGGTGAAGCGTCGGCTTCTGGGCAGCAGTTCACCATTGGCTTTGGTTCAAGTAGAAAGCCTCTGTCTGGGAGAAAAATGAGCCATCAAAGCCTTAAATTGTTACAGGGGTGGAACGACAGATGGAAGCTGAAAGAGCCTCAAACACATGGCCACTTTTCCCCACAGGACATTTGCTGGGTGCTGGGAATATATCAACTGTTATCCACACAGAATCCTATGCAAAGTGAAATCCCTCCAGCCTGTGGGGCTTGCAAAGCGAAGGTGGTCTTGAAATAAGGGCGAGCTCTAAGCTCACTCCTGAAAACTCACCATCCTTAAAAACATGGACCATATGTTGAAGCCACCTATAACTAGAGGTTCAGGAGCTAAATGAAAACACTCTCAAGAGAGTAAAGGAAGGCCCCAGTCTTTCAAAGTTGAAAGACTTTCAGTCAAAAGCCTGGAGACATACTTCAGAGTGTGGGAAACTAATGCAAAATGAATCTTACTGCCTCTTCACCACAAGGCCGACCACGCCTGTTCCCGTTTAGGAAGTGATTAGCATCTCCCCTGTGTGCCTAACAGAAGAAATAAGACCCACCTCTGGTGACAGACTTGCTGGAGTAACTGGAACTCTGAGGTGATTTTATACACAATGTTCAGGATATATTGCAAGTTAAATTACAGAAAATACACAGACAGGCAAAGAGTTAAGGTCATGTGATTATTCTTGTTCACAGCAGAGTTCTGTCTGCCTCTTCTCTTAAATCATCTGCTCCAGGAAAGCCAGCTGCCACATCACCCTCTGAAGAGACTGATTCCAGGTAAATAATAACCACCAAGCACATTTGAGACTGAAGGTAAACTAGCCAGAGGCCAGAGCAACCCAACAAAACTGCTCTCCAGCCTCTTATCGATAGAAGCTTCATAATGATAAACAGCTTCTGTTGTTGTTTTAAGCCCTAAGGTTTTGTGAACCGCGTATGCAGCAATAGGAAACTATAACATATAAGCCACACAAGGAAAACTACATATTCTAAACTGTCACATGTTCACTAAGAAAATTATACCCACCAATATAATTTCCACACAAAGAAAACTCCAAGACTTCATATTTTCACCTGTAAATTTTTCCAAATACTTACTGGGGAAAAGATGGTACCGGTACTGTATACTCTTACTGAAAATAGTTTTGTTTTGTTTTGTTTTTAAAAATTGCTAATAGTGTGACCAGCATAAGCTGCCAACAACATTACAAGTTGCTTAAGCATAATTTTTAAAAAGTACTTATGGAAATTTTATTAAACTGAAAGTAATAAAAATCAAGATGGTAGAATGCTAGAGGCAAGTGACTTTTATTTCACAATAATTAATGTTTTTATATTTTATATTTTAACATTCAAATATCAACCAATGTATTCTATGACAATAACAGATATAAAGAAAAATCCTATGAATATTTCAATGTGTACAAGAAAAGTACTTTTGAGAAATCAACATCTATTCTTTATAAACATACTTAACAAACTAGCAATAAAGTTCTTTACTGGGAAAAAGGTGAGCCACCACACGCAAAGAAAGAAAGAAACGAAGAAAGAAAGAAAGAAAGAAAGAAAGAAAGAAAGAAAGAAAGAAAGAAAGAAAGAAAGAAAGAAAGAAAGAAAGGAAGGAAGAAAACAATCTACAATGTCTACAACGAGCATCCTACACAAATATTGAACATTGAAATCTTTCCCCATAGAACAAAGAAATCAGATATGAATGTACTTATATTCAGTGATGTACTAGAGGCCCGGAGCAATCAAATTAATGCAAATAAAAGGTATAAAGACTACAAAGGGGGAAAGTATGATATTTTACTTCATATATAATGTGTGATGGCTTGAATGAAAAAGACCCCCCATAGGGAGTGGCACTATTAGGAGGTGTGGCCTTGTAAGAATAGGTGTGGCCTTACTAGAGGAAGTATGTCATTGAGAATAGGCTTTGAGGTTTCAAATGCTCAAGCCAGGCCCAGTGTCACTTTCTCATCCTGCTGCCTGCTAATCCAGATGTAGAACTCTCTGGATGTTCCTTCTCCAGCACCATGTCTACCTGCAAGCTGCCATGAGTCACACTATGATAACAATAGACTAAACCTCTGAACCTGCATGCCAGTCCCAAATGCTTTTCTTTATAAGGGCTGCCATGGTCATTCTGTGTTTTAATAGCAATAGAAATAGTAACCAAGAAAATATGGTTGGGTTGATAGAAAATTATTCTATCAACACATTATATAATCAGTAAATGAACATAAAGCTGCTGAATGTAAGCATTATATAGAAAAAATATCAATTGTATTACATATATTAGCAACAATTAGGTAACAGATTTTTCTTTAAACTCAGTTAGCAAAGGCATTAAGAATAACAAACACACAGCAGTAAATCCAACAAGAAATATATAAGTTATCTCTGCTAAAAAGTAAAAAGTGGGGCTGGAAAAAAAAACTCAGTGGTTGGGTTGGGGATTTAGCTCAGTGGTAGAGTGCTTGCCTAGCAAGCACAAGGTCCTGGGTTCAGTCCTCAGCTCTGGGGGAAAAAAAAGACTCAGTGGTTAACAGCACATACTGATTTTACAGAGGACCAGACTTTGATTCCCAGCACCCACATCAAGTAGCTCACAACTGCCTGTAACTCCAGCTCTAGGGGATCCAATACTCTTCTGATCTCAATGGGCACCACCACACATACATACTCATATCCACATACAGACACATATCCACATACATACACATATCCACATACATACACATATCCACATACATACACATATCCACACACATACACATAGCCACATACAGACACATATCCACATACATACACATATCCACATACAGACACATATCCACATACAGACACATATCCACATACAGACACATATCCACATACAGACACATATCCACATACAGACACATATCCACATACATACACATATTGTCAATTAAAAAAAAAGGCTTAAAAGTACAAAAGACAGGTTTCAGAAGATGTAAGCAAATGGAGCTTGGTTTTCACATGTTAAGTTATAGATTTAAAAGACCTGACTGATCAGAAGTTCTGGCTGGATTTCCCTACTAAAATTCATAGTCATTGTAAAATTCAAATAGAAGTATGAAAGACCAATATCATCCACAACAATCTTGAACAACCAGACTAGAAATATTACATTATTGTATCAAAACCTGTTGTTATGCCCTCAAAATTAAGAAAATATAGAATTCGTACACAAAAAATAGGCAAGTGGAGGCCAGTCATCTGGTTGACCAGGCATCTGGTTGACAACAGTACATTTTCATGGGAAATGGGTGGGCTTTTCAGTAAACTGCATGAGTCATTTGGATATATGTGTGAAAAATAATATACCTTGACTGCTGTCCCATCCCTATGTTGAATTTTTTTTCTAGATGAACTACAGGCACAAAGAAAAACATGAAATAAATATATTAGAGAACACAAAAAATTTTCTATATTTTTTGATACTGAATAATCAGTAGTTTCCTAGGTAGGACACATAAGACACTTTCTGTTATTTAACAACAACAAAAAAAGGTGGAGGAGGAAATAAAAAAAAAAAAAAAAACAAGCTACTGACTGTAATAAAATGAGAATTTCAGGACATCAGGAAACACCATGAAGAAAATAAAAAAGCAACTAATGAACAGCAAGACGATATTAAATAAAATATATTTCCCAAAATAGTCTTAGAATATTAAGCAGAGGGTGGACAAGCCAACAAAGAATCCAGCAAAAGTTCTAAGCACATACTTCATAGAAGGCTGACATCCAAGTGACCAAAGCAGCTAATTAGTCATCAGAGAAATTTCAAGTTAAAACCTTGATGTATTACTTCTCTACATATTCCAAAAATTTTTTAAAACTTTTAATTGGAAATAATAATACTGGCAAAGATGTGCAGCTCTTAGGAGTCTCCAAAGCTGCTGGTGAAAGTGTAAACAAACACTCAGGAAAACGTAAAGATAAGCATTACACATTGTGAGGCAATCCTCTTCTGGGTATATATCCAACGTTTACACATATATGCCCACCACAAGAAGCATACTACAAGGTTCACAGAAACATTATTTCAGTGTCCAAAATCTGGAAACCCAAATGTCTATCAGTGTGTGAAAACATAAATATGTATATGTTTCTACAATAAAATGGAATAGATATCTGATTCACATAACAGCACAGATGAATCTCAAAGGTGCTTTGAACTGTGAATCCAAACCCCCCCCCAAAAAAAAACATATAGTTTTATGTATAAAGAATACAAAAACAAAAAAATCTGGGTAATTTTTATAAACACAGGAGTCAGGTTTGACAGCAAATGTCTTTTCCCATTAAGCCATCTCTGTAGTCTATATAAAAACTGTTCTTTCCTTTTTGTGGGAAAAGAGGATAGATGTTCCAAAGATTGGTTGAACTAAGGGCCTCACAAATGCTAGGCAACAATTTTACCTCTGAGCTATAGCCATGGCCCTCCATCTATGTAAGGTGTTAAAACTGCAAAACTAATCTATGCTACTAGAAGTTAGGGTGGCAGCTACCTTCAGGGAAGTCATAGCTCTTGGAACATATTGCAATGTCTGAAGAGTCAAAAGTTCTGCTTCTGGATTAGAGGAAGCAGTGCTAAGCTGTGCAAGTAGGCATATTATATATACTGCATATGTATAATTTACTTCAAAAAATAAATATATGTGCATAAAAACTGACCATAAATGTTAACAAAAATGCACGTAATTAAAAGATATGAGACTCCAGAAAGGGGAATGGAGGACACAAAGAAAGCATTCTTTTTGTGGTCCAGATGCCTAAAACATGGCAATCAGCATACATTAGGCAGTTATAAATTAGGGTGGGCCTCTAGCCAATGAGATGAGGGAAAGGCGAGCCTAGCCTGAACATTCATGGCCATAGTATAAAAGTGTTTATAGAGATCCATACACCATATATATCTTAAAATTAAAAAGTTATCAACCAAGCTAACAAATTGTTGTACATGTTCTGCCTGCCTACCTTCACATACACACACACACACACACACACACACACACACACACTTCATAAGGATCAACAATGCTAGGCTCAATTTAGAATCATTGCATCATCCCAGGTCTCTATCGCAATACAGCTAAGTCCCACACTGAAGTGGGGGGAAAGTCACAGTTGCATGTGTGGACATGTCAGGACTTTTAAACTCCAACCATACTTCATAACTGTTCTTTAGACCTTGGGCATACACCCACACAATCATTTCTTCAAAGGATATACCTGGACTTGAGCAAAAGGACCACACAGTCTCTAGAAGCAGGCCACAGCCCTTGGGTAAGGAGTTGCAGAGGCAAGAGTACTGTAATAGTGATTTGAGTAACATACAGGTTCTGCGTAGTTCATAATGGGTATGCCCCATCATCCCACAGACTCCTTGCTCCACCGGACAGCCAAGGAAGGCCAAGAGGAGACTAGTTAAGGGCCTTCTTTTCCAAGTTTAAGGGCAGTACTAGAGACAACAAGACTGTCTTGTTCTTCAACTCGACCACATAAAATCAACTTGAACTGACACTTGCTATGCTGTTCCACTTTCTGTTACTGTAACAAAATGCCAGACATAATCAGCTTAAAAGGAAGAAAAGTTGTATTAGGACTAGAGATCATCACGCCTGAGGCCTCTGCATTACAAAAGGGAAAATAGGAAAGGAGAAAATCTTTATTTAGTTCATGGTTCCAGAAGCTGTAGTCACTTGGCTCTGTAGTATTGAGCCTGTGGTAGCAAAGTAACTCATAACAGTACAGAGGGAAAAAAGGACGAATTTCATGTGGAAGAGCAAGACAAAGAGCATGAGGGTTCCAATATAGACATGGATTCTATCAATGGCATGCTCCAGTGACCAAAGCCCAACCTTTGAAGAGTTCCACCACTTCCCCAGAGTGTCACAGGCTGGCAGCCAATCATTTAACACCTGGCCCTGCATACACTTACCAAAATATAGGGCATGCCTGTCTTTCACAATCTAGCAAGAGTGTTCTCATATACACACCCAATCCAGTGGTTTCTTCACAGGCTGAACCTTGAGAGAAGAGAAAACAAATCATGCAGTTGAAATATAAGCACTGTTGGATCTCCAAGGAAACATTTCCTCCCAAAGCTCAAAGAGCCTGCCCTTTCCACTACAGCATACCATCGCCCCCACCCAACCCCCCACCCCTGGCCTCCTAGAGAAACAGTAAGCTGAGCACAGCTGAAATATACTGTTGAAAGTCTAGAATCGGGGAAGGGAAATTAACATCAAATACAGGGCAGTTTCAGGGAAGAAGTCTGGACCTTAAGCAAAACACGTCACTGAGACAAAGCTTGCTCTATAGAGTAACCATCCTTGATGAATGCTGGGGGGCTCCGTTCCCACCCCAAACCACAAAATGAAAGCCTTTGGCACATTTAAGCAGTCTCCACCCAAATTCCACACCAATTATATGGGGGGCTGAGCCCACGGCCCTCCTTCTCTCCACCACTGCTGAAAATACTGTATTAATCAGAGGACAGCATAAAGCCACAGTGCTTCGTCTGTTGGGAAACAATCTGGGCGAGCAGCCTGGCACCAACCACAGGGAAAGCCTGACCCTCCTCCAATGAGGACTCACGGAGGTTATGCCTTCCTCTAATTGCCAGGGTGTCTGGCACAGAGCCTGATCAGTTATGTTGAGAACCATTTCTTGGTCCTAGCACAGATATGTGAGGCTGGTGCTGCGACACTCTCCGCTGGAAACTAGCCGCCTGAAGCTGTCACTCCACTGTACCTGGATCGCTTAGGGTAGCAGTTTCCTCTGTATCCCCCCAAGTCCCCATTCTCAGCAGCATCATGTCGCTCGCACACACCGCTGCAGAGTACATGCTCTCTGATGCCCTGCTGCCTGACCGCAGGGGCTCTCGGCTCAAAGGACTGCGCCTGGAACTGCCCCTGGATAAGATGGTCAAGTTCATTACTGTGGGCTTTCCCTTGCTGCTGATGTCTCTAGCTTTCGCCCAGGAGTTCTCATCAGGTAAGCTGCTGACAAATGGTAAGAGAACTGACTTCATTTTACCCTACAACAGCTATAAAGTGAGCTAGCTCCTATCTTAAGATTGCCTGGCTTTGGGCTGGACTGGATTCCCAAGAGGCAGGTGGTGCGTAAGTATGGGACATCAGAAGAGCAGAAGCACCAAACAGTTACAAAAGTCAATTTGGAAACCTTACAATAAAAAGCAACAAATTTCTTCTGAGAGGCTTCATCCAGCGGTCAATGGAAATAGATGCAGAGAGAGACCCACAGCCAAACATTAGGCGGGGCTCAGGTAGTGAAGGGAAAGACTGAGAGACCCAGAGTGGTCAAGATGACTACAGAGTCAAGTAACCTGGGCCGGTGGGGGGGATCACAGAGACTAGACCACCAACCAAAGAGCATGCAGGGGCTAGACCTAGTAGCATCTCTACACATTTGTACCAGATGTGCATCTTGGTCTTCATTTGGGTCCCCTAACAATTGGGGGAGGGGCGCTGTCTCAGACTTTGTTGCCTGCCTTTGGATCCCCTCCCCCTAGCTAGGCTTCCTTGTCTGGCCTCAGTGAAAGAAGATGTGCTTAGTCCTGCTGGGAATTGATGTACCAGAGTGGGTTGGTACCCATGGGGGTCTTCCTCTTCTCAGAGAAGGGGGGGGAGTAATATTGGGGGGAAGGGAGAGTGAAACTGGGAGGAGAGGAGGGAAGGAGGTTGTAATCAGGATGTAAAGTGAATTAACCTATTTATTAAAATAAAGAGTAATTGCAAAAAATAAAAGTAATTGCAGAAGAGGAGCAGACAAGCAAGGGGAGGACGGGAAGTATGAAGAAGAGAACATGTTCAACATGCAATATATGTTTAAAATAACAATTAGCTGTCACTTTAGTACATTTTATGTCAAAATAATGATAAAACTGTTACTTTTGGCTTCTACAGATAGAGGTTGGGACTGTGTATTCTCTTCAGAATTTAAAATCCTTTCCTCTTAGCCCACTATAAGCAAACTTTTTTCCCTGCACTCCTTCCCTCCTCTTGCGCAGTTCATACAACCTTGTTCAGAGGTGCTGAACAAACCCCTGCTTCTTCCCCATGACCCTAGACATAAACAGACATGTGCGTGTTTGCAATGCTCTATTCACCGGGCTAACTCAGAAAGCCTGTAACCTCTATGGCAGTCCCTGGGCCCCTGGCTTGCTTTTCTGTCCGTGTCCATTAGCTTAAAGCATTTCCTGATAAAGTGTTCCACCTCTCTCTCTCTCTCTCTTTGCTGCTTCACATCAAAAGAAGCAACAGGCTTGGTTCCCAGCTCTGCCTCTGTCTGATTAGAAACAGGAAAGCTGGAGCCTGTCATCTAAGCCCATCTGCCTTCCCATGCAGAAATCCAGTCATTAGTCCTCTGTGTTTTACAAAATAAAAGAGCCTTCTTTCAATCTGGGTATGGTTCACACATCTGTAATCGCAGCATTCTGGAACCTGAGGCAGAAGGATGACAAGTTTGAAGTCAGCCTGAGCCATATGGTAAGACTCTGTCTCAAAACAAAACAAGGCTGACAAGATGCCTTGTTAGGTAAAGGTGCTTGCTGCCAAGCCTGACAACCTGAATTCAGTGCCAGTGCTCACAAGGTAGAACTACAGAACTAGCGAAAGGAGAGAAACAGTTTCCACAAGGTCATCTTCTGATCTCTGAGTGTGCCAGGACACTTGCACAACATGACAAACATCTAATTTCAAAAACAGTTTTAAAAGTTGTCATCTCTCTTGAGTGGATATGTCATTATCAAAGCCTTTTGGTGGCAAAATGCTGAGTTCAAGGTGTCTCTGATAGCTTCCTGTACAGGAGTCTGAAGGAGCCTTGAGAGAAAAGGCTCATCAGATCTAAAAGACCAAGTCAGTACATTGGTAGCACAGGCCAAACTGTGTGTCCAACTTCATCATGACCTGTCCTCCCATGACACAGGCCTAGAAAGCTGAGGGTCTCGAAGAAGGCGAGGCCTGCCCTCCACAGAAAGCTACCAACTTATAAGGATGTCCCCTCACCCATAAAACTCTTGAGTGACTGACTTCCATTCCTCTGCTGCACCTAAGGCTGCCTCAAAGCTCTGCTCCTTTTGCAGGGTCTCCGATCAGCTGTTTCTCTCCCAGCAACTTCAGTGTCAGGCAGGCTGCGTACGTGGACAGCTCGTGCTGGGACTCGCTGGCTCACCATACGCAGGACAAGGCTGGCCAGTACAAGGTGAAATCTCTCTGGCCTCACAAGGTAAAGCACACAGAGGTTCTTTCAGGACGGCTTCCAGGCTTGGGAGTTGGGGGGTAGACTGAACCACTAAACTCTCTCACACACCACCTTGCCCATTACATTCCCTTCCACCTCACTCTGCCCTTGCCCATTCCTTTTGCCAGCTGACTTTCATATTCCAGGGGTCCTTCAAATGCCTGCTGGTCTCTGGTGTACACATTAGTCTGCAGTTGAAAGCTGTCCACTTTCATCTGATTAGAAGTTTTGTGCCCATGGGTGAGGCTTGTAGACAAGCAGATGTAGGTGAAAGGGGTCCCTCTGGTGTGCTTCATTGTAGAGAAATTCAGGTATCAGTATCTAGGCCTAGCTCAGTATTTCTCTGTTATCTCTGAGAAGAGTCATCCGGTCCTTAACTGAAGAAGACTGCAGCTGGTATCAAGCCTGACTGCTAGCCCTCGGCAAACTCAGTCATGGGTTCCATCATTAAGTACTCACTCACCTGGCTTCATCCCTCGACCCCTCCGGCTAGTTCTCCTGCCTGCAGTGGATGTGAGCATAGAGTCCACCTCCTCCAAGCCTTCCATCAGGAACAGAAAAGGATGGTTGATTAAATGCTGTACATTATAGAAAGTCTGCAGGTCAGCTTGTCACATGGGCTGTTCAGTGTTCTGATTCAGACCAACTTATACTCTTGTTTTTGGTTTCACCCATATCCCTAGTTCCTGAGTCTTTCTGGTTTTGAGTTGTGAAGAGTTTGTTTATTCTTGCCTGGACCTCCACCATTCCCCACACCAGTGTCTTGTGTCAGGCAGCTTGATGGCAAGCTTTCAACCATCTGCTGCTCTAGTCCCCTCTTCTCCTGTTCACTTTGTCCTTAAATTATGGCTTTGTCCTTTCTTGTCATCCTAGAGAGCAAAAGCAGAGACTAGAAGGAGAACGTGCACAAAGTCTCTGTCGCTGGCAGGTCAGCCAAAATAGTGACAAGTCCACAGATTTTAGAGTTGATTCATGTTAAGAAAGGTCAAAACACCTGACTATCAGTGTCCACCAGGAAGTTCTCTGAACCCAGATTCATTGGCTCCTCCTCACTCCCAGTAATATACTCTGTAGAAGTGAGGGGATTAATTTCAGGGATGTTATTTCTTGAATAAGAGTAAAATGCTCATAATTTTACATGAAGCCCTATTCTGGTCTTTCTTTTTTGCAGCTCAGAAAACACAGAGACAGACAGACAGACATACACACACACACACACACACACAACTCGGGTGTACCCTCCATCTTTGCCTCTAAACTTGCCACTACAAAGACAAAGCAGTTTGGAAGAAGCTGTGGGCTGAGGAGTCATTAGGACAACAAGCATCTAAACCTCCCATCCTGGCTACAGATCTTCACTCTTTCACCTGCTGAGTGTGTGATGCTGTGCAGATACTTGACCTGGCCCTGCTGCAGCTTCCGTCACTGTAAAAATAGACACCATGATGGCATCCCACCAATAGTATCCTTGTGAAAAGCAAATGAAATAATGCACAGTAATTGCCTAGCAACAAATGTAGATTTGAAAATTCTTCACAAGTAGAGACTGTACTATGAATAAGACGGGCCTCCCTCTGTTGGATGCCTAAGTATAATAAGGAAACTTAGAGAAAAGTCCTATTACACTCTGCCAGGGCCATTGTAACAAAAGGTGGCCTAAAGCAGCAGAAATACAAGGTGTCAGCAAGTTGGCTCCTCTGAGGGCTGCATAAGGAAGTGATGAGGATTCTTTACAAACACCACAGTAGCTGAGAAGCTAAGAGCTACACATTCCTAAAGTTCCATTGCATTATCTGCATACCTGAAATGACTCTCAAGGAATTCCAAGAATATCTGGTACTGTCATTTGACATCGCTGAGAATACAGAGACCACAAAAGACCAGCATAGGACAGGACACACAGAAGAAATAAAGTTCTTTCTCCCCTAGGATGTCGGGGCCACTATTGATCATAATCTCCGGCTAGATACTCAATCAGCAGTGTTGCGGCAGCGAAGGCAGAGTTCTCCCCTACCAAACACTATTTACCCTCCATCCTTCTTTTGCTTTCATTATTTCTCTTCTCCTTGGCACCCCAGACTGACCATAGGTCAGAAAACCCATAGACCATGGATCTAGGTAATATAGAGATATAATGTCCCTTCTCTACCAGTTTCACTGTATTATTCCATATGGACAGAGGGCTTTGGGTGGTCAACAGTATACATTCTCTTCCTTCTAAAGGAGAACAGCAGACCACTTAAGCCCCCTCCCCCTTAGCTGTCATTCAAGCCCCAGCACCTTGGGCTCCCTCCTCAGCCTTCTCTTTCTTGCAGGCTCTTCCCTACTCTCTACTGGCTCTGGCTGTGGCCATGTATCTGCCTGTGTTGCTGTGGCAATATGTAGCTGTGCCCTCCCTCAGCTCTGACATGCTGTTCATCATCAGTGAGCTGGACAAGTCTTACAACCGTTCCATCCGCCTGGTACAGCACATGTTGCAGATCCGGCAGAA
This sequence comes from Mus caroli, assembly GCF_978045245.1. Classification (NCBI taxonomy): domain Eukaryota; kingdom Metazoa; phylum Chordata; class Mammalia; order Rodentia; family Muridae; genus Mus; species Mus caroli. Next base: position 34,891,669 of record NW_028227266.1, on the reverse strand, counting down.
GAGCTCTGACCCCCACGTCTTCTGGGATGAGCTAGAGAAGTGAGTTGCCCCCCTCTAGCTTCTTCTAAAAGATTTTTGTGGAGCATTAAATTGATATCCATGCATAATCATATTTATATTTTCTCTATGCCATCCTTCTCAAGACAGCAAAGTATTCAGTTCACCCCTACCTTCTTGGAGAGGAGGGAATGAACTTTCTCATTGTTGTAGAAAGAAGAGAATTTGTCTCTAGTTGACAGATCCTGAACCACAGGGATTACTCCCTCTAAAATATTACTTTGTATATATTCCCTTGCTCAGAACCTCAGCTAACTCCACTCATGCTTAGCAAAGAAAAAAAAAGTTGGAATTCTCAAATATCTGTCCAAGGCCTCAAGCACATTGTCAACTACTTTTCAAATTTCTAGTTACACTTTGAGCGTTCCTAATCTCCAAATTGCCCAGCACTCCAAAACCAATTGTAAAAAATAAAAAGTATTAAAGTCTTTCAAGTATTCCAAAATAAAAATAAATAAAACCCACCCAAATCTGAAACACTCCCAGGCCCCTGGGATTTGCCTAAGCAGTCTCCTATCCCTGAGCAAATCTTAGATGAAATTAGTCATTCATCTATCTAAATACCAGGCACACTGTGATAAGCACATCAGGGACTTCCCCCTCTCCCCCTCTCCCCCTCTCCCCCTCTCCCCCTCTCCCCCTCTCCCCCTCTCCCCCTCTCCCCCTCTCCCCCTCTCCCCCCCTCTCCCCCCCTCTCCCCCTCTCCCCCTCTCCCCCTCTTCCCTGCCCTCTCTCTCTCTCTCATGCCTGTTCAGGACAGGGGACAAAGGCAACAAGGTTGTACCTAACAGTATTGGGCTAACATCCTATTGAAGGAAAGCAAACAACTAGCAAACAAACAAACAAAACCCACTAACATGTTTTAATAGATGGCAAGCGGTATGAAGGAAACAACAGTAACAGAGGAGGAGGAAGCTGGAGACTAAGCGATGATAAGGATGGTGCAGTTTTAAATGGGTCTGGCATGGGCAGCAGGTACCATTGAGAAGTGAGTTGAGCTAAGATTTGTGATCATCTTCTGTGCATGCTGTGTCCCCTTTTAAAAGTTCCTCCAGTGATGGCGCATGCCTTTAATCCCAGCACTTGGGAGGCAGAGGCAGGCGATTTCTGAGTTCGAGGCCAGCCTGGTCTACAGAGTGAGTCCCAGGACAGCTGGAGCTATACAAAGAAATCTTGTCTCATAAAACAAACAAACAAACAAACAAAAAATACTCTTCTGTTGGGCTGGAGAGATGGCTCACTGGTTAAAAGCACCAACTGTTCTTCCGAAGGTCCTGAGTTCAAATCCCAGCAACCACATGGTGGCTCACAACCATCCATAATGAGATCTGACACCCTCTTCTGATGCATCAGAAGACAGCTACAGTGTACTTAGATATAATAATAAATCTTAAAAAAAAAAAAGTCCCTCTTTGCCATTTAAGCCAGTATGATGGAGATATCATGGTTTCTGAACCCTCTCCTTACACTGTTACTCCATCTCCTAATAGTCACAACTACTATGGTTTACGTGCATTTAGCAGTAAGTATTAATTTTATTGAATATGGTATATCTTATCAGCCCTTCTCCTTAAAGCAGAGACAGGCTTACCTGTACCTTGCCAGCATGGCTCTCAAGAATGAGTTGTTCACATACTAATCTGTATGAAGTGATTGAACTGGCCTCAAAATCACACTTAGAACACAGAACCATTGTTTACATTACCAATCTTAAGTTTATTGCTTTGCAAGTCATACTTCAGCTTTGGACTTCATTTAATCTTCCTGGGCAGAAACTCTTTGGGATTGTGACCGTTCAAAATGTATTGATCATCCATAGGCTTAAGACACTGCATTCAATGTTTGAAGAACTGGGGGTTACTCACACCTCCTCTGGTGGAAGAACTGTGGTTGTGATTACAGAAAGAATACAGATTTTCTCCAATACTAAGAACATCACGTTTGGAGCTAGAGAGATGGATCAGCAGTTAAAAGCACTGGCTGTTCTTACAGAGGACTGGAAAAGATTCTTAATACTCACATAGCTGCCCACAACATCTGTAACTCCAGTCCCAGGGGCTCCAGTGCCTTCTTGTGGTGTCTGTAGGTACTGTATACATGGAGTGTACAGATATACATACAGACTAACTATCCGTACACATAGAATCAAAATAAAGGTTAAAAAAATTAATATGTTAGATACACAGACTTGCTAGTCTTCCAAGTGACTTTTGGGGGATGGTTCTACATGGTCCTCCCTAACAACGCCTTTTTTTCCCCCTGCCCAGGGCCCGGAAGGAACGGTACTTTGAATTTCCCTTGCTAGAGCGGTACCTGGAATGCAAGCAGCGCTCCCATTGGCTAGTGGCCACCTACCTCCTGAGGAATGCCCTCTTACTCCTCTTTACCTCAGCCACTTACCTGTACCTTGGCCAATTCCATTTAGATGTCTTCTTTCAAGAAGAATTCAACTGCTTCATCAAGACAGGGCTGCTACATGATGAGACCCATGTGCCAGAGCTGATCACATGCAGGCTGACCTCCCTGTCTGTATTCCAGATTGTGAGTGTCTCCAGTGCAGCAATATACACCATATTGGTCCCAGTGATAATATACAACCTCACAAGGCTATGTCGGTGGGACAAAGGACTCCTATCCATCTATGAGATGCTCCCAGCTTTTGATCTCCTCAGTAGAAAGATGCTAGGATGCCCCATCAATGACCTCAATGTGATTCTTCTTTTCCTCCGAGCTAATATCTCTGAGCTCATCTCTTTTAGCTGGCTGAGTGTCTTAAGTGTGTTGAAGGATACAACCACCCAGAAACACAACATCGACACAGTGGTTGATTTTATGACCTTTGTGGCTGGCTTAGAACCCTCAAAACCTAAACATCTCACCCAACATACATATGATGAACACGCATAGTTTAAAAAAAGAAACATAGATAAGTTTTATAGAAAGTAACTATCCTTCTTCACAAGCTATGTAGAGTAAAAGACAGAAAAATAATAATGATATCCACGTAAAATGGTTAAGATTGGATTCAGCTGAAATATTCTGTATTTTTTTATTACGTATTTTCCTCAATTACATTTCCAATGTTATCCCAAAAGTCCCCCATACCCTCCCCCCCCACTCCCCTACCCACCCATTCCCACTTTTTGGCCCTGGCGTTCCCCTGTACTGGGGCATATAAAGTTTGCGTGTTAAGAAGATAAAAATCAACACATGAAAATTCAATGTGAAGTCTGGAAGTCAAGAGTCAAAGAACTGAAAAGTTCAGTTTAGAACATTCAGAGGACAGTAGTGCTAAAGGAACAAGCTGAAGCAAAGTGCAGTCACTGAACTCAGAAAGATTCTAAAGGCCATTTATGGAGGGAAATTCTCACAAGGCCCACCCACTCTAGAAGTCATGCTTCTCTTCCCACAATGGGCAGGTAGAACAATTTAATAAGAGATTAATAAGGATATGAACCCCTGAAACTCTTTGATTTGTCCTGCCCATCTTGCTTTGTGGACATTTTCAGCCTTGCCACGCACTCTATGGCCTGCTAATGAGACAAGAAATAATGATGGCTTTAACTTGTAATCTGCTTTTGGGACATAAGGACAGAGACAAGGCCATAAGTTGAATCTTTAGGAGTCCAATATGCTTTTTATGATATAAACTGAGGATTCTTTTCCATGAGGGCTCAGATTATGGACTATGAACACCTTCTAAAATCTTAATGAAACTAGGTGTATTCTTAATAGTCCAAAGGATACTACAGCCAACCAGTGAAGGTCAGTAGGTGAAGAGGCTTGCTGTCAAGCCTGATGACCTGATTTCAATGCCTGGGACCCAAATGGTGAAAGGATAGAACCGATTCTCCAAGTTATCTTCTGATCTCCATACACAAGAAAAGTAAACAAAGGAGTATTAAGCAAGATGAACATGAAAGTCCTATCGATCTACTTCTATACATTCTCCATTCACTGCTTCCTCCTTGCGTAATTGTCACAGCTTAGCTCTGATTCAAAAGACAGTGTTCTACCCCTAGTACCCTGGTGACTCTTAATAAATATTTTTAAACTGTATATTATGTATTTCTTGAAAAAAATTTTTTTATAAAAGTCATTTAGATCCCTCTTCATATAGGTAATAGAAAAGCCAGGTTGCTTCTGACAAATTCATGTCAATTTCCATAAAGCAAGCCAAGAGCTTATAGATGTTCACAGATGACATTAATAAAAGTCTCACATCACTAATAAAAGTCCCATTATTCAGTGAGTACAGAAGCGCTTTCATGATCTAGACACTACCCGATACTTCAGTCTCTCCTCTTGTTTCCCCGTTACGTAAAAGATGGACGTGAGCAATCGAGCGAGGAGAAAGGAGTCCTAGAAGATACCCCAAGCCCTGTTCCTATTTGTACAACTTAACAAACTACTTTAAAGCTCTGTCCCCAGCTTTGGATATTAAAATTATTAGAATGGCTGGAGAGAAAAAAAAAAAAAGAATGGCTGTACCACCGCTCTATCTTTGTAGCTGTCCTTCCTGACAACCTTAATGTGTCTTTGCAGTTAGAAGCTGCAGATAAGTAGTTCCTGCTATATCAAAAACAAAGACACCAGAGCCCTTTGCCCCACATGCATACTAGCAAAGGATCGCTGTCATCAAAAGATCTGTTTTGTTATAATAACATTTACATTGTGGTTCTGATAACACACCACCTCTCCCATCACGCCCTTCTCCTTTCCGTCCTCCTTCACCTTCACCTGTGCCCAGCTCTCTAATCCAGCCCTGTCATGGATCTTCCTAGAGGATCATGGGAAGAAATACCATGAAAAGGAAATCTGATCCACCATGATTTGGGAGAAAAAAGTAAAATAAAAATAATGCTTATGAAGAAGTCATAACTTTTAAAGATGACAGCAAAAAGAAACATTGTATTCAGTATTGTCTAACTTCTGTGAAAATATCAAAACATATACTAAAATATTAATAGTAGTTCATCCAAAGAGGCAGCATTATGGGTGTCTTGGTGGTTTGAGATGGGGGGAGTTATTATTGTGTTGTTGTCGTTGTTATTTTTTTCAAACCTTTGTTATGTGTCTACATGGATGACAGGTGTGTACACATGTGAGTGCAAGTGCCCATGTCAGATCCCCTAGAGCTGGATTACAAATAGTTGTGAGCTACAGGATGTGGTTTCTTGAAACTGAACTTGGGGCCTCTGTTACTCATTCATTCATCCATCCATCCATTCATCCACCCACTCATTTTGGAATGCTAGAAATCAAACCCAGAGCTCTTCGCCTACCATATAAGTGCTTTGCCACTGAGTTAGACTACAACCCATGGATTTTAAAAAAATTCCCCAAGCTGGACATGGTTGCCTATGCCTATAGTCCCAGAATTTGGGAGGTAGAAACAGGAGGATCAGGAGTTCAGGGTCATCTTTCCCTACACAGAGAGTTTGGCACTGTTAAGAACCCAGTCTATCAAAGCCAACAAATAAATAATACCTTCTTTTTTGTAAAATTTGCAACAAAATTGCCTTAATTGTAAAAGAAAAAGTCTCAAGTGAAAAAAAAAAAATAAACATGTTTGGGACTATTCCACTGAAGTCTACTGGCCAAAAGAGCTTTTGACTAAAGCAGAGGCTGGGACTTTCCTCCTCATAGACACAACACACGAAGAAGATGAATAATATAAATAAAGTCAGATAGATGTCAAAGTCTATGAGAACAAAACGCAGCTAAACAGCAAATCAGGCAGTTAAAACTAATGCTTTATTAAGAATAAAGTCAATTTCGATTACTATGAGTGCTTTCAGATTCCAAGCTAGGATTCCAGTATGTATTTTCAAAGACAGTGTATTTTATAAGTTGTCACAATTCTGATGGCTTTTAAAACCAACTAAATCCACAGGAGCACCTTAGGTACATTTGTGAAGGCAAATGGTACCTTGGAGTTGCATTATTAAGACACAACCAAGTTCAAAAAAAGCAGCTTGTTACATGGGCAGCCATAGAAGAGTATCTACACGCTTTTTCTCTTGGGTTGCAGTTTGTGAAAACTGCAATGGTTTTTACAGTTTTCAGAGATTAAATACTTGGATCACTTACTGAATTCTAAGTTATCTTTATCAGTATTAGGTTTTTCTCTAGTAATTCAATGAGCGTGTTAATTATGTAACATCCTTCTTGACTTCCATGTACAACCGTAAACGTCTAGATTTTGAGAATTTAACAGTAATTATCTTTTATTTGAGCACACTAGTTTGGAAATCCACCCCATCTCATTTCTTACTTTGAGAGGGAGAAAACAAACAACAAAAACAAAATGTGAAAAAGAGGCTCAGTCAATTGGTTTGACACTACTGAAAGAAAACCATAGGAAGTATGTGTACTTGAAACGCTCCTGGTTTCATTTTAAAACCACTGAATGCCGACCTTGTGCTACTTAACATTTTATTAAAACAGTTTGCTAACTAGATACCAAGCTTTGGGGCAATCAAGGTCTTGTTTTACTATCCCCGAAGTTCAAAGCCTAGGAAACACTTGTGCGATCAGCACATATGGGAAAAAGAGTTCCCGCATTAGTATTTAAGCCTGCTAAAACCCCAGGAAGGCCTGCTGCTCAGAGCAACCAGGGAAAGCAGATGTGGACGTGCACTCCCCTGAGGGCACCTGCCTGAGCGTCTGCATCAGGACTTTAAACTCTTCCCTACTTCGCAGGCTATCAGCCGGGTAGGACCGGTTCTTTCCAGCTCCAGGTCTTGCAGTCCTGAGCCACACCCGTCCTCTCCCAGCCCACCGCTAGGTCCGAACCACCGCAACTTCCAAACCCGGAAATTACACGTGGCGGTGCTTTTGCGCAACTTCCGGCGGGTCTTCCTTGGGAAATCGACTGGGAAGTGCCGAGGATCGCCATCTGTTTCTGCCTGCGCTCCATCCCCTCCGCGCCCCGGAGCTCCAGAACCCGGTCAGATCATGAGCGTGTTGAGCGGCCTGGCCTCCGAGCCGCGCACCCCGCTGTCCAGCAAGGCCAGGATAAAAAGGCTCCCGAGGAAGAGCCAGAACGAGAAGTACCGGCTGAAGTACCTGCGGCTGCGCAGAGCAGCTAAGGCCACGGTGTTTGTGAGTCTGGGTTTGGGTGGGGACTGTTTTCCCCACCTCAACTCTCTCAGAGAAAGAATATCAGTGCCTCGCTTGGGATATTAGTTCCATATCCTTGCATAAGTTATTCCTCTAGTCCTGTCAACTCCTCTATAAATGGGGACTGAAGAGTGCTCCGCCAGCAAACTTTAGTCATTACCTTCTTGCTACTTTTCGTTTCGAGCCTAAGGAGTGTCTTTTAAGGCGAGCACACTGAAATGAAGCCCAGAGGGATGACGTGCCCTAACTCCAACTTGGATACCCTGATTCCAGTTTATTATTTACTCTACACAGCCTGTTTCCTAAGTACACCCAACCCTAACGCCATGGCTGCCGCTTTCGTAAACAGGCACCTAAATCTTTCAAAATTGGCCTGGTTGTAGCTCCCTTTGACGAGGCTTCTAGGTGTTTCCGCCTTCCCTCCATCCGAAACTGAAAGTGAAACTCAACATGAGGAAGCAGGCTACCTCCTCCTGCTGAGGTGTATAGACACTTCCTTCTTTAAATGTAGGGATTTAGGATTTGATGAGTGAACTTCTTTACCAGCCAAGAAGTATTAGGGTCTAATAAATCTGATAACAGTCTAATAAATAGACTGTTCTAGCTTAACCAGTCACCTCGGTGCTTGCTTGGTAATAGGTATACGGTCCATATACCCTCACATCTGAACCAGGAGTTTAACGCTTCTTTCTACAAAATTTAAGTTAAACATTAGGTCTTTGTAGACGTATCGGGAAAAGTTTTGACTTTCAATTTTTTGTTGCTAAAACATTTAATGCTTGTATATGTGTCGAGGGAAATATGAGTAAATCAGGAAGTCAACACCTTATATTCACTGTTCTCTCTTGTCACCTGATGTCAGAGCTGCCTAATGCTTACAATTCGACATTTAAAGATATTGTTGGTTTCGTTGAGTACACAAAGATCTTATGAAACCAAAGGGTCTTCGTGTACTTAATTAAACCAACAGATGCCTTGAACACCAATTTGAGGCTCTACCTGTGAAACGCCCAAATAGGCATTTCCTTCAGAACTGGTTTCAAGACAGACTGAGCCATCAGTAAAGAATGATGGTACTTGGGTATATGCAAATAGATGATTAATTAAGAATTTTACATGCAAAACTTTTCATCCTATTCCTCTCACTCTCTCTCTCTCTGTAATTGTTCTGTAAGATACAGTGGATCAGATTGTCTTTGCAAGGTCAAGGCTGTGAGCATGGATAGTCTTTAGAATTCTGTAGTGGAGAACAAAAAAGAATTTTGTGGGGGGTCTAAATTAAGTCCAAGTCCTATATCCTTTCTCTGCCAAAGGCCACGCTAATTGGAGTGGCCACACCCATTGATTTGCCCAAAGAGTGCAAGCCCTGGTGTACCATCTTGTTCCGGCATGAGCATTAAGAATGTCCCTCTCGAAGCCCATTGGACTTGCAAACTTAATATGCCCCAGTACAGGGGAACACCAGGGCCAAAAAGTGGGAGTGGGTGGGTAGGGGAGTGGGGGGAGGGTATGGGGGACTTTTGGGATAGCATTGGAAATGTAAATGAGGAAAATACCTAATAAAAATTAAAAAAAAAAAAAATGTCCCTCTTCATCCAAAGGTGTCCCTGCAATTACCCTGCCTGTAATAGAACCCAAACACTTGGCCCTACAGATTTTTTTTTTTTTAAAGAAGTTTCTTTCTTTTTATTCTTATTACTGTGTGTGTGCTGCCGAGCACACATAGAAGTTATCAGGTAACTGTCATTCATTCCTCTCACTGTGGGTTCTGGGGGCTCCGATTCGGAGCCTTTCCCTGCTGAGCCAGCTGTACAGACTCTGTATTTATTAACAGCATGTGCAGGGTAGAACCACACTTCACTTACACGCTGCAGCATGGAGGGCTCTTTCAATCTGAGCTGTAGATCTTGTCACCAGAAAGGAGCCTCAAGTTTTAAGTTCATTTTATGTGATTATAGGCCTTTTTTTTTTTTTTCTTCCTTAAAGGAAAATGCTTCCATCTGTGATGAAATTGCTCGTCTTGAGGAAAAATTCATTAAAGCAAAAGAAGAAAGAAGGTGAGCCAGCTTCATTTTGCTGTTGCTGTTATTGTCATTGTCATCATTATTACTGGTGCTGGTGATGAATGTGGATTGATATTATTATGGTGACTGATTTTTTTTTTTCCCTCTCCTCTGCATTCCTGCACATCGAAAAGCCCCTTGACTACTTGAGGCAGTACAGAGGAATTCTAAACCTGTGTGCTATATCCCACCCAAATAATTTCCCAATTATGAAAACCAAGGAATTTAAAAAACAAAAAAACAAACAAAAAAAAAAACCCCACTGTTTCTCATTCTACTAAGATTGGCTTTGTTCTTCCCTATGCAAACTACAGTGGGTATATGGATACCTCTGATTCTATTCGTATGAATATTCTCCAGACACCTCAGGCTTTCCACCCTAAAGGTAGAAGATCCCTGCAGGTACAAGAGAAGCTCCAGCCATTATCTTGATTACTTCAAGTATTGATTATCCTGCAGGGCTTCATGGCCTCTGTCTCCAATAAGAACCTTATTGTGTGATAATCTTTGTACATTAGTCTGTAATTCCCACTGCTTAAGCGAAACATTGAATTGAGAGAAAAGCCAGAGTTCATGCCTGTCCTCCCATCCCTCTCCACCTCAGATATTTGCTGAAGAAGCTCCTCCAGATACATGCTCTAACTGAAGGGGAGCCACAGGCCGCCGCTCCTTCCCACAGCTCCAGTTTGCCCCTGCCTTATGGCGTCACCAGCTCTGTGGGAACTATGCAGGGAGCCGGGCCCAGCACTGGGGCTGAGGAACCATTTGCGAAGAAATCCAAGAAGGAGAAGAAAGAAAAGGGCAAGGAGAACAGCAAACTGGAAGGTATTTTAAGAAGATAGTGTAGCAGTGGCCTCAGAGGCTCGACTGATAGCAAAGGCCTGGTAGAACTAACTGGTTCTGACTGAGTAACAAGTAGCCACTTGTGTTTCCTAGCACTCCCTGAAGTCCCTTGAGAAGCAAGTGTCTTATTGGAGCTGTTTTGAAGAGATTCTGATTAGACGTGACAGATGAGGATAAGCAGGCTGGAGGCCTCTGCCCCTCATTTTGTGCCCCTGCTCTCTGGACCATATTCACTGCAGGCTTTCCTAGGGGCAGGGAAATGGGCAAGCCAGCCTTCTGAACACGCTGCTAGCTCATCTGCTTGTACAGTTGAAGAGAACTTAAAAGTTCTCAACTTAAGATTATGTAAGCAGCATATTAAACTGGTTTGTAGGCAAGTTAGATACTTGGGCTTTGTGGGAAAGGCCCAGATGGCTATTTCATGAATACAGATGATACCTCACCTACAGCCAGATGTTCAATTTAGTGATTTTTCTCACCTTTACAATGTTATAAAAAGCAGAGTGCAGCTGGGCGTGGTGGCGCATGCCTTTAATCCCAGCACTCGAGAGGCAGAGGCAGGCAGATTTCTGAGTTCGAGGCCAGCCTAGTCTACAAAGTGAGTTCCAGGATAGCCAGGGCTGTACAGAGAAACCCTGTCTTGAAAAACCAAAAAAAAAAAAAAAAAAAAAAAAACAGGGTGCATTCAGTAAAAATCGGACTTTTGGTTTTGCTCTTAGAACAGTGATACGCAGTGTAATATTAGTAATATTAGCTAATGGTGTGAAGCCATAGCTCCCACACAGACCCACATTTGTAGTGACACTTGACACTCCGCAGTGTACTCTGTTGCCTGATGTTTGTTAAGTTAGGTATATCACACGCATTAACATACCGTATTTTCGACTTACCTTGGGCTTATGGAATCAAATCCCATCACAAAGAGCATCAGTATCAATCAAGATTGGTTTTCTGCCTTTATCATTTATGTGCAAATTTCCCTACCCCTTGGCACTGGAAGAGACCTAAGTGGGTGACCCCAGATTTTCGTTTCAGTTCTGAAGAAAACATCCAAGAAAAAGAAAATGGAGGGAGGTGCTCGAAAACTGGTGCGACCCATTGCCCTGGATCCTTCAGGACAGCCTGTGTTCCCCATCGGACTAGGGGGTCTGACAGTATACAGTCTCGGGGAGGTGAGTGAGACCAGCATATGGCCAGGCTAATGGAAACCATGAGAGTGGGGTTGAGCCGTCCCTGTTCCCACTGGCAACATCCCTTTGTTAATCCATACTAACCCCAGAAAATCTCTAGTCCCTTCCAAACCAGGTCAATTTTCTCTTCTCACAGCCATCACCTTCTATGTTTGTTGTATTACTCTTTGTCAGCCCCAAAGTTCCTCTAAAGTACCATAGTAAACTGGGCTCTAAAGCCTTAAGTTCCAGATTAAGGAATCTTTTATAGATCATCACCAACCGACCTGGCTTCCATGATGAGAATGCCATCTATCCTGTGGGCTACTGCAGTACCCGAGTGTATGCTAGCATGAAGTGCCCAGACCAGAAGTGTCTGTATACCTGTCAGATCAAGGACGGCGGTGTACAGCCTCAGGTACTCACTGTGTTATGATTCTTTTCCTTTCTTTGTTCTGTTTTTTCTTGCTGTTTGGAGAACCTCCTTGACCTCTGGCTTTTTAGCTATGTGGCTAATTCTGACATACTTTAAGATACTCTAGTCACCATTTATACAACACTGAGATGCAGGAAAACTGGCTAGCCTGTCACACCTATGCTTTTCTGGGTGTTTGACAATCAAGAAATCTGAGCTGAAAGCAAAGTAAGGACCCTTGAGTAGGAGGAGGACCTACACTGCCTATGTGGTATAGTGCATCTCTGTTGGAGCTCTGGCAGGTGGAGCTGGTCGACATCATCTGAGCCACACAGCAGTGCTCCACAGAAAGCACACTGATAGGAAAACTTAGCATTGTGCAGCGTTAAAACCATGTTTTAACATCTGTAAGTACAGTTCATTAGCAGTCAGGGTCTCAGTAGAATTTTAATGAAAATTCACAACATGATTCTTAATTTCTTCTTAGGGACAAAAGAAAAAAAAACCCTAAACTACTACTAATAATAATAATAATAAAAATAATGTTCTTAGGTCACCAAACAAGATTCTATTCTTACGTATTAATATGATTTGTGATAAAAAATTCAGCTTGAATTTTTCCCTACGTGGAGTAACTTTAGTTTATTAATATCTAGTATTGGCAAAGATAAAGAGAAACAAATACATTGCTGTTTGTAAATTGGTAACGTGTCCTTTAGCCCAGAGTATGTCTAAGTACTCTTGTTTCCCAGAGAAATAGAGAATAGCACAGAGCAGTGTATCTCATTTCTTTAAAGTACCATTTGTATTTACTTAGGGATATAAGCGGAAAGAAAGATATGGAGCAAAATTCAGGGCTGACCACTGGCCAAAGTCAGAGATGTGGAGAATCAGACGTCCTGGGATTGTCTCCTTGCATTTGGCTTTTGCAGCATTATAAGGAGCACCTGCGCCCATCTCCTAGCAGGATGTGCTGCAGTTCAGCTCTAGAGACTGGGGATTTTTATAGGAATCATGTGACTCTTCTCCTCCTCCCTTGCAAATTGACCTAATTGTTCCTCTGTCGCTTCAGTTTGAAATTGTTCCTGAAGATGACCCCCAGAATACCATCGTCGGCTCCTCTGCAGATGCCTGTTATGAAGAACTGCTCAGGGCCATCAGTGCCACAACGTAAGTTGGCCACCAGCTTGAGAACACACTAAAAGGATTGGTACAGTTGAGACCTTTTTTCTCAGTGCCTGGAGATCTGCTTTATAGGAACCTAAGTAAGCTATATCCTTCAGACTCCTTAGTAACAAGCCTCCCAGTATAGTAGGAATGCTTAAAGGGAACATCTGCTCATGTCTTAAGCCTGTCTTCATCTCCTAAGCTGTCAAGTTAAAGTTCTCTCTCTTTTGCATAGAGGGAAACTGATGCCCAACCCACTTTCATGCGGTGCCGACTTCTTTGGGTTTTCTCATCCAACCATCCACAACCTGATTCAGAGTTGTCCAGAAGCTCAAAACTGTGTCAAGTAAGTGTGAGCAAACCTGTTTCATTGGTAGGTACCCTCTTGCCAACTAACGAGTTCCCAAAACTGGCAGCTACTGCTTGTTGGCGTGTGCATTTCTGTGTCAACGGTATGCTTGCTTCTTAACCAGTATGTTGCAACACTGACCTACTTACTCATCTAGACAGGTGAGTAGGAGCCAGTTACCTGGTGTGCTTTAGGTAGGGTGATTGCTCCTTACCCAATGCTTGAGATGAGAAGTGTTTCAGACGCGGTTTACTGGTTATGGGTTTCTAAATACTTTATATGGTGAACCAGGCATGGTGGTGCCTACCTTAAGTTCCCACTCAGGGAGCAGAGGCAGGTGGATCTCTGAATTCAGAGCCAGCCTGGTCTTCAGATAAGAGTTACAAGAAACCCAGATGTACACATTACATATATACCCTGGACATAGTAGTTTAGTGTACTTCATTTTAACTGTGACCATCCTGTGAGGTATAGAATTACGCATCTATGGCTTTTCATAATTGCTAAGAATGTCTTGGAGTATTTTGAATTCTCAAGTTAAGGCTGCTCAACTTAGGCCATTTTCTGTGTGTACTGTGGAGCACTGTTGTCTGTCACCAGAGGCTTGCCTGATCAAGTTTGCTTGGGTTGTTTTTCTTAGCTGATGTTTCTTGTTTATATAGCAGAGACCTCATTAAAAAGAATAATAATAACCTGATCCCTTTGATAGAAAGGGTTATTATGGACTAACAAACAGCTGTCAAGAATGATGCCCCTTGGTTCACAGTTACCAGTGGGTGAAATTTGATGCGTGCAAACCCAGGAAGGGGCAGCTCTCTCAGGAACTGCCAGAGAATGATGCAACTATGAGCCTTGAAGCCTTCCAGACACAGACGTTTGATGACGACCATGATGATTCCATTCTGCCAGGTATCTTTGCCTTTCTGGTTTCTGACCATCTTTAGCCTTCTGTATCCTCATCACACATTGCTAGGTAGTAACCGAGCCAGCCATAGACTGGAGTAAGGGAGATCTGAAGCCAGCCTGGGGCTCCCATGTTACAGAACATGCTGCGAAACTTCAGTGCCTCCTTTTATAGCTTAAGTGAGACTGAGTGGAAATGGGGAGGGTTTGACTTGAGGTGAAGTCAAAGATCAGTGGTGGCTTTGGCCCTACCTGTGATGTCTGGATTATTTCTCATAAATGGAAAGTGATCAGGGGCTCAAGGATGCAGGATTTGTGTGTATGACAAATCACCAGAGATTCCCAGACAATGGTTCCATGAAAGAATTGTCTTTTTCCAGGCTCCCTGGACCTCCCTGAGCTTCAGCATGAAGCCTTTGTGTCATCTTACCAGCCAGAGTTCCTGACACACGAACCCTTGGTTGACACTGACCTGCAGCACCTGAAATCTCCATCCCAGTGTAGCCCAATTCAGTCTTCAGATTGAACAGGAAATGGGTGGAGCCCCCTGCCTTCTCCTCATTATGAGTTTTAAACTAAAACTCACTCTGTGGAAGGAGGCAGCATCTGAGAAACAGGGAAGATACACGTTTCATTGTGGGTGTTCCTGTGCTGACAGTGCACCCCAGGGTAAACCTCAGTCGCTTTTACTTTTAGTAATAAATATATCTTGGCAGTTTCAGTTATCTGTTTCTTCTTGTAGTCAGGATATGATCATTTTTGTTTAGCTCTCCCTGAGATGAACTTAAGTCTTTATAAAGGCACTTAGACTGTTGGGCTGCTATAACAAAATACAATAAGCCAGATAGCTTATAGACAGCGAATTTATCTTTCAAGAGTTTGGAGGCCCAGGAAGTCAAAGTCCAAGATGTCTGGTGATGGCTTGCCCTCTGATTCTTAGATCGCTGTCTTGCTATGATGGCATAGTGGGAGGGAGTTCTTGGATCCCTTTTATAAGGGAACTAATTCTATGCAGTCATTCTGACCTACTCTCCTCCGAGGCTATAACTGTAACATCACAGAGGGCTTAGGATTAACAAATTGAGTCCGTGGCAGCTGCTGATTCATGACATACACAGATGCTGGAAATTCAGTATACTTGATTCTGATCCTAGTTAGGAATATCAGATCACCAGCCCCTGCTTTTTATATAATAAAAGGAACATGCTCTAGTAAACTGATACAAAACCACAACCGGTTTGGAACACCATTCTCCTGTGTGCTCTCCTCTTCCAGTCTGGTAGATGTGCAGCTGTAAACAGCCGAGTAATGTGGTGCACTGATGTACAATCCAGTGGACTGTCACAAGTTCACAACTTTTGAACTACAAATCTTAATCTACTGACTGCATACATTTATGAGGTTGCTGAGTGCAGTTAACCCATGCCTTTAATCTGAGTACTTTGGAGGTAGAGGGAGCTGAATTCAAGACCATCCTGGTCCACATAGTGAGTTCCAAGACAATCAGAGCTATATAGTCGCAGAAAAAAAATTAAAACAAACAAACAAAACTAAAGAGTCAGTCAACACCTACATCTTTTTAAAGTAAAATAATTTGAGAAAGTTCACATCCTACTAAAATACATCAAACTGGAAAGGTTGCTTTCAACTATAGGATGTATATTATTTACATATGCTATAGGAAACAGAACAAGCCAGGCCAGTGTTCAGTAGGGCACTGTTTCTCCTTCAGTTAAAATTCTCTCCATTTAGAGAAATGCACAATCCCCACACAATGTTTTAAACTATTCAACTACTAAAAATTTGGCTCATCCATGACTTCATTAACACATGTACTAATGTGGCAGAGTATGTGCTGCATGTACCAGTTATTGGATGTGGTGCACTGATGTACAATCCAGAAGATTTATCACTTGTGAATTAGTAAGGACCTTGGGCTTGGGGCTCTTCACTGCTCTTGGTCATCGTGACTGACACTAGGGCTGGCAGAACAGGCAGGTAGATTTGACTTTTTCTCAGGAACTGATGGTTCCTAGGTTTGTGTTCTCACAGGGCCAGATGCAGAGAGAGCATTAGAAGATAAATGCAGGCTAGAACTCCTCAGAGGTCAAAGGCCTCTGCAGAACGTATAGGTTTTGGTGTTTTGTGTTTAACCAAGTAAACTCCTGACACATCTCTCTTGCTGTTTCTAATGGCTCCAGAGCCCCCAGAGAATGGTGGGAAGTCCTCATTGCTTCAGTTCCCACTTTCTCACATTAAAGAACAAAAGAACAGTGCACAGGTGACAGTTATACTCCTCTCCCAGGCTTCAAGGGCACAGTGTAAGTCTGTCCCTGACAATTTGCCTGGGTATATGGATGCGTAGCTAATTATTATACTTTTCTTTCTTCTTTGTGGGGCGGGAAGGATCAAAACTGTGTTTCTCTAGGTAACTGGCTATCCTAGAACTCAATTCTGTAGAACAGCTCACCTCTGCCTCCTGAGCGCTGGGATTAGTGTATGCTACCATGCTGGACTTATTTCCAGTTTCTAAGAGGTGCACTTTTCACAGCTAGCAGCTGTCTTTAACCAAATGGTAAACTACAAAATCACCTTTGGCTCGCCTGCACTGTAGGTCTATAAGCCTATTCTGTAACTTACAGACTAACTTCTTCCTTTGGTGGGAATCAGGCTTAGGCTTAGTTGAACTTTTACCTCAGGGACCTAAGACTTACATTTAAGGAGCTATTTGCCCCAAGCGCAACTACTTCCATGTGTCCCTGTGCCTGTGATTTCCCCACCCTCTGCCTGAGAACCTGCAGTGGGCCCTCTTTATTCCTTAAGGCCACTCCTTAGCACTTGCCAATATGCAAATATTCCCTTTAGAGTATGAGTTAGGCTGAAAACAGTTTTGGAGAGCCTAGTGATACAAACACATGGTCTGTCAAAGGTGACCTGAAAGACTTGTCATGGGGTAGTAAGGTTTGATGAGAGAATTATTTTACAGAAGGAAACACATGGAAACTTGCATAGCCATTTTCAGGGGGTTGTAAAGAATACACAAAGCACCAGCCTCCACAGCCTTTAAAATTCCATGCCGGTCTGAGAGTCCACAGTTCCGGAAGAAGGGCAAGAATAGGGCATATCGCTCCCACTAATACCAAGGAAGTGAATGCTAATAAGGCCCAATGATATAGTTGAGAATTAGACCAGCACAGAGGCTTAGGTTAACTAGAGGACAGAGATGAGCATTTCAAGTATCTGCTAGCCTGTGCTTATGTCAGAATACAGGAGCAGCCATATGCTAGCTGGGAGCTATTCAATGAGGCGTTTATCCCATTGCCCTAAAAACAGCAGTCATCTTTTAAAGTCCTGCATACCCAAACTAAAGGATTTGCCCTTGTATAGAAGATCGAGCACTACTCCAAATGTCCTTAGATACCCCTGTGTGAAATTTGAGCAATGAAGGGAGGAGCTGGCAAGATACTGCTGGTGTGGTAAACAGCACATTGCTTATATTCACAAGGCCATGTGGTCCAGGCATAGCGAACAGCAACCACTGTGCCAAGACAAGCATTGAGATCCAAAATCAGGGTCTGGGTGGAGAAAGTGTTAACAGGAGCTGGAAGCCATTTGCACTGATGGTCACTACAACAGGAGATCTAATAAGAGAAAAACAGAAAGGCCAGGCAAGTTAGAAGATCGTACCAAAAAACTGGGAACTCCTCTTTCAGATATACTAGCAAGGGGAGAAAATAAGGCCATTCTGAGCCAAAGACCAGTTTCCTACAGTAATAAGAACCTGTACCAGATTGTGTCTGTTTGCAGAACAAAAAGTTAATAATAGATGTTCATGTAGGCTAAAGATAATAGCTTGGAAGAACACATGCCTAGTGTGTATAAGGTCCTAGGTTTGATCCCAGCACAAAAAAAGGAATTGTAATGTTCAAGTGGTTAAATAATTAAAATCAATTAAATAAAATACTAACTTATTGAGGGAGACAAGGAAGAATAGTCAGGTATTCAGAGATAGGACTCCTGAGTCCTATCTCTAGTGGTCCCTCCCTCCAGACAGCAAAGCCAGCAGGAACACATGAGGTAGGAACCCAGCTGTGGCCCTCTAGCACTCCCAGAGGAGCTAGGTACTCAGAGGACACAAAGCAGCCACAGCCACTGAACCCTTAGTTAGGGTTAGAAAGCAAGCAATCCAGGACCCAAACATTAAATTCTGTCCATACCTCAACTGTTGTTAAGGGCCAGGTAAAAGACAGACCACCAGCTAACAAAGGGGAGAGTACAGTACATAGACCCTTCTTGACAGTCTCTAAGTTCACCTTAAACCTCTGTGGAAAGAGCCAGAGGACAGACACTGACCAGGCATCTGGGGTATATGGACACCTCAGCCCTAAACTGCATGAAGATTGCCTGTCACTATTGTCACATCTGCTCCAGTGTCCTCTTTCTATACATTGTCTCCTAGTCTGGTGACCTTCGATTTCCCAAAGACACTCCCATCTAGGAATGTCTCTACCTTCAACTATAAAAGATTCTAATTCATCTCTGTAATAAGTGGCCCCAGCTCCACACTAGTGAACCCTGCTGGATAGTGGCAGAAAGCAGACTTGCTACATTAACTCATGCTAAGCTGGGAATCACCAGACTTAAGCTTTCCAAAGGAGATGCTAAACTTTTAAAACTTTCCAGTTTTAGCACAGTGCAAAGAAAGAGACAACCAAGGTTTAGGGGGTTACTTTAGAGCAATGATATTTTTACAGATAAAAGTACAAATGAGGCCGTTCTCTAAGCCAAGGTGGCTGCCCTGAGAAAGGATATAGAAAAGTAGTATGGTTTATTAAGGGCTAATAATAAATGAAATAATAATTTTCCCTTCCTTGGTTGCACTATCAAACTGGTGTGCAAACAAATGATCAGTAGTTGTGCATTTGGCCCTCTGAGATGAGCTTACCACCACCCCCAGCCAACCAGTATCATCACACCACAGTGATGGAAAGAGCCTCAGTACCACAAAGGCTTTCCTCCTGCTATTCTCACCTCAAATGTTTTGTTATCTTGCATTTGCACCTGGATTTCCTGGTCATATGTGAGGTTGAGCAGGCCATTGGGAGCCAAGAGTTCTATCTTCTTAGGTAGTGGTCCTTGAAAGGTCAAATTTTTCTCACCATATGCCACAGCTCGAGCACCCAAGTGCAGACGATAGGCCACAGTCTGTTTGTCTCGAGGGTGGATGCTACAGGATAAAAAAACAACTGGATGGTGGCTTTGAGCTAACAACCACATAAAGGAGAGAATTCAGAGCACTCAAGAATAAAATAAATAATTCTTTAAAGATGTACTTATTTTTATGTGTATGAAAGTTTTGCCCACATGTATATCTGCAGCATATGCATATGTGGAGGCCAAGAGAGGGTATCAGAGCTCCTGCAAGTAGAGTTACAGACAGGAGCCACCTGCATTCTGAGGACGAAATGAGGGCCTCTGGAAGAATGACAAATGTTCCTAACCACTGAGGCATCTCTCCAGCCCCTAAAATCTTCTAGTTAGTTAGTTAGTTAGTTAGTTAGTTAAAGGAGAAGGAGAAAGGGGAGGAAAGAATTTCTGGGTATGGTGGCACATGCCTGTAATCACAGCAATTATGAGGCAGAGGCAAAAAGAACACAAGTATAAGGCCAGTCTGGTCAACACAGTGGGATCCTGTCTCAAAATGCTAAAGGAAAAAGAGGGGAGTGGGGAGGCAAAGAAGAAAAGAGGAAAACCGAGAAACAGAAGAGGAAACAAAGGATAAAAGTTGGCTGAAATCAATGATCAGTGGCTAGTGACCTTAAGAACAAGTGCTAACCAGACATGAAGCACTGGCCTTCAATGGGTTTAGAACCTTACAGCAACACAGGGCTAGATGGAAAAGGAGCAAGAAGGACAGAGTAGAAGGGAGTGCACTGGACTGTTAGGCATACTGAGTGCCAGTCTTCTCTGCTGGGATGTTCTTCATTTGGGTCTGTCTGCCTTTTATTTGTTCAATAAATATTACCAAGTTTCTTCTATATAATCTAAAGGAATTGTATGAGGCTCCATTTCACATGTGAAGTCTTGTATGCTACAGCAGTATTCATTGGTAACAAAAATGCTACCCTTCCTGAGTCTGTGTGAGAATCCCATGGCCTACTCTCACTGAGGGTACTTATATTCATGATTTAGTTTAATGATGCAGTGTAAGCGAGTGACTTGTGTGGTGTGCTGACTAGTTTTATGTTGTCTTGACACAGCTTAAGTCATTTTAGAAAAGAGAACCTCAGTTGAGAAAATGCTCCTACCAGATTGGCCTGTAGAAAAGCCAGTAATGAATTTTCTTGTTTGATGATTCATGTGGGCAGAGCCACCGATGGGCTGGTGGTCCTGGGTTCTATAAGAAAGCAAGCTAAGCAAGCCATGGGGAGCAAGCCAGTAAGCAGCAAGTTTCTACATAGCCTCTGCATTAGCTTCTGCCACTAGGTTCCTGTCCTGCCCAAATTTCTGCCCTAACTCCATTTGATGATGTAATTGTGATGTAGAACTGTATGTAGGGGCTAGAGAGATAGCTCAGCCATAAAGGCTAGGCTCACAACCAAAAATATAAGAACTGTACACTGAAATAAAACCTTTCTTATCCAAGTAGCCTTTGGTCATGGTGTTTTGCACAGAAACCTTCACTAATATATGTAACTTCTGGATGACAGCACTTATTTGCCAATATAAGACTTAGAAGTTATGATGGAAAAAAGATAAACTTGGAGACTATTTTTTAGTGATGGTACTAGGGCTTGAACTCAGAGCTAAAGAGCTACATCCCAACTCTTTGGAGACGCTTGCTCTGAATCTGTGAGCAAAGTGTCTATTGACCTACTTTAATGGAGTGTAAGCATGACTAAGCAAACACTAAGGTAAGTGCAGAGGGGGATTTGTTTGGTTAACTGGTCAGGGTTTCTGAGAGGAGGGATGGGGGGTGGAGGATTTATGCTTTGATTTGGGTTATTGCAGCCCATTCCAGCATAGATGACATCTAAGCTCCAACCCATAGTCTAATGCATCCCATTACAAGTGAACATCATAGGGAAAGACTCCAGGCAAGAACATTCACAGACAACCTAAAGCTGAAGAGGCAACCATACCTTCCAAAAGGTGAGTCTCTATCACAGAGATCAATAGCGACAGCCATAAAAGTATTAGGCATCTTCGGGTTGGGGACATAGCCAAAGTCTGCGGTTTGATGCCAACGGATCTCCGGAAATCCATAATCTGATGAGTTCTTTAACATGTATGAAGACAGCTAAAAAAAAAAAAGAAGAGGAAGAGGAGGAGGAAGAAGGAAGGAAGGAAGGAAGGAAGGAAGGAAGGAAGGAAGGAAGGAAGGAAGGAAGATGCTATCATTTTTTATTGCTTTGGACCCCTGGATGCCTCTCATTGACACTTTGCTTCTGCTCCACTGTTTTGTCCAAACACTTATTCAAGTATTTCCTGAGCATTTCACATTGTTCAGGGTCGTCTCCAACAACCACATGGTCTTTTACAATGTACTCAATCCAGGCTGGCCCTGTGGTTTGCTGATCAACTGAATGTGGCCGGATTTTTATGCAGCTTCTGGGTCTTTTCCCAGAGACCACTGCTTGTGGCTTCATGCTCTTGAAACCATGTATTGGCCATGAGAGGACAAAAATGTCCAGCTACTCTGTTGGAGAAATTGTAAAGAGAGGAAACCTTGGAAAGCTTATGGAGACAGCTAGAAATACCAGCTAAGGGGCCAGTCATGTTAATTCTGGATCCTATAATTAAATTATGGCCACACAGCCAGGCAATGGTGGCACACACCTTTAATCATAGGTCTTAGGAGGCAGAGGCAGTCAGACCTCTGAGAATGAGGCCAGCCTGCTCTACAGAGTGAGTTCTAAGATGGCCAAGGCTACACACAGAAACCCAGTCTCAAAAAGAACAAAACAAAACTATGGTCACACAAGCAAGTCTTACAACACACAGGACAGAGATGAGCTAGTCCGTGGACTATAAATAGATAATATTTTAAGCTACTGATCTAGGGTAATTTGTTACAAAGCAATAAGGAACTGATAGATGGGTGTGCATCAGGGGGCTAGGCACTACAGGGAAGCAAAAAAGTCCACTTTGTATATGGAAAGTCACAAAAAGACTCATTTCTTCCCTCCTTATAGCCACACCTGTCGAATGTGACTGCAGTTCTTTGCTATTATTGACCCACTGATTCCGAGTTCAACCATGGGGCTTGCTCTGGCCTTTTTGGAAGCTGAGCTTAATATGTCTGTGCCTAGCCTGTGCTGGTTCTACTTGTGTCTTATATTTCTGTCAGCATCAACAGAGGAAGGTGACTGGGCTAGCATACTGCTCTCTAGACAAGGATGAGAACTGTTAAACCAGCTGGTTTTGAGTGTCAACTTGAGACAAGCTATCATCATCAGAGAGGAAGGAGCGTCAGTTGAAGAAATGCCTCCATGAGATCCAGCTGTAAGGCATTTTCTCAACTAGTGACCAATGGAGGGCCCACCTCAGAGTCAGTGATGCCTTTCCTTTGCTGGTGCTCCTGGCTTCTATAAGAAAGGCTGAAGAAGCCAGTAAGCAGCATCCCTCCATGGACTCCATATCAGTGCCTGTCCTGACTTGCTCCAATGATGGACAATGATCTGCAAGTGTACACCAGATAAACCTTTACTTCTCCAACTTGCTTTTATTTATTTATTTATTGTCATGGTGTTTCATCACAGCAATAGCAGCCCTAATTAGGACAGCTGTAGAACAGAACTGTCCATCTAACAAGCCCAGTTCTGCTTCATCTGGAGCTGAGCTCCGACTAAGCCCCAGAGGTATTTTAAGGAGCCCTGGCAGGCACAAACAAGATCACCCAAACCCCAGGTCCTCTGGTATGTGAACTGTAACATAAAGGTTATTCTGAACCATGGAATTTGGAAGTGTCAATGTAGCTGGTACCAGTGCTTACAAAGCTGTAAAGCTCTGCTGAAGGGACAGATCTGAGCATAACAAAATAAATTTGTAACCACATAAAATGGTATGGATTGAAAGCTAAATTGGTGGTACAGCAATTTGAGTTTATATTTCAAATAGACAGTGATTACTGTTGTACAAAGGCATGCCTCATAATATATTTAGAAGTTTAAAAAAAAAAAACACAGGCAAAAAAAACATATGAGAAACTATCCAAGGAGCCCTGCTTGGATGAAGAACTGTTTCTTTGAGAAGCAGTTCTTGAAGAAGAACTATTGTTTTGAGAGAGGGTGCAGTCTACCTGGGAGAGGGGAGGTTATGAGGGAAATGCAAAGTTGGAAGGACAGCTGGCCAAGTGTGTGAACCCTGTTGCTGTTTGATTCTGTGAATGATGGGAGCCACTGAGTATGTGGTGGCTACCGAGCCCTGTGGCTCAGCAGAGAACTTTAAAATGGTCAGCCTTAAAGGAATCTAAGTTCAATGAGTGTCACTGAAACTGCTGGCATAGTAAAGGTAAATTGTAAAGACAGCATGGTGACTGGACAGAGAAGCATTGTGATGTTTGTTAGAATTAGAATTTGAGTACCCACAAAAGTGCACATATTGAAGAACTGGTCCCCAGTCCATGGTGCTGAAAAGGAGGTAAAAGTATCTTTGAGAGATGGGGTCTACTAGGAGGAAGTTAAATCACTGGGAGGTTGATTTCAAAGTGAATATTAAACTGCCAGTCTCTTCCCCCTAACCTCCAGGTACCATAAAGTGAACAGGCTTCCCTGACACACACCCCATAATGATGACAACAGGACCACCTAGATACAGACTGCAATCTGACCAAAACAAGCCATTCTCCTGTTAAGTTGACTTGTCTCAGGAACTCATTACGGTAGCAAAAGGCTTAATATTTATAGACACAGACATAGACAGATGCAAGCACCCTAGTGGAGTAATAATGGGAACAGGATGCTCAGAAATGAAACAAACCAACAGGGCCAGACAAACACAGGACTCAAGAGAAAGCATTACATGCATAGCTTAGAATCAATAACATTTGGATTAACTTTTGGGGATCTAGGGCAACTCACCGAAGACAACCAGAATGTACAGAAAATATTCCAGAAAGAGCCTATGAAGGATCAACAGCTAGGGTAGTATCAGTCAGTCCATTCATTCATCCTCTTAACAAATGTTTACTTGATTCAGGCACCAACCTCACCAAGAAGATAGTATAGGGAAAAAAAAATTGCAAATTTTTTACAAGATCACATTCCAGAGGAGAGACATGACTAATGAATAAAATAAGACAAATGTGATAACTCACTTTACCATCAAGAAAATAATAGATATACTGAAAAATATATATTATATGTAATATGCATATTACATATACATTATAGAAAAGAGAGAGTTCTGGGGATGAACAAAGACAACAACAAAGAGAGAGAGTAAGCTATGTGGCTATTGAAGTCTGTTAGGAAGAATTTTAAGATGATACACTCTGACCTTTATATGACCCTTATATCCTTATATGATATTAACATCCTTTGTGATGGGGACCTGAAGCTGCTTCTCACTAACAGACTATGGTAATGGGATGTTACTCCTATGATTACATCCTGTAACATGGCAAAGAATGCCTTTGCAGATGTAATGTTGCTAACCAGTTGGCTTCAAGATCACCAAAAGGGAGAGAGGCTTGGTGAGCCTGACCAAGTCAGGGATGCCTTTCAGACAAGGTCTGGTGCCATGGAGTGGCCCTGCTGCCCTTCAGAAATCTGACTGCCATAAGTCCTATAGCAGCTTCAAGAAAATTAACTTTGCCAACAATCATGGGAGTTAAACAAGAACCCCAAGTCTCAGAGGAGACTCAAGCTCTGCCAGACACCATTTCTGTAACCACAAGCAGAGGCTGTAGCTAAGCCATCTGTATCCCAGCTCACATCACACTCATGGGAATTGCGAGATAATAAATAAATATATGTTGGATGGTTTTAAGCTGCTAAATATAGTACTATGTAGCAATAGAAAATAAACACTTTGCAGGCAGGAGAAAAAGAATTAAAGAACTTAAAGTCAGAGTATGCCTAGTGTATGCAAGGAAAAAAAAAATTAGGCGGCCAGTATGAGTCAAATGGAATAGGTAGGGAGCATTGACAAGTAAGGTCAGGGGGTGATGGGAGCAAAGCATACCTGGCCTTGTTAACATCAGCTGCCACTCAATTGGGGGGTGGGGGGCGCAACCCTGTAACCTTGACTGATACACTGAGAATGTCCTAAAGAGTCAAGGTAGAAGCAAGGAGGTTTTGGAAGGCTCTGATAAGAGACACTAAGTCAATGGGGAGTCTTGGCTAGTGAAGGAGCAGTGAGGGTAAGTAAGTGCTAGACTCTAGACAGTGAGCAGTAAGACTAACTACTTCATGCTAAAAGTTGATATACCCCTCAACCTGCAAAGAACAGAGGCTTCTGGAAGGTTCTTGACCTAGTCAAAGTACTGAGAACAAATGGCTATTGAATGCCAAGCATAAATTCAATGCCTGTATGAATCCCTCCAAAGGTCAGGGAGCATTGAGGAAGAAGCAGAGAAGAATGTAAAAGTCAAAAGAAGGGTATATCTTTAGAGGAATGGACCACTAACTCCTGATTCTAACACAGACAAAACAAAACAAAAAAAATAGCAAAAATTTTACAAGATCACATTCCAGAGGAGAGACATACCCAATGATCAAAATAAACAAGAGAGAGCAAGCTATGTGGATACTGAAGCATGTTAGGAAGAATTACAAGATGATACACTCTATGTGTGTATCTAAGGATACATATACCCTTATATTATATGTGAGTTATACTGGAACTCACAACTCATTATGTCTGTGATTACCTGCATAAGAGCTGTAAAAGACTGGGCTTGTCAACAATATCATGAAATTGGGAGGGGCTCATGGAGCTCCTACCCCCACCCCTACTCCTCCACTGAGGATTTATATGTAGTTAACAGTTGATAAGGAGAGACATTTCCTCCAGTGATGTAGCTACTGGTAAGGTACCCAAGCTCCGATAAGCAAACCTGCACCCATGATACCGCATTGGGACATGGACAGACACACAAATATACACTCACACACATACATACACATGACATGAAAATAGAAGAGGAGCTACCTGGAAAGAGAAGCAGGATTAGCAGGAGGGGGAGGGGACAAGAGAGAGTAATGGGGTGAATGTGACCAAATTGCTTATGTACATAAAGAAAATATCCTGATGAAACCTATCATTATATATAACTAGTATACCATAATAATAGATCAAATAAAAAAGAAGAAAAAAAAACCTTACCACTACTGTGACACAGTATTTCCTGCTATTTCTTACTTTTTTAGTTTTTTGGTTCCTACGAGCACACTGTTCTTTGATTTAGACAGCATCTTCTTCCCAGTCCTAGTTCCAGCCAATGAAAGACATCCACCTACTCTCTGTCTCTCTTACAAACACGATCTAACAGTAAGTCAGACCACAGTCTGGCCAGCATCCAAATTGTCATTTGACACTATTTCAAAACGTCTGACCCCATCAGGGAAGCTACACAGACTGTTCTTTCCAGTCTTACTCATCCCGCTGCCCAGAAAAAAAAAAAAAAAACTCATATCATCACATGGCCAGAAGAAACTTTAAGGATGGTTTCTGCTTCGTGAGTGACGAGTGTGACATTAGGAAAACAGAAAGTTGAAACAGTGACAAGCCACAGCCTTGACTATGGCACAGAATTAAAGGAACATTCCAGTTCTCTTGTTAAGGTTCTGCCATGCAAATCTGTCTTAACATAGGAAATGACAAACTGTGCTTCACACCAGAATCTCATAAAAACTAAGAGAATAAGGCTGAGGAGACAGCTCAGCCAATACAGGGTTTGCATGGAAAGTCTGAGCACCAGAAATCACATCCCAGCACTGTGGAAGCAGAAACCACATTCCAGGCTAATGAGTGACTTGATCTAAATAAATGATGGATAGCAAATGACCAACCATACCCAAAGTTGTCCTATGGTCTTCTACATATAAGTGAATGCACCTGCACCAACATACACAGAGAAAGAGAGAGAGAGAGAGAGAGAGAGAGAGAGAGAGAGAGAGAGAGAGAGAGAGAGAGAGAGAGATCTAATGAGTAATCCATCTTCTTTCAATGCAAGGACTGCAAGTGGAACCAGAGTCACCAGCAAGTGACTTAATAGAAACAAACCAACAAAGTCACTAGAAACAGCCTAAAGTTCAACACAAAGACCCACTACAATCGACCCTCAAAGTCAAAGTCCTTTCCTCAAAATGGCAATTGACTGAGAATTCCCTTAATTGTCCAGAAGGCACTGCTTCACCCTGGCCACGTGGGGGCACCAGCATACTCCACACCCAAATGAAATGCCTGTGTTTTTTTCCCAATCTGAAGTACAGCGAAGAAGCTTGGTTCAACCTCCCATGGTGCTTCTTACAAATACGAATACTAATGAAGATATGTAACTGCCAAACAAAAAACCCACAAAACTGGTCACATTCAAAAGATGTTGCAAATACTAGCGAAGTTTTAGTCTGTTCCTCCAAGATCCCCTTTAAACCCGGCCTCCAAACCTTCCTTCCGTCATGCTTCCAGCCACCTGTCTATCAGTGACTCTTGAGTGCCCTACCAGCCATGGTCTCTTCCATGGGCTCCAGTCCTGAATTTCTAACTGTGATCTCACCGCTGCATTACTTCAAACACCATCTGTCATCTTTCCTAACAAGACAGCTCTCCCTGCAAATGTCCTGACTTCTTACAACAATAATAAATGCTAGCACCCAGCATGTTTTCACATAGATTAAGTCATGCAATACTTAAAATAAGAAAGATGTTTGTTCACAATTACACAGCTCAAAGAGTAGGAATCCCAGATGTGTAACTCCAGTCCCAGACCTTGAACCACACTCTCTTGAGTTGTCATAGTGGGTATTTCCCTTTGAATCCACATACTTATATAAATACATATGGTAATATAAAAAGTAACTAGCATATTTTTGTTGGTGATAAAGTTAAGGCTAAAGGGTAAGAGGCTTCTGCAAACTGTCAAATTTAAAAGACCAGATGCCATGTTTATAAGCATCCAAGTGCATATTTTTCATTTGAACTACACAGTCACCTTCAAACAACCAGTACATGTAAAAAAAGAAAGTAAGTCATTAAGCCATGCTAGGTGGAAGAAAGTCAACAAAAACCCTTTCTGGGAAACAGGGCACAGTGGCCAGGGAGATGGGTCAGTATACATTTCCCACAAAAGCATTAAGGCAAGTTCAGATCCACCCAACCTACATAAAGCCAGGATGGGTAGCACATATCAGTAATCCCAGCATTTCTGCAACAAAATGGGAAGCCCACATAAGAAAGTCCCCCAGAATCATGTAGACTAGCTTGCCTGGTGTTTGCAGTGGTAAGCAATGAGACCCTGTCTTAAACAAGGAGGAAGATGAGGACTGGTACCTGTCCTCTGACTTCTATATGCACACTGTGGTATATACACAAATGCACACCACGCAAACACACAGCATACAAACACAGGCCACATAAATACACATACACACACACACACACCCCATACAAGCACATACCACACACACAAAATTACACATAAGCATACATCACACAAACACATATACACAGAAGCCTTCTTAAGGAGAAGTATGGTTAAAATATATATATATATGAGGTACAAGAAACAGAGGGTAGTGAGTAGAAAGTATCTACAATGGTCACAGGGTAATATCTAAACCATGACAGTGGACATTCTACCGAAGGTTGGGCAGTTTTTTCCTAACACCTTAATTGTGTAATTTCCTATTCCATAAAAGCCAGAACTACCACTCAGCTAGAAAGTCTAAGCATTAGATATTTCATTAATTAAATTTTGAACTTGGCCCATGTATTCATTCCTTTTGTCTAAGGATGAAGAGACAATCCTTCTGACTAGCTTCCTCTAACCAGAAGCAGGGCTTCCTCTCCTGACAGTGTTCTTTCAAATTGTGTTGTAAGCCATCATTGGTACTAACCAACTACATACTAGGAATACAAACCTGACCCCAAAAAACATAGCCACCTATACAACTCATATGTAAACAAAACGAGAGCATAAGAGATTACAAGATTATCTGAGGAAAGGGCACCTAACCCATACTGAATAATCGCAAGTAGTTCCCTAAGATCCAAGCAAAGACCTAGGAAAGTGTAAGAAAGAAAAATTATTTCAAACAAAGGGCATATATGATCCCTGGAAGACAAAAAATATGGTCAATTCTGGAGGATATGGGGATAACCTAGTAGTTTGGTCAATCAGTTAGTTAGTAGGTCTAACAATGCAGCAGAGCCAGCCTGAGCCAGCCTGAGTCAACCAAGGAAATGCACAACCCTGCTCAACATGGGACTGTCCCCATTCTCACATACAGTTGCTAAAGGCACACTTATGCAAATTCATAATTTTAACAAAAAAATGGGGATTTGAAAAAGCCTTTGAGAAGGTTTTATCTTTTGACCCAGCAATTCCATTTCTGGGAATTTATCTTATGGCAATAATTAGACTACAAAAAATCTGTCAGGAAAATAACATGCCATGATTTGTAAAAGCAAAATAACGAAACCACTTAGTACCCATCCATTAAGAACTCATTTAAGTATGTTACAATGCATCCACATTTCAGAATACTTTGTAATCATGACAAATCACGTTGAAGAATAATATTTATTGGCATGAAAAAGGCTTACAATAATATATGAAGAGAAAAAAACAACTACGCACAAACAAAAGTCTTTTTTTCTTGAGTTCTCAATGGTCTTAACTTTGTGGTGGTAGTAGTTGGGACTGTTTTTTTTTTTATTTGGTTTTTGTTTGGGTGTTTGTTTTGCCTTTTAAAATCTTTCAAGTGAAACTGGGGTGCTTTTATAAGGAAGATTCGTTGTTTATTAACATTTTGAAGATATAATCATCTCATCAGTAAGTTCATAGAAATTAATATACAGCCCAGAGCCAGCACATGCTGTTTGGAAAATGTTGGGCTGCAAGTCCCTGTACAGACATGCACACAGTCCACACTCTCCACACAAGCCCATAAACTCCCTTCCTCTGAATACATACCTGGACAAACCCAAATGGAAAGAAACGATCTGTCTGACCCTGGGAGCCATAGTGGAAGGTCTGGCGCCAGTCTTCAATGAGTTCAGGAAACATGCAGGTGTACAGGTCCCTGTTATAATCCGCATTGGACTCTCCTTAAAAAAACAAAAATCAAAATAACACCAAAATTGGGAGAGGAGTTTAGTGTGTTGTTTTAAAATACCCTCCATTTTTCTTCTACCACATCCATCCCCTGAGGTAGTGGCCTCCCATGCCCTCAGGCGTCAGAGGCTTCAGCAAGCATGGTACTAAAGTGGAAGCTTCTAAAGAGCCTGGTCTTTGGGCTTGGCTCTCTCTAGATGTTCCTGGAACTCTTCTACCACCATAGAAATGAACTCCAAGTGTGAGCCAACCTGCTAAAGACCAGGCCACCTGAGAATCACAATGTCCAGCACACTGTCCCCAGTCGCTAAAGACCAGGCCACCTGAGAATCACAATGTCCAGCACACTGTCCCCAGTCGATGAATATGAGGGTCAGCCATCCTATGTCCTCCAGACACCAGATAACTTAGCAGGTAGCCAAGGACAAATTGGAGACCCCAACTGAAGCAGCAGATGCGAGTACCACCCTGCTAACCCAAAGAAAAGGGAGCTAAATAAAATGATAAACTCACTGGGTTTTGAAACCATTAACTCCTTGGGGCACTTTGCTATACAGCAAAAGATAACTGACACCAATGGAGAAAGAGCAAGCTCACCCTGGTACCACACCACCCCTTTCAAAGTCATGTTTTGCATTGGATGGATCATGGCGTTCCAAAGGACGGAGTGTCTTGCCGGTCCAGTCACACCAACAGATGGGACAACCCTGAAATCAGCAAGATGAACAAAGTCAGCAATCGTAAGACAGTCAGCCTACCCACGTTCACTTGGACAAACCTCACATTGAAGTAGCCCAGAGGCAATCCAGTCTGTTGCATTACACTTGAAACAGTGGGAAGAGTCTTGTAATTTCACCAGGTTCTTCTCAGGGAAAGTGCAGCAATCAGTTCTGTGTGAGTCCACAGTGGGCCACGCCAGTTTCCAGATAAGGCCATTAAAGTCAGAGGGAGGGCTGATTTACAAGCAATAAATTCAGCTAACCACTACTCAGCAGACAGACTAGCTTAAATGTGCTGCTTTGGGGAGTAATGGCATGATGAGTTTCCATGTAGCTAAACCATTATATACATGCTTAATTTCTTTTTGCAAGATAAATTCCCAGCAATGGCATTACTGAGTCAAAACCAATTCTGTTTTAGCTTTGGATATGGTCCCAGACTTCTCTGTGGAATACATATATGCATTTATCTTTGCAGTAGCTATAGATGAGAATTCCCACTTTCCCCCTCCATTGGTTTCACTCCCCTCCGTGGAGATCCGAAGGACCTGGTTGAAAATCCCCATCACATACTGGATATGACTTTCCCTCCTACTCTGCTAAAAGTCAATCATTTTCTCCAAACTTAATATCTCCATCCCACCCACACCCAGGCAAACCTTCACCCAAACTGTGCTAAGAACCCCGCTTTCTCCTTCTCCTGCTCCTTCCAGAAGCCTTCCCAAAGTGAAACAGACAGTGCTCATGAGCACAGAGCATACCTATTCATCTCCATTTGCATACAGTATTGGTGTTTGTTTGTCTGTTTGTTTTTCTAACTAGTTCTTTCTCTTCTGAAATATTCTTCCCACCCAGCTTTTCCCAAGCAGGCAAACTAACATATTTTTAAATATGTATTTATACAGTCATTCTTCCTGTCTGGCAGTTTACTTTTGAGGAAAGAAAGCACAGTGGCTAGGAAGAACCCAGGCGTTGGAGCCAGCCTGGCCTACTTGACTAGTCCTGTTCACAAGCCAGGTCCTGGATCCTCTCTGGGACTTGGTGTCTCTAACTATGGAATAGTAGCAGCATCTACACTTTAGGGATGTGTTTCAAAAACTAGATGAATTAGTGCAAATAAAGACCCTAGAATGGTACCCTCCATAGAAAGGTGTCAGCACGTACTGAGC
This sequence comes from Mus caroli, assembly GCF_978045245.1. Lineage (NCBI taxonomy): Eukaryota > Metazoa > Chordata > Mammalia > Rodentia > Muridae > Mus > Mus caroli. The sequence goes on along the minus strand of NW_028227266.1, from coordinate 34,859,408 downwards.
TACTGCTGTTACTGAGTTAAACGAATATAAAACCCTCTTGACTTGTTCCCAGATGACTGTAGTTGCTCACGACAACACTTGCCCTGTGCGTGAATGGACTCCATTTACTCAGGACAAATGTGGGCATTCAGCACACACTTACCTAAAAGGACATGAGGACTCCTCACTGTTACATTCATTCCTCATGGGCTTTATCTCGGGCTGACCAACTCTTTCATCCCTTGTATTAGGGATTCCACAGGCTTTCAGTGTCCTTCTAGATGACCAGACTTCAATGTACGTCCCACCCCAACTGGAGGAGATCAACCCAATGGGATATTGCAGAGTGTCATACAGGTAACGCCCAAAGAGCCAGCACACCGCAGACATGTAAGTGAAATTTCCATGGCCCAGGTTTCCTGTGCAGAGAAACAGTTATAGGGAAAGTCAAGAGAAAAGAAGAGGGATGCCAACTGGGGCTGTGGCGTGAGTGGAGCCAGCAGTGGGCTCCTTTCTAAGACCTTCAGATGCAGGGTAAGATGAGGGCTAAGATACAAGATACAGCCCAGAATAAAGCGTGACTTCCAAAGCTCCCCGAAGGAGAAACAGCTTTTCCACAGGGGAAAATTACAGTGTTTGTGACAGTTTCCTGTGATTGCTCTTCAGTTTGCTTGTTTGTTTGTTTTTGTTTTTGTTTTTTTCAGTTGCTCAAACTGCTTTTTTGCCATAATGAGGAAACAAGAGCTCTCAGTCTGGCATGGAGGCAAATGGAAACAACTGTGTCGTTGTCTGAACATAAATAATTTGCTTACATAATCAGGGATCCAAAACTCTCAGCAGGTTTTTCGGAACTCCAGCCCCTCAGGTGCATCGGAATTCAGGAACACTAAGTCCTCATCAGTAGATAAGTGGTACAAAGCCTGTAAGGTCCCTTGCCGCCCTCACTTAAGGGAGGCAGCCAGTAGGTAGATGTGGGGGTTTGTTTCTGGGTGGTGTTATGATAAATTCCATAGCTGAAGTAATGAAAATATGGACACATAAGTGCTGAGGAATGCAGCAAAAAGGGAGACACAGCAACCATAACCAGTTTTGCTTTCACCAGTCTAATTTATTTCAACTGTTCATATTGCCCAGGGACCAACACAAGCTGGTGTATGTGAGCTCCATAATAGAGGAAGTTGACAAGGGGAGGGGAAGGTGAAAATACACACAGAGATGGGATCAATTCAAATTAGTACTTAGTAAAAGTCTACTATACAGGAGGCACTCTGTTTAGTCCTGAAAAGAATCTAAACCCAAGAAGCGCAATAGGAGAAAATCAAATCAATTTCCAACAAATTAGAATTAACTGAGCACCTACTATGTATCCAGAACTACACAGTGGTTGAGATACAGCGATGAAAGAGACACAAAGAGTCTCTCCTCATAAATTCTAAAGCTTACTGAATAGGTCAACTGATGAGCTAAATAAAATAAATGGCAAAGTATGGTATCTTAAGGGATACGAACAAGTTTTAGCTGGAGTTAACAACAAAGAAAAGCTAGTCAATGAAGTTCAGCCAAAGCCTGGTTTAGACTGACATCCTCCCTCTCTGTGCAGCCCTATTACATCACTTCCTGTAATATGAAGTTCAGTGTTTCCCTCTGTGGTGGTCTGAATAAGACTGGGCCCCAGAGGCTCCTATATTTGAATGCTTAGTTATCAGTTAGTTGAACTGTTTGGCAAAGATTAGGAGATGTGGCCTTGTTGTAGAAGGTATGCCACTAAGAGTGGGCTTTGAGGTTTCAAAGTCCCTGCCAAGCCCATTCTCATTCATCCCCATCCTCCCTTCCTTGCTCCCTCCCTCCCTCCTTCCCACCCTCTCTCCTTCCCCCTCCTTCTCCCTCCCACCCACCCTCACCTACAAATCAGGATATAGCTATCAGCTACATCTCCAGTACCATGCCTACCTGTGGCCACATCTCCTGCCATGATGATAATGGACTAACCCTCTGAAGCTGTAAACAAGCCCCCAATTAAATGTCATCTTCTATAGGTTGCCTTGGTCATGGTATCTCACAGCAATAGAACAGTATTTCTATTAGTTCTGGAGGGACTTCATTGCATTCATAACTGTGTCTCTAATGTCTAGGATATAATCATAGGAAACATGTGTATGTTATTGTTAGGTGGCTGTGAGTAGCTAAAGATAGACCTACTAACTAGTAAGTAGAGGAGAAAGGTAACTTGAAAGGATAAAAAGTGGTTAGGAAACCAGAGGATAGATTGTTTATTTGTACATAAAGTATGTGTCTGTGTGCACGTGTGCACGTATTTGTCAAGATGTGCAAGTATGTATGTGTACATATGTGGAAACCAGAGGTCAAAGTCAGGTGTCTTCCTCTATCATCCTCTACCTCATTCATTCATTCATTCACTTTAAAATTGCCTCTCACTATTTATTCAGCTAGGCTGGCTGGCCAGTAACCCCCAGAGATCACTTTGTCTCTGCCTCCCCTGTGATGAAATTACAGATATATGCTGCCACATCTACCTTTTAAATGCGTGCTGGGGTTCTGAATTCAGGTCCTGGTGCTTACATGGCAAGCCTTTACCTACAGAGTGAACTATGTTTTCCCAGGTAGTGGTGATGGTGATATTTGCCTCTAATCCCCTTTATTCCTAGTACTTTGTAGGTAAAGACAGGCGAATAATCTCTAAATTTGAGGCCAGCCTAATCTACAGGAAGGAAGGAAGGAAGGAAGGAAGGAAGGAAGGAAGGAAGGAAGGAAGGAAGGAAGGAAGGAAGGAAGGAAAAACAGACCAAAACAAAAAGAGTGAACCCTGTGGAGGCAGGAGAAGAATGAAACAAAAGATATTCCACATACTGTGAAGCCAGTGATGACGCTTGCTGAGAAAGGGGCTGGTTGTATTTGCCTTTGTCTTATTTTGTGGAAATAAAGAACAAGGCTGAACCTTCACAGCAGGCACTGCGTGTCTGTCTACTTGCTGCTGTGTCCTTGGACTAGTGCACAGCCTGCTGTAGAGGAGAAAGAACAATGAAATACAGATTCTGTGTTTCTCTCATAGAGAGAAATGGAGAATAAAACTCGAGGGAAGACAGAAGGCCCTGAGGGGAGCTGGAGCAGATCTTGGTTCACTCGGAGAGGACAGTGAGATGTCCTCAGACACAGGCAGGGGAGTGGGGGAACACAGAGGGTTACCATGATGGAAGAAGACCCAGACCCACCTCATGTTGAACAGCATCCATACTGTTTGAAAAAAAGAAAAAGAAGAAAGGAAAGGAAAAAGAAGAAAGAAAAGGGAAAAGAAGAAAGGGAAGGGAAGGGGAGGGGAGGGGAGGGGAGGGGAGGGGAGGAGGGAAGGAGGGAAGGAGGGAAGGAGGGAAGGAGGGAAGGAGGGAAGGAGGGAAGGAGGGAAGGAGGGAAGGAGGGAAGGAGGGAAGGAGGGAAGGAGGGAAGGAGGGAAGGAGGGAAGGAGGGAAGGAGGGAAGGAGGGAAGGAGGGAAGGAGGGAAGGAGGGAAGGAGGGAAGGAGGGAAGGAGGGAAGGAGGGAAGGAGGGAAGGAGGGAAGGAGGGAAGGAGGGAAGGAGGGAAGGAGGGAAGGAGGGAAGGAGGGAAGGAGGGAAGGAGGGAAGGAGGGAAGGAGGGAAGGAGGGAAGGAGGGAAGGAGGGAAGGAGGGAAGGAGGGAAGGAGGGAAGGAGGGAAGGAGGGAAGGAGGGAAGGGAAGGGAAGGGAAGGGAAGGGAAGGGAAGGGAAGGGAAGGGAAGGGAAGGGAAGGGAAAAAGGAAGTGCTATTTTCTGAACTCAGTGGAGAAGATTCAGGCTGGGTTCTTGCGAAGAAAAATCTAACAGTGATCATCAGGAATGGGGTGGAAATTCAAAAGAAAAAAAAAGATACTTCTGTAATAATAAGTAGAACCAAATTCAGGGGCTTAAGTCACTAAGCCATTGCCTAAATGAAGGCATGCTGAGGCACTCACGTACCTGCAGTGGGCTTGGACCATGACAGGTCAACCTCAGTAAGGTCATCCAACTCCTCCTCTGATTGGGTGAGGGAGACAGAGAAGATGCGCACAGACTGGTAGGCAGCAGTGTCGGACAACTCCTTTGAGGCGTTAAAGATCTAGAGGAGAAATCCGAGGGTCCATTAACCTGATAGAGGGTAAACTGCCTTGCAGCTTCTCGGTACATCTTCTGATCCACAGAATTCCTTCTGACACTTGGATATGCTGAGAATAAGTGAATAACCAAAATCAGTAATGGGCTGTACTGAACACCTGGATCTAGGTATTCCTGTCCAACAGAGACAGTGAGATGAATCACATTCCAGAAGACAGTTCACAAACAATGAAACCTATAATCTTCCACAATAGGTCTATCCTGGACAAGAGCAGCAGTATAAGGAGGAGGCTAAAGAACACTATGGATTACATCACTATCGTTTTCCCCAAGGTTCCGGGGACTGAACCTAGAACCTAGTGAATACCAGGTAAACCCTTAACCACTATGCTATATCTCACAACCCATAGATTACTTTAACTTAAAACCAAGGGACTTGTTCCTCTCCTAACTGATAACTTATAAAAATAAAGCATTTGAATTAACAACGGTATTTAGGGAATCTCTGTGGAGACAACATAAAAGAGGCCATGACTTATGTAATCTATATACCATACCAAAAAAAAAAAAAAAAAAAAAAAACAGATCCCAAGAAACACACCAAAGAAATGTGGCAACCAGGTTATTCCCACCTCAGTCCTGAAGAGCAGCCACCAGGGAAGCTGAGGTAAACTAAAAAGTGATGTCCAGGGAAAGGCTTCTGACAGAGAGAAATGTGTCTGTCCAAAGAAACCACATTTCCTCAAGCCACTTCAAGAGCCCAGATGACACAGTGGTCTGGGGTTATTCTGGGCAAGAATGTGTGTACCATACTGAGTGACTTACTGATTAGATCAGTTAAGCCCCATTCCACTATTAGGATACCACTGTTTCCTTGCACCTTGGTTTCCTACACTGTCGTTGGGGTTATTGTTGTTGGATTGTTGAATTGGTTTGGGTTTTTGCTGGGTTATTGTTGTTGGGTTGTTGTGTTATTGTTGTTGATTTTTTAAAAAAAAGAATAGATGAGCAATATCTTGATTTGCTTTTGTATTTGTGTACATGTTTTCTCTTGAGTCCTCTCTATCCCCCCACCCCATCCCACCCCACCCCACCCACACACACACAGCAGTCCAAACAAAGGGCCAAAAGGATCATCAGGAAGCCCAGTTAGGATTGGCCTTGGGGAACAGGCTCTCCAGCTGAGTCCTTGCAGCCACTGCAAGGCACAGGAGGCAAGAATACATTGGCCTCCAGCCACAAAACCTGCATCTGCTTTGCCTTCCCTCCCACCCACCGCAGAGAATACAGCTGGCCTTCCAACCCACGGTACAAGAAAAGAGAAAGAATAAAGCAGCCAGGGTGCCCCACAGCATTTCACTGAAATATGCTGCCCCTAGAATCGCCTCTGACTTGACCACTGTGCCAGCTGCAGCCAACTGCATAACCACATGCAAATGAAATTGCTCTTGGGTCACTGTGGGAGCCACAGCCTGATGTGTCTCCTGGGTGGCAGCAACTCCAGCTGGTCAAGGTCTACATAGTCAGGACAGAGATTACACACGGTCTCAGGAAAATTCCATTGGAAATCCTGATCTGTCTTCAGGATCTTATCTGTAAGATTTCATGGAAAATAGATGGTGAAGAGAAACAAGCTGATGTGCTCACAGTGTACTCTGGCAGGGAAATTATTTTTCAGCAGTTAAGTACCTGTAAAAAGTCACCTCCTTTGAAATTCAGCTCTGCACTGAGCACGATGCATCGTATGTTGCTTCCATGGGAACGGTGGATGAAGCTGCTTTCATTCTCTCCACCCACACCAGCTTCCGTACTGCCTGGGAACACAAGCAGCTCATAGCAATGAGCCGCCAGCTTGGGGAGGGAGGATGGGAAACATGCCCCATCCCTAAGTGTGCCTGAGTACTGCCAGGGCAGTGGAGTCAGGGTGGTTGGCATTTTCCTGTATTGTTACCAGCATGTAACACTGGATCCAAAACATTAGCTGGAAGGCTTCCATCGTTTTTCACATTTGCCAGAACCAGAAAGCTGGGTGTTAACAAAAAGAGGGTGGGGGAAATTCCTGCTGTACCTGATGAGAATTGCGTCTGAAATTGGTCCCCTTTCCCCCAACAGCACTGTCTTTTTGATGGAAGCATTTCCTCTGGGATATTGGCAGCAAATTTAGGAATAAAGAGATTTCAGGAAGATTTTCATTTAAATGACACTTGGTTTCCCTGCTGATGAAAGGGAAGCCTTACTCCATCTGCTGAGATCAGATTTCATCTCATCAAACACCTCAGTGTAATTATTTCCCTACCAAGTATTTAAATGAGGATGTAAATGAATACCAAGGTATTTGAAGTCATTAGCACTGCCTGGGCTGAGGGAGAGCACCACAGTCTCCCAAGGGACCAGACCATTCCCCATCAAAGCAGCTGCGCACCAGTGTTCATTTTGTAACCTTTATACCACATTCTTGAATTAATGAAGACACGTCAAGAATCTATTTCCCTCTGAGAATGTTAGCATGGAGCCTGTAAGGGGCAAGCAAGGTGTGTGTGTGTGTGTGTGTGTGTGTGTAAACTGTAAACGTGTGTGCATGCCCACAATTATGGATGGACAGACATCTAGTTAGTAATTTAGTAATTAACATGGAAGAGTTTGGAGATTTTGTACCTTGTTTCAACACCGACTCAATCAGTTCTAAGGTTGAAGTAATAACTGTAAATAAGCCACCACGGCACTTCCAAAAGCCTGCCCTTGGCATATCGTTCCTTTCCCTCTCTTCCATATATCAATCTCTCCATATGTAAAATAAGAAAGAGGGGAGGGCCAAGTGGTTGAAAATTTGGGCTTCTTGTCTGATATTGGCCATCTTTTTCCTGAGCCTCACTAGAAATATCTGAGACCTACCCTGAGGTGGCAGATGAACATTTAGACTTTTCTCCATTTATAAACATCTCACTTGGTGTTATAAATAACACTCAGCTTTAAAATTCCATTTTACCCTAACAACAAGATGGGCATACAATCTGCCATTTCCTTCTTTGAATGTGAAGAGGGGTAGGTTATAGTGAGAATCTTACCTCCTCAAAATGGCACACGGAGGGAGGAAAGGAAAAAGAGACAAACACTGTGTTCATGTGCTTATGTGTGCTGGGAATTTGTACAGGGAAAGGAGCAAAAGCAAGGCGGCGGGGGGGGGGGTGTAATGCATTTTTCCTATCAAGAAATAAGGTTCTGTAAACTGTTAAAAGACTGGAAATGTGGCTTTTGGTACTATCAGCACCTAAAATACTGCCTTGCAAACTAAGTGCTTCATTTGAGAGAGAGAGAGAGAGGAAACACATATATTTCAGATGGAATCTCGCTTCTGTTCCCTTCCATCTCAGAGCTCTCAGCCCTGACTTAATTCAGAAGATGCTGAAGAAAAAATTCCAGGCAGAAAGAATGTGTTTACGCTTAGCAATCAAGCTCTGATTTAGCTTGACAGAAAATGGGAAGGGATCCTTGGCATAGCCTGTGATTGAGAAAGTTACTATATAGATATAAACAGATCTGGTCCATGCCTTTCTGTGGAAACACAGAAGTACAATTAAAGCATGAAGGAAAGCACTGCTTTCTCTAATGAGTTAACAGCAGTTCCTCTTCTGTACAAAGCCATGCTTTCTAGCATGCTAAAACCTCACATCCATGTCTAGTCAAACATGCCAACAAGGTCCAGGCCAAGTCTAGTTTAATAGGCATGTCAATTCAAAATACTTCCATATAGTTAACACAGGAAGTAAGAGTTCACAAAGTTAGAAAGATTTATATTACAGAAATTTGGATTTTCAAATTAGAAAAGTGGATAAAATGATATATAGATATAGATGTGTGTGTGTGTGTGAATTTTTTAAATGGCATTGTTTAATAATAGGTTTTCTTAAAGGGAATAATGAGACTACAAAGAATAAAAGCTATAGAAACAAAACAAGAAGGCTTAAAAATATAAAAGTACTCTAGTTTATACTTTCATAAATTATTTTTTATTATATGTGCATTGATGTTTTGCCTGCATGTATGTCTTTGGATCCCCTGGAACTGAAGTTACAGACAGGTGTGAGCTGCCATGTGGCTGTTGGGAATTGGACCTGGGTCCTCTGGAAGAACAGCCAGTGAATGATCTTAACCACGGAGCCATCTCTCCACCCTATCTAATTTATACCTTTATCAAAGACAGAAATGAAAGGAAACCATGGCTTGGTTGTTCAGATTCCTCAACCTCAAACTCAAATAGTTCTCAAAAACAGAGAAAAAGATAGTCAAAAAAGGCAAGCAAAGATAAATCAGCTTGGATGACAGAGCTAGGGATAGCAGTAACCTTTAACCTTTTTAGGGAGAAAACCTAGTATATAAGCACAATTAGTGCCAAACAATAGCTTCCTTAGATTGTGAAATCAAATTATTTAAAGTGCTCAGATTGGATGCTACACATGATAAGTTCTTAGTGAACAGAAGCAGCCTTTCTTCCTTGTTACTCCTTTTTCCTTCTCTTTCATTGTCATCAACACTGATTTAGCTGAGATGCTCCATTACCTGTGAAACAGTCATCTGCATGTTACTCTGCCCACTGCAAAGCCAGACATCTCCAAATAAGACATCATGGACTCTCAGGGTGAAATTCATTGTCCCCAAAGTCTGTTGCGCCATCACTTCAAAAGGTCCCCCAGGCTTCATAGGGTCCAGTACCACCATCCAGGTGTTGGAGGGTTCTGAAACAAAAACAGACTTCAAGGGGTTAATCAACCAACCACCTAAAGTAGACTTAAACACCAACTGCACCTCATTTGTGGCTAAGCTCAAGCTCTGTGACAAAGTGTATGCAACTCTATAAGGATTGGCCAAATTCCAGGGAAGGGGGTAGAGCTGTTGAGAACAGCAGCCTTTTTATCCCTAATCTGTACCAATCCCTTCTTATTTTTAACTAAGGCATTTACAAGAAAAATTAGTTACCCAGTTATAATCCTAAATTAGGAGAGACAAAAATACACATAGATTAAATTTCAAAGATAGTTAGTTGACAAGAAAAAAAAAACAGGAAACAGAAATTCTCATTACACCATCCAACTATCAATATTACCATAATCTAATCTTTTTGATTTACACAGCACCCTGAACTAACTTGCAATTATCCAATCGCATGTAAGCACAGATTCAGAAAATCATTTCTAATCTGAATCTTTCTTTTACTAAGGGTCACCCTTGCCATCTATCGCTACCTCCTTCCATGTTGCTAACAAGCATCAACACAGTCAGTGGCACTGGCTTCTCCCATCAGTGGAAAGGTGCATGGAGACAAATCAACAAGTAGCAGTTAGCATATAAATTGATCTCAGTGAAAAGGACATTTTAGCTGGCTCAACCAAATATTTCAGAGGGACATACAAGACTTGAGGTTCTGTGACGCCACTAAGAAATGAGAAGCCATGAAAGACCCTATTTTAGACATTCATAGCTTGCTTCCTAGAAACCACATCTCCCATTGCCCTTCTTCTCAGTCACTGGATCACTGCTGTCAATGTCATACACAGAGACTTAAGACAAAAAAAGAACCAGACAACGTGAAAACACTGGAGCAGTGAAACGGGAGCCTAGAAAAGGCAGAGAAAAACAGTTTAACACAAAAATGTCAAACATAATCTGGCTTATCTGTTGCCATCAGATCAATGTAAGTCCAAAGGGAAAGAATGAGGAGACCAGGAAATAGAGCATTGTAATGTTATTGCCCTAACCTATGAGAAGAAAGAATTATAGAAATACCATCTGAGTGCATACTCCATGCTGGACACTGTCCAAGGTTCCTCCCAGCCTGCAACAACTAAGCAGAAGCAGGAAATGTCCAGATGAGCCCTTGCAAATTAGTGAAAACTGAAGCCTTAAAGGTTGCCTGGAGTGGTGGAGGAAATGTCTAAATGTTTGGTCCTCTGAAGAGCGGTACTAGCAGAGCCTGGAGCTCTGCCTCCAGAAGGTCAGCTAAACCCAGGACCATGCACTCACGATTGCATTTCTCTGACCAATAAGCCAGGCATCAGCATATAAAATGCAAAATTCAACCTAAACCAGAAAAATCACTGTTTTGGAAACAGTGGGCAGCTAGTACAGATTGTGTGGCACAGGTGTGATGTGCTCCGTATGGCTCACACTTATGAACAGGCAGACGTTCCAATCTGTCCTAATACAGGCTTGCCAAGGTCTTTCCAGGCTTCCTGCACTGACACACCTTACTGAGGCTCCGTCCTTCTGCCAGCAGCACTGCTGATGTGTGCCGATGGGGTCAACTGCCAGAGAACCTAACACAGGACTAGTTCTTAGCCTCCGGTATTCATCTAGTGCATTCAGAGCTATTAATTGGGTATTTTCCCTTAGCTTTTTCAATACAAATGGCTAGTGACAAAAACTCTCCCTAGCACTTCCAAAAAGTGTGCACATCTATGGTGGTTTGAATAAGATTGGCCCCCAAAGGCTCATATATTTGAATGCTTAAGGAGAGGAATTAGGAGGTGTGGCCTTGTTGGAGTAGGTAGAGCCTTGGAGGAATTGTGTCATTGGGGTTGGACTTTTGGGGTCTCAGTGTTCAACAAGGCTCAAGTCTCTCTCTTCCTTCTGCCTACCAACCTAGAAGTAGACCTCTCGGTTCCTTCTCCAGCATCATGTCTGCCCATGTGCTACCATGCAGCCCGCCATGATGACAATGGACTAAACCTCTGAACTTGTATGCCAGCCCCAAGTAAATGTTTTTCTTTATAGAGTTGCCATGGTCATGTGATCTCTTCAAATAAAACCCTTTCTAAAACAATGTCCAGCAACAAAAAGACAGGAAAGAAAATTGGCAAAGCAGCGGCACCATTTCACTACAGCCAGAAAAATGAACGAGCTCCTGGTAGGGTCTAGAACCTCAGGAAAGCTGAACCTGGAAAATGAGTCTTTATTCCAACATCTTTCGTACCAGAGAAATTTGCCTTCAACTTCTCAAAAAGCTTCCTTCTTGGCTAGCTAGCCTACGGTCTTTTGGTTCCTAGCATTTTTCCACTCCCATTTAAGAAAAAGAAAAATATGCCCTGACACAATGCTGTAAAGCAGGAGAAACTTGCACTGCAGAGAATTCACTGATGGGCACATGAGCTCAAGAGATAACTCATACAAGCCCTGTGATGTCTTAGACCAAGGGCAAGGGTGGGATTGGAAAGTCAGAAGCCACCATGTTCCATGAGGAGCGTTAGTCTTTGGATAGTCAGTTCAGAACAGGGTGCGTGGTGATGAGCATGCCATGGGGCACTTAAGAGCTTTTAGAATGTTAGCCCATCAAGTCTACTAGGATGAGCTCAAATAGTAATTGTAAGCCCCAACCATAAAGCTCACCGTCACTGATTTCAGCAGCAGCCAATGGGCTTGCTGCTGGTTCTTGGCCTTCTGAGCCACAGCTGCTCTGGTCCTGCCTTATGAACGGTAGTCATTTGCTACCTGCTACCTCTTTGGCCAGTCCAGGACCAGGTTTCTCTAAGTTTTCATTTTCACTGTATTCAAACCTCTGTGTTCTTACATTTTTTTCATCTACCATCTAGGAAGATCAATCTCCTGTCGTCATTTTACCACTACTTAGCCTACAAACATTTTGCCAAGCATTTCATCAAGTAAATGACAAAAATGAACTCCAACCCTGGCCTACCCTGATAAGAAGGCCATGCTTCATGTTTTCACATGTAATAGCATGTCTGGTTGTTTGCCTCTGACAACTGATTTATATAGTACAGCAAAAGGCATACACAAAGAAAGAGCTGTCTGTCTCTCTTTTCTCTGTCTTCCCTGGTTAACTCAAGATGTAAACCACAATCACAAGGACAAAATAAAAATAATTTGTTCAGAGACATGATTAGTCATAAAGCACTTTCTTGCTTTTCTTCTTATTAATCAAATCAAATGTTATCTTTTTCAGGTTATTGTGATGAATATCAAGAAGGGGAGGGGGTACCCATGGCCTTTATCTTCCTAAAAAGAAAACCTAGGGCTCACAAGAAAAAGCTTTCTTCACTTCTCCACACAGAACCCTGACTTTTCATCAGCTAAAACATGATCCTGTGGCTTTCAAATGTGGCTTGAAGGTGAAGGATGCCTTAGTGCCTAAACCATCCCTTACCACCTACATTTATTTTATAGCTTACAGTTCAAATATACCACCACCAAACAAGAATGAAGTAAAAAGTAAATGCTTTATATGAGTAAAACTGCTTATGAAAATGATATAAGCCATAGCATGTTGTGGCAGATACACCTTAGGGTGGGTTCTAAAGTTACAGTCTTATATTATTTTTGCTCCTCTGGAACAAACAGAATCTGTAACTTGCATTCAATAGTTCTACATCAGAGGAGAGGGGAAATGTCCCTCTTGAGACTTGGTTATATTATATGGGGAGGAAGGAGTAAAGTCTACGGCATCTCAGTCAAAATGACTATCATTAAGAAAACAAATGGCATCCAGTACTGGTGAGGATGTAGGGAAGGGGAACCTTTATTTACTACCAATAGAAATATAAACCGACTAAACATCTATGAAAATTAATGTGCAGTTAGCCTGGTCTATAGAGCAAATTCCAGGACAGCCAGAGACACACAGACAAATCTTGTCTCAAAAATAACAGAGGATAAGTCAGGCAAGGGGTGGGGGAAGGGCAGGGGAGTGAATATGAGCAAAATACAATGATACATACGTGTGAAATATCAATAATTAAACCCATAATTTCATATGCTTTCAAAAGTAGACTGGGGATATAGCTTAGCAGACAGAGTACCTGGCTAGCATGTTTAATTCAGTCCCTAGCACTATGTAACCTGGGTGTGGTGGTTCATTCCTATGATCCCACTCTTTAGGGAATAGAAGTAGAAGAATCAGAACTTCAATGTAATTCTCAGCTACAAGAAAAACAAAAAAACAAAACAAAAAAAAAACTAGGCACTAAGCATAGGAAGTTTTAGAATTCTTCACATTCAGTGTATCTCACAGATCACAAAGAGAGGCTGGAGAGATGGCTCAGCTGTTAAGAGAACATGCTGCTCTTGTAGTAGACCTGAGTTTAGTTCCCAGCATCCACTCTTCTACGTCTTTATCCCTTCCTCAAAGAGACCACTTTATTCTCACCTTGAAACTTCATCCTCACAGCTACACTCCCAGGTCAAGGCCTCATCCTGTGTATCTGTGTATCATAAGAGCCTCCTAACAGCTCTATCAACCCTATCTGATGACTGCCAAACCCTATCAGTCTGCTCCTGTGCTTTTATTGCTTAAAGTCTACAGATCCAGGATTTAAATGCTTTAGCAGAGATAAACAAGCCGCCATACTGGCCCATCTCCTGTCACCTACCATCAGTCACCTAGCCCAGTGTCCCAGACCAACCTACCTCCACGGGATTTCTCCAGTGTTACTGATGTACCTGTGTCTATGTCCAGGACATTTTCTCTTTCAAAACTAGCCTTAAATTAAGTCCATTACTTTACTACCTCTCTCTCTCTCTCTCTCTCTCTCTCACACACACACACACACACACACACACACACACACACACACACACAGAGAGTCCTTCTTTACTATTGCATATCTCAAAGAACTATGAGTGTTCTTTATTTTCCTGCCTCCTCCCCTAACCTTCAGGCTTCACTAAGGGAGAGGCTCCATCTGTTTTATTCATCACTTTATCATCAGTACCTAGCACAGTATCTAGCACACAGTAGGTACTCAATAAATATTTGAATGACTGAATAAGTAATAGTAGCAGTAGTGGTAACAATAATGGCCACTCAAGTTAATGTGACAAGCACTGTTCCAACTACTTTATATGCATTTACTCCTCATAATAATCCACTAAGAATTAGTACCACCCCCCCCAAAAAAAAAACAGTCACAGAGATATTTAATATATTCTTAAATTACATACCTAAAAATAACAGACAGAATCAGAACTCAGACAGTAAACTAAAAGTTCAAGTTCTTCACAAGATCACCAAATTGACTCTCTTTTTAAAACTGCTAGTAGGACTTATTTCAACGTGTGTGTGTGTGTGTGTGTGTGTGTGTGTGTGTCTATGTGCCCAGAGTAGCCAGAAGAGGGCATCAGATCCCCTGGAGCTGGAGGTTACACAGAGTTACCCTATGTGGGTGCTAGAACCAAACCGAGGTCCTCTGCAAGAGCAGCAAGAGCTCTTAACCTCTGAGCCACCCTCTCACCTCTAGACTGCCTGCCTCTCTTGCATGTATGGTTCATTCCAACTGTCATCTTCTGTGACAACTTTCCATAGCAACCAGACTGAGGTGGGTGTCTTCTCTAGCTCTTGGAAGTCCACAGATATTTTATGTGTTCATCCAACGACTACATAATTTGTTCTGTTCAATGAGCTCCTTGGTGAAGAGAACACTGAGCCTTGTTACCATTTGTGGTATCTTTAGTGTTTACCCACATAGTATCTCAAATAACTCTTATGGATGGATGGGTGGATGGATGAATGGATGAATGAATGGATGATGGATGGATGATGGATGGATGAACAGATGGATGGATGATGGATGGGTGGATAGATGATGGATTGACAACTTGAGGGGGAGCCATAAGCATTCATTTTCAGATAATCCAGCAGGTGGCAGAAGAGGACAATAACTGAACAGAGAATGGGCTGCCTTACCTTTCACACTGGTCACTTTCTTCATGATGGTTTCCTGACCTTGGCACAAGGTCACTGTCACTGTGGCCCCAGGTGTACCAAAGCCCCAGATCACAGCCCCTGAAGGCTCCTTCTGCAGCACCATGTAATTATCGATGTATGAAGCAAAGCGAAAACCAATACCTATAAATATCAACAAACACTTAGGAGAACATAATCAGGAGATTCAGCATCATGTGGATCTGGTAAAAGCAAGTAACATATAGTCCCTATACTAAAGAATATGAGTCTACTTAAGCCTTTTAATCTTCCAAAACCAGGTCCTGTTGCTCCAGATTAAATAAACAACATAATAAGAACAGTTTCCAACAATATGTATCACAGCAGAACATGACCATTAAGAGAAACTTAGAACCCAAGGTAACAACTAATGTACATGCTCTCCTTCCTTCCCCTTCACAGTTCTTGGCCAACCCTTGCTCTAAAACTTGGCTCTAGAATTTAACAATCCTCTCTCAAGTCACTAAAATGAACCTTCCATGCACCTCACAGATGGTGATAAGAAAAATAAGGCACTTCCTTCCCTAACCCTCCATCACTGTGCCCACTCCTAGTAGCTCATAGCTCCTCTAATGTTGCTGTGCCCATCTTTGGCTCCTCCTCTCCATCCTATCAATGCCAAACCCCTTCAAGTGTTTTCTCTTGAGGGTTGCTGTTGTTTATTTTGTTGCTGATGATGATGTCATTTTGTTGATTGGTTTTGTTTGTTGCTTTTTGTCTTTGATGACCTGGTATACCACACTTACGACTGTGAAAATGCTTCCTTTCCAGTAAGCTCAGATAAGTCAGGAGACAAAAATAAGACCGTGGAGAGACAGAAGGTTAAAAATCTCTGAGAAAAAGTCTTGTCACCATTTCACAAGCAAAGAAAAGAGGAGGCGCACTTGCATATTGGATTCTGTGCTAAGAATCACTAACAAGACTGAATAAGAATTCACTTTAACGAGATCTTTTCTATTTTTAACTCATAGCCTATATCGGAGTACTTTTTAAATAACAAGCATTGATCCAAATGATCCCAGTGAGCTCATAGAAATTTAAGTAGGAAAATCATAAAACTTACATCCCAATTTGTCTCAGCAGGGGAGAGTTTTTAAAAATCCTACAAAGAAAATATTTTACAAAATTAAGGGCTTTTTGGTTTGTTTTGCTTTGGTTGGTTTTTGGGTTTTTTGTTTTTAATAAAAGTGATAGACAGGGAAGAGAATTAGAATTAACAAAGCTGACATTTTCCTTGCTGAAAGCTACAAAAGATGGCAGGCCCCTTAGGCTATACTTAACAGGGCAGTCAAGCTAATGGGGGGTCCCCTCACAAGCTTGGTGGCCTATTAATACTGCTTTCTAAGTTACAGGCTAACCCTAAAAATCCTCACTTTTCTTTCTCACTCCGGAGCTAGTTCGATCAGGAAGCCTACATGGCAATCAAAGATTATCCAGAAAGCTTAACAAGCTCAAGACGCATGTACCATGAGCAAAATACTTTGGAACCACAACATCCCAGAATTGCATAAGCAGGATGGCAGCCTGCTGGGGAAACCGGGAGGCATATGTGTGGGAGGGCCCTGTCTTGGGTAGATACAGAACAAAAGCTGAAAAGTAAATGCATAAATAAGAGCTAAGCAGAGAGAGGACTTGAGTTAGAAGAACAGAGTGAAGAAAATATTCCTTCACTCTGCAAACAATGTTGCAGTCCATAGGATGGGGAATGCCTTTCCAAGCCGTCTGTGTTTGCCAACATTCATTTATAGAAGCTCTTTGTAAATGGATTTATGGTGAGAAAAAAAAACCTAGAGGTGGAAATTATCTTTATAATAAAAGTGTTAATTGTGTTACTACCGATCAAGAGATATAACCTAACCACATTACCCATCAAGGGACTAGTGCACAAATAGATTAGGCAATTTTGAATAATAATTATAACAGCTATGAATTCAACGAATATCTCTTTAATGATACCTAGTACTTTACACATTGAGAATGCAACACTGGAAGGAAAAATAATTCCAATAGTAGATAAAAATTCTCGCTGCCAAGGATCTTACAATCTACTAGGAGCTTACTCGTGTAACATAGTTCTTAAGATAAAGAAGACAGTAATGTCCTTGACAGGCCTCAGAAGGTAGTTTATGACAGAATGGGAATCAACATCATCTAATTCCAAAGGAATGGCAATTTCCTTTTTGCTGCAGTTACATTGTGAGGATAATGCAAAGAAAAATTACATACCCTATCCTGATAAACCTCACATTCTAAGCGGAAAAGACAGAGACACGTACTGGGGAACTGAACAATGAACAAAAGAATGGCACCCGCCAAGGACCAGGGAGATATCCAAACACAGAGATTTTTAAGGTGTTGGATTTTTCCCTTCATTTTGGGACTTGAAGTGGGAAACAAGAATGAGTGCTATGGGGAAGACACCATCATAAGTAGACTAACAAAACATTTTAGGATAACAGTTACTTCTGCTGGGAATGCAGCAAACATACTAAGGAGGACTTTATGGGCCGTCTCAATAAAAATCCACAGTGTTATAGTTATCCAACTGGGTAGTGAATGTATAGGTCCTTCCATTGTTAAATGTAACTTTTTATTACCTTCAAAACATGAACAAAAGGGGAGTGTTAAAGGAAAGATGTTAAATCTGGGGCAGAAAATGAACGAATACCGTCAAGGTAATCAAGGTCACCTAATATGACCCAAAGGAAATTAAACAGTGGTATTAAATTTGACAGTCCTTAAAAGAAAAACTAAGAAAATAGTAGCTCTGCTGCCTTTACCTTCTCCCCACCTCCTATGATGGGTCCCCAAAATGATGGGGAATGACCAGTACAGGGTACTAGCTTTGAAACTGAAAGCCCACACTGACAGGCTGCTGTCTGTCTGGTGCCTGATTAGAAAACAATCATGCCATTTCTTCCCACTTTAACCTTCATTTTATTTGCTGTGGTAATGGGACCCCAAATTCCTAGCTCTCCAGCCAAGAGCTTTATCACTAAGCTATATTCTCATCCCCCCCCCCCAAATTTCATTTATTGACAGTCTATGGATGAGGTCCACACTTTCAGTGATACAAAGAAAAGAAGTGTGGGTGGATCCAGCATTAACCATTTACTTTAAGTGAATAGATTCCTATCTTTTGATATCTCCATGGAGAGGGCAATGTCCAGCTCAGGTTAGTCAGATGACAAGCTCTGACCTGCACAATGGCCAGTGTGAAATAGCTCCCTCCCCAGTGTGATGAGTCTTACCCCTCCACTAATATCTCTTAGGCTGTATCAAAATTCAGAGCTGAACCTTAAATTATTCTGAGCTAGTGAGGGGGTTGTATTTCTTAGCCCTAATAACCACTTAAAAACTAGTAAAATTTAATTCCCTCAAGGCACCCATCCCGACAGAAGCCCTCCCCAAGGGCACTACTGAGGGGGCAGGTGTTGAAGTATTTTGGATGACTCAGACACCTGTTTCCAAATATTATCTAACTAGCTTCGCCCCCTTCTCTTTGAGCTCTCCTCAAGGCTTCGGTCTGGGGACACTGGAGCCTGTTCCAATGGGTAAACCGAAGTCTCTGCCTCCTATGCTGCAAATGAGGTACCCTGCATGAAAAAGGCAGTAGATGGGCCCTGCAGTACCTTGAGCCAGGACTAGGTGTGAAAAGTCCAGTTCTGACTCAAACCAGACCTTTAAAGGGGACGCATGCCATGATCCTGCAGAAGATCTGAAAGGCAAGGGTCCGGCACAGCTGTGACACCTCACCTGCACTTCTGCTGACTCGCGCGATTATGAGCAGCACTATCCCAAACACAGGCCCCGGGGAAACCATGTTTGTGAAGATCCTGATTAACCCGCCGAATTCAGGAAGAGCCCTTAGGCGGGGGCGGGGACAGGGCAGAGGCGTGGTCTTGCGTAGTGGGCGGGGCCTGGGAGGGTCTACCTATCGGGCCCCACCCTCAAGCCTTCAGTACGCGAAACCACCAGCGGCGCGGCGCGGCGCAGGGCGCTCCTCTCCCGGCCTCCGTAGTTTAAAAAAAAAAAAAGAAAAAAGAAAAAAAAAAACGGTTACCCAGCAACGAGATAAAACACTGGAACCATCCGCACCAGCTTGAAGAGAAAGAAGAGGTGAGGCAGTTTCCCCCACTCCCTCTCCAATGTGGAGGCTTCGCCTTTTTCCTTCGTGCCGTAGTCTCTCCGCATCTCCAACACTCCCGCAACTCCTGGACCAGATAGAGAGCCTGGCAAGCCCTTTCTCGGAGAATCTGGAACGCTAGGTCTTTGGCATCCCGCCCACGGTTTGACCTGCTTCCCCTCGACCGCCTGTCCTCCCCCGCCCGGTTCAGGGCTTTACACAGCTCTCAAGATTCGATATCTAATCTCCTGTTTGTGCCCAAAAGAGAGAAAGGGAAGAGACTCTACAGGCCTTGTTAAACCTCTAGTCCTCCAGCTTCGACCCCAACCAGCGCCACCTTTGTGCTTCTTGGGGGAGGCAGTGGGAGCCCAGGCCCGAAGCTCTCTTTTCTCAATAATCAAATCCTATGGCAGCCACCTTTAAGACAGTCCTCGAATAATAAGATAAAAGAAGGCCTGAGAAAACCAGAAAATAAGATTCCCCAAACATCAAGAGCTGACTCCCAAATACACGACCTCCTCTTTCTCAATCCCTCATCAGAACGCAGAGGCACTTGAGAACATGCTTCAAAAGTTGAGGCTGAAAAACAAGTGAAACTATTCAACAAATTATAATAATTTCTAGAACGACTAGGTTTTTGTTTGCTTGCTTGCTATTTGTTTGATTTTTGGGTTTTTGAGGCAGGGTTTCTCTATTTAGCCCCTGGCTGTCCTGAAACTCATCCTGTAGACAAGGCTGACCTTGAACTCACAAAGATCCACCTTCCCTTGCCTCCCAAAGTACTGCACTTTAAACAGTTTCTTCTCAGCAATGTAAAGGGGATTGATTATACCAGCTTCTCAGCAATCATTGTCTCTTCAATACTGTGGGTTGCAAAATCTACCCTCACCTCTTAAGGACAGAAAAACAAAGTGCTTAATATCTAGTGAAAACCGTGGTTCTCTAACTTTGAAAATATGTATTTGTCCAACTTAATGGATCTGGATTTATGATACTATAATTCACCAAGCATAGTGTTTATCCACCAGGCTGGCTCTAATCCCCGCACTTGGGAGACAGAGGCAGGTAGATCTCTGAGTTAGAGGGCAGCCTGGTCTACATAGTTACAGAACAGCCAGAGCTATGTAGAGAGACTCTGTCTCACAAAACAAACAAACACAAACAAAATAGTTCAGTGGTAGAATTCAAAACTCTAGGAGAAAAGGATAGACGTGGTGGGGTGAATTTGGTGTTCATTTATTTAGTATGTGCATGTCTATGGGCACAGCCTCCATGATGTCGTCTGCCTATGGAAGTCGGAGAACACTGTGAGAGTCAGTTCACTTCTGCCACAATAGGGTTTGCATGGATTTAATTCAGATCTACTGAGATAGAGAGAGCACCAGGACCTAGATTGTGTGACTTTTTTTCTTTTTAAAGTCCAAAATATGGTATGTGTGTTTGAGAAATGATTTGAGTCGTGATAGTGAGTTGGTTTGTGGAATTATATAATTTAAATTATATAATTTATATATTTATATATTATTTAATGTTATTAAATTATTATTATTAAATATTATTTAATAATATTTATATATTATTTAATGTGGTTTGTGATTATATAATTTAAATTAGGCACTTTTTACTGAATCTTTAGGTACCATATAGGCAATTCTTTCCGAGGAGATGTCGATTCCTTTCTCCAACACCCACTACCGAATTCCACAAGGATTTGGAAATCTTCTTGAAGGGCTGACACGGGAGATTCTGAGGGAGCAACCGGACAATATACCAGCTTTTGCCGCAGCGTATTTTGAGAACCTTCTAGAGAAAAGAGAGAGTAAGCTCTTTAAAAAAAAAAATAGGAATTTTAAAATAAACTAAGCATTTCATTATGGTAAAACTTAAGATTGAGGAATATACATGTCTTCAGCCTGTGGCCACCATGTACGTGCAAACACATATCTAGCACTACACACACACACACACACACACACACACATACACACACACGAACCCACACACATGGGAGCATGAAAACATACACACATACAAAAGAAAAACATTAAAAACCATGGTCATTGTGCAGAAAGCCTTTATAAGGCCAGTGTTGCAACTACAGCTCTTACTGTTTGCAACAGGCTGTGACAGTTCAGTCCCCGGCCATTCTCACTGTATTTCTCACAGATGCAGTATGGAAGGAGGTAGACCTATTCTCATGCATCCCTGCTAGCTGACTGCCTGTTCTTCCTGAGAGGATAATTTGCAGTTTTCTTTAAATTTTGGTTCTTCTCATTTGAAAGTATCATAAGTGTTATAAAAATAATTCAGCACTCCCTAGATTAAATAAACTGGGTTTCGCTGGGGTATATGAAACTGTTCTTCAGCGAAGGCACAGAAACAAACTGCTTTGGCAAGTGAATTGCCAGCTGGGAAGGTAATTTACATTCTATGTGCTTTCCAGGTCCCATCCTGCACAGAGACTAAGGTTCATGCTAGCAGTGACTTTGATTTTAAGCCAAAGTGAAGTCCCTATACTTCCTTTGTACAATGTACAGATCCTAGCCTTGAGGATTCATGAATATGAGGATCTGGCTCAGAGGTCAAAGGGGGAAAGAACAATTATCATGTTTGTGCTGAAAACCTACTCTTGCCTGGAACAATCATGGTATATAAGGTTTGTTACCATTACTTTAGGCAAAGTAGACTGGAAATACCCCTAAGCAAACAGATGTTCCTTCATAAATCATTTTACAGAGAGAGGAAACCCAGAACACGGGTAGAATAACTCACACACACTGAACAGCTCCACCCCCTGTCCCTTGTGATCCTGCCTTTGAAGAACTCAAAATTTCCACCAGTTTCCTGACTCCTGATGGCCTGTTTCATATCCAGTCAGGGTGAATGTTTGCTGCACAATCTACAATATTAGTAGGGGAAAGCTATTAAGATATATTGTCTGATTAAAAGTAATGTTTGTATGAACATGAATTTGGTTATTGTAACATTGACTTTTACAAATTCATGCAGTAAAAATCTTTAGTCATTTATTTAATTTTAGAACTCAGGAACATACTATTAAAAAAATATTTGAGTCATTGTTACCAGGTCACAGTAATAAAAACAATTGATGACTAATGGTCTTAGAATACTAGTTCTCTGATAAACAAGTGGCTAAAACCATTAAAAAAAAAAAAAACAACCACACCCACTTCCACTTACGTCAACTAAAGGTGAATTACCAACTGATACAGTATAAAAACTTAACCTTCACAAGTATAATCAAAATAAATGAGTGTGGACTTCTAAACCAACAATGTCCAGTCTCCCACATGGCAAGAATTTCCTTGCCACCGTTTTTCATGGGTGGCTAGCAGTCTTCATTTTTGTGACAGGAAACCTGTGAATATACAGTATAAGTGGTGGCTCAAGTCATTAGGAGAAAATGGACTTCTTAAATAGTATTGAGATCAAAATAAGAAAACAAAATTGTATCAATTCTTTATATCATAGCCCCAGATAAGTAATAAGTTGATTCCCGATTTAAATACTAAAAAAGAAACCATATAAATGCTGGGAGATACTTCATCCCTTAAGAAAAACATCTTGCTTGCCAAGTTGCTTCAAACTCAAATGCAACATGGTTGATGGAACAGATTGATGGAACTGACAGCGTAAGAAGTCAGCTTGTGTGTGACAAAGCAGCATGAAGAAAACAAAATAACAAACAGAGAAAAATGCTTGCAGTTCACATCCCAGGAGCCCAGTGAGTTAATAAGCCTAATAAATAGCTTGTAAAAATCATGTGTTTAACGCATTTATGTCAAGAGATAACAGTTCATACAAAAATAAACA
This sequence comes from Mus caroli, assembly GCF_978045245.1. Taxonomy (NCBI): domain Eukaryota; kingdom Metazoa; phylum Chordata; class Mammalia; order Rodentia; family Muridae; genus Mus; species Mus caroli. Next base: position 34,836,617 of record NW_028227266.1, on the reverse strand, counting down.
CAGATATCTCTTAACATGAAAAGCTATCCCAACTATCCCATAATAACAATTCCAATCAAAATTGCACAAAATTGGGCATATAGAGATGGCTTAGGGGATAAGAGCACTTCTGCTCTTCCAGAAGACCCAAGCTCAGATAGCAGCAGCCACCTGGGCAGCTTTACAACTGCCTGTAACTACAGTTCCAGGGGATCTGATTTCTTGTTTCCATTGGCACACACACAAATACAGTAATGAAAAACAGAAGAAACTACACTCAACTACCAACAACTACTATGTATTCTCAGAAAGCCAAAAGTTTATCAGTATGATTTGTAGATTAGGCTAAGACAAATAAGCCCTCATACTCATTCCTACTAGAGGTGGAATGTGCATCCACAGGAAAGGAATTCTGTAGTATCTTGTCGTCAAACGTATCTAACTGTAAGCCAAGAAGCTCCTCCTCTAGACATTCCATTATACTGTCATTCATTAAAACAACCCAAATATACATATTAGGTGGTTTTTTTTTTTTTAATTTTTGCACTGGCCCAAACAACAAAGCAAATCAGTCTTTAACCCATACCTCTAAAATTGTAAGCCAAATTATACCTTTCCTCTTTTAACTTGTTTATCTGAGGTATTTGTAAGAGTGGTGAAAGCTGACTAATATGCAGGGTTACTCTGGAAACTTTGTAACTGTATATAAAAGAATAAATCAAGTAAGTATGCTAGTGTTGGGAATAAATTGGGGGTGGAAAAATAATTTTAATAAGTTGCTAAGTATTTGTGAGCTCATAATGCTAAAACCAGACACATAGAATTCTTCATTGTCAGGTCATCCTAAGAAAGTGCTGGGAGACACCTGGTTATTTTGAAAGCTGGTAAAGGAATCAAATCTTTGACCTTGGTTTCATTTAAGAGCCATGTTTCAGGGTAATCAAACAGTTGACTGTTTTCTTTATCATGTCTACCCCAAAATTCCTACTGATTAATTTAATTTAGAACATTACCATTTTATACCCCTAAATAAGTTAAAGAACAATTATCAGTCCATAAAATAGAGCAGGATATGATTTGTCTTCTGAGAAGATCAAGTAGCACTACCAACCAAGTATTCTTGCCAAAACAAGGAAACCTAAATCATATGAAACCTGCAGCCCCAGCTACCAGTGTACAGGGAATTCAAGGGCAAATGACCCTGGAACGATCTCCTGTGGACACAGTCAGGAATATCTGCCCTGGAAAATTCCAAAGGAAAACTGGCCCAATTTCATCAACAAATAAACTGCACAGAAAAATACAGTGGTGGTGGATTTTCCACTAAATATTATTTTAAAAACATAACATAAGGCATTGTGTGTCCATTTTGAGGCTCTGATGTGACCAAGATAAGTAGACAAAAGCTAAATTTGAGATAGTTGGCTAGATACAGGATGATGGTGGTAAGGAATTGTTAGTGTCGTCTTACATGTGATAATGGTACATGCTTATTTTGTAAAGTTAGATATTTAAGTGTCTGTAGATTTTGTGTATGCAGATAATATGTAGATTAATACAATGTTTGGGGGTGGCTTGAAAATCATCAGAAAATATATAGATAAAATGATAAACAGCAAGTTGATAATTGTAGTCTCTATACATGTGCATGTGGGACTTGTTTAAGCATCTTACTTTTGGAGTTGGTAATTTTTCATGGTGGAAAGTTAAAGAAAACTATCTTTGGATAGAAATATTACTTGTCTATATGAACTGTTTATATAATGTGTCTCTTTTAAAAACTCTCCCTTCTTTTGCACTTTTCCAAACTTCCCGAGCCCTTAGTATAAATTTTATATACTTTTTTACATTTGCCAGTGCACATTTATGTCCATTTATTTAAAATACTGACATTTGTTCTGTGTCTTCCACTTTCTTATGAGTTTTATGAACACAGAAGTTATGAAGGTGTTTGGTGCTTTTGTAAATAAAACTAAGGGCTCATTCAGTGTTAGACTGATCATCATATTTTAATAATTACTTATGTCTACAGCACTAGGCTATTCAGTGTCAGCAAGATTTTCAACTGTCAGTAAAGAACCTCTGATTTGAAACAAGAAACTTGTGTTTCTGCATTGTTCTTGGTTCACTTTAATGAACACAAAATAAGCATAAAATTATTTTTGTTATTTAGAAACCAGCTTTGATCCAGCAGAATGGGGGGCTAAGGTAGAGGACCGCTTCTATAACAACCACGCATTCAAGGTATAGTTTTATGAACTTACCAGATTTAGCTATATTTTTCTATCTATAAAAGAAATTGTTATGGTCTCCCCAAGTTTTGAGAAGTGTGTCAAGCATTAAATAACTTATTAAAATTTTTTATGATGAGAAATACTCTTCTAAAATATCTGAATTGAGTACCAATACTTAGCATTAATTTAAAAATGACAGCAGGAGAAAGGACTTGGTCATCACACAATTAGTCCCATCTCTTATTCTTTAAACTTGAGTATCACAAGTCATAAATTACATCTTACAAAATAGAACGCTATTAGTCCAATTTTTTTCATTTGCATGTTACAAAAAGACTAATTCAAATAGAAGATAATGATAGTTTTTTTCTTCAAAGTTAATCTCTTTAGTAACTGAACCCATTTTTATTATTAATAGTATTCTCAAAGATAGCCTTTCTTTTTTTTTATTTATTTATTTATTCATTATATGTAAGTACACTGTAGCTGTCTTCAGACACTCCAGAAGAGGGCGCCAGATCTCGTTACGGATGGTTGTGAGCCACCATGTGGTTGCTGGGATTTGAACTCTGGACCTTCGGAAGAGCATTCGGGTGCTCTTACCCACTGAGCCATCTCACCAGCCCCAAAGATAGCCTTTCTTAACCAAACTTGCCGAGTTGAGTTGAAGGCACGTATTACATGTAGAAAGTCGGTGTCTTGCTTTCACATCTCATAGGACTCTGGGTTTGTGTCATCCTTGGCAGTCAGTACATTATCTGTTCTGTGTTTGAGATGAGGAAGATTAGTTGAGACAGCTTATGTGGGGTCAACATCATTGGCATCAACTGGAAAACTGATAAAATTAATTCTCACACTAGACCCCCATATATCCAAATTAAAGCTTATATTTTAGCAGAATTCCCCATAGTAACTGAAGATACTTTTAAATTTTTCTTAAAATTAAAAAAAAAAAAGCAACAACAATAAAAAGCTGGGCTCAATGGCCTGGCTCTGTAATCCCAGCTCCTGCAGAGTCTGAGGCAAGAGGATCACCTGGCCCCAAAGGCTCAGTGCCAACACGAGTAGCAGTAAAACATATCTAAAAATAACAAAGATAATAATCACTATATAGACAAGGAGCACACGACTTTAATCCCAGCACTCAGGAGCCAGCAGCAGGCAGATCTCTGAGTTCTAAGCCAGCCTGATCTACAGAGTGAGTTCCAGGACAGCCAGGGTTACACAGAGAAACCCTGTCTTGGAAAACTAAAAGAAAAAAAAAAAAGAAAAGAAAGAAAGAAAGCATTCTGTCCTTGTGTTACATAGAAAATTCAGAGTGTTTGTTTTACATTTGGTTTCCAGGGTTTTATCTTATTCATTTCCATATGCTCAGATTTCTATTTTATGTGTTAAAGACTCTTCCTGAAGGCAGTGAACTAGCAGTGTCTCTGTTTGGTGGAAGACTGTACTAGCCATGTCAGAACTGACTGAGCTGGCTCCTCCTTTATACATATCCTTCTCCAAAAGGGAAACTTGCTTTCCTGATTTAATACAGTATTGTACCTTAATTGCATAAAGCAGTAATTGACATTTCCATGCATTTATATAAGGTACTTTGATCTTCATCCCCATTACTCTCTCCTCCCCAAATTCCTTTCTCTTCTGTAACAGTGACTTAGTTTTGAAACTATAATTGTCATTAAAAAGTCACCTTGGCTTCATACTATGGAATACAACAACTTTTATTGCCATTGTAGAAACTATCAACACTTTTTTAAAACTGTCATCAAGATTTGTTACCAAACTTTATCAGCTATTAGTGTGGGGCAGTGGTTTATCCCTTGTTTTTATTCACTTCCTTTTTTCCAAGACAAATTCTTGTTAGAAGACAAGAAACTTCCAGTTTCCCTTAAGCAGCATGGTTCAAGAGTTAGCCACTTTCAAAACAATGCCCATGTGACCCTTTGGTCTCATTCTAGGAACAAGAACAAGTTGAGAAATGTGAACAAGAAATAGCTAAGTCATCTGGAAGAGAAGAAACACCAGTTACTCCCTTCGTATGTAGTATTTTTTCATTTACTTTTGTATTCCTACACATAGTAGCATCACTAACCTTAAAGGTGTGCATAAAATATATATCAACATAAGAGTTATATTATTGAAATTAGAATTTTTCTTATAGATAATTAATTATATGTTAATCAGTGATAAACTGGAAGATTTTTTCAAAAACTCATTCTTCCTTTAAAGATCTAGATCAGAAAATCTTTCTATGGGAAGAGGCAGACAGATGAACTTGGATGCTCCTCTCATCTCTTAGATTAATATTCCATTTGGGGAACTTCTCCACCACACAAAGGCACAGGCTGGAGATAACTAAAGGAAAAATAATTACATACCACCAAATAAAATGGCTTTACCCAGTATGGCTTGCTCATGTTCCGTGAAAGGTCTTCTATAGAAATGCTTGCCTGTCTTGATATTCTACATCAAAGCCACCCAGAAAGAGAGAAGTCCACCCTCAAAGATACTACCTATCTCTATGCAGTGGTGTGCGAAGGCTATCACTTGGAGATAATTGTGCACAATGCAACATCATTTTGATAACCTAACGTCAGCCACATGAGAGTATTGAGACTAAGGTAACACTATAAGCCAGAGCTTTTGTGGTATGTTGCTTTATTCTGTTACTTCTCTGTAGAGACAGTTCAACATTTACTAATATAGCACATTATGTTAAAACAAACAAATACAACACATGATTGCCTGTATTATTTGTAGTCGAAACTAAGAAAGACTGGTCTTTGTGTAAAAGAATTCATTCTGTACAATATCACATTTCAAACCTTTGAGTTCCTTTTCAGGTCCTAGTATCTCAGTTAGCAACATTTGATACTGAAAATGAACATGCCCCTCAAGGAGAACTGTACTTCCCACCCACTGAGACATACTCTTTCTTACATTATTTAGTTATTCTAGAATAGTATCGACACAATCCACTTACTGCTGGCATCATATTTAATAGGAATTCAAGAATATGAGTTTGTGTTAAGGTCTCATTGATTTTTAATTTAAGAGTAATTCACTTGATTGGAAAATCATCTCAAAGAATTTTATGCCAGTGTATTTGTATTTACAAGTTAAGGAGCTAAATGTATCTCACTGTTTGTAATGAAGGGGATCGAACAGCTCAAAGGTCCATCAATAGGTGACTGAGTGACTAAATCACTGGAGAGTGACATCAGTGCAATGAAGCACAATGGTCCTGTCCCTCCCATTCAAACTGAGCAAAATAACCCACAAAGGAATAGCACAGAAAAGAGTGCATAGATTTGTTGTTCCAGGGAAAGTAGTTGAAGAGCATTGTGATTAGCATGGTCTTGTTTTAAAATGAAAAACATGTCTTCATGTAAATGTACTCATATGGAGAGAAAATTTGGAAGGATCCATAAACATACATAAATATACACACACACAACTACAATTAATGACTACTTCTTAGGAAGATTTGGGAAAACGAAAATATTTCAACTTTTCAAAACACGTGATGACTTGGGAATTCTTTTTTTTTTTAATTTTTAATATTTTTATTACATATTTTCCTCAATTACATTTCCAATGCTATCCCAAAAGTCCCCCATAGCGCCCCCCACTTCCCTACCCACCCATTCCCATTCTTTTGGCCCTGGCATTCCCCTATATTGGGGCATATAAAGTTTGCAAGTCCAATGGGCCTCTCTTTCCATTGATGGCCGACTAGGCCACCTTTCGATACATATGCAGCTAGAGACAAGAGCTCCGGGGTTCTGGTTAGTACATCATGTTGTTCCAACAATAGGGTTGCAGATCCCTTTAGCTCCTTGGGTACTTTCTCTAGCTTCTCCATTGGGAGCCCTGTGATACATCCAATAGCTGACTGTGAACATCCACTCCTGTGTTTGCTAGGCCCCGGCATCGTCTCACAAGAGACAGCTATATTTGGGTCCTTTCAGCAAAATCTTGCTAGTGTATGCAATGGTGTCAGCGTTTAGAAGCTGCTTATGGGATGGATCCCTGGATACGGCAGTCTCTAAATGGTCCATCCTTTCATCACAGCTACGAACTTTGTCTCTGTAACTTCTTCCCTGGGTGTTTTGTTCCCAATTCTAAGAAGGGGCACAGTGTCCACACTTTGGTCTTCATTCTTCTTGAGTTTCATGCGTTTAGCAAATTGTATCTTATATCTTGGGTATCCTAAGTTTTGGGCTAATATCCACTTATCAGTGAATACATATTGTGTGAGTTCTTTTGTGATTGTGTTACTTCACTCAAGATGATGCCCTCCAGGTCCATCCATTTGGCTAGGAATTTCATAAATTCATTCTTTTTAATAGCTGAGTAGTACTCCATTGTGTAAATGTACCATAATTTCTGTATCCATTCCTCTGTTGAGGGACATCTGGGTTCTTTCCAGCTTCTGGCTATTATAAATAGGGCTGCTATGAACATAGTGGAGCATATGTCTTTTTTACCGGTTGGGACATCTTCTGGATATATGCCCAGGAGAGGTATTGCTGGAACCTCCGGTAGTACTATGTCCAATTTTCTGAGGAACCGCCAGACTGATTTCCAGAGTGGTTGTACAAGCTTGCAATCCCACCAACAATGGAGGAGTGTTCCTCTTTCTCCACATCCTCGCCAGCATCTGCTGTCACCTGAATTTTTGATCTTAGCCATTCTGACTGGTGTGAGGTGGAATCTCAGGGTTGTTTTGATTTGCATTTCCCTGATGATTAAGGATGTTGAACATTTTTTCAGGTGCTTCTCTGCCATTCGGTATTCCTCAGGTGAGAATTCTTTGTTCAGTTCTGAGCCCCATTTTTTAATGGGGTTATTTGACTTTCTGGAGTCCACCTTCTTGAGTTCTTTATATATATTGGATATTAGTCCCTTATCTGATTTAGGATAGGTGAAGATCCTTTCCCAATCTGTTGGTGGTTTTTTTTGTCTTATTGATGGTGTCTTTAGCCTTGCAGAAGCTTTGCAGTTTCATGAGGTCCCACTTGTCAATTCTCGATCTTACAGCACAAGCCATTACTGTTCTATTCAGGAATTTTTCCCCTGTGCCCATATCTTCAAGGCTTTTCCCCACTTTCTCCTCTATAAGTTTCAGTGTCTCTGGTTTTATGTGAAGTTCCTTGATCCACTTAGACTTGACCTTAGTACAAGGAGATAGGAATGGATCGATTCGCATTCTTCTACATGTTAACAACCAGTTGTGCCAGCACCATTTGTTGAAAATGCTGTCTTTCTTCCACTGGATGTTTTTAGCTCCCTTGTCGAAGATCAAGTGACCGTAGGTGTGTGGGTTCATTTCTGGGTCTTCAATTCTATTCCATTGGTCTATTTGTCTGTCACTATACCAGTACCATGCAGTTTTTATCACAATTCCTCTGTAGTAAAGCTTTAGGTCCGGCATGGTGATTCCACCAGAGGTTCTTTTATCCTTGAGAAGAGTTTTTGCTATCCTAGGTTTTTTGTTATTCCAGATGAATTTGCAGATTGCACTTTCTAATTCGTTGAAGAATTGATTTGGAATTTTGATGGGGATTGCATTGAATCTGTAGATTGCTTTTGGCAAGATAGCCATTTTTACAATGTTGATCCTGCCAATCCATGAGCATGGGAGATCTTTCCATCTTCTGAGATCTTCTATAATTTCTTTCTTCAGAGACTTGAAGTTTTTATTATACAGATCTTTCACTTCCTTAGTTAGAGTCACGCCAAGATATTTTATATTATTTGTGACTATTGAGAAGGGTGTTGTTTCCCTAATTTCTTTCTCAGCCTGTTTATTCTTTGTGTAGAGAAAGGCCATTGATTTGTTTGAGTTAATTTTATATCCAGCTACTTCACCGAAGCTGCTTATCAGGCTTAGGAGTTCTCTGGTGGAATTTTTAGGGTCACTTATATATACTATCATATCATCTGCAGAGAGTGATATTTTGACTTCATCTTTTCCAATTTGTATCCCTTTGATCTCCTTTTGTTGTCGAATTGCTCTGGCTAGGACTTCAAGTACAATGTTGAATAGGTATGGAGAAAGTGGACAGCCTTGTCTAGTCCCTGATTTTAGAGGGATTGCTTCAAGCTTCTCACCATTTACTTTGATGTTGGCTACTGGTTTGCTGTAGATTGCTTTTATCATGTTTAGGTATGGGCCTTGAATTCCTGATCTTTCCAAGACTTTTATCATGAATGGGTGTTGGATCTTGTCAAATGCTTTTTCCGCATCTAACGAGATGACCATGTGGTTTTTGTCTTTGAGTTTGTTTATATACTGGATTACGTTGATGGATTTCCGTATATTGAACCATCCCTGCATCCCTGGGATGAAACCTACTTGGTCAGGATGGATGATTGTTTTGATGTGTTCTTGGATTCGGTTAGCAAGAACTTTATTGAGGATTTTTGCATCAATATTCATAAGGGATATTGGTCTGAAGTTTTCTATCTTTGTTGGGTCTTTTTGTGGTTTAGGTATCACAGTAACTGTGGCTTCATAGAATGAGTTGGGTAGAGTACCTTCTGTTTCTATTTTGTGGAATAGTTTGTGAAGAACTGGGATTAGATCTTCTTTGAAGGTCTGATAGAACTCTGCACTAAACCCATCTGGTCCTGGGCTTTTTTTTAGTTGGGAGACTATTAATGACTGCTTCTATTTCTTTGGGGGATATTGGGCTGTTTAGATCATTAACCTGATCTTGATTCAACTTTGGTACCTGGTATCTGTCTAGGAACTTCTCCATTTCATCCAGGTTCTCCAGTTTTGTTGAGTATAGCCTTTGGTAGAAGGATCTGATGGTGTTTTGGATGTCTTCAGGATCTGTTGTTATGTCTCCTTTTTCATTTCTGATTTTGTTAATTAGGATGCTTTCCCTGTGCCCTCTAGTGAGTCTGGCTAAGGGTTTATCTATCTTGTTGATTTTCTCAAAGAACCAGCTCCTTGATTGGTTGATTCTTTGAATAGTTCTTCTTGTTTCCACTTGGTTGATTTCGCCCCTGAGTTTGATTATTTCCTGCCGTCTACTCCTCTTGGTTGAATTTGCTTCCTTTTGTTCTAGTGCTTTTAGGTATGTTGTCAAGCTGCTAATGTGTGCTCTCTCTAGTTTCCTTTTGGAGGCACTCAGAGCTATGAGTTTTCCTCTTAGAAATGCTTTCATTGCGTCCCATAAGTTTGGGTGGCTTCATTTTCATTGAACTCTAAAAAGTCCTTAATTTCTTTCTTTATTCCTTCCTTGACCAAGGTATCATTGAGAAGAGTGTTGTTCAGTTTCCATGTCAAGGTTGGCTTTTATTATTTATTTTGTTATTGAAGATCAGCCTTAGTCCATGGTGATCTGATAGGATGCATGGGACAATTTCAATATTTTTGTATCTGTTGAGGCCTGTTTTTTGACCAATTATGTGGTCAATTTTGGAGAAGGTACCATGAGGTGCTGAGAAGAAGGTATATCCTTTTGTTTTAGGATAGAATGTTCTGTAGATATCTGCCAGATCCATTTGATTCATAACTTCTGTTAGTTTCACTGTGTCCCTGTTTAGTTTCTGTTTCCACGATCTGTCCATTGGTGAAAGTGGTGTGTTGAAGTCTCCCACTAATATTGTATGAGGTGCAATGTGTGCTTTGAGATTTACTAAAGTTTCTTTAATGAATGTGGCTGCCTTTGTATTTGGAGCATAGATATTCAGGATTGATAGTTCCTCTTGGAGGATTTTACCTTTGATGAGTATGAAGTGTCCCTCCCTGTCTTTTTTGATGACTTTGGGTTGGAAGTCAATCTTATCAGATATTAGAATGGCTACTCCAGCTTGTTTCTTCATACCATTTGCTTGGAAAATTGTTTTCCAGCCTTTCATTCTGAGATAGTGTCTATCTTTTTCTCTGAGATGAGTTTCCTTTAAGCAGCAAAATGTTGGGTCTTGTTTGTGTAGCCAGTTTGTTAGTCTATGTCTTTTTATCGGGGAGTTGAGTCCATTGATATTAAGAGATATTAAGGAAAAGTAATTGTTGTTTCCTGTTATTTTTGTTGTTAAAGTTGGCATTCTGTTCTTGTGGCTGTCTTCTTTTAGGTTTGTTGAGGGATTACCTTCTTGTTGTTTCTAGGGCGTGGTTCCTGTCCTTGTATTGGTTTTTTTCTGTTATTATCCTTTGAAGGGCTGGATTCGTGGAGAGATAATGTGTGAATTTGGTTTTGTCGTGGAATACTTTGGTTTCTCCATCTATGTTAATTGAGAGTTTGGCTGGGTATAGTAGCCTGGGCTGGAATTTGTGTTCTTTTAGTGTCTGTATAACATCCGTCCAGGATCTTCTGGCTTTCATAGTCTCTGGTGAAAAATCTGGTGTAATTCTGATAGGCTTGCCTTTATATGTTACTTGGCCTTTTTCTCTTACTGCTTTTAGTATTCTATCTTTATTTAGAGCATTTGTTGTTCTGATTATTATGTGTCGGGAGGTATTTCTTTTCTGGTCCAGTCTATTTGGAGTTCTGTAGGCTTCTTGTATGTTCATGGGCATCTCTTTCTTTAGATTTGGGAAGTTTTCTTCTATAATTTTGTTGAAGATGTTTGCTGGTCCTTTGAGTTGAAAATCTTCATTCTCATCCACTCCTATTATCCGTAGGTTTGGTCTTCTCATTGTGTCCTGTATTTCTTGGATGTTTTGAGTTAGGATCTTTTTGCATTTTACATTTTCCTTGATTGTTGTGCCGATGTTCTCTATGGAATCTTCTGCACCTGAGATTCTCTCTTCCATCTCTTGTATTCTGTTGCTGATGCTCGTATCTATGGTTCCAGATTTCTTTCCTAGGGTTTCTATCTCCAGTGTTGCCTCATTTTGGGTTTTCTTTATTGTGTCTACTTCCCTTTTTAGGTCTAGTATGGTTTTGTTCATTTCCATCATCTGTTTGGATGTGTTTTCCTGTTTTACTGTAAGGACTTCTACCTGTTTGATTATGTTATCCTGTTTTTCTTTAAGGATTTGTAACTCTTTAGCAGTGTTCTCCTGCAATTCTTTAAGGGATTTTTGTGCTTCCTCTTTAGTGTCTTCTGCCTGTTTAGCAGTGTTCTCCTGTATTTCTTTAAGTGTGTTATTAAAGTCCTTCTTGAAGTCCTCTACCATCATCAGGAGATATGCTTTTAGATCCGTGTCTAGCTTTTCCGGTGTGTTGGGGTGCCCTGGACTGGGCGACGTGGGGGTGCTGGGTTCTGATGATGGTGAGTGGTCTTGGTTTCTGTTAGTAAGATTATTACGTTTACCTTTCACCATCTGGTAATCTCTGGGGTTAGTTGTTGTCGTTGTCACTGTTTAAAGATTGGAGCAGAAGCTGTGTTCCACTCACCAGCAGTCTCAAAATCCTGTGGCGGGGGTCGTGGGTAGCTGGCGGGTGTCAGCCGACCCTGCCCTCTAGCTACCCCGGTGCTGGTCCGGCTGGATGAGGCCTGTGGCCCTACTCAGGCCGGTTTCTGCTTCCCTAACTAATGCAGTCTCAGGTCCCACGCCGGGAATTCTTAAATATGTGTTTGTTTAACTTTTTAGCTTAAAAAAAGATACATCAAGGGCCATATATATATATATTTTCAGCTCTACATTTAGTATCCGTGGATTTTTCCATCTGTCAGTTATACCTAAATTTAAAAGAAATTGTATGTCACTGTTCTGCCAACCCTGATGATAAACCAAGTAGCAGTAGAGTAACTGTTTTTTGTTTTGTTTTGTTTTGTTTTGTTTTGTTTTGTTTTTTTGGTTTTTCGAGACAGAGTTTCTCTGTATAGCCCTGGCTGTCCTGGAGCTCACTTTGTAGACCAGGCTGGCCTCGAACTCAGAAATCCACCTGCCTCTGCCTCCCAAGTGCTGGGATTAAAGTAGGACTAAAGGCGTGCGCCACCACCACCCGGCATAGAGTAACTTTCTGTTTGATGCTCAACCTCTAAATGTATGCCTTTCATTGTCTAAACATCTAGAGATTAGAATTTATCATTTTTACTCTATCTTGTCTAATCATGATTATTTCAAAATAGTGCATCTGCTGATGTTAACACAGACATTGTACTTCAAGGATTCTTTCTTGCTTCCCCATCCTAACATAATTTCTCAGGAAACTTAAAATAGGTGCTATCTGGGAATAACAAGAGAAAAGACATAGACGATGATCTTATATTAAGACATAGTGAAGAATGGTAAGCTGAATCCTTCACTGTTCCTTTGGCATTCAGCCCTTGGGACACATACAGTGTGTCCCAAAATCCCCTCAGGAAGCAACAGACCTCAAGCAGTTGCATCTGTAAGCTGGCATTTCTGTGGCATCAAAATACAGCGTTCTGAAAAGTCTCTCACTTTCTCTCCTTTCAATGAAGGAGGAATCTACTGAGGAAGAAAGAGAACAGGAGGAGGCGGCTGCTCTCAAAATCCAGTCCCTCTTCCGGGGACACGTGGCTAGAGAAGAGGTAAAGAAGATGAAGTCAGATAAGAATGAAAATCTGAAAGAAGAGGCAGACAATTGAGACCACAGGTTTTACCCCCCGAAACATGAAAAGTAATCCAAATCCATCAGTGTTGTGGTTGTCTTTTCTTCTTCAGTAAGGAAGATGTGATGTTGTGGAATAACATTGGTTGCTGTTGTGGAAATCTGTCACGAGTGTTTGTTTAGTAAGCATGCCACTGACACACACCCCTTGAAGATTTCCCTGGGAACAGGAGGATTGGTATACTTGTCCCAAGCCTGTCTATAAACGCCTCTGAACTCAGCATCTGAACAGAAGTGGCTAAGGCTTCAGAGACCTTGGGTTGTATGGTCTAAAAGCTAACAAGTAAAGCCTCTCTAGCCCACCCCTGGAAACTGGAAACTGAGCTTTAAGCCATGTTTCTCTTCTGTGGTAACAGGGTTTTCTTTTTTCCTTTTTTTTTTTCCTCCTGGTGATGGTGGTAGTGGTGAACCCCAGGGCTCTGACTGAGCTATATACCATGCCCTAAGCTTTTTAATAGTTTGAATTATTATAAAGATAAGTACAGATCCGGCCTTCCTGTAAATTGTACCCACTGGTGTTCACTTGTCATAAGCAATCATTCATTGAAAATGTACTGAACACCATTTATATACTGAATTAATAGCAAACATTTGCTGCTTTGATCACACAGCTTACTGTCATTTTGTCTTCTTGAGACAATGTAACCCATTATGTATCTCTTCTTAAAAGTCTCTGTTGATGATTACTATTCCTCTCCAACCATTAGACATATTAGAGGGCCATCAGGCCCTCTAAACCCAATCACTGGGCTCCTTTTTAATCTTTACCTGCCCATGTCATCCAGTCTTATGACTTTATAAGCCATCTCCACATGATTGCCAGAACTTGCTTCTCTCCAGCTCTAACCTTGTATAGCCAGCTGCCTATTAACATTCCCATTGGGATGTTTATTGGTTTCTCAAAATGAAATTTCCCAAACAAATTCTGATATTGCCCTTGCCATCTGCAGTTCTCTTGGTGTTTCTCATCTCAGAAAATACAATAGTGTTCTATGCGGTCCAGGGAATGATCTATGATAGCCATACTTTCAGTTTTGAATGAGTGAGTTTATTGAGTATATAGTGTGTCTAAAGTAAAAGAAAAAAATAAATAAATAGTAAGGCATGTGTGATGATGAATGGATGGATAGATAGATAGATAGATAGATAGATAGATAGATAGATAGATAGATAGATAGATAGAATTTGATGCTGAAAACACTCAGCAGAAATCAACTGGTAAAGCCCATTAAGGCAGCCAGCTGGAGTTCCTGGTAGAGTCCTGGCAAGAGCAGTGTCCTTTCTGGTGAGTCTTCTAAATAAAAGAACAAATAGCAACATATATAGATGACATAATCAAATCAGACATTCACTATCCAGCAAAAACTGATTAGAGAAATTGAGGCTGTCAGTTGGAGTTTCCAGTTGAGGTCCCTGTCCATAGATGACATTCCCATGGCTGAACCTCTGGCTTCTCCTTATATAGTGGAAAAAAAGAATAAACAGTAGTAACATTTGTTGGAGATAGTTGACCTTCTAGCTAGCTAGCTCCAAGGGAAAGGTTTTACTCCTGGGTGGTTTTGGGATTCTCTTCTCTCTGTGTCACTGGGTTATGGGGCAGCCTATCTTCAGAGAAGTGGCCTAGGAAGGAAACTTATTTCTGTTTTGTTTTTTGGTTTGGGGGGGGGGTTCTTACCATGTAGCTCTAGCTGGCCTTGGAACTCACAGAATCTGCCAGCTTCTACCTCTGGAGTGCTAGGAACAAAAGTGTGTGCCACTACATCCAGTTTGGAGGACACTTAAAAAGAACTCTTTATTGATTCTGAATTTCACATCATGAACCCCAGTCTCACTCATCTCCCTGGCCTTCGTATTTGCCCTCTGCCTTTGGAACCTCCATCCGCCCCACAAAAAAAAATTTAATTAAAAAATTTTAAAAAACAATAAAAACACATCTCTCCATGGAAAGTGCAATATGTCACAGTGTGTCACACAGCATATCCTTTTGTCCACACATCTTTAATTGCAAATATTCACTGTAACGTGTCATTGGTCTGATCGGATGTCTCTTGCTTTTGCTACAGTATCAATACAGGATCCTCACCAGGACTCCTCTCCATATCACATTGTTGCCCTGTGTCATGGAGACCCTCAGCTTTAGATCTGCAGGACTGGCCCCTTTACAAGCTCCAGCAGTTCTTAGATTGGGTAGATGTTGAGGTGGACCAACTCAAAGACCTGGATCTGGACCTGAACGATAACTGAGTGGGTCAACCTGACAGCTCTCCTGCACCCACACCTCAGGGTGAGCTCTCCAGCACTACCCCAGCTAATTTACCCAAGTGCCACAGTCAGCAAGGGACAGAGTCACTCTCAGGGCAGTTCACCATTTTCCCACCACCAGGGGCAGTTCTACATGTTGCCTAGATGAGGTGTGGAGATGTGGGGAGTGAGAGTGGGGGGAAGGTGGGCTCTCTGAATGTTGCAGCTGGTAAGGGACAAGGCCATATCTCCTGCACTCATGACCCCAGGACCAGCTCTCCAGCCTGCCACAGGTAGTGAGGTGTAGGGTGGAGTATCTTTCCCACACCCATACCACCTCATGGCAGATAATGGGTGGGGCCAGCTCTCCCTGTACCATAATCAGTGAGAGGCAGGGACAGCTTTACACGGCCCTAAGACCTCAACATGATCTCAGGCAGTGGCCCTGACAGGGGATGTCTACCTGGTCTTTGGTGGTGACATGAGCCATGGACATCAATACAGACCCCTGTATCTACATGGCCATGGACCCAGACATGGCTCCCAGCTGGCAGTGCAGGCCAAGACTTTACCATGGCCTCAGGTAGTAGGGTGGCTACTCACATCGGGCTATTCATCTTTATCTCTCATCTTGGAGATGAAACTTTAAGGCGAAAATGTCTGTAAATGAAGGGTGGGGCAGATCAGCGTTCAATGTTAGCTACTCAGTGATTTGAAACAACACATGATAACTTATTAATATAACTACATAGCAAATAGCCACTCCATTCTTCCATTTTTCCAGGCCCAGATGTCCAGATCCTTAATTCATCACTTTCTCTCCCATCAAATGTATCCTCTACCTATTAAATCTACCCAGGAGCTCACAATCTCACCACGTTCACGGTAGCACATCATCTTTCTTGTGAAGTGCTGCAGGAGCCTTAATGTCGAGGCATATTGCATGCTCTAATCTCAGAGTCACCTGCAGTGCTTCTGCTGAAAAACACAACCCTACATACACCCTTCCCATGATGACCAACAGAAGCAAAAGCAGGAAGAGCAACAGGCAAATATCTCAGGGGTTTGCACTTGCCACTTGTGCTCATTCATTGACCAAAGGACTTGCCTATTTGCAGGCAGAGCAAAGGATTCTGTATGCAAAATAAGACATTCAGATAGGGATGAATGGGGACCAACTTATCCTGCTATGGTCTACTCTCGGTTATGATTACATCCTCCGCATGTGAAATACATTCATTCTTGATCCTAACCCCCGGAAAGTTCCATCAAAGCTTTGAAGTCTAGGAACTGATAATCTCTATCGGGTCCAGATCTATCTTTTCCTGATGTATAAACCTTTGAATTCAAAAGGCAAATAACAGTCGCAGTGATGAAATCCCACTGAGTAATAGGTTTCTAGGTAAAAGGTGGACTGTTTCATGAATAAATGCCTGGTCTGTCCTCTGGCCTGGATCTCATATTTTCCTTGGGTATTTGCAAAGGGCAGTGGGCTTTCTCAACCTGCTTCCTGTTTGTAGGAAGTTGAGGTCCCAGGAGGCTATTAACAACTCATATGGGATTTTCTGTCTTTTAGTTGATGGTAATACTTATTTTTAAATGCCTTCTGAGATTTATTATTTTTATTTTGTATGCATGAGTGTTTTGCCTGTGGTGTGTAATGTACCATGTGTGTACCTAATGTCTCCAAAGGTCAGAAGGGGATCAGATGCCCTGGAACTGGTGGTTGTGAGCTGCCGTGTAAGTGCTGGGCATGGAGCTGTGTCCTTTGCAGGAGCAGCAAGTTTCTTAACTGTTGTGACATCGCTCCAGCATACTTGTTGCTAATAAAGTTACTTTTAAAATTAGTGAAGTTTCTATGTAGTTATATTTATATGTATATGTATATTGTATGTATATCTGTAGTTAACTCTGTACTAAAAACTAGAACACCTTTTTTTTTCTTCCAAGATTTTCAAGAATGAAACCAAATTTGGATAGAGCCTTTAGAGCCCTTAACTATAGTATCTAACTAATCTCTCTGCTTCTTTTCTGTCTTAGAATTCTTCAAAAGAAAAGAAAAAAACTTCACACACACACACATTTAATTATGGAGTCCTAGAACAGTATGCCATCAGTAAGCAAGAGAACCAGGAAATCCAGTCATGTAATTCAGTCTGAATCTGAAGGTTCATGCGAACCAGATGCCAAATGTGTAATTCTCAGTCCAAGGCCAAAGGCCTGAAAAAGGGAAGGTATCTGTGGTGTAAGTCTTAGAGTTCAAGAGGTCTGAGCCCAAGAGCTACAGTATCTTAAGGCCAAAGGAAGGTAAATTACCCCAGCTCCGAAAAATGAAAATAAAAAATACATTCTTTCTCAGCATTTTCATCCTGCTGAAGCCCCCTGGTGAGGGAAAGCCTACCTTCTTTAGTATGATGACTTAAACACATAGTTACAGGAGACCTGAGTTTAGTTCCTAGCACTTACATCAAGCAGTTCACAACCAACTGTAAGTGTAATTTAAAAATAAACTTTAAATTTCTCGAGTGCAGAAAGAGCTGAGTAGTGAGTGTGTGCACGTGCACGCATCCCCTGTGGTTGAGATGAAACGAGCTGTTTCCACCACCTTGACTTTTCTGCTATGATGGATTGGAACCTGGAACTGGGAATCAAAATAAGCCCTCTTTTCCCTCAGTAGCTTTTTATCAGTATTTACCCTGGCAGCAGAAAAGAGAGCAGGCCACCTGCTACGTAAATTGTGCTACTAATGATACTTGCCATAAACAGGAAAGAGGACCAACAATACTTGGAGTTAGAAGAAAATGAAAAACCATGTGAAAGGGAGAAACTTACACTACTTAGAAACACACTGTAGGGACTGGAGAGATGGCTCAGTGGTTAAGAGCACTGACTGCTCTTCCAGAGGTCCAGAGTTCAATCCCCTGCAACCACATGGTAGATCACAACCATCTCTAATGTGATCTGATGCCCTCTTCCAGTGTGCCTGAAGACAGCTATAGTCTTCTCATATACATCTTTTAAAACACACACACACACACATATACACACTGTGTAGTTTGAAAGAAAATGGCCTCCACAGTCTCAGAGAGTGGCATTATGTGAAAGGACTAGAACACATGACCTTGTTGGATTGGTTTAACCTTGTTGAGGAAATGTGCCACTGGAAGTAGGTTTTGGGATTTCAGAAACCCAAACCAGGCCCAGCATCACTCTCTGTCCCTGCTGCCACCTGATCTGGATATAGAATTCTCAGCTTACCTCTTCAGTACCATGTCTGCCTGCATGCCACTGCACTTCCCACCATGATGACAATGGACTACGTCTCTGAATCTCTAAGCCAAACCTAATTAAATGCTTTATAAGAGTTGCCACGGTTGTGGTGTCTCTTCACCCTAGCTAAGACACACACACAAAAGTGTGCTCTGTAGAAAGAAAAGTTCGATGTTTGTCAACATGAATTTTTCAATAAATATTACTTTCAGTGTATAAAGAAAAGGAGTTACCATTATGGTCATGGAGCAATCCTTTTTTATAAATAAAACCAAGAATACCCTGGAGGGTCTTGTTCTTCTGAAGTGTTTTATAGAGCTTCATCAGTTAGTGTGTCTCTGACTCAGAAATGAATCAGGGTAAGTTCTGAACTGTTGCTACCATTCTGCTTCTGTTCATATTGTAGCATGCACTCTTTGTCTTAAAAAAAACTGAATAAGGATCTCCTACTTCTCCAGGTCAATTTCTATCAAATCAATTTAAATAGTAACATTTTTTTTTAAGTTTTGATTTTTTTCTCCATGAAATTATTCTCTTTTTTTTTGCAGGGTGGGGGTAGAATATGGGCTGTGGTTGGTTGGTTAGATGAATGGTTTGGGGGAGAATGTGGGCTGTGGTTGGTTGGTTAGATGAATGGTTTGTTTCTTTATTAGAATTGCAAAATCCCAAATAGTGATACTATAGAATGAATTACACCCAACCCCTATTGATCCATTAAAACCCTAATGGCCTGGATCATAGCATTTGGACATGAAATCTTTGGAAAATAATTAGAATGAACAATTCCATGAGGGCAGGGGCCTTCTTTTCTCCTTTGTTCCACTTGATGCCAGCTTCCAGACTATGAGCTACATACACTCCTTTATTAACCCTTATTAGGTGTTCTAAAAATAGAAAATGAACTAAGATATATCTGTCAGTGTCTGGAGACATTTTTGGTTAAAACAGCTCAGGACAGGGAAGAAGGTTTTAAATATCAGTAGCTAGGTGTACCACAACAAAAAATTATCCAGGCCAAATGTCTTTAGTATAAACGTGAAAACCCCCTGAATTATTAAAAATGCCATGTAGTTCCAAGGGAGAACAAGATTTAGGATAAAACTGATTGAGTAGAGAGTAGGGATAAAAGAAACATACCATCTCTGTTTAATGATTCTGTCAAAAAACATACTGAAATAAAAGCTGAAAAATCTTTGGACTTTGACTTATAGGTGCCAATCTCTTTATTTTAATAATTTTCAGTAATTTATAACAGACTGAAAACCCCTGTGCTGTCAAGTCCTAGGCAAAGAAACAGGAAAGTAGAAGATAGGGAGGGAAAGGAAAAGGGGGAAGATAGGAACTATCAGCTAGACAGAGCAGCTAGATCTGCATGTGCAGAGAAATGCAGCCAGCCACAGCCCACATAGGTCTACTGATTGGGACATACTAGATTGACAGAGATATATTAAGTCAGAACTTGTCCTAAAGGGAACATAGACATTCCCTAAAAGGACATACATTCACAAAATGAGCACAAAGGAAAGAGTCAGGGGCAAGGAAGACAGAAAAAAACAAAACAAAACAAAACAAACAAAACAACAACAAAACAAGAGCCATACAAACATTTGATAGGATCACATTAAAATTTGGCTTTCATGAGTTAAAAAGAGAAAACACCATAAGCAAGGTAGAAACAACAGAATAAGAAATATTTTCAATTCAAGCTACATTAAATTAACAAAGAGCTAGTGTACAAAATACAGACTCATACTCAGTATAAAGACTCCGTGGGAAGAGTGGACACTAAACTCAGGGTCCTGATTATGGTAGGAGAGGAACAAGAGAGAGCAGGATGGGGTCGACCACAGAAACACACACACACACACACACAGTTTTGCTTCTCTTTTTTAAAGGCTGATTATTTTTAATTTGGGACACGTATTGGTGAGGTATGGGCATGTGACCTTGAGTGTAGTCATATGCCTACATGGGCTAGAGGCATCCGATCCTGAATCATAGGAGGTTGTGAGCAACCCAGAGTGGGAGCTGGAAACCCAACTCTGACCTCAGCAAGAGCAGGAATAGCTCTTACAGACCGAGCTACCTCTCCAGCCCCTGTTTTATTTCTTGTAAATCAATCAATCAATCAATGGAGAGAAGCCTGGTACAGTGGCAAACCCCTGCAGTCCCAGCACTCCCAAAGGCCGAGGCTGGCAGAGTGTGTATTAGAGGACAACCTGATTCACTAAAGCCGTGCTGTGAATCAATGAGGCTGGGTGGGGAGAACATGAATTGTTCTAATTTCCATTCTTATCTGATACTTCCCATATGTTTTAGGAAGAAAAAGGCTAAGAATTCTTACAAGTCAATAAGAAGAAAAAAATAGAAAACTGAGCAAAATACAAGCACAGAAAACAAGGACCTAAATCTAGTGAGCTTATGGGAAAATGATGTTAAGGCTAACAAAGAAAATTATCAGTTCAGGCCAGGTATAAAGGGGTGTGCTGCTAATCCAGAACTCCAGAGGCTAAGACCTGATGATTACAAGTTCAAAGTCACCGTTGGCAGTATAGTGAGTTCAAGGCCAGCCTTAGATAAGTGAAACTTGATCTTGAGGTTCTCAGTGGTCAAGAGAACTTCCTGCACTTGGAAAGGACCCAGATTTGGTTCCAAGCACCCATATGGCAGCTCACAACCATCTATAACTCCAGTTTGAGGGCCTCTGATGGTCTGTTCTGGCTTCTGTAGACGCCACGTATGAACATGGTGGATATACATGCAAGAAAGCAAAAGAGTCATAAACATAAAAACATACCATTTTGTTTTGGATTGCTTTGGTTTTTCTTTTTTCTTTTCCTTTTTTTTTTTTTTTTGATATTTTCTTTATTTACATTTTCTTTATTTACATTTCAAATTTTATCCCCTTTCCAGGTCTCCCCTCTGAAAACCCCCTATCCCATGCCCCCTCCCCCTGCCTCTATGGGAATGCACTCCCACCCACCCACTCCCACCTTCCTACCCTGCTATTCCCCTACTCTGGGGCATAGAATTCCCTCAGACCCAAGGGCCTCTCCTCCCACTGATGCCCAACAAGGACATCCTCTGTCACATATGCTGCCGGAGCCATGGGTCCCTCCTTGTACTCTTTGGTTGGTGGTCCAGTCCCCGGGAGCTCAGGGAGGGGGGCTCTTGCTGGTTGACACTGCTGCTCCCCGCATGGGGCTGCAACCCCCTTAGCTCCTTTAGTCTCCTCTCTAACTCCTCCATTGGGGACCCCGAGCTCAGTCCAATGGTTGGCTTCAAGTATCTGCCTCTGTATTTGTCAGGCTCTACCAGAGCTTCTCACACAGTCGCCAAACCCAGACGCTATTGAGGATGCCGGGAAGTGCCTGCTAATGGGAGCCTGATATGGCTTTGGTTTCTCAAGGCAGGGTTTCCCTGTGTATCGCTTGGCTGCCCTGAAACTAACTCTGGAGAGCTGGCTGGCCGCAAACTCGGAGATCTGACTACCTCCACCTCCTGAGTGCTGGGATTAAAGACAAACAACAAACGTTTTAAAAAGAAACTCACTCTGAAAAAGAGTGAGATGTGGCCACAGCTCCCTTGTAGTGTACTTGATAAACTGTGTTTCCAAGGAAGATGGAAAGGTGGAAAAGGGAAAGTGTTATACAACGTTTCATGTACTGTTTGGAATTTTTTTTTTAATTTTTCCATAAATGGATGTCATGAACCAGAATGCACTTATTCTGCTCTTGGGAATGAGAATTGACGCACTTCTAATAACACTTATGACGAGCATCCTATGGGTGACTTAAGAACGCCAACTGCAACCAGATGCAGCTGGAGGAGGTATTTCACTGGGAACAGGCTTTGAGGTTTCAAAAGCCCGTGGTGTTCCCAGTTAGCTCTCTCTACCTCACACTTGTGGATCAAGATGTAAGCTCTCAGCTACTGCTCCAAAACCATGCCTGCCTACCTGCTGGCATGCTTCCCACCATGATGGTTACAGATTCTAGCCCTCTGGAACTGTGAGCCCCAAAGTGAGTTCCCTTGGCCATGGCATTTTGTCATAGCAACCGAAAAGTGACCAAAACAAACTCACTTTTTTTTTCTTTCACTTTTGAAAAACTGTGTGTGTGTGTGTGTGTGTGTGTGTGTGTGTGTATCTGTGTGCCTCATACTGCTGAGTGGAGGTCAAAAGATAGCCTGCAGGAATCTGTTTTCTCCTCCCACAATAAAGGGTTCCAGAGATTGAACTCAAATCATTAGACTTAGTACTTACTGGTACCTGGTACATCTCTCCTGCCCACAAGATACCACTTAGAAACAACGTGATTAGTTGGGAATCCACCTGGATTTGACTTGTCATCAATATTACCCAGATCATGATATCCCATTTCCCTATGTGAATACAACTGTTACTGCGATTCCCTCCCCCTCCCCTCTCCCTCTCCCCCTCCTCTCCTCCTCCTCTCCCCTCCTCTCCTCCTCCTCTCCTCCCCCTCTCCTCCCCCTCTCCCTCCTCCTCTCCCCCTCTCCCCCTCCCCCCTCTCCCCCCCCTCTCTCTCTCCCTCCCTCCCTCCCTTCCCCTCCTCCCCTCCCCTTCCTCTCTTGGATGTGGGGCTGGGAGAGGGAGGGGGTGGGATGAGAATTGACTTTGCTTATTGGAAGGTAAAAATGCATGAAATCCGAGTATTCAAAAGCTTGGGGTCCATCAGTTAGCAAGCCATCCTCTGTGCTCCAAGGCCACTGTAACAGGCTCTGTGAGGCAGGGACTGCTCTTTGCACACCACAAGTCTCCTTTGCCAGCTGCACCTCTTTTAGGCTGTGGCAAAAGAGATCCTCAGAAGAGACTTCAAGGCCAGAGGAGGAAAGTGCACCTCCTGTCTGCTTCCTGTCTGCTCCCTATGCCTGACAGAGTCACCAACAGTTCTTCCTGTCCCCAGAGCAGCAGCTCAGTCCAGAAGCACGTACATCCCAATTTCAGCACACAGTCACCCACCAGTATCCTAAGATGTCCGAGTTTCAGCTGCAGGAGGCAAGTTTTAATAATTCTAACTTTTCTTTGTCCTTTTAGACCAAGAACTGGCGGATAGCTGCCTCTAGCAGTGTCTGTCTCTGTAACAGTGTGTGCCCAACTAATAATTAACATTAAATTCCATAATGTAAAGTGGTTTCTGAGTCCCAATAAGACTGTGATTAGTTTAAGTGAAAATCAAACCAGACTTTGTTTTACTTAGAAACTTGTTGATTAACATAAAAATTTAACAGAAAATTAAGCATGTGCATCTAATTCTTTGTCCTTCAGAAATGCCGTTATTTTAAAAGCTAAGCCTAGTTAGAGCAGCAGAGAGTGAACAATGCTAAGACTGTGAAAGCTGGAAACCACATTTATCTAGCAGAACAGAGACATCTGAATCCTAAACCATCAGTGAGAGAGTCAGAGAAACATTTTGTACCAAAATTCACAAAAGATAAAGGACTAGTAGGTGTCAGGTATCAGACCTAGAAGTGAAAGGTGGGGGATGAGATAGGGACAAGCATTTTTTTTAAAGGTCAGTCAACACTGTTAGAAAGTCAGTTGTGTCCCTCAGTTCTTTCCTGTGTTCATGCCTTGCCCTAACAGATAGCTAAGCTTTCTAGTCCCAAGAGTAGTATGATCTCTGAACTGGGAGATACAGAATTTACAAGGATGGAAATGCCAAACCCAGGGTCTCATTGTTGGGGTCTCATTGTTGTGAAGAGACACCATGACCAGCGCAGCTCTTATAAAGGAAAATATTTAATTGGGGGCTGGCTTGCAGTTCAGAGGCTTAGTACACTGTCATCATAGTCAGAAGCATTGCAGCATGCAGCCAGATATGGTACTGGAGAGGTAGCTGAGAGTCCTACATCTGGATTGGCAGGCATCAGGAAGAGAGTGACACTGGATCTGGCTTGGCCTACACCCCGTGACATAGTTCCTCCAACAAGGCCACACCTACTTCCAACAAGGGCTCAAGTCCTAATCTTTTCAAATAATGTCACTCCCTATGAGCTTATGGGGGCCATCTTCATTCTATCCTCCAAACCCAGAATATTACATTTTGAGTACAAAGGCTTCCCAACACCTTTCTTCCCCAGAGGAAAAAGCAGTGTCACTGGGGCTGGAGAGATGGCACAAGGGTAGACGAGCATTCATTTACTCTTCTTGTAGAGGGCCAGTGTTTGGTTCCCAGCACCTATATTAGGTGACTAACAACCACCCATAATTACAGCTCCAGGTAATTTACTAGACCCTACAGGTACCGATAGGCACATACACATACACACAGGCACACAGTCTCATACATATACATAAGTAAAAAATTAATATTACAAAGTGCTTTCCTAAGGCTAAGTGTTCTAAGGCTGTCCTAAAAAAGCTGTCCTAAGGCTAAGTGATATCAGGAGATCTTGGCAAATACACCATCAAATCAGTTAGAAATTCACATGATCAAGACCATCACCCAGGAGGCTTTCTGGTTCTGCACTGTTGAGTAAAATAACTACTAAGCAACCAAGGACTATAAGATATGTTAGGATAGATGGGGGGGGGGGTTATATTTACAATCCGAGGGTGGGGGAGGGCTGTTGTTGTTTTGATGATGCTGTTGTTCCTCCTCTTCCTTCTCCTCTTCTTCTTTCCTCTTTTTTTTTCTTCTTTTTCTCTTTTCTTCTTTCTTTTTCTTGCTTGTCACCTCTTATGCCATGAACTCAGAGGATCCAACAGCTCCGGCTCCTTCTCTGTGGTTTTCACACAGCTTCTGTGGGCCAAGCAGGCTGGCACCTCTCTTGAACCAAGGTACCGTCCTCCTTTACTTCCCTCCTTTGCTGGCTCTATTCCTGAACACTTTTCCCAGTGTACGGCTCAGGACACAGGCTCAGAAGAAGTGTCCTCAGAGGATCACGTGACCACAGAAGTTTCACATTAGACTGGCTAACCCAAGACCCTATTTCCAACAAAGAGGAAGGAGAAAGAGGAAGATGTAAGGGGGAATGGGAAGAAAAAAGGGAGAGGAGAAAATCTGTAAAAAATTTAAAAAGAACGAGAGCTGAGAGTTGGTTTAATGGCCAGGAGTGACCTGCTGCTCTTTCAGGGGATCCTAGTTCAGTTCTCAACACCCATATCAGGTGCCTCATCACCACCTGTCACTCCAGCTGCAGGGGATCCAACAGTTCTGGCTTCCATGGGTACCTGCACTCAAGAACACACCACACACACACAAGCACGCAAGCATGCACATACACATTTAATAAAAACAAATCATTAAGTTTTTAACAATAACAATTTTTTTAAAAGAACAAAGAAACAGAAGGGGATAATTTATGAAGGTCTGGAGAGATGGCTCAGTGGGTAAAGGCACTTGCCACCAAACCTAACAACTTGAGTTCTATCCCTGTAACCCATATAGTAGAACTGACTCTCAAGTGTTGTTCTTTGACCTCCACACATATATCATGGAATGCACATGCTATATTTAACACAAATACAAAAAGAAGTATAGCTTTTAAATTACTATCTTAAAATTATGAATAATTCAAGAAATAGTTGCAGAACTGAAATATTCTATAACTTATCTAGAATGATAGATAAAAGCAGATCCACTTCAAGGAGCATGCTATAAATTAGTGAGATCTGATCAAGGCAAAAAGAAAAATCCTACTCGTACTCAGGGATGGAAAGAAATTAATGGTTCACACACACACAAAGGTTAAGAATGCTGAAGCACTGCCAACCTCTCACTAGTGCACTGGAAACTCCGTCATAGTTCTATGGGGAATTATCTCAAGCCAAGAATCCCGTTCCCCACCAAACCATCACAACCATGAAAGCAAAGCAGAGACTTTTTAAAAATGTGACATGTGTTGAATATTTTCTATTTTCTCTTCCAAGCCTTCATCCTGCTTCAGTGGCCATGAGAAAGTGAGCTGTTCTAATGGCATCCTTGGAAAGCAGGGGATAGCAAGGTGATGCTGGTTATTCCTCTTGGCTACCACTTTGGTTTCCATGGATTCCTGCATCCACCACCAAAGGCCACAGCTCTAGCCAAGCATCCTTTCCTGCAGCTACTTTCCCTATGTCTTAGTCACTTCTTCCCCTCCATCCTTTAAGCTCAGTCTATACCATGTGTCCCATCCCTTTGTTTACTCTGGAGCATCAGGTTACTGTGACACTAACTCTGCAAAGCTACTGTATATTTCTATGATCTCCAGGTCCAGGTCCACGAGAGCTTGCTTGAGTCAGGATGAGCTCAGCTAGACATCATTACTTCAAGCTTTAGCTCCTAGAACAACAGTGCTTTGCATTGTACACAATGTGTGATTACAGCTACTCTCTTCCAATGTTTTTCATCTTTCTTATCAGCTATTTTTCTCTAATGGCTGCATCAGAGGCTCATAAGTACAAACAAGAGTACAGATGTTCCTTCACTTAAAGTGGCTTACATCAAATAGGACCATCAAAGTTGAAAGTACCATAAATGGAAAGACCTGGATAACCCTAGTCTAGTAAACATCATAGTTCAATCTTAAACGTGCTTAGAACATTCTTATTAGCCTAAGGTTGGTCAAAATAATCAACATAAAGCCTGTAATACAATCAAAGGTTAGATATCTCACACAACTTAGTGAATTGCTATTATTATAAAAATATTAAAATGCAATCGAGTGATGATAGTGCACGTTTTTAATCCCAGTACTCTAGAAGCAGAGGCGGGAGGATCTCTGTAAGATGTAGGCCAGTCTGATCTAAAGAGCTAGTTCCAGGACAGCCAGGGCTACATAGAGAAACCTTGTCAATAAATAAATAAATAAATAAATAAATAAATAAATAAATAAAGGCAACACAGTACACTACAGTGACTCAGTTGCTGATCACCCTACCAGGAGCTGCAGCCAACTGCTGTATTTTTATGATGATATGATTATCACAGACAGCTAGCCTGGGAAAACAGGAATTTCTTCTGAATCTGTGTCCCTTTCATACCATCATACACAGCTGAAAATCTGTAAGCCAAACCATCATAAAGCAGGGACTACGTTAGTTTACTTCTTCACTGCTGTGACCACGTTACTCAATGGAAGGGTCACTTTTGGCGCACAGTTTCAGACTCCAGTGTTCCAGAGCAGAGAAAGCATGGTAGAGTTCAGGGCAGTGGGAGTGTGCGTCACAGGCCACTCATTTCATGGCAGACCAGGCAGCAGAGCAGTCAGGCTCAGGTATTTGTCTATAGTCTTCAGAGGCCTGCCCCTACTAACATACCTCACCAACTTGGCCCCAGGATTCCACAGCCGCCTAAAGTAGTACCACAAGCTGAGAAACAAGGATTCAAATAGAAGTCAGTCAAATTTGCCTTCAAATTTGAACAGGAATTATTTGCCTATGGCATCTCTTAGGCTTAAAATTAGAAACAGTGTGGTCTCACATTCCCCCTTGCCATTGGCCTCACCAAGTCCTATGGCCCATCCACTGTAGATATGAAAGGGCCTGCACACAGATAAAGCTGAAGATTTAAAGTCCATTTCCCTGAGGCTGGAGAGAGATGGCTCAACAGTAGAGCTTGCTATTCTAGAGAACCAGTTTGGTTCCCAGCATCTACATCAGGTAGCTTACAATCATCTTTTCTGACCTCCACAGGCACTCTCTCACACGTGTACATAGACATACATACATACATACATACACACATACATATACACACACATATTTGCACAAAAATAAAAATGAAACATAAAAATGTTTTTCAATTAAGTTGGGATTAGAGAGATGGCTTAGTGATTAAGGCCACTTACTGTTCTTGGAGTAGACCTAGATTTATTTCCCACATAGAGGCTTATTTATAACTGTCTATAATTCCTGTTCCATGGAATATGGTGTCTTCTTCTGCCCTCCAAGGGCAGCAGGCACATACACATACACTTACATACATACATACATACATACATACATACATACATACATACATACATTCATACCAGCAAAACACCTATATACATAACATAAATCTTTAAAAAAATAAAGCCCATTACTCAACCTGACACCCCTGCTTACGTCTTTATAAATATTTCCTTTATTAAATCCATCTCAATTACCTCCATTTGAGTATGCCATATGTTGCCTTCTTGGCTGCAGATAGATGCAAGAATAGGTACCAGGAGGGGCTCAAGAAAACACACTCCCAAAATAGTAGTCTGATATTTTGTTGCTCTCATGTAGTTGAGAAGCACACAACCACCCTCCCCTTTAGGAGAAAGTAGAACACTGGCAACTCAAGGTATTCAGCGAAATAACAGAGGCAACCTATCACTGGTGGCAGCATGGAGTGGATTCAGGTGGAGGGCAACAGATAGAAACTGACTGTGGCACTTAGTTGCCATGGTAACAATAATGATTCTAAAGACTGTAATCAGATGATGGCTGCTGAATACTCTTAGGACAGTAAACAAGAGGAAAAATATATCAAGTGCCTTAAATATTCAACTCGAAATCTGATGAGAAGTCAGAAGTCTCTATGGCATCTCTGACAGAGCCTGTCTCCTTTGGTCACTGGACTGACATGAAAAAGGATCAAGACTAAAAATTCTTTTAATGGCTGCAGGGTTAAAATCCTAATTAAGCACTGAAATCTGGAAAGCTGGTAGTATAATCAGTCTAACAGAAAGAATGTTCTAAAGAGACACTTGTGTCCACTGCTTTGACTCACAGACTACAAGAGCAATGGTCCCTGAAAAATTGCAGTTTTCCCAGGCATCTCATGCCAGAGGAAGAAATTTTCACCAAGAATGGAAATAGCTAGCCGGGTGTGGTGGCACACGCCTTTAATCCCAGCACTCGAGAGGCAGAGGCAGGCGGATTTCTGAGTTTGAGGCCAGCCTGGTCTACAAGTGAGTTCCAGGACAGCCTTATACAGAGAAACCCTGTCTCAAAAACACACACAAAAAAAAAAAAAAAAAAAAGGAAGGAAGGAAGGAAGGAAGGAAGGAAGGAAGGAAGGAAGGAAGGAAGGAAGGAAGGAAGGAAGGAAGAAAAATGAAAAAAGAATGGAAATAGCTTCCAGTTCAGACATACTGTGACTGTGGCTGAAACTACTTAGCTATCCACACCTTGGCTCAACTACTTATACCTAAACCTCATGCCAGGACTCTGAAGACAGACTTGGAGGGCTGCCAGCCTTCTATATCTCTCTTCTCCATGTATAAATTATATATGTCTCCTTTTTCTGTGTTTCTCTAGTTCTTGTTTGCTTAATTGACCTCTTGAGGACAGAGGACAAAGCCTGATTTATTTATAAGATCTGACAGGCTCAGACTTGAGCCTAATAACTCTGCTAACAGTATGACAATGAAGTGATCAGGCACTTGACTAGCATACAGAAGGTTCTGGATTAGATCTCCACCACGGAGGGGAAATACCTTAAAATCTGCAGCTTCAGTCTCCCACAATAAGCTAACTGTGCTAATGGGAAAGTAATGAGACCTTGAAATGTTGGAAAGAGATAAACAGATACAAGTGAGACCAGAATCTAAGCTGAATCTGTCCTAACCCTCCAAAAGGAGGGTGGTAGCTGCTCATTTGCAGTAAATTAAAACATTTCAAGGACCATGACCTTGGAAGGTGCCACTTAACAAAATGTGATTTTTCTAAATATCTGCTTCCACGGTCTTCAATTGTTTCCGGACCCACAAGGAAAATCAAATGCCAACACAGTTCAGATGATAAAGTGTAAAATCTAGGCCTAAAAGGAGATAGAATTTTTACCAAAAGAGTAGCAGAAGTTCAAAGTCTTAAATCAGGAGTCTGGGATCATGTATTCAATGGGATTTTTATGGTTGTTAGGCCAAGAAGAATATAACAAGATTTGATTAAGAGGAAGGTGCTGAGGTAGATGCACTATGGGAAATTGGGATTTACTGATATAGTCTGAGAAAGTAGCACTGAGTCAGCTAAGCTCTCCAAAAGTAAGCAAAGCTGAGACAACAGAAGTTCCTTGGAACATAGCAGACATGAATAAGTAGTTAAAACGCTAGAGGACAGCTTGATATGCTATATGTGTTTTGATCCATGGCTGCTTGGCCATACTCTTCTCAGAGGACCAAAGGCATTAAGAAATTATGGAAGCTCCTACAGCTGATAAACACTTTTGTAAAGTAACTGGATACAAAATTAACTCACAAAAAATCAGTGGCTCTCCTATATACAAATGACAAATGGACTAAGAAAGAAACCAGGGGAACAAAGCCTTCCAGAATAGCCTCAAATAATGTAAGGTAACTCTAACCAAGCAAGTGAAAGTCTTGAATGATTAAAAACTTCAAGTTACTAAAGAAAGATATTAAAGAAGATATCACAAGATGGAAAGACCTCCCATGATCATGGAGTGGTAAGATTAGCATAGTAAAAATGGCCATTTTCCCAAAAGTAATCTACAGATTCAGTGCAATCCCCATCAAAGTCCCAATACAATTCTTCACAGATCTTGAAAGGACAAATTTCACCTTCATATGGGAACACACACACGCACAACCAAAATAGTTAAAACAGTTCTAAATAATAAGAGAACTGCTGGAATTATCACCACCCCCAATTTCAAGTTGTAGTACGGAACTATAATAATAAAAACTGCATGGCAGTGGAACAAAAATAGACAAGGTGATCAATGGACTCAAACTGAAGACCCAGACATAAGTCCACACACCTGTTGACACCTGATTTAGTAATAAGTCAGAAATACATACTAGAAAGAAAGACAACATTGTTTATGAATGGTGCTGGGCAAGCTAGGTGGCTGCATATAGAAGAATCCAAATAGTTCCACACTTATCACTCGGCACAAAACTAGCACTAAATAGACCAAAGACCTCAGCATAAAACCAGATGCGCTGAACCTGATAAAAGAGACAGTGAGGAGCCAGGCAATGGTGGTCCATGCCTTTAGTCCCAGTACTTGAAAGGCAGAGGCAGTGGGATCTCTGTGAGTTTGAGACCAGCCTGGTCTACAGAGCTAGTTCCAGGACAGCCAAGGCTACACAAAGAAACACTGTCTTGAAAAACCAGAAGGGGAGAGAGAGAGAGAGAGAACCTTGAACTCATTATTGGTTCTGGAAAAGACTTTTTAAATAAAACACTGTCAACACAGGCACCAAGATCAGCAGTTAATAAATGGGACTTCGTGAAACTGAAAATCTTCTGTAAGGCAAAGGACACTGTCATTCAGACAAAGTATCAACCTACAGAAAGGAGAAAGGTTTTTACCAACTACAAATTCGATAGAGGGCTAATATCCAAAATATATAAAGATCTCAAAAAAACAGATATCCAGAAATCAAGTAACCCAACTTTCAAGTGGGGTACAAAACAGATCTAAACATAATTCTCAATACGGGAATTGCAAGTGACTGAGAAACACTGAAAGAAGTGTTCCGCATGCTTAGGCACCCAGAAAATGCAAATTAAAATTACTATGAGATGACAGTTCACGCTTCTGAGGATGTGGAGTAAGGGGAGTACGCATTCATTGCTGGTGAGAGTGAAAAGTTGTGCAGCCAGTATGGAAGTCGGTGTTGTGGTTCTTCAGGAAGATGAAAATCTATCTACCTCAAGATCCAGCCATACCACTCTTGGGCATACACCTAAAGGATGCTTCATCCTACCACAGAGACACTTGCTTAATCATGTTCATTACTGTCCTATTCATAATAGCCAGAAACTGGAAGCAACCTGGATGTCCCTCAACACAAGAACTGATAAAGAAAATGTGGCACATTTATGCATGGAGCATTGTTCAGACACTAAGAAATGAAATCATAAAATTCACTGGTAAATGATAGAACCAGAAAAAAAATCATCCTGAGTGAGATATCCCAGACTCAGAAAGATGAATATAGTATGTACTCACTTATATAAGGATATTAGCTGTTAAGTCAGTGATCCACTACAACCAATAGAACCACAAAGGTTAGGCAAAGAGCAAAGGACTAGAATGACAGATAATCTCATTCAGAAAAGAAAATAGTTACGAATGGATGGAAGGGCTGGAGCAAGAAGACCAAATGGAGAATGAAAAGGAAGGATGAGGAAAGAAATAGAGAGAGAGAGAGACAGCTAAAAATAACAGCCATTTGAAGGGTAGTATCAAAACCTAATACAGTAGCTTCTTAAAATACATACAAATATAAAAGTGGTCTAAATGAAATCACCAATTGAGATACAGAACCCCAACTGGCCATCTCTTGTCACCAAGTGAAGCTTCCAGTCCCAGGACTGGGTTACATCTAATTGAGTTTCTCATGGCCGAGGGGTGCCATGAGAATCCCTAAACAACCCAAGCTGTTGTTACCAAGACTATAGGTTGCTCTCCATAAACTGACAGCTAGGCCCCATTGATAAACACAACATCTACACAACTCATTGAAAATGGTGAAGTCAAACTAGTGCCTACATAGAGCCTGTATTCATTCTAGCATCTTTGGTGCAGGATGTTACTCTACATGCTACCAAAAGAGAAACATGAACACCAACCCAACCACAAACGCTTCAATCTACAGTGATGCCTGGCCTGTCAGATATACGAGAACAAAGGTAGCACAAAGCTTGCAGGCATAACCAACCAATCTCTGATTTGACGTAAGGCCCACTCTATATGATAGAATCCATATCCAACACTGCTTGGGTGGCCAAGAACACGAGAATATATAACCCATGGTCCTAGGGTCAAACCACATACTACTGCTGTTCTAAAACAAAACAAATGAACAAATGACCTCTAATGACATTCTGCTATACTCACAGATCAGGGCCTTGATCAGCCATCATCAGAGAAGCTTCCTCCTGCAGCAAGTGAAAACAAATATGGAGACCCACAGCCAGACAGAATGCATAGAGTGAGAGACTGAAGAGTATTCTGCCCTAAATGAGATATTTCTCCATCATAGAGGCTGAGTTAGCATGTGGAGGGCCTGCACTGGTCTGTACCAGGTCCTTTGTGGTCCTGGTGTTTTTATGGGCTTCCTGAACTTGCAAACATCCCTGCTTCTTTTGACTTATCTTTGGATTCTTTGTTTGTTTATTCAATTCCTATGTGTTGGTTTTGTTTTATCCTACTATATTTTATTTTATTATTATCCCTTAGAAACCTGTTTGCTTTCTAATTAGAGACAGAAAGGGAGTGGATTTGGATAGGGAAACTGGGACAGAACTGGGAGGAGTAGAGGGAGTAGAAACCATAATCAGGATATAGTATGTGAGAAAAAAATCTTTTTTTTTTTTTCGGTAAAAGGAGAAAAAAAGAAAGAAATTGAACTGACTCTAATGATAAAATCTAAAATGCCATCTTGGCTGACTAATGTAAGTATCCTTATTAAAAACAAGTCCAAACCAGGCATGGTGGCGCACACCTTTAATTCCAGCACTCAGGAGGCAGAGGCAGGTGGATCTCTGAGTTCAGGGCCACTCTGGTCTACAGTGTGAGTTCCAGGATAGGTAGGAGTACACAGAGAAACCTTGTCCAAAAAAGGGGGGGGGGGGGCAAAACAAAACAAATAAACCAACAAAAACAGGTCCAAAATGGAGTTTTGGTCTAAGATCAGTGGGATTTTGTGATTTCTGGCCTCAGAATGTATATTCTGAGTCAATGTTTCATAACAAGGAAACTCCTGTAGAGATCCCCTGATTCATAGAGTGGGATCTACTATGGCCAGAAGAGGGTACCAAGCAGCAAACAGAAACTCCTAGAATCAGGCCAACCTAACCCAATCTCCCTTAATAACCCAAAAGCAAAGCCACCGTCCTGAGGGATTACAGACTTGATTATACTTAACAATGACTATACACAGAGTTGTAATTCCAACCGCATCCCTGACTGGTTTCCTTAGTGGCTCGTTCAGCCTCCACAGACTTTAGGAGAATGACTGTACATTATCATGCACTCACTACTGCCATCATTCGTGACTGATTCTGGATGCAGTAACTTTGTGAAGTGAAAACAGTGAAGCCCTTGGAAGCTGGTGTGTAGAAATGAGCTTAACAAAATCTTTCCCCTACCACTCCTATCATCAAAGATAGTCAGAAGCACTCTAACCTCTTGTAGCAAAGAAAAGGATGCTACCTCAACCTATCACTAATAGTATAGTGATGCCCTGGTTTAAATGCTATAGAACTTTGTGTATAGTATAACACTTTATGTATTAGTAATGTGATAGAACACTCAAAGAATTGCCACATCCCTGGAGATCCAAAAGGTTCATGTCGTGATACATTTTCTAAAGTATTTCTCACTCTGTGGCTGTTTGTCCATCATGGATCTGACCTTCATGCTGACTTCACTCAAACTACATAGGCCTTCTTCTTCTCCTCCTCCTTCTCCTTCTCTCTCTCTCTCTCTCTTTTTTTTTTTTTTTTTTTTTTTTTTTTGGTTTTTCGAGACAGGG
Source organism: Mus caroli (assembly GCF_978045245.1). NCBI lineage: Eukaryota > Metazoa > Chordata > Mammalia > Rodentia > Muridae > Mus > Mus caroli. The sequence continues at coordinate 34,801,918 of NW_028227266.1, read as the reverse complement.
TTTCTCTGTATAGCCCTGGCTGTCCTGGACCTCACTCTGTAGACCAGGCTGGCCTCAAACTCATAAATTCACCTGCCTCTGCCTCCCAAGTGCTGGGATTAAAGGCGTGCACCACCATGCCCGGCTCTTCTTCTTTCTTCTTCTTCTCCTTGTCGTCGTCGTCGTCGTCGTCGTCGTCGTCGTCGTCGTCGTCCTCCTCCTCCTCCTCCTCCTCCTTCTTCTTCTTCTTCTTCTTCTTCTTCTTCTTCTTCTTCTTCTTCTTCTTCTTCTTCTTCTTCTTCTTCTTTCTTCTCTCCTCCTACAGGCAGCTGCTGGGATTTATAGCTTGCCTGCCCTGTAGTCTCCCCTCTAAGCTCTAATAAAACTGTCCACTCTAACTAAGGTTTACTTTGCTGTGGATAGAAAAGGGGGGACATGTGGTCCCAGCTATCAAAAGAAAAGAAGTGAAAGCCAGGTGAGTGGACAGTCTCTGCAGACTCTGGGAGCCATGTGGTGTACCACATGTGACTATATTGCTTTCACCCTTTGCTCTGGAAACTCCTAAGGGGCTGACAGTTTCAAGTGGGGTCCAGAATAAGGAATTTATTTGCTAAAGATCTAGGAACCATCTCTTGCCACCCTTAAGTGTGGTCGACAAGTCCAGGTAGTCAGAGAACAAGGCAAGTAGGGCAGTCATTTCCATGGGTCTCTGCAATGGTTGTTTTTGCACAGCTATAGTGAAAGAAAGATTCTTAGTAAAGGAAGAAGTATACAATCACACACTGGATGGAAATCAGTGCCTAAAATGACATCAGACAATAGTCTGAAATGAAAAAAAGAGACGTAATGCCCCTGGTGAAACCTTTGCATAGTGTGGTGGCTGTGACACATTTTATATGATGTATCTGAGGATCATTTATTTTATTGTATGTTTTAAAAACCCGTTTTGGTTTTTTGAGACATGGTCTCACTGTATATAGCACAGGATAACCTTGAACTCATAGCAAGTCTCTCAATTTTAGGTGTGAGGCAGCTATTTAATTTATTTTTAATTATCCCTAGAAACATAAAATTGTACATATTTATGGGAAATCATGTAATTTTTCAACACATGCAGACATAGTATGTTTAAATCAGTATAAACATTTATTTTGAACACTCAACATTTGTTATTTAAAACAAAAATATTTTGTAACAATATTTTCCATTCCAAAACAACTACAGTTCCCTGAAACCCTTATTTTGTAGGAGCAGAACTTTGCTGTCTAGAGCTGGCTTCTGAGAATCTTTTTCTTTTAATATTTACTTATTTGTTTATTTTTTTTTTTTTTTTTTTTTTGGTTTTTCGAGACAGGGTTTCTCTGTGTAGCCCTGGCTGTCCTGGCACTCACTTTGTAGACCAGGCTGGCCTCGAACTCAGAAATCCGCCTGCCTCTGCCTCCCGAGTGCTGGGATTAAAGGCGTGCGCCACCACGCCCGGCTTTTTTGTTTATTTAGGCATTTCATGTAAATGTGTGTGTGTGTGTGTGTGTGTGTGTGTGTGTGTGTGTGTGTGTGTGTGTGTGTGTGTGAATATATATGTGTCCACAGAGGCCAGGAGAGGGTATCAGAAGTATCCCCTGGAACTAGAGTCATGGATGGTTGTGAGTCAGTGTCTGGGTTCTGAGAATCAAACCTCAGTGCTCTGGAAGAGCAGCCAGTTCTCTTAACCATGGAGTCACTTCTTCAGGGCCCCTGAAATGCTTTTTTATTGGTTTCCAACTCAGCACTGAGAGGCCAGAGAAAGCACAACGCAGATGCCCTATTACCTATAGCCTGGCCAAGTTAAAAACAAGTGGCACCATTCACATACATCCTCCCTGACAACTGTGAACAGATGGAAGTACCTGTGTTTGACCCACCCACCCCCATACTGAACCCTCTTCTTTAATGAGATGTTATTTTAAGATGGGGTCTTAGAGGCAGTTCATCCCTGAGGGTGATTCCCTTGTGGTGAGATCAGAGACCTTGGTCTGGTAGCCCATGCTTGTAGTCCCAACACTAGGAAGCAGAAGCAGTACTATCATTCTCAAGTTTTAGGCCAACCTGGGCTGCATAGTGAATTTCAAGCCAGTGTGCGTTTTATGAGACTTTGTCTAAAAAGAAAATCCAAAGCAAATAGAGCTGGCTTCCATCTATCTCCCCTCACCATGGGAGGGTACACAGAGAAGACTGCTGTCTGTAGACTAGGAAGACAGTCCTCTCTAGGGATGCTGGATTAGCCAGCACCTAGATCTTGATCTTTTAACCTCCAGAACTAGGAAACACAAACATTCGTCATTTAAAACAAAACAAAAACAAAACAAAACAAAAAACCAACAACAACAAACCCCATTTGTCATTTACGCCATCAGTCTCCAGTGTATCTTTTATAGACATGGGAAGACTAGTGGCCAGTGTGTTGTTAATGTGCTTTTTGTTTTGTTTTTAATTCCCTGGTTTTAAATTGTGTGTGTGTGTGTGTGTGTGTGTGTGTGTGTGTGTGTGTGTGTGTGTGTGAATGAGTGTTTCCCTGTATGTATGCATTTGTACCACATGTATGCAGTGCCCAAGGAAGGCAGAAAAGTGAGTTGTATACACTGAAACTGGAGTTACAGGTGGTTGGGAACCATCATGTGGGTCCTTGGGATCCAACTGAGGCCCTCTGCGAGGTCAGAAAGTGCTCTTAACCACTGAGTTATCCCTTGATCCCCACTTGCCTGTTTTTTTTTTAAAGTAAATCTTTTTTTATTTTTTAAAAAATTTTAGAAAACTTTTGAGACTTTCATATATGCAGTGATACATTTCCATCAAATCCATCTTTTCCTTGATGCCTCTCCTCATCGACACTCCCCCTACCTCCTGCCTCCCAGAGTGTCTTCTGTTTTTTTTTAGTAGAGCATTGATTGCAATTTGTGTTCCTCATATATTCTTGGATGTAGGACCACACTGTGGTCCATAGTTGACCTACCAGAGACCACAGCATTTAGTAAAATGTACTGCCCTTCAGCTGGAAGCCATCAACTATCAAGAGAAGTTTGTTGGTCCTTAGTCCCGCCTGTGCTGGAGGGTTGACTGGCTTGATTTTGAATGGGTCTTATACAGGAGCTATGAGTTCATGAGTGTAGCAGTCCCATCATGTCCACAAGGCACCATTTCACTCTATTACTTCCTGCAATCTTCCTGCCTCCTCTTTCACCATGGTCCCTGGGCTTTAGGAGGACAGGATGGAGTTAGAGATCTCATCTGTGGCTGACCACTCCATTACTCTCTACATTTCAAACAGTTACAGATTTTTGCACTCAGAGCTATTCATTGCACAAACAAACTTCCCTGATAAGATTTGAGCTGCACTAGTCAATCTAGTGACACAGAGATGTACATAGAGAGCGTGGTTTAATACTATGTTCATTCAACAAAGTAATAGAAGTAGTTTTGCCCCTGGCTCCCATACAGATTTACAATGCTGGGCACACATTTCTCCTGAAAATCAGGCCCGAAATCCAATCAGTTGGTGTTCACACACGGCTGCACTCATGAGCATATTTTGCCATGCTTGTCACTGTTATAATTCACAATTGGGTAAGACTTCTGATGACTTTTGTACTCCAACAGCCTGCTTCAGGTGCTAGCTGATAGGAAGAAAGTTTCCTAGTCAGTATCAACTTGATTTCTCATTGTCCTGTAGCCATATTGTGTGGTGTTCTCAGTGGCGAGGTCTTAGCACATTGCTCGGGTGGCTAAACAAAAACAATAACAATAGCTTGGACTATTTTGAGGGTCTTCAGGACACCCCTGACCAACACCTGAAGGTGGACTGATCTACATATGACACTGGCCTTTTCATTTGGCATCCTGTGAGTTGACACACAGACTTAATTAAGTGCATGAACCCTGTGGCTTCAGCCATCATGTCTATCTCTTCAAGAAATGCATAGTGATTCTGACCAGCTGAACCTACGATGGCTGAGGAGCAACGAACACAATAAAATTTCAGTACAGTTAGTAGCCCTTGGCATGGGAAAGCAAGGAGTTTGACCTGGGTGCAAATGTAGAGGACCAGGCCAGAATTGCGTGGTCTTTACACCATTTCCCAAGTTAGAGAGAGCAGGTATCTACGCTCCTTCTGAAGCTGCTCCCCGCTCTTCTGGCAGAAATGCTGCGTAGACAGAATGGAGTGCGGAGGAGCACAAGCAGGGGGCAGCTGCAGCAGGAGCAGTCCCGGAGCCAGGGTAGCAGAGGCGCCCACATGTGCATGCACACCCTTCTGGGATCATGATGACGCCCCAGGGAGTTCTAGGCAGCATAATGATTTGTTGCTCCCTAACCACACAGTTGTCAGTGGTGGCGGCAGCGGTGATGTTGTTGTTGTGGTTTAGCGCTTGGCAGCCTCCAGGCGCTGTGCTAGCTGGCTCTCAACAGCGTTTCTCAGCAGCTCTCTGCCAAGCCCTGGGCACAGCCTCCCCAGCACCTAAGTCCTAGTCAGGCTGGCCTCCTCCACTCCTTCCTCCTACTCTCCCTCCTCCGGGACCCAGGCAGTGTGCAGCTAGGGAGGGAGCAGAAGAGATGCTGAGGTACTAATTGTATTAATGAAAATGGCAAACACACATCCTTCCCATCTGGCAGCACAAAGGAGAGGCTGTTGGGGATGCAATTACCCTCTACAGGAGAGAGTAAAATATTTGTCAGGTTTAGCAATAAAATTAATATCCCCCAATTACTAGAGCCTTGCTAATGAGATGAATATAAATTGCCTTCCTTAGTTGCAAGAGGAAGAACCTGTCACATGAAATCCAAAGTGTCATGTTTTGTTTTGGTTTTTTATTTTCTTTCTTTCTTTCTTTCCCCCCTAAACCTAGGCATCTCTGCCACCAAGACAGGCATTTTGCATGCCTGTCTATTCAGAATAGAGAAGCTAGAGATGACGTTCTGATGGTTGCTTGAGTCCCCTGTCATCACAAACGGGGGTGTTGGAGTGGGTGTCTTCTGTGCCAGAGGGCCCAAAACTAACCCGGACCCACACGACCAAATAGCTGAGGCTCCCGAGACATGACCCACTAGCCACCCTTCTCGCTCTGTTTTCCAGGTCTCCTGCAGTCAGTGGTATAGTAGCCCACTTTCCAGCAGTAATGCAATTTCCAACCTATTTTTCCTTTGTGAAATTTGTATATAGCAAAAGCTGGGTTTGCTTTGAGCAGAGCATATGCTTCATATTTATTGGAATAAGTTTTCTAGTTCCTTAGCATTCTGTTCACTGATATTCCGTATGTTAAAAATATCTCTGCTTTCCCCCCGATACTCAGTAGTAGGCAGCCACAGTTTTCCTCTGTAGTTTTTCTGGGCAGAAACCAGAACATGCTCTCTACAGCCCGAGGGAGTTTGCTATACCTTGGCAGAGCCTGACCTGATTTCCCACCCATGAAGAGAAATATGATTTTCTTACTTTCCACCTGTTTCACAGATAATGATATCGGGCAGCTTCATTCCTGGAGCCAGAACCTTTATTTCAGAAAGGAAAAGGCAAACACCTTATTTTTCACTATGGAAGTCTGGAAGTATAATCCCTGTTGCATGAGTGGATGTGTTTGTGCAGAAGGTAAACAGAAAGGAATCTAAACTCTAGTGCTTTTGAGACTCCAGAAGTTGTGGTGATCTCGGTGGGTGCACACTTCTCAGGAGGGGTGGGCTGTGACTCTCTGGAGATATCACTTGCTGAGTCATTGGTAGGTTGTCTCTGGAATTTCCCAGAGGTCCAATGCTGAGCCACTTTAGATGCAGGAGCTATCATCTCATCAATGGGACATTGATTTTTACAACTCCAGCTACAAGGAAACAATATACAAGCAGTCCAATGGACCAGTACTGTGCACAGTGATAGAAACTAGGGTTAAAATGGCAGGATCAAAATTCAAATGTACAAGAAGGAGAGACAGAGTTAGGCAAAAATAGAGGTGGAAGGAGTATGGAGTCATAACTAAGAGAAAAGAACAATTTCCTTGGAAGATACTTCAGTAAAATGTGTCCATCTGTGCTGCTGGAGGATGCACATTCACACACAGTCACATATATATATATATATATATATATATATATATGCATGCACTTGCACACACACATGCACATACAGACACATGCCCATATACTCATACACACATGCACGAATGCACTAACATGCATACATGCATACACACACAAGCATGCACACACAAACACACACACACATACACGCACACACACATACACATACACACTCCTACCCTGTCAAAATCTAATTATAACAACCCTTGCAGTCTATGGTCTTGATTGAGTGAAGGAGATGTCCAGAGTAGTGTTGCAGCTTGATAGTCTGTCTTCCTAGAGCTAGCCTTAAAGAAAAGAACTCTGAAGCAATCCAAACATCCACTCATTGTTTTAGATATTTTTTGTTAGTTGACTATCAATAACTTGATGTATCTTTTTACACAAAAACAAGGAATCAAATGTCTATGGTGTGCTTGCTGCAGCCAGGATACATTGATGAAAAACAAGACAGAGAAATGACATTCCCAGATCAACCATCAAAGCTGAGTTCATCAGTTATAAAAGAAAAACCATTTTGTGTGAGAAAGAATTGTAATCACAGCTCCATCTTGGACTACCTGAAAAATAGCATTCCCTGCCTTGGCAATAGCAGTTGGATCTCCCACCTGGTCTCTGAGCAAACTGCAACCACAAGTACGAAGTGTAGAGAGCAATACTTACTGAGCGCCGATTGTATGTCTGGCTCTACTAGGTTTTCATATAGATTGTTGAAGCAAACATCACTGCTCTCATTTTTACAGTTGAAGAAGTCAATATTCAGAAGCAAGGGAAGTTGTCTAAGGTCACATAGTTGATAAACTAAAATTTGAGTCAAACTACAGACACTAAAATTCCATGTTCATTCTAATAATCAACTGATTATCTCTACTTTGTGTTTTGGCCAGGAAGGGTGAGGCAGCATAGGAAAACAAGAACTGAAGATACTCTTAGGTGCTGTGGGGATGTCCATGGCGAAGTGAAGCATGCAGATAGCCACAGAGAGATCATACATAGGCCAGCACAGCTTGGTCTGAAGTCAATCTCTGGATATACCAGTTCTCCAGAGGTGTTTGTTTCATCTACCCTACGTACAACCCCTGGAACCTGTAGGAGCAACCATGTACCCAAGTCTCCAGTATTCAGCTGGAACCAAACCCTTTTCTCCCCGGTGTTTTCTAGGTGAGATGCCGTAGGAGTCTTGCAGAAGCAAGCCAGGGTGTGAGTAAGGAAGAAGCTCCTTATGTAATAGGGATCCACACCATTTAGGGTACGTGGACTTCTCTGGGAGCCAAGGAGCCAGAATTTTTTCCAAGGTTCTCTCTCAAGATCATTTACACTTGCAAGGGTCAACCCTCTTGAGCAAGTCACAGTCACCTTCTTCAGTGTCCTGACAAAGAAGTGATCTTTCTCCCCTTTCTCCAGGAGAGACCCCTCCAGCCTGCCCCCCGACCCCCAAAGCATGCCAAGAATTATCACAGGTAGTCTTGTTTCTACTCCCAGCCAACACCTTTGTCACTTTCATGGTCTACATGGCACCTCTCTGGGTTTGTGCCCACCCCCAGTTTGTCTCTCAATGCCTTTAGCCTTTTTGAAAGTGCACAAGATGACTGAAGTTTTTCCCCCTGGGGCCCAACAAGGTTATCATGGCTTCTAATTAGCAAGCTGTGCGCAGAGGAGGGATGTCAGCAGCTTCTACTTAAGATGAAATGTCTCAGCCTGGAACCCTGGTTTCCAATTCCTCCTCCGCTACTAATTACTTTTGTGTCCTGGGAAATTCACTTACCTCTCTTGACCTCAGTTTCTTCGTTCACAGCAGGGGGTTAAACCAGATGCCTTAGAGAGTCTTTGCAGTCAGTTTCCTATCCTTATGAACCTAAACTACCTTATATCATCTTTCATTCTTTGGAAATGACTACGCTCCATGGGTTAATTGCAAGGGACCACATAAGCCATCCAAGGCCCCTCCCATCAACCATCTAGCCACTCACTGAGTTAGCCCTCGTACACCAAGTTCTCTGAGAGATGCAGCTGCAGCCACAATGCTAGGGAGGGGTGTCACACCAGAGTATTTTTTCTCTGACCCCTGTTTTTGGCCCTGCACTTTCTTTCCACACTTGATCCTCTGCCAACCCAGCTGACAGGGGGTTTCTTCTGCAGAGCAGGTGTCTGCCCACTAACCAGTCCCTCCCAGAAGTTAGAGGAGGCCATCTGGAAGACAAGACTCACTCCTTACCCTAGCCACCCTCATCTCAGCCTCAGGACAGTTTTGATCTGCTCCACACGCCCTGAGTGGGCTGGCTCCTGTTGCTAGGAGAACCTGACCATTTACATTTCCTGCTGTTTTTATTTTAGATTAGCAGCCACACTGCTGCAAGAACACAGGGTATTTTAAGAGATACAGAAAAAGAAAGGGTGAGAAGAGAACCTAACGTGAGCCCTCCTTCCCAAGGTCTTCCTAAATACACAGACCACAGCAATAGCCACTCCAGATCTCAATCTAGCCAGATTCTCGCCTCCTCTTTTTACCCCTAACAGCACCACAGACCAGTTCTGACACCTTCACCAGCACTTTCCAGCCACATGGGAACATGATAACAGTTATCTTCCAGGAAAAGCAGAGGTCAAAACACTTAAAACCTACCTAACTCCCACAGCAACACTTTCCTCTTAGTAAAACTTCAACCAAACAGAAACACTTTGAGATCCCAAACACTTGCTGTCAAGACATGCTACAGCTCTTTCCTCTGCCCTGGTTCATTCTCTCCCAGGTCATCTCTCAGATACGTGTGTGACTTTTTCTGCAAGCCTTCACAGGAACCCATATTCCCTTCGTACACTGCCTTCTGTTCTAAAAATTCCAGCCCCCTCATACCACTACCTTTCCACGAGATCAAGAATTTAGCCTTCTATCTCTGTGCTTCTAGAAGCTGATGCCTAAGTCATTGTTAATGCTAGCTCTTTTCTTGCTTTTGTAGTGTCTTGCTCATAGTAGGCGTTCTTTAATACCCTTTAAACTTCAATGCACTAGTTTTTATCTTATTATACTTTATTGAGTTATATTTTAATATTATCTCTTAGAAGCCTGTTCTCTTCAAATGAGAGACAGGAAAGGAGTGGATCTGGATGGAAAGAGAGGTGGGGAGGGCCTGGGAGGAGTAGAGGGATGGGTTACTGTAATCAGAATATATTATGTGAGAAATGGCTAATACTAAAAAAGAAGGAAAAAGAAAAAGAAAACCTCTGTCCATCCCCACCAAGCACATACTAAGCCCCACTAGGAAGTGTATGCCGTGAAACTTGCTCTACCACTAAAGAGCCTTATCCCTGTTGGGGAAAAGATTGTAAACCATGAATATGATAATGAAGATGAGCCGCTCAGAGAGTTGCAAGAAGGCTCTTAGGATAGGTCCAGGGACGAGATGGTAGGGAAGGGTAATAAAGGATAGTTTCTTAGAGAAGACCCCTGGGGAAGGGTTGAGAGTCCACAACAGATGCTCACTGGAGTCAGACAGACCAGCTGTGCCAAGGTGCAAAGAGCTAGGAGAAACAGGCTGAACCCGGTCTACCCTATCCTATGGTCCTAACTCAGACAGACTTCCAACTTAACCCTCCCACATCTTTCCCAGATGTAGCTTTCTCAAGAAGGAAACATGTCTTCTCTTCCTTTGTTCATCTGTGGGGAACAAAGTTGATGATAATTATCAGGGACCAAACAAAGTCTTTCCTAGATCTACACTGCAACCCCCACCCCACCCCCGCTACCAAGGTATGCCCCTCAGTGTAACAAGCACATCGTTTAGTCTTATTCTTAGCATCACCACAATTATTTGAGATTTCCATACATGTATAATATATTCTAATAATTTCCTAGCTCCCAAGATACTTGCTCATCCTTCACCCACACCCTCTGAACCCCTCTTCTTCCCAACAAGCCCCCCCTCCTATCTTCATGGCCTTTTGTTGTCCCTTTTTGTGTATGACCCTCTGAGATTAATTAGGCCCACTGTCATGAGCATGGATGAGGGGTTATTTATTAAAGGGATGGGCAATTTACTAATGGCTACACCAATGCAGAAAAACGACTTCTCCTCCCTTAGCATCTATTTAAGGCTCCTCAGTTGGAGGTAGGGCCTCAGGCACCTCTCACATATCCATGATGGAATGTTGATGGATTCCATCTTGGACAGCTGCTGTGAGTTCGTGAGTACAGTTTGTCTATGTCATGTCCTGAGGACAGTGTTTTGCAGTGCTCCCTCGGACTCTCTAGCTCTTACTTTCCATTCCCCTCAGGACGCTCCCTGAGCCTTCAAAATTGTTGTATAGACCCCCCACTTAGGGCTGAGAATTCAATAGTCATTTATTCTCAGGACTTCAATCAGTTATGAGCATTTACCTTAACCATTGTTACTTCAGACAGAAGTTTCTCTAGCCAAGGTGACTTCGGTACTAGCTTTTAGATATAAACAAAAATATTTGAAAAGTGATTTGACTGTCCTGTCTGATTAGCAAAACAACAATAATAGGTTGCTAAGGCTCTGACCTCCCCAGCCCCACACTTTTAAACAGAATTAAAGTCAAAGGTACATGAGTTCACTCCCATGGAGTAGGCCTCAAATCTATGTTTTTACAAAAAGGCAGTCGATTCTGCTCCATAACAGCCATGCCACTATTGCATGGGTGGGTACATCTGCCCTGCCAGGTTCACACTGTAGTCTCCAGGGCTCATAGCTGAGTAAGACGAGCATCCTTCCAAATAACTGAGCCCTGGTGAAACACCAGCTCCACCAGCCTCCATTAGGACAACGAGCTTCAGAAGTCCAATTGTGAGTCTAGGGAAGGTCGATCAAACTCAAACGGAAGCAGCCATCCAAGGTCAGGAGCCTCCCGTCCATCAGCTTTGTCTGGGGATTTAGACTTGGGATCTTCCTACTGTCTCTCTCCCCAGGATCAGAGGTTCTTGTCTCTTCTGAGACAGTATAGCAGAAACTCCTAGCTATCTACCATTGGTTCCTCTTTGCTCATTAACAAAAACACTGGCTTTATGTGGGGCTACATGTAGTCAGCTAGAAGATTAAATTTTCCAGTCCCTCTTGCAGGTTTCTGGAGACAGTACATTGGAAGTGAATTACTAGGGAAATTCATTAACTCATTTTACCTGCTTCTCTGACCCCCCTCTCTTTTTCCTCTTCCTGCCTAGGGTACAGACACTCAGCTAGAACTGTAGCAATCATCTTAAGCATAAAGGGACTCTACTGGTCAGTATCTCATTCTAAGAATAACACTGGAGATCTGCCAGTTCCACTAGAAACTCACAGCTCTGTCTCCAATTGCCTGCCTATGTACACACAAGCAGTTTCCACAGTCTGATAAACCATCAAAGTGATGCATAAAGTTCAGGTTCAGAGCCTCACCGTACTCCAGAGCACATGGGTTACAGGAATGTGCTCTGGACTTTGCCAAGATAGTCTCTTAGTCATGGAACCCTACTGGGTACCCTGGGGTCTCTGATCTACTGCAAAACGAGACACAGTTGCAAATAGTGACCATTTGATTGCATTCTTGTTACTTTGTTAAGTATTCTGTTGTTGTTTGTGGATTTTGTTATATAATTAACCTAGGGCCTCTTACAGGCTAAGCAAGTACTTTAACACTGAGCTATATCCACAGCCCCTTTTTTTTTTTTTTTTGACTTTTCATTTTCATACAGAATTTCACAAAGCTAATCAAGGTGACCATGAACTTATATAACCCCACTGTCTCAGCCTCTTGAGTTGTTGGGATTATAGACCTGGGGTACTAAGCCTGGGTGTATGTTATAATTACTTTTTTCAATGGTAGGAGCTTTGTATGGAGAAAAATAAGTCCCTTTCTTATAGAAGTGAAAGGAGCCAGTGCTATTCTGACTTCTGTGATCACTGTTGTTAGAATGGAGACAGCCTAGGACTACACAGGAGCCTGTGACCAGCCAAACCCTGCCCTGGCCTTCCTCTCAAATGCCAGCACCCAGACCTTCCCTGTCTCGTGACCCTCTTACCAGTTCTGAGGATGACCCCACCACCACCACTACCACCACCCATCTCCTGCTTCCTTTCCCTCTCCAGCTATTCTCTGGGCTGCCAATCCCACCCCAGAATTACTTTATACCTGTAAGGAAATTAGCATTTATGTTGGGACAGAAAGTGACACTGTTCAGTTCTCACTGTCATTCTGTTCTTAATTAATATTTAACCTCAGAGAGATTGTGTAGCAGACGGAAGTGGCTGATGGGAGAACAAAGCCCTGGCTGGCTCTCCTTGTCAACACTACCTCCCCCACTTCCAACTCCTCTTCCTGCATGGAAGGGTTCCAAAGGACCCAGAGGCCCGGGGGAGGAGGGCCTGGAGTACCCCTGAGAACCCTCAGCTGTATTTTTGATGGATGACTACCCCCAGATTTCGAATATTGCCAATCCTTCCATCACTCAGTGAGAACAGCTGGTACCCAGAACCTGTTTCTCAATGCCCAGAGCTAGACCTAGGACCTGGCACACCAGAAAGGATGAAGAGATAAGCGGGGGTAAAGAAAAGCAATGCAAATGTGCCCCTCAACAGATTATATTTAATGCACTATTTTTAGTTGCCTTCAATCCCTCCGGGCTGTCAGGGCGGTTGCAGCCCCACTCCCCCGGGAAAGGAAATGACAGGCATTATTACCCAGCCCAGGAACACTGGTGCAGTGCGTGGTGGGTGGGGGAGGTGCTGCTTTACCAGCTCCAAAATTTGGGAACTTAACTTCCAACGGGAAATCGAGGACACGGAGAGAGGCAGCCACAGGACCACCTCCTCCGTTTGCAGCCAGCCAGCCAGATCAGACCTGCGTACTGGTCCACTGGGCCCAGACCAGGAGTGTGGGAGTCTCTTCAGTCCTCAAGTTGTCTCAAAAAGTAGGTTATACAACATCCTTCACTGCCAAGTTCTTCCTGCTCTCTAATCTTAGCCCTGCCTCCGGTCTAAGCCCAGTTCCCCTTGCTCTGCATGCAGAGGCAACGGAGGACAGCTGGCCATCATCCCCCAGCCAGAGCCCTTCTTTGTCTTGAAGAAAATGATTCAGTTTCCTCTCAGCCTTCTCTCCAACCTGAGTCATCTGAAGTCTTTAACCTTTCTGCGTGTCATTTTTTATCCAGCTCTTTTTGCCACTCCTCTAACCCTGTCTTGAATATGACCCCAAGCTCCTCCTGGGAACCTAAAGAGACCCTAGATTTCCCCCACGGAGCACCGGAGCTCAAATGGAGAAACTTATTGCATGTTGTCCTGGAGAGGCTCCCTAATTGCCATGGTTCTCTTGCCTCCTGACAAGATCAGAGGCTCCACATAGGCTGCGCCTCCACCCTCCTTCCTGCAGCCTCCCTCACCTCCTCTGCACCCAGCTGAGTGCAAGGCTTACAACATGTGGCACATAAATTTTCATGATGTCTGATTTGAAATGAGGTGCACACATAAAAATTTTTTGGCGAGGTACTTGTAATTTACTGATAAATTATACAGCAGCTTTTGAGCTATTGAACAGTTTTTATTGTGGTACACGCTCGTAGTAGACCTTTGGAGAATGCTTATATTTTTAACCATAGCATTGTAAACTATGTAAACCGTAACAGTATATAGCATTCATTCAGTAGATATTTATTGAATGTCTGCTGTATGTCAAGCAGTATGCTAGATGCTGGGGTCTCAAAATGAAGGGCCAAATTCTGGTTCTACAGGCATTGACAGCCTCTGTGGAGTTCTTCTCCAAAGAAGGCACAATGAGCAAGCAAGTGTGACGGAAGTGCCAGGAGACACTGAGAAGCAAAGATATGGACACAGCTCTGTATCTTAATGATTTCACCTTGCTAGAAATTGGTGGAAAAAATGGTTTTAACTGCCAGCATCCTTTCCTGGGGTTAGCCACCATCACCCTGACTCTATGTGGTCCTAGAATATTTGTCAGTGTGGTGGGTGTTATAGGTTGGATCCTGAATGCTTTCCAAAGGCCCATGTGGGTTAAAGACTTGATCTCCAGACAGATTTTTGACAGATCAGTCATTTCTTCCCAGTGGGAGGAAGTCAGGTCTCTGGATCCTGACCCTTTCCTCCCTGCTTCCTTGCTCCCATGAGGCAAATAACCCCCTCCACCACATATGACCAACATGAGCTCCTCCACCACATGTGACCAACACGAGGTTTTGCCCCATCACAGACCCAAAGCAACAGGGCCAAAGGCACGCAGCCTGGAACTTTCTGGAGCTATGAGCTGTTAAAAAAAAAATCTTTCTTCCTTGTAACTGATGGTTTCCAGAACTTTGTCACAGGAATGTAAAGCTGCCTAACACAATGGGCAAATTCCCAAGGCATACGTAACTTAGAGCCCTCCCCAAAATTGTCTTGTATGGATACATAGAAAGATGATCTCTTTTCCTTGAAAGGTTTAGAATGTCAACAATTGATTATCTTCCTTATATCATACCTATCTGAGGATATAACCAGCAGAAAGCCTCTGAGGGAACCCTTGCTGAAAGACAGAGAGAAACATAAAAGACCCAACATCATTCTGAGCCCTGGACCCAGCCATCCCATCCTCATTAAGCATCCAGTAAGTGCCTGGTTTTGTTTAGGCTTGTTACTCTAGAAGGAAGTACACACTTCAAAGTGCCTTTGATGCTGAGGTGGCTTCTCCTAGAAGGGAACAAAGGGTTGAAGATGATTTCCTGATGTGCAAATGGATCTCTGACACTATGATGTATACAGATTGTAAAGGAACCTATCAGGGCAGTAGAAATGACCAAATAATGCAAAGGCTGACATTAAAGGGAACTCTAGGTTTGCTGCCTATTACCTGTATGCCCTTGCTCAAGCTACTTAGCCACTGCTTCCCCTTGAGGTCCTTGTCTACGAATACATTTGCTTCATTGGATTATCTTGATCATGACATGACTTGATATACTAAGAGTACATATTATTATATATTATATAATAAGGCAGGCTTTCTTTAATCACTGTCTAGCACACTGTCCTTCCATTGTGGAACCCTGATTTCCCTCCAACTCCAAGCAAAAGGTTATGGAGGACACTGCAGGTAGAGAGCAATCTGTCAAACCACATGGGCTGGGTTACTTATAACATTTCCTCTCCCTTACCACACAGATTGACACAGGCAAGGGCAAGAGCCCCCATCTAGAGCTGAGCAACCTCTCCAAGAATTTTTAAAGTATTATTGATGAATTTAGGATTTATGGATTGTATTTCCTCTTGGATCCCAAGTTCCTGGCTTAAGTTCAAGGTGACCAATAGCCAGAAACTCAGGGTCAGTGCTGGCAGCAAAAGAAAGCAAAGCCAAGAGTCACACAGAAGGAGCTAGAGATACATTTCTGCACTGCTATGTTAATTATTCCATATGGTGCAGCTAAGAAGACTGTTGGCAAGCCAACCCCTTAAAAGGAAAGGACACTGCACTGGTGTGATGTGGCTCATAGGTAAAGGTGCTTGCCACCAGGCCTGGTGAATTGTCCTAAATTAGATCCCTGGTTCACATCTGAATTAGATCCTGATTGCTACTCACATAGGAGAGAACCTACTTTGGCAGGTTGTTCTCTGACCCATTCACATGGTCCATTAAAGAAAATCCCTTTCTCCAGCTGGGAATGGTGGCACATGCCTTAATCCTAGCTCCCAGGATGCAGAAACAGGTGGCTTTCTGAGTTCAGGGCCAGCCTGGTCTACAAAGCAAGTTCCAAGACAGCCAGGCCTACACAGAGAAACCCTGTGTCAAAATACAAAACAAAGTCCCTTTCTTAGGGCTGGAGAAGTAGCTCAGTAATTAAGACTATTTGCTGCTCTTCCAGGGGACCTGGGTTTGAGTCCCAAAACACACATGGCCACCTACATAGAGGCTCGAAGTTCTAGGTTATCCAACATGCTGGTCTTCATCAGGCATGCACATGGTGCACGTACGTACATGCAAGCAAAATACTCATACAAAATTTTTTTTAAAAAATTAAATCATTTTAAAAGATGTTTGTCTTTGTCTCTCTGTGCATCTTTGTCTCTTTGTCTCTCTGTCTGTCTGTATCTCTCTCTCTCTGTCTCTGTCTGTCTCTTTCTTTCTTTCTGCCTGTCTGTCTGCCTGTCTGTCTGTCTGTTTCTGTCTTCCTGTCTGTCTGTTTCTGTTTCTGTTTCTGTTTCTGTTTCTGTTTCTGTTTCTGTTTCTCTCTCTCTCTCTCTCTCTCTCTCTCTCTCTCTCTCTCTCTCTCTCTCTGTGTGTGTGTGTGTGTGTGTGTGTGTCTCTGTGTGTGTGTGTCTGTCTCTGTGTGTATGTGTGTTTGTCTCTCTGTCTCTGTCTCTCTGTCTCTCTCTCCCCCCTATGGGGGGTATGTTGGTCTCTGGCACCCTGTCATATGCATTTACCCATTTTGTTAGTCAGCTTTCCATTACTATGGCAGAATACCTAAAACAGTTGATTATAAGGAAGATTATATAGCTAGCAGTTTCAGAAGTTACTGGCAACACCACACTTCAGGATGGGAATGTGTGGTAAACGGGGTCAGTTTACTTCATGGTGACTGAATTGAAACTCAACACTTGGCCCTTTCGGTGAATCAATGCTTATGCTAAAATAAATTGGATTTCTATACTTTCTACCCAAATGGGATCTTGACGGACATAACATGGATCACTCAGCATGAAACAGTTGAAATACAGTAAATGCTCATAATAAACATTTGGCACAGGAAATGCTCCCAAGAAAATGTTTTGAGACCTTCCCCAGTTACAGAATCTACTTTAACTCAAGATAAACTCAGTCCATGAGCCTGTGCACGCATATGTTCATGCTGGCTTATAATGACAATAATGATGTTGACAGTAATAGTAATGAAAATAAAGAAACAAAAAGAACCCCACTGTCCCAGAGGTCTCAGCTCCCTGGCACAAGTCAGTCTTGTCCAAAGGTAATGTCCACTTCAAAGGAAGCAAGCACACAGTCACTGAAGAATGGGCAGCGAATTTTTATCATTGGGGTGACAATTAATTGCCCCTTCCAGACATTGGAATAGATAGATTGGTAGCTGTTTATGGATTATCAATTACTCTCTTTGCCTAAGGAGCTGCAAAGGTTAGATAAGCAAGGAACTCTGCATGAACATCCCTCTCCCTTTAATTTGTCTCCTTCCAGAGCTAACCTTGAAAGCCTTTATTTTTATTTAAAGATGTAGCACGCAGACCTGTTATCTGGAAAGAGATAAAATGTTCAATGCCTTTTAGTTTTCATCTTTCTCTTAAGAGACACCTCCTTAATTGCTAGTAATTCTAAGTGTAGCAAACTTGTGCCTCCAACTTGGAACAACATGGAGAGGTTATAGGGGGCAATGAGAAATAATGAGACACCAGGAGACAAAGCTTCCTGTGTGACTGAGGGAACTCTGAGTGGTCACCTCAGATTCTATAACGGTTCCTTCAACAAAGCAAAACCAAACAAGAACAACCAATTAGGAGAGCGAGGCTGCATGAGGCTATAAGAACTCCTGTCTGGTTTGTTAGTTGTCCCTAGAGTTTTCAGAGACTGTCATCAGAGAATACCTGGAAGTAACAGGCACATGTGGACCTCATCTTGTCAAAACAATGGGTGCATTGTCATGAGCTGACACCCACTGAACATATTGTAATGTATCAGGGCTACACTCTTCTACCTAGTGCAACAGGATGTGTTATGTCTTCTTTAAGGGCCAAACTTGACATTTTCTCTCTCTCTCTCTCTCTCTCTCTCTCTCTATATATATATATATATATATATATATATATATATATATATATATATATAAAATGTCTCTGTCTCCCCACCCCCTCCCCGTGGGGTGGTTATGTTGGTCTCTGGCACCCTGTCGTGGACATTTATCCATTTTGTTAGTCAGCTTATATAAAGCATATACTATATAAGACTGTGTAGACACAGTCTGTATAGAGACTAAAGAACTGTTGAAGTACTAGTGGAATTTCTTGATGCCTCAGGGTCAGAAGGAGATACAGTTTTGCCTAGCCCTCTAAGCCATAGGAACATTCCCACTAAAAATCCAACCCAGAAACAAGTCATGTCCAGCTCTCCTCCCCCTCACCCCACCCGAACTTGCAACCCAGTGAAGGCAAAGCAAAACTAACACAAATACACAACAACCCAAACAATATCAACGCCCACACTTCAATGTTCCACACAAACTGCTGAATAGCAAAAGCTTAGGATTAGTAATCTCATATTTTTCAGGGCTCTAGTCTGACCAAAACTTACTCAAAATAGAACTCAAGAAAACAAACTCACCTCCCAGTGTTGTGCAAGAAGGGCATGTTATCTGGATAAACGTATTCTTATTTTTGCATATGGAAATACATTGGCCCAAATAAGCAAATTCCTACCATGATCCCCCCCCCAAGGCAGTGTGAAATGCCTTTCATTCTGGGTAGGACCCATAAGGAAGCTACAATGACAGGGTTGTAATTGTTCACCTATATCGTAGCTACACTGCACAACAGCCAGTGCGAACGATTCTACCAATGTCTCCTTCTTCCTGAAGTTCAAGGGTAAGAGACGTTTCTATACCAACAAGTTTACTGTGAGGAAGCGCCTGGGAAATTTCAGCACAAGATAATTTTTGTAGGTTTAAAGACATGGGTAGGTGTTACACCCTTAGCTCCTTATAGTAGTCACGCCTTAGTCTTTATTCATCCAACAGAGAGTGGCTTGTCCTAGTACACAGGAGCCATTGTATTGCTTAGGTTTTATCAGCTTGATGAAAACTAGAGGCCACCTGGGAAGAGGAAACCTCAACTGGTTTCATCAGATTGGCCTGTGGGCATGTCTCTGGGAAATTATCTTGAGTAACTATTGATGTGGGAGGACCAAGCCCACTGTGGGTGGTGCTACCTGAAGCAGGTAGTTCTGGGTTCTATTTTTTTAAATATTTACTTATTTTATTTATATGAGTATACTGTAACTGTCTTCAGACACACCAGAAGAGGGCATCCATTCCCATTACAGATGGTTTCGAGCCACCATGTGATTGCTGGGATTTGAACTCAGGACCTTTGGAAGAGCAATCAGTGCTCTTAACCTCTGAGCCGTCTCTCCAGCCCCTGGGTTCTATTTAAAAAAAAAAATTGAGCAAGAGTCCACAGCATTCCTCACAGGTTCTACTTCAGTTCCTGCCTTTAGGTTCTGCCTTGAGCTCCTGCCCTGACTTCCCTGGATGATGGACAGTAAGCATGAGATGAAATAAGCTCCTTCCTTCCCAAATTGCTTTTTGGTCGTGGTGTTTATCATAGCAACAGAAAGAAAACCAGAGCACACATTAGCATATAAAGTTATTCAAGCAATATGGGATCAATAACATCTCAATATCTCATGAGAGAAATGTCCTGGGAGGTGGTGGTGCAAACTTTTAATCCCAGCACTTGGGAAGCAGAGGCAGGCAGATCTCTGTTTTTTATGCCAGCCTGGTCTACAGAGCAAGTTTCCGGTCAACCAGGACTACATAGAGAAACCCTGTCTTGGCAAACAAACAATAAATAAATAAACAAACAAAATAGAGCTTTCTGATATTATCACTAGATAGAGCCTCTCTTAGACAGTGAGTTCAAGCTCACAGGCAAGTTTTTTTTTGAGGGATCTGCCCAGGCTCACTGCTACCAAAATGGCTGCCTACCTTGTCCTCTCTTGTCCAATACCTAGACTACAGTTTTACCTTGAACATTGCTGGGCATAAGTGAGATGACATTAAACTGCTTCAACAGATCAAAAGAAAAAATGTTAAAACTGAAATAAATAACAGCATTAAACCAAGTCAAGGGTGCAAACCTGGCTTTTTCCTGGTCTTCAAGCCCTGACACATTGTATCTGCCATGTTCCCACAAAGCAGCCTCTTCAATGAGGACATATGAAAAACACATCTCTGTGTCTCAGCACAAAAGAATGGAAACCTAAGACCAGATTGCAGAGCCATGAAAATCTGTCTCCTTCAGAAAGGCTTCCCTTTTTAGTCTTCTTTTTTTTTTTTCAATTCATTTAATTTATGTGTATGAGTGTTTTGCCTGTGTATGTATATGCGCATAATATGTGTGCAGTGTCACCAGAAGCCAGGAAGGAGCATCAGATTCCTTAGAATTGGAGTGATAGATGGTTGTGAGCTGGCATCTGGGTCCTGTGGACTGAATTTGGGTCCTCTGTAAAAACAGCAAGTGTTCTTGTTGAAGAAGTATTGGGCCTCTGGGTGGAAAAAAAAAACTGCCCCATTTCCCTTAAGGTCATGCCTGATTACTGCAATGGGCACTTTGCACTCTAAATCTTACTTCCTCTTGAGATACTTTTATTAATTTCACCCTTTATTCATTCAATTAATAGAAAAAATATCATTGTCTACTATATCCTATACAATGTGCTAAAGCTACAATGGTTAAATAATTCTAATGTTTCCTTATTGTTTTACACTTTCTGTTTCCTTAATAAATATAATGAAAAGTGTATACAATGTGATAATTTGGTATATGTGTACTGTGCTGGCTAGTCTGATGTCAACTTAACACAAGCTATAGTTATCTGAGAGGAGGGAACATCAATTTAGAAAATGCCTCCATAAATATTGGGCTGTAGGCAAGCCTATAGCGTACTTTCTTTTCATTAGTGATTGATGTGGGATTCCCAATACATTGTGGGTGGTGCCATTCCTAGGCTGGTGGTCCTGGGTTGAATAAGAAAGCAGCTGAACAAGCTATAGAGAGCAAGGCAGCAAGCAGCATCGCTTTGTGATCTCTACATTAGCTCCTGCCTCCAGGTTTCTGCCCTGTTTGAGTTCCTACCGTGACTTCCTTCAGTGATAGACAAAATAAATCCTTTCTTCTCCAAATTGGTTTTGGTCATGGTGTTTCATCATAGCAACAGTAACCCTAACTAAGACATGTACATTGTAAAATGATTACCACAATCAAATTAACTCACCAGTTATTGGTGTCTGGATGCTGTATACTTAAGTATCACTCTCTTAGGAAATGCTACCATGTTACACTGGGTCCCTAGAATTTCATATCTTTCTCTACAAAACTCACAGTATAATAATCATAAGTTTAGGGCTGGAGAGATGGCTCAGCGGTTAAGAGCTCTGACTGCTCTTCCAGAGGTCCTGAGTTCAATTCCCAGCAACCACATGGTGGCTCACAACCATCTGTAATGGGTTCCAATGCCCTCTTCTGGCATGTCTGAAGACAGTGACAGTGTACTCACATATATAAAATGAATAAATCTTTAAAAATAATAATAATCATAAGTTTAAAAAATAGGTACTAATGAGGCCTTATATTTCAGACATACATATGTAGGTGTCTATAAATAAAATAATAATGAGAAATTATAAGAGATATAAATTAAAGTTGGTGATGAGTTGAAAATTACTGATGATGAAGGATGGATAGATACTTTGTATCCAAATATACGATGTGACTAGCTTTTATATTAGTGAAATCAAAAGGCATCTTAAAAGTATTAATACAAGCTGATTAGTGAACCATTCATAGACCAAAGCATATGATCAGAACAACCACTCCAAGCTTCCAGGGAGCATCACCATGAGGCACAGGGCTACAAAACTGACTGTAGACATACAAGCTGGGAGATGTGCATTCATCTCCTGGAGAAGTTATCCCCAGGCTTCTCTGAGGTAGACAGAAAGAGCAGAGTGGCTAGAACTGTCACTTAGATATGGGTACTGACATTGCTGCTTGAACAAGAATTTTTTTTTCACCTATCAAGCTAAGTGACAAAAGGCACAAAGGTCCTTAAACAGACTAAGGAATAATAGAAGAATTGTAACTCACTAATTGACTTTCTGTAAAAGCCAATTAAAATGCAGCTATGAATGTAGCCATATTGATAGAATGCTCTCCTAGCAAGCACTCATCCCTGGGCTCCATCCACAGCATCACATAAAACAGGTGTGGTAGCACATGCCTATAATCTGAGCACTCAGAAGATGAAGGCAGGGGAATCGGCAGTTCAAGATCCTTGGCTATTTATAGCAAGTTTGAGGCAAGCCAGTGCTACATGAATATGTGTGTGTGTGTGTGTGTGTGTGTGTGTGTGTGTGTGTGTGTGTGTGTGTGTGTGTGTGTGTGCATATATATATATGCATATACATATATATGTTAAAACATGCATGTGTCTGGACCTCTGACTAATGACGAGGTTATTTTCAGGGTGTTTCTGGAGTTTGCTATTCAGATGATATTAAATGCTTGCTGCCGTGTTATTAAAATACTCTTGTTGGGTAAATGTTCCAGTAAGATGTGTTTGTCCAGCAGGTACTGATCAGCCAGAAGCTATTACTCATGGGATAAGCAGAAAGCAAACTGAATGAGTGGAAGAGGCAGGAGAAGCAGGTGTTTGAGAGAATACAGGGAAAAGAGTCAAGTCATATCTAGGATTTTGGACCACACGGAGTCTCATCTCAGAAAAGAAGTGGTGGGCCAAGCTGTGGAGAGCTCTAAAGAGCATTAAGGCTGAGCACTTTGGTAGTAAGTAACATTTGGTTTGCTTTCTCGTGGTCTAGACATGCCCCAGTATGTGTCACCACAGATGGCAAAGAGACACTGAACTTCAAACGTAAAAAAACCCCGTATCTAGGGAAAGAGATCAAGACTTCAGTCCTCGGGGTTCCTCCAGTCAGGGCAAAGGTTGCATGAGTTCAGTGACCTGAAATGAACATCCTGGCTCACAAAATTTGCACCTGCCTCCCATGTGCTCTGCGCACTCTCAGACCTCTTTACTGGGTCCAAACCTTGCTTCAGGCCAGCTTTCTTCAGAAAGTCTTTGTGAACATCCAAATTCTCAGCTCCCATCATAGTGACTGTCTGTGTTGCTCATTCAGTATGTATGGTTTATTGCTTTTATCTTATGCACAAGAACCAAGAAGGAAGTGGATAGGACTAATTTTTAAATCAAACACAACCTTCCACACAAAGCCTGAAGTTCTGTGGGAGTTGGGGGGACAGGTGTGCATGCACACACATGGGTCGAGTGCTTGTAGACACTAATACTAGATGTCTTCCTCAGTGACTCCAGCTCATTTTTCAGACAGGGTCTCACATCAAATCTGGAACTCACTGATTAGGCAGGCTACCTGGAAAACGAGCTCCAGGGATCTATTCATCTCCCCACCCCTCCCCTAGTACCCAGCTCTTAACAGGAAGGCTGAGGATCCAAACTGGTCCTCATGCTTGCATGATGGGCACCATTTCCCCAGACCTGAGAGGTGCTTTTTAAAGGAAACCCAACACGCTGCAGCCCCAGTTCTGTATCACACTGGCAACCTAGTACCACACAAATAACAGGGCATTTCACATATCTTGGCCCAAGAAAAGGGGGTTAAAAGTGTTAATATGCTATAAAAAGTGCCACATGGGATGATGTCCGTGGAAGCCCTCTGTGACACACTATTTGGATTTAGCTTAGCATTCCTCATTGTTGCTGGTTCTTTCTTTCTACGTCTGTCCCTGAATATCCATTGGGAGATTTCCCAGTAGCTCAGGTCTCTAATACAAAATGACATATTTGGGACTGAAATATGCCTCAGCCATTAAAAGCATGTACTGTTTTTACAGAGACCCTAAGTTTGGTTCCAGCACTCCCCTTAGGTGCCTGTAACTCCAGCTGCAGGGGAAATCTAACGCCCTCTTCTGGTCTCCATGGGCACCTACATTCATCAGCACATACCCACACAGAGACATTTACAGACACACATAAGATTTTTTTTTAATAACTTAAAAGTTGTTTAAAACATGTTTGCGAGTACCCTAGACAGGTTCTATGTATATTTTAAACTTTCCCTAGCTTATGCATAAGACTTAATTCAATGTAAATGCTATGTAAATGATTCTTATACTGTATCATGGGATGATGACAAGAAAGGAAGTCTGAGCAGTATAGATGAGGTTTTTTTTTTCCCCCTCTGAATATTGGCAGCTTACAGTTAGCTTAGCCCATACATTCACATCCATAGACATGGAGGGTGAACCACATATTATACAATTCTATATTGTGTCCCCACAGCATTCTTCCCAGCACAAGTTCAGGGAATATTTACTTGTCTTGAAGATGCTGTAGATGGTAAGGGTGCTGGTGGCGAATAATGGCTCTTAGTGAGGATGACTTTGTGGTCAGCAGGGCCAGCAACCCTGAATTTTGAGTTTGAATGCAACCCTTCTGCCATGTGTTCTCATTTCTCCCCCTCCTTCCTGACATGTGGGTTAGGGGTGGAAAGAGCCCTCCAGTCTGGCACAGGCCCCTTTAAAAATGTACCCAGGCTTCTTCTCTGCCAACCAGGATGCTAAAAATACGACTACAGAAAAGCTGAAATATTTGCAGAGAAAACTGAATTTCCTGCTACCCCCACTCCCTCCACTCAAATGGGTAAAACCTGACCTTAGAAGCCCCAGATCAGCTCTGCCAAAGGCACAAGCCTCCAGCTTTCCCACCCCTTCTTATTATGGAGTCTCTCTGTGGGCTTGAGTGGGGATGTTATGTTCAGAGAGGGCCCACTCCCAGGAGGGGAAGCCACAAGTATTGGCAACTAGATAGTCACGTGACACCGCACCCTTCCCACCCCCCTCTCTGCTTACTAGGAAGAATCCTCTCCAAATCCCATCTCCATCTGTCCCGAGAAGGATATGTACTGGACCACAGAGGCTTTACACTAAGTTATGTTTTACCCTCTCACTGGATGCACCATCTCTTCTACCTGCCTTACCTTCTAGTCTTTGCCTCCACAATTCTTGCTGGCTCCAGCCCAGAGTAGTGGCATACCCTGGCATGCTCCCTAACCCTGGCCCTTTCTAGAACTCTTCTTTCCAGGTCTGTAATCCTTGCCTTCGACAGTTGTGGGAGCTAGCAAATGGGCAGGACTGTTGAAACTGGAGGTGTCAAAAAATATAAGCTTCAAGGTCTAAGCCAAATTAGCCCTAAGACATTCTCTAAAACTTGACCTCCTACACCCAGACCCTAAAGTTCAGTAGGCTGTGGTAAGAAGCATAACCTGACATCACGTTGCCAAAGACCAGATGCATGCAGTCACTCACAAGGGCCCCAGGCTGCTCCTGTCCCTTCTCCAAGCTCACCTAGAAAACCACGGGCTCAGAGGCCAATCAGCTCACCTTGCTGACAAAGTCCAGGCACCTTGTCCAGAAGAGAGGTTTCCCACTAGCCTTAAGCTGTGCTCCGAGGCAGTGATAGAATCCCACAGGAAGAAGTGTTGGATGTCACAGTGTGACAGCCTGCTCAGGGTGTTCCTGAAGATATATGAGCAGCCAATGTTGTGTGCCTTTGCGTCTCTGTGTGTGTGTGTCACTTACTTCTGTGTATTTGAGTTGTGAGTGTGTCTGTCTTCTCAATCTGGGATCTGCCTTCCTCTCTGTCTGTCTTTTCCTCACCTTGAAGCCTGCCCATCCCCCAGGCCAAGCACTGAGGCCAGTTCTGTGTGGGCACTTCAAGTGGGCTGTTGCTGAAATGGTTGTTTTGTGGTTGGAACTGACAGTTGCCGTATCTGGTATCCCATGGGTCTGCCAGTGTTCAGACACCCTCACCCCACACAAAGGTGTCTTGCAGGAGGGAGGGAGGGAGGGAGGTGCTGTGTGGGAGTTGGAAGAGGGGGGTAAAGATACCCCTCCTTTTAGTTCTGACCAGCAGGAAGAAGGGCCCAGAGGCAGCAGAGCCTGCAGAGCAATGTTGCCTAGCAACTCGAAGACTTTACCGCAGACTCACCAAATCCCGAATTCCTCAGCTCTAATTTGGGAAAAGCAGAGTCCAGATCTGATATCCTCTCTGCCCCTCTGTTTCCCCCTTCCATCTCCCCTCTGGGTCCTGGAGTAAAAGCACAGGGGAAGTTGGCACAGCCAGAGGCTACAGATGTGTTTGTCATTTAGGCAAGGACCTTAGTTCCTAGGACATCCTGCCATTTGGTGGAGGGGGGGGCACTAAAGATGTGCCAGAGACAGATTGGGGAACAGATTTGCTGTTACAGGGGTGGGTGGGTCCCAAACATGCTGGGAGAGACACCCCTACACCCCAACCCTGGAATCCCAGCCAGCCTTCAGCTCAGCTTGGAGCCCCAAGCTGGCTAATCATGTCCCCAACCTGAGTGGACACTGGTATATCCCTCCCACTCATTCTCCCTTTAACAAGGAAAGCCATGACCCAGACACTCAGTGGAATAGAAGCATTCAACAGTCCTAGTGTGGCTGGCCTGTGACAGTGGGATCCATTGCAGCTTGGCTGTTTGAGGTCCCTTGTCCTATTCAGAGACACCAGGCATTTCTTCCTCTCTACTCTAAGCAGTAATTTTTTCCCTGTCCCTCCTTGGAGAACTTAGCTGAGGAGGACTTGAGTTTTTTCAAAGGGATCCCAACCACCTGGGTATCATGTGATACAGTCAGCTATACTACCCTGACAGGCTAGGATGTATCATGTGACACAGTCAGCTATACTACATTGACAGGCTAGGAGGTTTAGAGACCACAAAAAGGTCAAGCTGCATACCCCAGATGTTCCTTTCCATATCTCTGCTTCCCAGCCTCTCTTTAAACCACATCCTGCCCCAGCATGGGCTCAAAGGGCCAAAACCAGTGATAACCCCAACACTGCTTGGGTTGACAGCATCCATTTTCTTCCAAAGAGCAAGTGTGAGGGTGGCTAACTTTTGTCTTATTTTGAAGCGGTGAATCAAAAGGTTAGGAAGTCTAGTGTGAGGAGTGGGATGGGTGGGTGTGATAAGTCTGTACCAGGATATAAATACATTCAAAGTGGGTGCTGAGTGTACGTGATTTTATTTGGTGCAGATGGATGGAAGGATAGATAGATAGATAAGTAGACAGATAGATCACAGGTCATGGATAGATACAAAGTAGATACTTGGTCGGTAATGATGGAAGACACTTAGAACTAGTCAAAATACTGAGAAATAGAGGCTACTGGATGTCAAGTCATAGAGAGGACACATATATACCAATACTTCCACGGCTCAGGAAACATCATGGAAGAAGGGGTAGGAAGAATTTAAGAACCAGAAGAAGGGAGGTGAGGTATGGAATGATGATTTCCAGTCATGACTTGGCTATTGAGTTAACAACAGCTGGATCACCTGCACAAGATCTCCACAAGAGTGGGCCCATCAACACTCTATCATGGAAAGAGGGGGGGGGGGCTTATGAGGTCCCACCCCACCCTGAAGATTTACATACAATTAATACTTGGTGAGGTAGGGATAGACATTTACTTTAGAGGTATAGTCACTAGTGCAATGCCTATAATGCTGTAAAGAAGCCCTTGCCCATGCTCCTGTAAACAACACTAACAAAATTCAATGGGTTCCTTCTCTTCCCCCCCCCTCCAAAAAAAGATATGGCAATAAAAGGGATACTTGTGGAAAGAATAGGGGTTATCAGGAGTGGGAAGGGGCAAAAGAGGGTAACCAGATGAACATGGTTTAAAGAGCACAAGTAGGTCACTATGAAACCAATTAATATGTAGAATACAGTGACAATACAGTGTTCTTGCTAAAAATTTTAAAAAGAAAACAGTGCAGACATTGCCAGCAGTGAGAATGCAGGTATTTTTGTCTATGTGCTAACGAACAGGAGGTCTACAGTTTACCTGTGCTTCACAGGGTGTGGGACACGGCCCTGTGTAGTTGTTTTTGCCTATTGTGTCTGCAGTGCCTGTATGTGGGAAGATAGCCACACCACCCCGTCTGGGAGTATGTATGGATGCATGAGGCTTGGAGCGTCTATGTCACTATGTGCCCATCATGTAGGTTGTCTATCATCAGGTTTCTCTGTAGCTAGAGTGAGGAGGGCACCTCTTTGCAGAGAGGGGAAATAGAGGGAGTAATGTTTGGGACTCTAGAATGTGAAAGTACAGGGAGGTGGGTGAGGTTCGAGGTTTTCTATCTATGGGCGGTAGGGCGTGCTGCACCCAGATGTGTATTTGTGCCCTGGATGTTGGAGGCCTTGTGCTTACTCCGACGTACATCTGCCTGGCAGTCTGCGACTTAGAAAGCCGGAGGGGGTGGGGGGTTGAATTTGGGAGATGGGGTGTGTAGGAGGAATGGATGGAAGTGTGTAGGTGGAGAGGTTGGAGCACCAAAGCGAGCGAGGCGGAGAGAGTCGAGAGAAGGAGTGGTCCTCGCTTCAGTTCTCCCCGCCCACCCTGCAGAAAGTGTCTCCTGATTGGCTTCGAGGCCGCAGGGCTCAGGTTACATTCGCAAGAGTTGCGGAGCGCGGGAGACCGGACCCAAGAGGAGAGAGACTGGTTCTGCAAGGATTCTGCGCTGGTCGGGGAGTGCCCCACAGCCCCTGAGCTGCCACCCAGCATCGTACAAACCCACCCCCGCTCTGCGCCAGGCTCCACCCCAGCCAAGGACCCTCAACACCGGCAATGGACTGCTGCACGGTAAGTCCATACTTGAACTCAGCGTCGTCTGGGGCAAGGGGCACACGAGAAACCCTGGGGGTGAGTGAGGGATGGAAGTGGGTGCGGAAGACCTAGGAGCAATGTGGGAAAGAATGGTGCTGAGATATTGTATTGGATGATGGAAGGCGCCTGCCTGATCTGAGCCAAGCCCTGGGGAAAATGCTCCCCAGCTCGCGGGGGCGTCTGAGCGCCCATGGGCCAGACAATCTAGGTTGTATCTGGATCTGAGCAGAGCTTTCATGCAGGAAAGCTGCTGCTTAGACGAGAGGTGGAACTTCCCCCCACGGAGACACAGGAAAGTTGCTGGTGTGCTAGTCCTTTCCCTTGGTAATTTTTGGCCCCCAAACGATTTCCTATCCCACTGCTGCTGTCGCGGACTGTGGCAAGATCTTCACGACCCTCAAATGATCGTCTAAGCCCTTATGTGGCGAAGTCGGGGAGAAACCACCCTGGTCTTGGTGGTGATGGGCAGCAAAGAGCCTAGTCAGTGTGGTTCTGAGGTGGAGCTGGTCCAGCCCCCAAAACCTTCTCCTTTGGAAGGTGCTGGGTGAGTGACCGTGAGAGGGCCCTGTGGGCAAGGGAAGGAAGTGTCTGTCAGCGCCTACACGGAAACTGGATGCTGCAAGTGCCTAACGCCAAAGCAGATCTTGTTAAGGGCTCTTGTATGAAGGCATCCAGCACTGGTCCTGTCTCCTAGCTGGCTAAAGGAGTTGAGTGACCCATACCTATATAAAATGTGTTTGCTTATTCTTAGCCTCCGATCTACGGAAAAAGACGACTCCAAATTCCTAGTGTTTTTTTTTTTTTCTGTCACTCTGGCTAAAAACTCCAGAGGTTACTTAACGGCAGCAGGAACCCCACCTTTCTCCTACAATGGGCAAAATAAATAAGTTTGGAAGGGAGGAATAGCCCATATCTTTGAGAGGTGACACATCCAGATGTCCAGTGGCCAGGACGCAGTGAGAACTTAGGGGCAAGCCATTGCTGACATTTTAACTCTTGTTAAATAAATAACAGCTGCCAGTGTGCCTGATCACCCCAGGTAGGTAGGTCTTTTACAGTTGTACAAATGGGGCTTAGAAATGTGATTTTTTTTGTCCCCCAAGTAGGCACCTTTGACAAGTGTGGAGCCCTGTCCTCTCAAAAGACTGCCCTCCAATCCCTCTTTGAAGCATACTGATTTTCATTACCATAAATACTCATAGCAGTAAATGTATAGACCAGAATATATATATATATATATATATATATATATATATATATATATATATATAAAGAAGCATGCCAATCACATACAGTTCCGCCCTTTGAAGAACACTATCCAGGGCTTCTTCCAAGGAAGCGGTTTGCTATTCTCCAGGGAACAGTTTGTTTGCTTATTTGCTTATTTACTTACTTATTTTTGGTGCTGGGGGTTGAACTCTGGACTTTATGCCTGCTAAATATGTACTCTGCTTCTGAGCTACACACTGAGCCCAAGAATCACTTTTTGGCTGGGAAAGGAAAGGTGTGGGTCTTCAGTCTCAATTGAGGAAGAGCCCCTCATCCCCAGCAATGTTCCATTAAGTAAAAAAATAAATAAATAGATAGATAGATGGCAGATTATGAGATATGAGTCAACAGGGGAGGACGGTAACTGCTAGGCAAGAAAGAAAAGGCTGAGAAGCCAAGAAGGATGGGGAAAGGAATCGGGAGACATGCCAGCAGGGAAGACATGAATGGGTGAAGACTCTAGGAAGCCTGAGAAGGATGAAAAGGGTGGGATGTGGGGCTTAGGCCTCCAACCTTGTCTCTCCTGGCTAGTGCTTATAAAAATACCCAGGAAGCCATTGGTGCATGGCAAGTAGATAGCTACACCACAGATAACTAATACTGATAGATAATGGCTGAGGGTGTGGTTGATGTGTTTGAAATCAGTGTCCCCTAGAGGAAGAGGGACTACCAGAGGTATTGAATGTCCAGGGTCCAGGGGCACCTCCTCCACTGGGCCCTGACACAGTCTCTGTTTTTTATGTCCCAAGTCCACTGGACCAAAGGGCCAGATAATATTCAGCATCAGTCTCATTCTGTGGAGTTGGAAGGAGGTAGAAAGAAGGAAAAGGGGGGGGGGCAAAAAAGGGTGGAGGACTGGAAGAGGGCAGGGCTGCTACCAGGCATCCCTGTGCTGTAGAGAGAACAGTATGCTTTCCTCATCTTTTTGCTCTGGGGTTCTCTTCCATGACCATCCTACCTCCTACCTGATGTTTGGGAAGAATCTAGCTGTGCCTTACTTGTTCTTTTCCCCCTTGGTAAGCAAGCTTAGAGAGAAATGAGGAAGAAGAAAACAGATCAGTGTTCTTTTTCAAGGGGATGTTTTTAAAGGAGCTATTATTCGATGTTCCAGTGTCTGATTGACATCGCAAATGTACATGACTTTCCTGCCTTCGTCTAATAGGAAAAGGAAAAGAAATCTTGTTTTGATAGCCCACTCCTTTCTCCTTTGTAGTCTCGTTGACTGTGTACCAGCTAACAGTGTGGAAGTAACCACCCGCCCTGAGGCCGGGGGTAAAAGTACAAATTCTGAAGAGGACCATTTCACTGTTGGTTTGCTATGCAACCTGGGGGAGTTATAAAATGTCTCTGAGGTTGTTTCTTGACTTCTAAAATGGAGATTCCATGGCATAAAATGTCCCAGGTACTTGGCACAGGGCCTGATATATAAGGGGCAGCCGACAGGCATAGTTCTTAAAGCTGTTCGGATTTGGGGAGCTGAAGGATACAATTCACCTGAGCTAAGTTCTGCTTGGCCCTGAAGAAAATGAGAGTCTCCGAGGCAAAGGAATGTGGCCATCCATGGCTCCTCCTTTTTTTTTTTTTTTTTTGGCAAGTACATTCTCCCACTCCCAGGTGACCCCAGCTCATTCAGAACCCCTCAATACAGACAACCATCAGTCTTGGCTTTAAGAGAGGCAGCTGCCCAAGCACCAAAACCAATGATCTTCTCCCAGATTTCTAACCCATTTGCCTCCAGTTCTGCCTATGGGCAGCCATGAGCAGCCCATCCTAAGAAATCAGCTGGGGGGGGCAGGGGGCAGAGTCAAGGGAAGAGCAGTAGAGCCTTCTGCTAGGCTGTGTTGGGGGTGGCTCTACTTCTCTTGCCAGGTTTCATACTCTGGATCACCTGTGGTGGGTGGTGAAGAGGTCAGGTCTTAGGGTGGCTGGAGAAAAATACCAACTACCCAAACCACCGCAACCTCTAAGAGAGAATTGCACTGGGAGAATCAGAAAACCCAAAGGGGTTGATCTGTATTTTATGTGAAGTATAAGATGTCAGAGAGAGCTACAGAGCTAACTAAGAAAGACAAGAAGACAGGGGGTGTTTGGGGCCTATCTGTCCACACTCTCTTGGCAACTCCCTGAAACTGTGTTTAAATCCATTGAGATGCACCTTGAGCACAAATGAAGGAACTCTGAGGCCCAGGAAAGGAGGGTAGCTGGGGAATCATGACGAGGGGGAGTCTTTTGTAAACTTTGCTTTGGCCTTCTGGAGTAGAAAGCTATGCTGACAGGCTGGGCATGGTAGGCCACACCTGTATTCCCAACACTCCAGAGGTAGAGGCAGGAGAACTGTGGGAACTTCAAGCCCAACCTGGCCTACATAGCAAGTTCAATATCACCCAGGGCTTCATGATGAATCCTTGACTCAAAAATAAATAAATAAATTTAAGAACTATGCCCCTAGGGCAAACCTGTTAGAGACAGATGACTGAATCCTCACTCATACCCTGCCCATATCTGACAACTAGCTGATGGCCAGGACGAGGCAGAAGGAAAGCTAACTTACATTGTGAGATCTTGGTCACCTCACGTAAGAAGAGAGAGACCGTGAAAACAGTAAGCTTTTCTTGGTCAAAAAATAAGGACAAAATCCCAGAAGCCATAGGAAGCTTCTTCTAGGCCCTTCTAACTTCATAGCAGCATGTCCTCCTAGTAAGCCTCTGAAATTGATACCATCAGCTTCCAAGTCCTTTCTTTGTTCTTGTTCTGTTTGTAGTGGGCTGGTGGTGATGGTGGTAGTGGTGGTGGTGGTGTGTTTGAGAGAAGATCTTGTGTTGGCGCACACCTTTAATCCCAGCACTTGGGAGGCAGAGGCAGGCGAATTTCTGAGTTCGATGCCAGCCTGGCCTACAGAGTGAGTTCCAAGACATCCAGGGCTACACAGAGAAACCCTGTCTCAAGAAAAACCAGAGAGAGAGAGAGAGAGAGAGAGAGAGAGAGAGAGAGAGAGATCTTATGTAGCCCAGGGTGGCCTCAAACTCCTGATCTCCATTCCTCGGAATCCAAAATTCCATAGGACTGAAAACTCAGAAATCTATCACTTTACCTGGCCTCAATCCTGTCTACATTCACCTAGAGCAGGGTGACAGAGGAACAGAAGAGGAACAGAACATGAAAATAGGCCTGCAGCATTCTGTAGGTAGAGGCAATAAGAACATGAGTTTAAGGCTTGCCTTAAACAAGTAGCCTTCTGTCTAGGGATGTAGCGCAATGGTAGACACTTACTAAACATGCACAAGGCTGCAGATTTGATTCCCAGCACTTAAAAATAGCAGCAGTAAGAGTAAATGAAAGGAAGGGAAAGAAAGGGAAAGGAAGGAACCCTGGGCAACAGAGGTGGCTTTGATGATCTCACGCATTCCTTAATGATGGAAGTATGTTTTGAGAAATGTGTCTGACATTAGCCAACTTCATAATGGTTGAAACATTACAGGATATATATGTAAACTAAAATGGCTACAGCATCCATCATTAATATAATTGGGGACTGCCATCATGTATGTGATGTGTCATTGGCTAAACATATCATGGTACGTAACACATTATTAGGATGAGCTGTGTAAGACTGTTGTTATGAGACCACTTTCAACTTACAAAATTGACCATTTTACATCACCTTATTGTTTTACAAGGCAATCATAGCATAGCTACTGTTTGCTGATCAACTAGAGTATACCAGAAACCTTCATGGAACCATTCAATTTGCTCTTCTTCAAAACCTGTAGAGGTGAATATTATCATCGTGATTTGTTTTTCAAATGGAAGTTGTAAGACTGGAAAAGCTCAAAAAACCTCCCAAGACCACACAGTACTCCCAAGAATACAGCTAAGCTGGTCAGCTGGTTGTGTTTCCTTTCCTTTTTTTTATTTAATTTTTTAAAAAGATTTATTTATTTATTTATTTATATATGTAAGTACACTGTAGCTGTCTTCAGATGCACCAGAAGAGGGCATCAGATCTCATTACGTGTGGTTGTGAGCCACCATGTGGTTGCTGGGATTTGAACTTCGGACCTTCGGAAGAGCAGTTGGGTGCTCTTACCCACTGAGCCATCTCACCAGCCCCCATGTTTCCTTTCTTATGCATTAAAAAAAAAAAAAACTCTAGAACTTAACAGAACAAGGTTCAAATCTACCAGCTATTGACAACTGTCTTGGACCCCTGGTAGGTTTTGGGTTTTTTTTAAGATTTATTTATTTATTATTTATTTTATGTATGTGAGTAAACTGTTGCTGTCTTCAGACACACCAGAAGAGGGCATTGGTTCCCATTACAGATGGTTGTGAGCCACCATGTGGTTGCTAGGAATTGAACTCAGGACCTCTGGATGAGCAGTCAGAGCTCTTAACCGCTGAGCCATCTCTCCAGTGTTTTTTTTTTTTTTTTTTTTTTTTTTTTTTTTTTTTTTTTAACATTCTTAATTATCAGTTTTATCATGGTAAACTCAAGAAAGAGTAAAAGAGTGACCCACCTTTATTGTTGAGAAAGAATTAAAATATTTGAAAAGCACAGCTCTTGCACCCGAGACGGGGAAAAGCTTAAATGGTAGCCATTGGCCTAAGAACTTCTTGCCTTCTGTTTCCTTTTCAGTTATTGTTGTTTTACCTCTTTGGGGTTCTTTGGGTCCGACCTGGGAGACAGTAGGAACTAGCAAGCCCAATAGGAAGACCACGTCTGGGCCTCTGGCTGACTCCAGGAGTGGTGGGTTTATCTTCTCCTGAATTGAGTTCTGGTGCAGTTCTGCTCCGGAGAAAACTGCTCTGTAGCAGATCTATATCTATATCTATATCTATATCTATATCTATATCTATATCTATATCTATATATATATATATATATATATATATATATATATATATATATCTCCATTCCCTGAGGAATCCTGTACAAAGAAAGGTCTGGGCATCTTCTGAGAGCAAAGGGTGGTCACTTTCTGGAGTGCCTAATGCTTTTCCTTTGCTCTTCGAGACTCGATTCCGCAGCCCCCTAAAATAAAGGCTACTTTCAAATGGGGCTAGCTGGCTTTCTTTTCTCCATCTTCCCATGTACTTCTTTCTGTGTCCACTTGGGCCAGAACCTTCTTGGCTGCCTAAGAGATGCGCTAATCCTCATAGGCTTCCCTCTCTACTCCTCCCGCCATCCTTGAAGTCCTCCCAATCTTACTCTTACCACATTCCCTGGGAGTCTGTCTTTATCATCCCCATCCCCTCCGTGTCTGGGCTTTATCAACCCCATTAAAACAAAAACAACAATATGCCCCATCCTCAGGAGAGCGCCTGCTCCAAGCCAGACGACGATATTCTTGACATCCCGCTGGATGATCCTGGAGCCAACGCCGCTGCAGCCAAAATCCAGGCGAGTTTCCGGGGCCACATGGCGAGGAAGAAGATAAAGAGCGGAGAGTGTGGCCGAAAGGGACCCGGCCCCGGGGGACCAGGCGGAGCTGGGGGCGCCCGGGGAGGCGCGGGCGGCGGCCCCAGCGGAGACTAGGCCAGGTGAGGCTGCCTGGAGTGCTTCGCAGGCGGGAGGTTCTCATCTTCCAGGCCTGCTTGGAAAAGGCTGGGGAAGTCTAAGGTTGGGCTGGGAGTGGAGAAGATGGTGAAGGTAGTTAAGGGTGGGGACCTAGAATACCCAGACAAGTAGGTGGGAGAAGGCCAAGGATGCTGATTTGCCAAGAGCTAACCTGTTTCTCCCTTCCTCTCGTCTGCCTCATCTTGGACCGAAGAGCTGAACGTTTTAGAAGGTAACCAAAGCAGCAGAGTTTGTAGGGGGAGTAGGCTGGGTGGGAGAAATGACCCAGTTCCCTAGTCCTTCTCTCTGCTAGCCCTGAATCCCTCCCGGCTAAGTAACTTAACTTTGCAGACCTCTGGTATGTCCAGACGCCTGAGGCTGCAGCAGGGACACACTCGGACCAACACGTACACACAGTCACCCTCATTTGACTGCACAAGCGCGGCCGAGGGTCATGAGCACAGGGAGCCTCACTCACGTAGTTGCCCTGGGGCACACATCAGCTCAGTGAGTCAGGGAGGGGGTCTGGGTGACACTCCCCGAAAGGGAGAGGGAAATGGTACCAGCGGAAGGCAGATTCTCAGACCTTCTCTTT
This sequence comes from Mus caroli, assembly GCF_978045245.1. Taxonomy (NCBI): domain Eukaryota; kingdom Metazoa; phylum Chordata; class Mammalia; order Rodentia; family Muridae; genus Mus; species Mus caroli. The sequence continues at coordinate 34,765,931 of NW_028227266.1, read as the reverse complement.
CCTCAGTTCCAGAGGAGAGTCGGATGCCGCGTCCCCTTCGCAGTGACAAGACTTCCCTACTGTGTTTGTGAGCCCCTCCTTCCCACCAACCAGCCAGCTTCAGGAGCGCCACCCCCCTCCCCGCCGCGTCCCAGAGACTCCCTCTCCCAGGCTGGCTTCGTCGTGGCGTAGCCAAGTCCGTGCCCTTTTTAGCTCTTCAGTCTAACGTGGTCTCCTTTTGCCTTTTCTTCCCACCCTCGTCCCAAACCCCATACTCCCAAAAATGTCCTTTTGCTTCACGCCCACCTGTCCACGCGCCCAGCATGCAGCTCTGCCTCCGCAGCCTCTGTGCGCTTCGCTGCGCGTACTGCAGAGGGCGCCCAGTGCGTCGCCCAAATACTCTCAAAAAAAAAAGAAAGAAAAAGAAAGAAAGGAAAAAAAAGCAACCACCAAGTCCTTTCGTTCTGTGGGCAACGAAAGGGGGCGCCTGCGTCTTTCCACCCTAGCCTAACCTCAACCTCCTAAACCTGGGGCTAGGAAAGAGGGGAAGGAGGTTTTCATGGTTATCTGATAATTTCCCTTGCTCAAATGGAAAGTGAAGTCCTATCCCATACCTGCCTGTCACCCTCTTTTTTTCTTGAGAACGCACCCTGAGAGCAGCCCCTCCCGCTCTCCTTTGTTTATGCAAAAGCCTCCTGAGCGCCAGGAGGCTCCGGCAGGAGGAGACTTCCGCAGCCCCGCCCCATGATAGCCTCTCCCCTGTTGGGCTCCTGGGGTTGTGGCTGGAAGGTTTTTAATCTCTGCGTGTGCATGTTACCATACTGGGTTGGAATATGAATAATAAAGAGGAATGTCTAAGTGTACAGAGGGGTGCAGGGTGGGGGGCGGGAGGGAATGGGAAGTAGGGGGAGCAGGGTTTGCATAAGGCCACTAACAGAAGCCAGAACAAATCTCATTTAGTCAAACCAAAACTCAGAGACCAGGCGTGGGATAAAAGTAGGAGCGATACAAAGACACCTAGGTTGAAGCCTATCCCTTTGACCCAGCCGGAACTTCCCAATGCAGCACCGTCTCCGGGATTTCAAATTCATTCCTTCCCCTATTGATAGCACTCTTTGAAGAGGAATTCACCACTAGAAAGGAGAACGAGGTAGCATGGTTTAGGCTTTAATTATTAACATGGACGCTCACCACCCTCAGCGATCAGAAGTCAGACAACCATAGAGAGTTTGGACTTGGTGGTGGTCACGGTGCTGGCACATGGAGACTTCTCCAGGAGCTCTTTGCTATGATCCGCTCTCATAGAAGCTTGCTCAAAAACCCCAGGAGCGGTTGCATCCTCCCTGAAGGGTACAAGCAAAGTCACAGAGAGGCTAGAAACATCCCTTAGGCAACTGTCATCCTCTAACTCAGGGACATGTAAATTTTGCTGTCGTGAGAGTCCTCTGTGGAACTTTGTTTAAAATGAAGGGAATCCAGGCCAGTCTCACCACTGACACACACACTTTGCCTTTGGAGGCATAGAAATTGGCTTAAATCTGAGTGTTTAAAGAAGTTACTGGTGGGTTTGCCTAGTCATCTGAAGACCACGTTTTAAGACATGTCCTGGGAGTTGAGGAGGTGGCTCAGTGGGGAAAGTGCTTCACTTCTAAGCAGGAAGACCTTAAATCAAACCCCAAGAATTATCATAAAATATATCAGACACAAGTCATGAATCTCTGGGGTTCACTTGGCATCTAGCTCACTTGGCCAGCTCCAGCTCAGTGAAAAATGATTCCAAAAGGTTGTTCTCTTACTTCCACATCGGTGACAGAGAACATATGCTCTTCCACACATGCCACAGTAGGAACACGCAATATTAATAAACTACAATAAGTAAAAATAAGAGAGATGGCCTTCCTAGGAAGGTCAAGTTATCCTCTGTCCACATACTCACACACTCAACCTGTACAAACATATACACACATGTACATTTGTGTACATGCACACACACACACAAGAAATGATCAGGTATGGTGGTGCTTGGGGAGCAGAAACATAAGGATCTCTGTGAGTTTGAGGCCAGCTTAGTCTACACAGAGAGTTCCAGGCTAGCCAAGGCTACCTAGTGAGACACTGTCTAAGGAAAGAGAAATATTACACCAATCTCTACATGCAAGATACCATGACTTGCAGCGAAATTGTCAAGTATATAACAAAGAGAGCTTTGGCTTTTGTGTTTGTCCGATCCAAAATAAGTAATCTTAAGACAGACGAAACTCCTGGTATCCACCCTCCACCTTCCCCAATTACCTCTATGTGAGAAATATATACCAAAATGCATTAGGTAAGTGACATATAGCTACATGCATTAAGTGATATATATTTAAATGCATTGAGATATCACGCACCACACACACACACACGTACCACACACACGTGACAGTCTGACAAGCAGCCATCCCTATCCCAGTTTATGAATCTATTTCTCCTTTCTGTGCCAAGGCTAAGCAGGAACTCCCTCCTCTGAAAGGCTTTTAATGACAACAGCTTGAAGTCTGAAGACATCCACTTGGAGCCCGATCCCTTTCATTTCCCTCTGCACCACCCCCAGCTCTCCTGCTCACCGAAGGTCACTACCCCCATAGGTCTCCTTGGGCTCCTTTTTCCTCTCTTTCTGGAACCTGATGAGGCAGAATGCGGCAACTGACAGGAGCAGCACTCCCAGCAGCACCCCAATAAGAGTCCCAGCTACTCGGCCTTCAGATGAGTCTAGGGAGACACAAACCTCAGAGTTGTAGGAGGTTTTGCCCACCTTCAGATAGTCATAGAGTCATATAATCTCCCCCAAGCCAAGCCTTTGGCCAGGCCTCTACCCAGCATCCCCTACCAGTCACGGAGAGGTTCAGCTCACAGGAGGCACTGCCCATCTGGTTGCTGGCCACACATCGGTAGGTGCCAGAGGAGGTCAGGGAGAGATTGGTAAGAATGAGCTGGCCGGACACTTCATCTAGAGAGTGAGAAGGACATGTGTGCTACCATGGATTCAACTCACAGTGAGCCCATACAACTACCATGAAAGCTCACTGCATTCAGTCCTTAAAACAAACTACCAAGAAAGGTTTAACCTCATCTGATTAGTCAGAATCCCTGCTCAGAAAGAAAGTAATTTGAGAAGATGCAGTGAGGAACTCCAAAGTCACTGCAACTTGTGTGCCCTTGTCACCCCACACTGCTGCCTTCGTGGAGGAGGAAGTGCATATCCAGGAAGGTGATAATGGACGGTGGAACACTTACTGGATGAGGTCAGATCCTGGGTGGCAGCAAAAGGCTTAATAACTAAACATTCATCCTCTAAAATGGATCAAAGCTGAGCCAACTGCTTTCCTGAACTCTACTTCTGCCTCAGAAGGCAGAGAACACATCAGGAAATGATCTAGGGGAGGAGATTTGCTGGATAAAGTGTGCACTGAGACTGTTACTACACAAGGAAACAGGGCATCGGGGACCAACAAAAGAGAGCTAAGCCTTCTAGATATACTCGTCTCCAAAGAAACTCACCCGATGTGTGAACCAGTCTAAGCTACTCTAGTTACCTCCCTAGGAAGTTTGGAAGAAACTTATGACCCTTAACAAATCTACAATAAGTAGGCAGGTAGGGAGTGTGAGATTGTTCCCTGCTCTCTGCTCTCTTCCATGCTATCCAGGAATACATTTAGCTTGAGAAGTGTTTTCCAAGCACTGCAGGAAGACAGACAAGAAGGCATCAATACAAGAAAGGAGGAAGGAAAGGGCCTTAGTCATAACAGATATGGGGAACTGGGTATAGAGACCAGATCTTAAGTCTCCAATCCAATCTTCCCAATGCCCTGTACTCTTACCTTGAACCATGCTACCAGGAGGAGGTGTAGGAGAAGATCCGAGACGTACCCAGTTGTACACTGGCTTGGGTGCTCCCTCAGAGGAGCGGCATCCCAGTGCAGCAGAACCTCCCACAGAGGTTTGCCCACTCTGGCTGCATAAGGGGTGACTGGGGGGCACTGCAAAAACCACAGAAGGATCTCAGCAATCCTCTAACCCCAGACCTACTGAGTTCAACATTTCCTTTTTCAATTCCTCTGCCAAATAGTGGTCTATATATACCACTCAAGTGATTTCCACTACTGGGAATTCTGCATCCTGGAAAGGTCTTCCTCATGCTGAGCCCAAGCACGTTGCTAATATAATGTCAATGGAACAGTTTCATTTCTTGGCATCTGGGCCCATAAAGAGAAATTATAAATTCTCCCCCACATGAAGGCCCTTCAGATATTTGAATGCATGGGTCATGGACCCCATCCTGGGCCTTTAGTTTTTGTATAAACATCCTTGTCCACCTTTCAAACATCTTACTCAGCTTTGAACAGGCTCTGATTAATGGTGAGGTGGGAGCTCTGAGCACAATGTGGTACTCAGTTATGTAGGCTTTGTTCCTCTAATGGTCACTTCCCTTCTCTGTCACTGACGTTAGGAGGGACAGAATCCAAATCTGAGCTACCAGTGGGAGGTTCCTGAATGATGGATCTGGTGAACTATGTTATGACTCAACACCCCATATATGACTAGTCTCTCTCTCTCTCTCTCTCTCTCTCTCTCTCTCTCTCTCTCTCTCTCTCTCTCTCTCTCTCTCTCTCTCTCTCTCTCCACACTAGGCCCTAAGGGAGATACCATGGGGTGGAGTTGTAGTGTGACAGACCATTTTTTTCTTGAAGCTCCCAATGCAGTTGTGTGCTTGGCCTGCATATCAAGACTAAAGGGGGTGGGGTAGGGGTGGCAGGTCAGGATAGGAGAGTGGTTAGTGCATCCCCAGCATGCCTTACCTAGCACAGTAAGGTTGATTAACCCCAACCCGTTGGTGTAGAAATCTGGTGGGTTGTTAACATTGCAGAGGTAGGTCCCAGTGTCTGAAGGGCGGAGGTCAGTCAGTTTCAGGGTAGCCAGTCCTCCTGTTGGTGGATCGTGGAGAAGGATGGCCCGATCTGCTTTAGAGCCAGTGGGATACAGGTGGCCATTGGTGAAGTACAGAATCTGAGAAGAGGCCCAAGGCATATAAGTCCCCTTTTCTGCAAAGCAGCAAAAGGCAGAACAGTGTACTATCAATCAATCACACCATCGGGTTCAGTTAATTTAGTGGCTGAACCAGACTACATCTGCGCAGGGGAGTTGGGACTCATGAGCTGTGTGGAAGAGGAAGAGAGAATGTAGGACCAAAATGGCTGAAGTCCTCCCCAAACTTAATCCTGGGTGAGCCCTCTGGTCCCTGGCCAACCCAGCAGACACCCTGCCTTCAACTTACGGGCACGGACGCAGAGATGGGCTTCCCAGGCTGCACAAAGCTCCACTCCAAGGCAAAGTTGTCGCCCACCGATGTTTTGTAACTGCAGCTCAGCTCGGCCGTCTTACCCTTTGGCACGCTCAGTGGCTCAGTGGGCACAGTCACCTCCACAGCTAGCCCTGGGACCAAGGACCCTAACAACACAGATCCGGAGGGTCTGTCCCACACTACTGTGGCTGTTTAAAGGCTGGGGCCTCCTTTGCCACAGCACAACCCCCTTCTTCAATTCAACCCCTTCCCTCCTGAGAGGTTTCCGGGAGGGAGGAGCCCACAGCCTAACCCGGTTTTTTGTGGGTAAAAGGTCCAAGATTAGGCCAGGTATGAGGATGTGTTGGCAGAAAAGGAAACAAGAAAAGATCCTGCAATGGTAAATCTTCAGATGGCGAGAGAGGCCAAGCTCATTAGCTTGCCTCTCGCTTCCCCTCCCACTCTTCAATGCCCCCTTCCCTGCCTGGCACAGTGGTTCCCAGCTGCAGGAACTGAGCAGGCCTGGGAAGCCCTTCCCTGCCCCAGCTCTCGCCTTGATCCCGCCCACCCAGCCTCTCCTCACCGCTCAGGCACACGAAGCCCAGCAAGTGCCCGCAAAGGAAAGCCCCCACCAGGGGCCAGGCCATAGCCACTGCTGTCTCCCCGTCCTGTTCTCTATCGGTCTGAAGGATGTAAGGGGTTGGGTCTAGGAAAGCCCGAAGGGCAGCCGCCTTGTGTTAGGCTGGAGAAAGACTGGCTATCTCAAAGCAAACAAGGGCAGAGGCGGGCACCCTCAGGTAAGAAAAATGCTCCTCCCTCTTCCAGGCTTGATTCTGGGATAACTTCTCCTTTCCTCTCCTCCCCTCACCCCCCTCCAACCTCTGAAGCTTTCCAGCCCTAGGAAAGTTGCTGGGCTTGTGCTGGACACCTTAAAGACAAGGATTCAGAATTAGCATTTTGCAAGGAAAGTATCTTTAGCAGAAGAGAAGGGCTTCTGGGGCTGGCGAGATGGCTCAGTGGTTAAGAGCGCCGACTGCTCTTCTGAATGTCCTGAGTTCAAATCCCAGCAACCACATGGTGGCTCACAACCATCCTTAACGAAACCTGATGCCCTCTTCTGGAGTGTCTGAAGACAGCTACAGTGTACTTACATATAGTAAATAAATAAATCTTTAAAAAGGGGGGGGGGCTTCTGATACCGACAGGCCAATAATGATGTCACCTGGGAGGTCACAGGCAACAAGCATGCATCCCAGGAGCTCTTAGACTCTATAGAGATTCTCTTCCCACCACTTGCCTGCGGTGTGAGTCTCTCCAGGGAAACTACACCCACTTCTCCATTCCCAGAGGCACGGGGAACAGAGAACCTGAGATCTGAAGACCCCACACTTGGTGGGAAAGAACGGGGTAGGATTAGGACACCAATCCACACAGCATCCTTTCTTCAAATGAAGAAGGGGCCTGCAACCCACAGGGTAGGACAGTTTGCTTGTTAAGGATCCAATGGCATGGGTTAGGAGACATGGGTGAGGTTCCTCTCATCTGTCCTGGAGAGGAAGATGCAATGGGGTGTGTGGATACTCAATCCCGGGGTCTCAGAGTTCCAGCAGCAGGTGCCCCAGTTCATCATCAGCTCATCAGCTCCTTGCTGTTCAGAATAGGTTAGGGGCTCCTTGGCCTCGGGCTCTTGGTACTTTCTCTTTTTCTATGACAATGAATGGCCCTTCTACAGACTCTAAAAGAACTATAAGCTAGGAAGCCCTGTGGATAAAGCTAGGAAGCCCTGTGGATAACGGTAAAGCCTCCTGAGTAGGTAGGATCTACTTCGTAGCCTCCTGAAACTCAACTTCAGAGAGGTCCTAGCTGGCAAAAAAAAAAAAAAAAAAAAAAAAGTGATTCAATTACTTCTTGTCCATGCAAATGCGATTTATCTTTATTGAAATTTTCAAAATAAAAACAAAAACATCAATTTCAAGTCAGGTTTTAAAATGTCTCTCCTATCCCCCTGCTACAACAAAACCCAGCCAAGCCAGCAGGACAGGTTATATTAATATAGGGAGATGGAGCGAATGGCAAAGGACAGCATTAGATAAGGGTGTTGTACAGATCACAGAGCCAGGGGCATCACTGACTGGCAGTCTCCTCCAGAGCCCTTGGAGGGTAGCCGATCTTCCGCAGCATTCATCTGGCTACAGGGAGAAGCAGGGAGGAAGTGAAGCCTCCTCACTCCCAACCCCCTACCTCAGGTCCATTTCCTCCTTTTGTCCTTTGACCCAGATTTTAGTCTTACTGAGGCCCAGTATTCCAACAATAGGAGGTAGGAGCAAAGGACTGGAGGTCTAGAATGTGGGCACCCTCCCAAGATTGAGTCCTCTGTGCCACAGGAGACCTTTATAGAAAGGTCAGATACCAGATGTAGCTAATGAGTGCCTGGGCTGTCACACAAGAGATCCAGCCTGACTCTGTGCAGGCACCATCACAGGCACAGCACCCATGCGGCTCAGAGCAGAAGAAGAAACCCCACCTGGGGTCAGGGACACTGCCTGAGGCGGGGGTTCATCTATCCTGGGCAGTCTTGGTGAGGACAGGGCCTGGCTAGAGACACTGGGTGTGGGAGTAAACGTGCCAGGTCTTGGAGGAGCAGCCTTGTTTGGCCGCAGAGCTCGTGCTGAGGTGACCGAAGAAAGTGTCCCATTCTTGGAGATTGTGTCTGAGCCTTTGGTCCAAGGCAAGGTCCGGGGTGCAATGGCATCTTCCCTGGTCATCAAATAAGTAACACATCAGAAGCCAAAAGGAGAAAAGGGAGAAGAGTTTCTACACGCTTGTTTTACTGTTCCTCCACAGACATGCATCCTCTCTCTCTCTCTCTCTCTCTCTCTCTCTCTCTCTCTCTCTTCCTCCCTCCCTCCTTCCCTCCCTTCCTCCCTTTAAATCTCCCATAGGAATACTGTTACATCCACTGCCCACCTCTCTTTTAAAAATGGGAGAGGCCTGAATTCTCAGATGCCAGAGAGGAGTCAGAAGAGTTGTCACGTCCTCAAAGATCAAGGACACCTACTTGATATCATTGGCCAGCTCTTCCAAGGTCTTGCTCCGGCGCTGGTACAACAGAACCAGCCCAGCTATCAGCACCAACCCAACAAAAGTGCCCACAACTGCTCCAGCGACCACTGCAGCCTTGGACCCTGAAAACGCCTTAGTGTCAGAAAGGGGACAGTTATCTGTTCCCTGTTCACTCAAGTTCCACTACTCAGCTATCACCATGACATTCTGCCCTTCTCTCTGTTAAGATGGGGGTAGAGGGCTGCCAAGTAGAAAATGGCCAGACACTGACCAAACATCTTACCTGCCTTTGACCAAGTTCAATTCCCAGCCATGAATCAATGAGAAGCTGTAGCAGACAGACCTCTTCTTTCCTGCAAAGCCACCCACTGACCACACTTCTTCACTACACTTACCCCTTACTGACCTGTCATCACGTCCAAGGTCACGTTGCACTTGGCAAAGCCCACTCTGTTTTGGGCCTTGCAGACATAGACTCCAGACATGGCAATGGAAAGGTTAGTGAGCTTTAAAGATCCACGAACGGCATCTATGGAACCAATTCAGCTGTCAGTCCAGGGGCTAACTTTTCCATTAAAAAACAAACAACCATATATATTATGCCCTAGTTCTGGAATGGACTCTTTGAGTCTCTGAGAGTCTTTGCTTATTTCTGGCCTCATGAGCAGGAAGAAAGTGGCAGCACTCTGGGCTCTGCAGACAGGCTAGCTCAATGCCCGCTCCATTCCTCTATTCCATTGAGCTATTCCTCAATGGTCCCAACTGATCTCTGAACAAAAGTACTATGCAGAAAAACCAAAACATCCTTTTGACATTTGTTCTTGAAAGGCGATGTGGGGGGATGATCAGACGGAAAGTTTTGACTAGAAACTGGAAGAGCTGTTATCCCAAATGCCCATGTGACCCTTGTGGGCCCCCACTTTTTCATGTGTAAAATAGGGATAATGCTCTTCAGCCACTGGGGTTGTGAAGCATGGTCAGTCTAAGCATGCTGACCGTTTGGCTGTTGACTGTGCTGAGCCTGGCCTAAACTCTGTACCTGCTTATCCTTCACAAGAAACCTATTCACTGAGCCCTTTTGAAAATTATTATATAATTATTAAAATGCTCAGATGAGGGGCTGGGGATATAGTTCAGTAAATGCTGGCCTGCCACCCTAGCCAAATCAATAAGCATAGACCTCCGTGAGAGACCCTTGCTTAAAAGCTAAGGTAGACAGCTCCTGTTCCAAGGGTAACAGCTGGCCTCCACACACAAGCTCAAGCACGCACACTCAATGTACAGCTCAGGAAAAAAGGCGAATGGGTCCCAGGGGTTTAGTTCAATAGTAAAATTGATGCTTAGTGTGTGCAAGACCCTGCATTCTATCCATAGCACGAATAAAATAAAATGGTCCAATAAAAAGTATAAAGGGGAAAAATAAAACTATTTATACCCACCACCGACACCCAGTAGTGGTTAACACTTTGGTGTACTTCTGTGATTTACTCCTCTTCCTCTACTGACATTTTAAAGTAATGCTTTTAGGCCAATGAGATGTCTCAGTGAGTAAGGCACTTGACACAAGAGCCTGGCCGCATGAGTTTAACAGTGGAAGGAGAGAACAACTCCAAAAAGTTGTCCTCAGTCATATGCCACGACACACATACACACCCGCCATGTACGCACACACACACACACACAACCACCACAACAATAATAATTAATTTGCTTAAAACTTTAAATAATTCAAAATGTATCTTCAAAAACAGTATCCATGAAGCTAGGTGTAGTGTTGTGCACGCTTAATCCAGCACTTGGGAGACAGAGGCAGCCAGATTTCTGTGAGTTTAAGGTAAGTCTGGTCCACATTTTGAGTTCTGGAACAGCCATAGATAGATGCATGAGACCCTTCCTCAAAAACAAAACAACACAAAAACAACAGCAACAACTCTTATTATGTTATACAATCAAAATTACTTGCAAAGCCTTGGCAATTAATAATGACCCTTTAAAAGCCATCTCATGACTCATATTTCAAATATTTCAGTTGCTGATCATAGTGTATAATCAGGAGGCTGAGACCAAAGGATCATTAATTTGAGACCAGTATTAGCTATAGATAAGATTCCGTCTCAAAACCGAAGAAACTAGGGATGTAATTCAGTAGTAGAGCGTCCATCTCTCATGTACAAGGTCCTGACTTAAATGCCAGTAACACACACACACACACACACACTACCCCCAAATATTTCTTATATGGACTGGAACTCAAATCAGGCTGATTAGTTCCAGACCTCAATAAAAGTATCCCCAGTTCTTAGAAGCTCTGAGCATAGCACCTGCTAATATATCACCTTTCCATGTCCCTTTCTGTAAAGCCTGTCCTCATCACTCCAGTCTGTGAGGTACCTCTCATCTCTCCTCATCTTCAGCCACCATCTCAGAGACCTCCAGGAACCCCCTTACCTAAGGCTGGTCCAAAGAAGACCTGGGAGGATGGGGCCAGCCTCTCCCACTGGTACTGAGCAGTAGGTTTACTCCTTGGGGACTTGCAGTTCAGGGTCACATTGGTCCCGACATAGGGTACACCCTGTAAACTACAGGATGGAGGAGCTGGAGGAACTAGAGAGGGGAAGACAGGTTAAAATCCACACTCCAAGGGCCCACGGGTTTTGATCCCTCAGTCTCTTAAGTCATTCCACCTTTCATCCCCAGGTCTTATGCTCAGCCACTTGAGAGGGAGACCTGCTTCACCTCCCTGTGCTGAGGTGGGAAAGAATCCAGAGATGTGTGTGTGTCTTACTCACCCAGCACTTTGAGCTCTATGCTTTTGATGCTGTGGCCTATACTTTTGCCTTCATCATTCTGCACATTGACAGAACAGCGGTAGGTCCCAGAGTCTCCCTCCTGGAGTGCCATCAGATGCAGGGACACATTCCGTGAAGAGATAGAGTGGACCAGGGCTGTTCCAGGTTTATTGGTCATGACTCCATTAATGTAAGACAACACCTAGTGGAGACAGGACATCTGTTAATGGTCTCCAATGCATCTGTCGGCATTGTCAGCATCTGTTGGTATATGTCAGCTCAGCATGTCTTCCTCCTCCAAACTGGACGTCCTCGCTGCTTCCTCACTTGACCTGAACCACCTTTTAGTAACCCATCTTCTCACCCACCCGCTCACAACTCCAGGCAGTTCTCACTTCCCGTGTGGATCATCATCTCTTCAGCTTTTATGGTGGCTTTTAGGGGAGCACCATACCGGGAGAAGAATGAGCAATGCAAGAGGAAGCATGTATGAAAAAATAATTAGATTGTACATTACAACTTTGTAAGGCCTAAAGGTTCTACCTTTAAAAGCCACACTAAAAAAAAAAAAAAAGATTTTTTTTTCCCCCTGTAATTGAAAGAGGTATGGCTGGGAAGAGAGCTCAGTCTCTGATATGCCTGACCTGCACACATGAAAATCTGAGTTAAGACCACAGAACTCGTGCTTAAAAATCAAAACAAACAAAATCTCAACAGGGTGGAGCTTTTTTTTTTTAACAGCACTGTGCAGTTTCTTAACCATTAAGTACAGTAATGTCTGATACGATTGGGACGGAATTGGAGTGGCAACGTGCACTGATATTCAGCACCTGACAGATTGGAAGAACCACCACTTGCTCCCTACAAATGCCTTCGGCAGAGTCAGTACAGAACCAGCCATTAACCTAGCACACAGTGTGTGTGAAATGGAAAAGATGGAATGAGAAAATAGCTACGTTAGAAAGACCAACCCTTTTTAAAAAGACTAAAACACTTCCAGTTTCTCCCGTTGAGCCCCTAAAACATCTCACCTTCCAGGCTGTCTACTTTGTTCCAAGAACTGACTTTCTCCTCAACTTCTTCCTAAATATCCAAAGACTGTACTGGCCAGTGTCATTTTACTTTGTCACTCCTGACAAATATTCTAGAAGCTGATATAGGGTCATGTACATGAAGCACATATAACTCTAAAGCTGGAAAGTCACAGACAGGTGGACTCTGAGACTTGGGGACGAGCCAACATAGCCCAATGGATGAGTTTCAGGGCTGCTAATATAAGACCCTGTCTCAAAAACAAGATAGATAGCACTCGAAGAATGATGCCCAAAGTTTGACCTCTGGCCTGCACATGAGCAGGCACACACACACACACATATGCATATATTCATCAATATGCATACACATTCAAACATGCATATATATACAAAAAAAATTCAGTGGGGGATTGAACAAGATTGCCTGCCTTGCCCTAGTCTATTCAGGAATTCCTACGTTCCATACCCAGCACTGCATAATCCCAGCACTTGGCAGGCAGAATGAGAGGCAGGCAGATCTCTGGGAGTTCAAGGTCAGCCTGGTCTGCATAATGAATTCCAGGACAGTCAGGACTATTTAGAGAGATGCTGACAAAGACAGAAAGAAAGAAAGAAAGAAAGAAAGAAAGAAAGAAAGAAAGAAAGAAAGAAAGAAAGAAAGAAAGAAAGAAAGAAGGGAGGGAGGGAGGGAGGGAGGGAGGGAGGGAGGGAGGGAGGGAGGGAGGGAGGGAGGGAGGGAGGGAGGGAGGAAGGAAGGAAGGAAGGAAGGAAGGAAGGAAGGAAGGAAGGAAGGAAGGAAGGAAGGAAGGAAAGAGAGAAAGAAAGAAAGAAAGAAAGAAAGAAAGAAAGAAAGAAAGAAAGAGAGAGAGAGAGAAAGAAAAGAGAAAAGAAAAGAAAAGAAAACACAAAACCCAAGATAACTAGATCAAATAATTTCCTTGAATACATTTTCCAAGACCATGAAGGAGTCTGAAAATGGTTTCATTTAGCTTCTGGATAAAAGAACCACTGAGTGGTAATCCTGTGTAGTGGAGGAACAGAGCTGCCAAGTAATGGCAGGGACCCATACTGTCTTTCACAGATAGAAAGAATTTAGGGGTTTGGGGCTGGCAAGATGGCTCACTGTTGGGGGGCAAAAAAAAAAAAAAGCATTGCCACCAAGGCTGATGATCTGAGTTCAGTCCCTGGAAGTCACATAAAGATAGAAGGAAAGTGACTCCTGAAAGTTTATCTCTGAACTCCGTACTAGCACCATGGCCTGTACAAGCCCACTCTACACAAACATGAGGAGGAGGAGGAGGGCTGATAATGGCAGATGGATCCAGGAAGAGATGTGGCCTGTACTTGACAATCTCAAGCCCAGAAGATGTCAGCACACAGCATGGGAAGCTTTTTAAGTTGGTGATGCAGGGTCGGTGTCCCCTGCCTTTAATCTCAGCACTCAGGAAGCAGAGGCAGACATGTCTCTGTGAGTTTTGAGGCCAGCTGGGTATATAGGATGAGACCATAAAAGAAAAAGGGTTTGTTTTAATCACACGGTGTTTCTTCTATCCTCAGTCTCACCCTAGGCCCTGCCCCACCCCACCCCACCCCACCCCACCCCCACTGGCACTTTTACCTCAGTTTTGTGTACTGGGATCCACAATGAGAACCAACACTGATAAGGCCATCTTCTCTTCCCTATATTCTCTGCCAGCTCATCCCTACACCCCTCAGTTGTCATTGGCTAAGATTTTCCCCTCACCTGGTTTGGTTCCTTCCCTTCTTGTTCCAAGAACCAAATCAGGATGGGCACCTCCCGGGGGTGGGACGACGACTCCTCCCGTGCCATCGTGTACCAGGCAGGGAGCACCACTTCTTCTCCCTCTACCGCCTCCAATTTGTTGAGGCCCGGGGGCACGTGTAACTCCATCTGAGCTCGGGAGAAGGCAGCTGAAAGAGAGAGCAAGGAGGTCGTAAGCTCCTAGGGTGGGATCCCTAGTCAGCCGAAGGAGCCTGCCTAACTTCCGTCGCTTGAGGGGAAAACCTGTCCCTGGAGGACAAAGCCTGGAGAACAAAGCCTGGAGACGTGGCCCAGAGACCTCTTTCCCAGGGTCCTGCTTCTCCTCACTCCGACATCTAGTGTTCAGAGTAGGGACGGAACCACATTTCTATATATTCATTCTAATCCTGAGGTACAGAGTCTGAGCAGATTCACCTCCAGAAGGGCGATTCCAGAAGGGAAAGCAGACCTGTTTTTGACCCACACCCCCAAGGCACACATTTGCTCCTCCGGTCTCCTTGGTGGCAAGGGAGAATGGAGATGCCAGCCCAGGTCACCCAGACTCTTCAAGCCCGAGCTCGCAACGGGATGGCAGATCGCTACGTAGTTACTCATTAACCTCGCGGCTCCCTCTGAACTCTGAGAGCCAGCATCCTGTGCTCCCCAGCTCCAGCGCCTGCTGGTGACTAGAAAAATCCCAGGCCTCGGCTCAGTCCCAATGAGTCGGCTGCCCTAGGGAAACGCACGCCTGAGACTCAGCCAAACCCTCAAGAACACTTTTGGGGGTCCTGACTATCAAAGCGAAATGCCACTGAATTGTAGGAAGTTTCAGGATGAGAGTTAAGGACATTTTTCCCACAAGTACAAAAAGCTTCCCCAGCATGTGTTGGGGAGGGGAAAGGGAGTGTCCCTTTTGGTTAGGGGGACACTGATGACACTCCAGTGCCAAGAACACTTGCTTTCCGCCCTTCGGAGATGCAAGAGGGCGTGGAGTGCTAAAGCCTTTTGGGAATAACTTTGGGTTAGCACAAAGCCGAGCCTGGGGACACCAGCAGCTCTCTTCCTGGGCCCTGCTCTTCCTGGATCATAGCACTCTGCACGCAGGACAAGCTGCCACCTTGGAGAAGGTGAGCGGGCAGCCGAGGCTCGGAGGCTCCAGACCATCTGCGCCGGCAAAGCCAATCGGAAGGCTGGGGAGACTTAGAACCCTACCGAGCCAGGATGCGCGCCTCCCCCATCGCTTCCCGGCCGCGTCTTAACCAAGGCTCCCACCCTATTCCTTGTCTTTCGTGGCATCCCCCACCCCTGACATTTCCTGGCGGGTCCCTGCAGTCGGAGCAGGAAACTTGCGCCCGCCGATAAGGTAGAAGACAATGAAGCCGGGCTGTTAGACCGGAGGCTCTGCAGGCAAAAACAACCCCGCCTTGAGAAGGTCCACTTCCCTCCAGAGACTCTGCCTGCAGGTTGTTCCGCTACCGCCAGGCGCACCTTCCTAGCCTTCTTGGGGTAAGGCCAGTAAGGAGGGAAAAATGTCTTATCAGATAGACTTCAGCTTCCCTCCCCAAGAGCGCTCTAGCTGCCTCTTCCAGGTATTGCACTTGCAGTTTGCAAAGCGAGAGGCAGGGGCTGGGAGTGGGAGATGAGTTGCAGCAGTGGACACCCTTGCTTCAAGGTGAGCAAGGGACTCCTGGGATTTCCCAGCTCTCTGCTCTAGAGTCACTTGGAACGGAAGAATCCCCTAACTGATCAAACCTTTTTGTGACTGGGTGCCGCAAGGAGAAAAATGGGGAGTTCCTGGGTTCCAGTGAAGGACTGCTCAAGAATAGCATCGTTCAGCCCAATCTGAGACCAGAGGGAGAGAGCAGGCCAAGGACCTAAGCAGAGCGAATGGGCCCTTCTCCCCAGGGCTACTATTTTTAGTTTCCCTCTTTCTCTGAGAAACTCCCCTTGTGGGCTTCTCACGCTCCAGGGGCAGTTCTGAGCCACGAAAGATCACATGGGGGGGGGGGGTTGCCTTGTGCCTTCCCCAGGAGCAGAAGTGAGAGCATTTAACCCTCCAGAGGCCAAGAAGGGCAGCCTTCGTGGCATTATTAGTAGCATTTTAGGCTCTGGATCTTTGATATGACAAAACCAAACTCAAAAGCTGAAAGAGAAAAAGGAGGGGCCACGGGTGACCTACAGAGGATGCCTGTGATGTTCAGATAGCCAATATAGGTTTTTCCTCCCTTGCTTGGAGGCTGACATTGCCCTCTCCAACACAGTAAGGGCCAAGTTGAGGAAGAATGCAGAAAAGAAACAGAAGCTGAGGTTGAAGGTGCAAAAGCAGAGCTGAGAAGCTGAAGGAACAGGAAACACTCCAAGCTTTGGAGGGAAGGGCGCAGAAGCTCGTGAGACTCATATCTGAGAACCTTAAGATCTCATTCCCTCAATACCACTAGGACACAGACCAGGCTGAAAGAAACCAAGGGTGGGAGCAGGGAGATCCCCATCAATGTCACTGAATCTACTCTACATTCTTCCAGGTCTTACTTGCTCTGACATCCTCTAGCCCAAGGAAGAAGTTAAAGCTAGGATTCTAAACCCAGAGAGCAAAACAGCCTGGGGAATAGCTTATAAGGACTTAGTTCCTACTGAGTCATTTCTCTCCAGATATAGTACTGGGTGGGCCACCTCCAGCTCCTGCTTAAGATAGTTGTCCTGGGAAGCTCATCCAAACACTTGCTTCACGAGGTCCCCTTCTCTTGGACCCTTTGACACCCTCTCCCTATTTTCCTTGTTCCTTTGGATCTGAGAAAAGATAAGGACGATGGTAGACCTGAAAATGTGCTGTGTGCTGGAGTCTGAGCAACTGACCTCTTCCCGAATTTCCTGTGTCCAAATGACCTCATGGTCAGGCTTTGGGGGCATCTCCTTTGATTTCCAGGGCAGGAAGCAGGAAGGAAAGAAAAGAGCTTGGTGGGGAAATGCTGGGACGTGAAGTACTGCTTGAAGTACTTGCGTCAAGGCTGAGGACCAGGCATTCCCTCGGGGATCTTTCACATCAGCTTGAATGAGGGGTGAGGGGAGGGGGGGACTGGAACTAAGTCCTTAAGCCTTTAGTCACTGTCTCATCCAGTGCCTCAGCTTATCCAGCTGTGATGAGTGGGGGTAGAGAGTAGACAGGAATAACTGCCTTAACTCATCCCAGAGGTCTTGGCTGGAGATGCCTTTATCCCCCTCCCCAACACCACACACCACACCAAAGCTGGAAGCCGTTCTAGCCATAGAAGGCAGAAAGTGTAGCACCAACCAGTGATGCCCAGAAGTGGAGAGTAATGAGGAAAGACAAGAATGTCAAACAAAAGTCCCTTCAAACCCACTCTCTAAAGTCCTCCCCTAGGATCAGATTTACCTGATCAAAGCCCCTCCAGACCCGGTGTTTGACTCACCAAGGGTACTCAGTCCCAGGAACAAAACCCGCAGCAAGCTGGTCTGGGGGGTTCCAGCCTGAAGAATCATGGCCCTCCTTGGCCCGGAGTACTCAGGGAGAGTTGGACACACAGTGTCTACAGGTGTTGTGGGTGAGCGGCAGCAACCCGAATGTGTACAGGAACCAGGCTACTGACCAGGGTGGCTCCAACCCAAGTCAGCGGGTGTGCGGATGGGGAGGTGGGGTGGAGACCGACTGGACAGTGGGCGGGGCATTCAAAGGGGTGGAGAGGTCACCGTCCTGCCGGGCGCGGCGCGCTAGTGACCCGCAGCGGGGGAAGAGAGCTCTCCCCAGACTCAAACAGCCAGATCCGGCGGCCTCTACCTCATACCTCCCGGGCAGGTGTCAGGAATAGAGGGTGAAAAAGGAGGAATGGGGGAACTAACCTAAATTTAAGGGACCCCGACCCGACAATAAAAGCCCTGTATCTGGGTCCAGAACGGCCGCTCCAAGCCTGGCGTGCCGCATCCCGAATCAAAGCAGAGCAGCCTTCTCGGAGGAAGAGGGGAGCCCCCACGTTGTGTAGTGTGGGTTCAGGTGGGTCAGGAGCAGCCGCTGAAATGGGGATTCGAACTTTATTAGCCCCCATCCGTCTCCGCCCGGTTCAGGCCCGAGGCTTCTGGGGAAGACATCCAACATAGCCCTGACGCCACAGGCCTTCCTGCTCCTAAGGCGAGAGAGGGGCT
This sequence comes from Mus caroli, assembly GCF_978045245.1. Taxonomy (NCBI): domain Eukaryota; kingdom Metazoa; phylum Chordata; class Mammalia; order Rodentia; family Muridae; genus Mus; species Mus caroli. Next base: position 34,747,829 of record NW_028227266.1, on the reverse strand, counting down.
GGTTCTCCAGAGTTCCAGAAACCGAGGCCCAAGGCGGAGTGTATGGGGGTCTGGGGGAGTCTCGGACCTTTGTCTCACTGTTGAAAACACGGAAGACCTGGTACAAGGGCGATGAGCAGGAAACTGAGGCAACAGTCACAGGCTTAATGCTGACCAGGGAGGAGGGAGCAGCTGCAGGAGGACGGGATATAAATAATTTCCTTCCCTTCTGTACAGCCGCTGGTGTCTTCGCAACCACCCATCATGTAGTGAACGGCTTAGGCCAGTTCTGATCCTTTAATTCCCAGGACTAGATCTTTCCGCTGTGAATTTAATTTCAACCCCACACCCCACCCATGTCATTGGGGGCGGGGGGTGGCGGCACCTCTGCGCCCCCTGATGGCCCGGGCTGCTTCAGCAGGGAATCCACCGGTTCCAGCCTAACAGCCAATAAATAAAAATATGCTTCAAGTATTTGGGCAGGGCTTCACTGTGCAGGGCAGAAGGCATAGCCACGGATGTCTGACGTGGCCTGTTCCGAGGGAGCAGAACTGTCAGGCAGTAGAGGCAGCCTGGCCTCCTCATCTCTACACACCCCATCAGCTCCAGAGTTGTGCAATGGCTTTTCCTACCTAAAGAGCCCCTGCGGCTTCTTCCTAGTGCAGCCAGCCTGGCTCCTCTTCAAATACCAGTCATGCAGTGGCTCTACGAAATGCCTATACAAACACTAGACGGCTCCTGACATCTATGGAATCTACCTCTTTGGCAGCTCAGCTTTCAAACTTTGGACTGTCAAAAGGTGGTGTTGGGGATGGGCTGTCTTGGTTTTCCTTGCCGATCCGATTTTTCTAGATTTGAGAATACTAAAAACATTTTTTTTAAAGTGTGTATGGGCCTGCATGTGTCTGCACCACGTGTGCAGTGCCTGTAGAGGCCAGAAGAGGGTGTCGGATCCCCTGGATTCTGAGCTGCCATATGAGCAGATGCAATCAAACCCCAATGCTCTGGAAGATCCTTACCCTTAACCCCAAAGCCATGTCTCCAGTCCATAAGTACCTCTTTCAAACACCCTTCATCTGTTGCCTGGACCACGTTGTCACTCCAAATGAATAACTCCTCCCAGGAAAAGGAAGTACAAAGCTTTGGCTCTTGCCTAGTGACACTGAAGCTTCTGATGACACAGGTGTGTCCATCCTTGCCCCAGGAGCTGCTTCCCAAAATCTCTAGTACAAAATCAGCCAAGGACCCAAGGAGAGTGACTGTCTTATGGCACAGAAGAATTTGCAGGCTTTTACCCCTGAATTTTCCTCATTGACCCCTATTCTAACCACTCTGACCCTGAGGAAGTCAAAACCTAAACATTCGATGAGTGCAAGGAAGGTTCATCATAGGTTTCTGTCAACCACACTTCATGTAAGATCTTAGAAAGAATTTATATTTGGGCTGGAAAGATGTCTCACACCGGTCAAGAGGACGTGTTGGTCTTGCAAAGGACAAAGGTTCAATTCACAGCATCCACATGGTGGTTTACAACCATCCATAATTCCAATACTAGGGAACCTGATGCTTCTGACCTCCACGCATGTGGTAGGTACATATACATACACGGAGGCAAAACACTCACAAACATAAAAACAATTTAACTTAAGAATTTTCCAGAAGTGAAAACAAAGCTTGACTAAAAGGGCCTCTCTCCCTCCTGGATCTGTTACAAGGCTTAAGGTCTTAGGCAGTCCCCTTGTCTGAGACAATGCTCAATGTCAATTTACCTGACAGCCTATTGTCTTCTTTTCTAGAATCTCTGGTCAGATAGGATATTCCTATCAGCAAGCCACTGTCCTCACAAGCCTCCATTTCCCAAAGCTCAGTTTTGTCCTCTTCCCTGACCTTTAGCCCATTTCAAGCCACTCGGAAACTCAGGCTTGATCATATCTTTGCCCTCCATCTTGGTCACAGGAGTCTAACAAGGCCACACTCCCAATTATGCAGGTCTAAAAAGTCCTCACCAACTGTTTCTAAAATATTGTGCCCCATCTATTAACTAGTGAAGGAAAGGGATACACGTAGGTAAGTTCAGCAACTATTAATGATAATTCTGGACTGGTCAGTGGTCACATTGGAGGGGCCATGCAGTGTTCCTGGTAATGTTTGTTCTGCCTGTGACTATGTTTGTTTCAGCACTGGTGACCATGAATGACCATGTATGACCCACCATCAGTGCATCCTCGCCTGAGAACCAAAGAGGAAACCCACAAGAATCTCCCAAGGCCCCCACGTACAAATGCTGCACACACTAAGAGCAGGTGCAGTGCTGACAGTACCTGGGTATTTATACTCTCCCTGAAGTGGCACCTATTTTTAGCAGCTTACATTAGAAAAAGAGGTAACTTCTTAAGCTTAGATTCAAAGAATACAGACCACCCCTGTGGTTAAAATCACTGAAAAAAACATATAAGCATCAATTAGCCAAATGGTATCATATTAAGAAGGGGGAGGGGAATCACTGGTTTGTCTTCATTTGAGGGTTGTAGGACAGAATTTTTTTTTTAAATATGCAATTTTATTTTTAGTTTTTTTGAGACAAGGTCTCTCTGTGTAGCCCTGGCTGTCCTGGAACTTGCTCTGTAGACCAGTCTATCTTCAAATTCAAGAGATCCATCATACTCTGTCTCCCAAACACTGGGACTAAAAGACTGTACCACTACCTTCTGACTTGTGATTTTATTTTCAACAGTACAGAAAATCAGGGCTTATGGGTTCTCACCTGGACCTGCTGCCCATTTATAGCAGAACACTTGAGCAATGTTGAGGAACCACTGAAGATGAGTTACCCATGTTCTGCAATCCTTGACCACCAGCGACTGTTCTTAGCCAAGGGTACTAACCTCCACGTGGAGTGGCACCTGACCCACTGGAGTCTCAGAAAAGGAATGTGCATGAGTCACTGCCTAATGGACTGGCACCTTCCAGTTTCTTCTCTCAAGGATCACTCTTCAAAGGCATTAGTATTGTATTTTTCCTGGATCCTCATTTTCTTTTGTTTAGACACAGAAAGATCAAGGCATCAAGTTTGTCCTTTTACTACTTAGCAGACTTACCTCAATTAGTAAGTGAAAAACATGGAGAATCTAAGTGTCTTTATACCACTAAAGTTAGAAGAAACAGAAAGAAATACAATATGACTTCTAATGACCTCTGGAACTGACAAGAAAGTACTATCTTCATTGTTAATATATAGAGAAAATAGTGCATTTGCAGGGCTTGGCGGTCTGGTCCTTCCTTTTTCTTCTCTTTCCAGTATTGGGGATAGAACCCTAGGCCTTGTACATCTAGATGAGCCACATACAGCCTATCTGCCCATTCTTACAGCAAAGCCAGACAAATCCCCACAAACAGTGCAGCCACACTCCGCTACAAAAGGCTCAACTAGCACACCCAAGAAGTCAGGAATTCCTTTAATTTTTTTTTTTTTTAAGTTTAAATGGCAACACAACCATAAAAGTTGGTACATCACATAAACAAAAGTCTTTGCAGGCAACACTGATTGGAAATAGTAAAACACTTGGTCGGTGAAAAAATGAATTCTAAATTATATACAATAGTAGCTAAAGGTAATATTTAAAAACAGCTGTATTTACTGTGACTTGATTTACTCGCCATTATCTATTGCTTATTTATTCAAGGTTGTAAATAATACTTATAGAGATGTGTAAAAATGAAACAGTGAAAAAAATACAATTTTCAATTTCATATGAAACTCAAAGTATAAGTTTTGTCCAATATGGAATGTACCTACATTTGTTTATATCAAGGCTCTAAAACCAGTTTTAAAATCGATGTTTTCTTTTTGTAAAAAAGAACTGACCCACCATGCAAGACCTGCTTGCTCAAAATGAGCATTTCAGGTGAGGTCTGCTTTTTCTGCCCAGAGTCTACTATGATTTCTTAGAGGTTGTATTGGTCTCATCGTGGAAAAAGCTCCCATGAAGAGTCCGTCGGCAGCATCTGGACGTGGGGTAGTCTGGGTAATGGGAAGAAGGGACAAGACTGCACAAGCCCAAATCCTTATGAAGGATGACACTCAGTTGTTAAATTTTAAGGGGTATCCGATGGCTTTTTCCAGACACTCAACTAATGAGCCGGCAGAAAGAAAATCTCTCTCTACTTCTACAAATTTGATATAGATGGATTTGGGGGAAACTCCAGGATCCACAATACAGTTCTGAGACAAAAACCCATTAATACCAACCCAATCTTTACTGAAGGTTTTGGTATTTGCTTGGAAATGTAAAAACAAGCACTGCTGCAGAGTCCTGACCTCAGCAATACCGAGGTAGCAGTAGATGATCCTGGTGGGTTCCACTTCCACCTGTAATGAGGCTTGTGCTGAGAGGGTCTCCAGGTCGACTCGGCCCTCTTTCCCTGGGTCCAGAGCATGGTGCTCCACATCTGGTGAGAGAGGCCTCTCAATACATTCTTCATAGCCAATGGCATAAAGGCCTGGGCTTTTAGGAATGCCTCCTGGCAATAAATACTGAACAACATTGCCCCCGGTTGGCTTCGAGTGGGCAATGGGTATCCAGTCAATCTCCATGTGCAGCTCTAGGCACCTCGCTTCACTGATGGTGATCTCTAAAAACTTGTAGTAAACATTTTTCCAGTTCATTTTTTGCACCCGGGTCATAATGATCCGTCCCTCAGGCTTCTCGGAGTTGAAGTACTCCCGAAGACGCTTGCCAAGGGGCACCTGTGAGCTGATCTCAGCATAATGGTAACGGATATCCTCTTTCCAGCGGGTGTTATAGCCAATTCCAAAAATGGCCAATTTATTGGAAAGATGGAGCCTTGAGAAGTCTGTCCAGCTCTGAAACAGTTCCCATTTCAACTGCACCGACTCCAAAATCTGTACAATATTCTGCATGGTATCTCGCTTCCTAGAAAGAGAAGTTAATGGTCAAATTCTTCAAGTATCTAGAGCAGCAATATCTAACAGAATTTTCTATGATGGTGGAAATGTTCATTACCTAGACTGCCCACCATAAGAGCCACTAGAACTTAAAATACAGTCAACAGGAATGAAATGTTACATTAAAACACCCACACCTCAGAAAGGCTTCCATGCTGGAAAGTCACTGCATTTAATGTCAGAAATACCTCCAAAGGTTCCTAGAATTACAAACAGCTTTTCATGGTCACAGATCAATTTTAATAAATATAAATACTTATGCTCCTAGGAGTCTTTTTTTTGGGGGGGGGGTCCGAGATAGGGTTTCTCTGTATACCCTGGCTGTCCTGGAACTTGCTCTGTAGACTGGGCTGGCCTTGAACTCAGTGATCCACCTGCCTCTGCCTCTCCAGTGCTAGAATTAAAGGTATGCGCCATCACAGACCTTCACAGTGGTCTTCAGATCAAAGTTCCAAAGGCAAGGAACACTTTAACATGAAACGCCAGTGCTGCCTCAAAACAATACCTTAATTTTTAACACAGGATTTATGAGTCAGTAATTTTTCACACATGTTTTGGAGGAAAGTAAGTACATGGTTATAACTGAGGACCTAATACAAAGGACAACATGCCTCTCCAATGAACATTCAAGGTGATACTTCAGAAATGCTTCAATTATGTCTTGCATAATTAGCAGATTAAGATAGAACATGGGATGGAATTCCTGTTCCACAAGCTACTTAAATGATGTATTGACTGATACTTTGAGTAATTTACATTCTTTTTAGAAATGATAGTGTATACCTTTACTCTCAGCACTTACAAGGCTGAGGCAAGTAGATCTCTGAGTTCAAGGCCAGCCTGATCTACATGGTGAGTTCCAGGGCAGCCAGGGCTATGCAGAGAGGGGAGAGGAGCAAGAGAGTGAAAAAAGGAAAGGAAGAGAGGAGAGGGGAGGGGAGGAAAAAAAATGGTTCCTCAAATATGGCCAAACTTTGATATGGTAAGACTGGCTTATCAGATATTAACTTGGAAATTGAGCTGCTATATTTTTTAAAAATTAACTATAAGTCTAACTACAAAAGTGCTTACTTGCTTACTCACAATCAAGAAAAGCAGCTTGTCTAAGAGTACTGGGGTTTTGTTTGGTTTTAGTTACTGTTTATGAATAGGGGCAGTATGTGCAAGGGCTGCTGGAGGCCTAGGATGTGAGTCTCTGAACACTAAAGCTGGGACCTCAACCTGAGGCCTCTGCAAGAGCACCAAGCACTTTCTTAACCACTGAGCTTTGTTTCCAGCCCTCAGCTAAGAGCATCTTCAGAAGAGGCGATGGTCCTTCAGACTTTCGCTTTAAAATCTTCTATCTTCCAGGAGAAGAGCTTTGAAACATTCTGGAGAGGCCTCACAAAGCCTCTTATTACCCTGGTCTATCTGTACAAGACGCAAAGAGCTAACACTGTGTTACAGTAAGGGGACCCTAAGGGTACCTTCCCTCATGAGTCTGACTTACAATCTTCTCAAGTAAGCACCTAAAGGAAGCGCTCGATTGATTCCCGGACCACTTCTCTGCTGAGGAAGTAGGAAGGTACTCACTCACTCACAATATTCAAGTGTGATGCTCTGTGAGGCAGATAGGTTTCTGAGTGGGACAAGAGTTCAAAGGAATACTGTCTTTTATAGCCATCAAATTGTTTTATAAACTCCCTTCTCTTAAAGTTGTATGTGTGTGTGTGTGTGTTTGGTATATGCACACCTGTGTGTGTATGCATGTACACAAGTCAGAAGAGGGATGAAGTCTCCTCTCCTACTACTCTCAGCTGTGTTCTTTTGAGAAAGTGTCTCTCGCTGAACCTGGAGCTTTCATGGTTTGAGTGGGTAGGCAGCCACTAACCCAAAGATCCTCCTGGTTCCATCTCTGTCAGCTTTACAGGTGCGAATGGGCCATGGCCATTTTTGACAGAGGTACTGGGACCTGAACTCATATCCGCATGCTTTTACATGAGGTGCTCTTAACACTGAGACATCTCTCCATGGTTTATTAATCTCAAGGAAGAGTACACTAGGAGATGGAGGAGAGTGAAGAATTGTGTTCATCTTGCTCACTGATGTATTTTAATGCCTTGCATACAGCAGACACTTAGAAAACAAAAGTTAATGAAACAAGTTTGGGAAATAATCTTAATGAAGCATGGATTCGTCAGTAAACTAATGACATAGATGCTGGGGAAGGTAGGTGGAGAAGGAAGGAGAAAACCAAATAAAACCCAACCCACTACCCAGATCAAGATGTCTGTATTTTATTTGATACTTCATTTTCTGAGCAAGTCAGACACTGCAGAGAATCTCAGAAGTGCCAGACTGAGGTACAAATGGCCAACTGGAAGCTCTTCAGAACCTCTCATTCCTTAGTGAGCTGGCACCAGAGAAAGAGCACACCAGAGTTCTGCTGGACTCAGCACGACAGTGTTTCAGAAGCTTGGAACAATTTGGCACCATACTTATTTGAGTAGTTCCTGAAAACTGCCCACTTCTTGGGTTCTGAAGATCCAATGCCAAAAAAGGTTGCAGGGTTTAAGGCTAGTGGCAGGGTTTAAGACTCTGTGATGGGTCTATACCTAGTTACATCAAATGACCATCTCCTGAAGGTCCTAAATGGCTATGTGGGAGACATAGGGCACTTTAGTTACAAAGCAGAGGCATTTTTGGAGATTGAGGAATTTAAAAGTTTGGATTTAAAAATCACTTTAAAAATCATTTGCCAGGGCTAGTGAGATGGTGCCGAGGGTAGAGCCCTTGCTATGTAAGCCAGATGACTCGAGTTCAATCCTTGGCCCCATGTAAAGGTGAGAGAGAGCCTTTGACCCCCATAAATGCACTGTAGCCAGCGTGTGCCCATACCCATACATGCATGTGCAATGAGAATTAAGTTAAGCTACCGGTTTTCCTTCCTTTCTATTTTAATGTCACTATTTCAAAAAGGTAACTACCGCCTCTCAGTAAGAGTTGGCTTTGGGTTTGCTGATTTGTGTCACATCCTGCTTTTGAAGAGGACTAGGGGAAACTTTCTTATTCCTGAATACTCACCTTTTCCCCAGATACAGGATTAATTAGACATCACTGGGGATTCTTTCATTTTAAAGGCACTGCAAAAAAAAAGATTTGCAGTGGTAGCTTGCTGAACTGACTTGCCTTCCTATGTGGTTATTAGCTATCTGCAGCTTGTCTTCTCCTCTGTCTATCAAATTTCAAGGTCACATTGTGGAATGCATCACACAAGTCACGTGTGCTAAGAATCCAATATTACCAGGAAGAAAAATGAGTGGTGCTCTTCATTTAGCCCCGAACTTTATCTTTTAGTCTTTTTAATGGCGTTGATATGGAACTCATTTAAAGCCACTAAAAAGAACTGTGGATCTAACAGATGGTGTTAACTCTTTGGGGGAGAACAACAGTTGGGCTAGCGACAGGCTCTATCCTGAACATTCTCAGTCTGTCTTCCAGGAGCTGTTCTCTACGTGCGTAAGTAGGCCACCTAAGAGCTTCCTTTCTGGTTCTCAAACTGTAATAAAAGAATTTAAACATCCCCTTGGCCCTCCTACCATTTCACCCAGCCCTGCCATGTAAATCCAAGTGCTGTGGCTCATCTTGTCTTTAGTAAGCATGTAGAAATGCAAACTACACAAGGAAACACCCATTTTCATGGAACAATCGTTTCTTCCTCCTGTATAGAACATTCAGCAGTTCAGGTCTCCAGTGGTAGGCTGAAGAATGAGCAGAAATGCATTCATGCTCTGTATCATGCCTAGCTACCCATGATCCTCCCAGGTCACTAAACTTAGACACATTGGTAAAAAAAAAAAAAAAAAAAAAATGGAGCATCTACTTACTGTGCCTCTTCAGAAGACTCTTGTTTTATTTTTAACGTTCTCTTTGAAACTGGCATTTCATCTGAAAAACAAAGAATTGTAAAACAAATTATATTTTCCTAAGTGGTGGTATACATTTATGTGAATAAGTAGCTCTATTTACTGCCTGTTCTGTACGTCCTTTATCCTAACACTGTCTAACACTGTCCCATACCAGATTTAAAAATGTAACTTTTTATAATGAGATGCGAACATTTATATGCAAGATCAGAAACCAGGTTCCACAAGCATAAAACTCTTCAAGGTCACCAGTGGATTTCAAGCGAGGAGCTTAAAGCTTAATTTCGATGCAAACATGATTTTAAAAGAACAAGAATAGAAATGATTCTGCCCTATTTAGGTTTCCTGTGTAGGTTTTACAGGGTAAGTAATTATTCCCCCAAATACGAGGATCAGCATATTCTGCGTTTCTCACGGCCTGGGGACTTAAGTCTTCACAGCAAACAGGGCTATGATGCACTGCTGTTGCTCAGGCCGTTATCATTCTTGTGAGATTAAAAGACAAGATCATTTAGCATCTATTCTTATTCTTCAAATCTGCATATTCTCTTACATATGGCTAATAATCTTAACAATTTGAGAGCCTCTTTCCGTTTCCCTTCTAACATTTGGGAAAATTAAAACAGCATTAATATAGAAAATACAATAATATTTCAGTTCTTTTCTCTATTTCTCTGTCATCGGCAGGATCTCTGTATTTTTTCCCTTAAGCAAGGGAAGCAAATTTACACTGCCAATCCTGCCTGAACTTTCTCATAGGCACCTGAGCACTTCACTAGGCGGAAGGGCATTTCCTACTAAAACTCATTACACAACTTGCTGCTGATGTACACAGGCTATAGCTAAAACCTGATCAGTACTTCCCAAATAAGAAACTGGAGCACTTGACATACAGGGATACAAGCAAACAAAACTACATGTAGCCTCTTAATTGGACCAGTGTGGATTTAAAGTAGTTGGGCCGTGTCAGTGCTCTTAGCAGGAAATCTTAGTGCTACAAAGAACAGGCAGGGGTATTTTGAATTGCATAAGATTCTGTCAGTGAACCTCCTGTATGACTCAGATTAGGAAGTCTTCTATCTTCAAGGAACTTAACAGTACGAAAGTCACCACGTAGCTAATAGTGAGCATGACTTGGCAGTTTGATGTTAAACCAAGGATGCCCATGTTGACTCAAACAGTTTGGCAAATGCCTTGTGCTGACAACACTAGAAGCCATTACAGATGGTATAAATACCATTCAATGCACTACCAGGTAGACACACACACATGTACACATGTTGTTTTCTTACCCAATTCCTGATCTGTTGGATAGCCATGGAGCTCCTGACTGTGGTTTCCCCAGTCCTCCTGTGAATAGTCCTCCATAGTGCTGCCATCTGACTCCAGCTCCTGGTACAAGCCACTACTGTTAATAAGTACAGGCTGGCAGGGCTGAGCATCCCATCCTCCCTGACCAAACACCTGTTCCAACTGTTCAAATGTGTAACTGCTCTTTCTTTTCCCAACACCATGTTCTTTCACCCGACTGTAACACCTGCGAAGGGTCTAAGACACAAAGTCTTTTGTTATTCCTTTAAAGCTGTACTTCCTCCTCCAGATACGGACCACAGATATTAATTACTATCAGACAGACACAGACAGACAAACACAGACACATTGTTACAGGAATACTATTTCAAATTCATTATCATATTAGAAAAATACTAATTTAGCATTTACTCAAACATGTTATAATTCAAACAATTATTTTACAATTATAAAATTATATAAAACAACAAGAAACATTACAACATTATTGCATGTATCCAATACACATATTTTATGCCCCCTCCCCCATTTAAAAAGGATAAGGGGGAGGAAAAAAAGAAATACCAGCCAGCCAATAGGATGCACACCTGCCACAGGAGAGAGAGCTGCTATGGTGCCCAGAATTTGGAAAATGTGAGGGAAAGAGGACAGAAAGAAGAATTTCCCCAAGTGGAAAACATCTTCCTTACTCTTAGTTAAGAACAGGGGAAAAACAGCTGCCTAGACAAAGTAGCTAACAAAACAGGTCACTTACGGAGTCTGTTCCTTCCTAACTCACTCTGTCACGGTAAAAATGTCTACAACTGACGGAGCAATCAAATCAATAAAATAATGTCTGTCGTAAGTCCCTAGTCTTAGACACATGGCCAAAAAACAGGACACTAATACCTACATTTTATTAACCTACCAACTCACACTGCCAGCTAAACAAACCAACAAACCAACAAACAAGGCTGACAGTCCTTCTCAGGGAGGGTGAGGAAGGAGTCATCTCATGTCTTTCTCTGTCACTTGGCACAGCAAGTAAATGCTTTATGTAAACTCTTATTAAACAAAACCTGAATAACCTTCTGCCTTGTTCGACTCTTTCCTTTTTTAATGGTCTTTATTTCTACTATATATTTCAGTCTGGCTCAGTTCCTGAAATTAATAGTACACTCATGCTATCTTCCCAGATACATCAGAAGTACACCAAGGACTTACTCTCAACTGAAACATCCAGCCACATCCAGGCTGTGCATTGTCTCTGAATGCCTTGCTCTCCTTCCTGTCTCCTTCTTCTCTGTAACAGGGTTTCACTCAGAATTTTCTTGAGACAAAACCCCCTTTCCCTAGCGGCTCCTAAACATTTTCTAACTTAGCTGCTAAAACTAGTTTATCTCTAACCTAACGTATAAGCATTACCAAGACTATAAGACTCTCCTCCTATAGGAGAGATTACCTTCCATTCACCAATATATGACCTATTCTCACTAAACTGAAACAAGTCTGGAACTTTATGGATCTCCATGCGCAGGATCTTTAAATCAAAGCTAACAATCTACAAACACACTTCCTCAAAGACTTTAAAGTCTGCTCTCTGAGGCCAGAAATCCAAATAGGCAAAAATAATAATAAACGCATGAGCCATGAGATCTACCTCAGACACAGTCACCTGCAACTTGGACCCCAAATGAGCATCTACCCACTCTCCCTTTCAAAAAATCTCTCCCACCACCTCAAACGATCCTTACAGAAAACTGAGGCTTTGCATAAACTCTTTAAAAATCATCTTGGCTTTCTTTTTGTAACAGAAAATTCTGACCCCATAGGACAAAACTTTCTTAAACAATCCAGAAACAAAAACTTGGAAAATATGTGTCATGGTCAACTCTCCTGATGGAAAGAGACAAGCACTTTAAGGATCATCTGACTTCACATACACGCCCCTTTCCCAGCACCCTTCACCCTCGCAGAGATCGGAATTTGAATTGCAAACAGCCTCTGACAATTTATTTTTATCTTACAATGTCTAGTTTCTGCCTCCAAGAACACCCCAACCACTCTTGACTCCTCCAAAGACTGTAAATAGAGACCCAACCCTGTCCATTTCCCCTCCTAAGACCATAAATGGAGATGGAAACCGTTACCCTTCTCACCACTTATTGGCTCCCTACAACAGCAAAGTCCACTCAGGATGGTCACTGAGAGTTACCCCAGAAGCCAAGGAACCAAACTGACATTCCCTTCCAAGAAGGGTGCTATACTTTTAGGAAAGGCACAGCAACTCTACCATTTTCTTCCTATATTGCAAACATGTATTCTCATCAAAAATAGATTCAGCAAGTTTTTAAAATATACATGGGGAGAAACCAGAGAAAAGTCATTTTTTTCCAAGCCACCAAATTGAGCTTACAATTGTCTTTGGTTATGTAACTGTGAATACTGAAACCAGCAATCTCTGACAGCTATAAGCACCTTTTACTTGTAGTATACACCTGTAACACATGTTCAAAATTAGTACAATGTGTTGACATCTACCAGGTGTTTGGTAATGTCTAACTTGATATGCTGAAATTGCATTAAAAAGATTTCCAAACCAACTTTCTCTCCTTCCAGATATAAATACATGTAATCAGTACTTTGTAGGGCTAATAAATACCACAAATTTAAGGGCAGTCTGTTTAAACAGGGCATATCCACTAAGATGGGAGGTGGGGAGAGAGAGGACTCAAATATCGGCTTAACTGCTACCCTTAGATGCACTAGGATTCACTTGAGAGCTTACACATAGATAAAAAGGACATTTGGAGACCTTCCAATTCTTACCACCCACAGAAAAGATTATACAATACACTAGCCTCTAAGTGCTTAATCAAAGCATATCATTAAAAGACTGGGCGGCTGTATCAACAATCCTAAACAAACCAACTAAAAAACTTCTCTAAATCAGAGATCATGATGCTCCAGAGTGCAGGAAAGATGAGGCTGCAGCTCCCACTTGAGTCAGCTACCAAATCCACCAAGATCCACCGGCTGGCTTGCTTGGTGAAGCACAGTCCATTGACACTGAGGGACCTTGCTTCACTGCTTCATTCACCTCACTCATCTCAGAAATGTACAGCAAGTTCACCTTCAACTGGAGAACTCTAAGACTACTAAAGGCTACTCTGGTTAAAGATAATAGTTAACTTCCTTACTGTGAGAAATCTCCCTGGTACATTGATGTTGATGGTACGTTTTCATCTCCCTGGAGGAGGGGCTGTAAGACTATACTATCCACCAAGACAGAGTTAATAAAGAGTCAAGGAAATCTAGACAGAACTAAGCAAGGTAACAACTTCAAGGGGCCAAACCAGTCGTGGCGATTCAGAAATGCCAGAATGCTTACTCAATCCACCATATCAAATGCTTAGGTTTCAGGGCTACAAACGGAAAAGAACGTTCCATTACCAAAGCAGGGGGAGGGAGGTTGGCTGACCGCTGAAAATTTATAGGACAGAGTAAAAGTCTTGTCAGAGTTTGAGATTAAAGTAAAAGGGAATCAGAGAATAAAAAGATGACATTCATTGTGCATGAATGCATGAGGAGTCTAAGGGAGGAGGGCAGGTAAACAAAGGCAGGAGGCTTAGATTGGTAGGATTGAGGGTGTGACGGCAGCAATGCAGAGGAAGACCCGGGGTTACAGTACACGGAACATTAAATACAGTGCACAATGCAGCTATCTTGCCAAAGTAAGTAAATCCAGTATTGGGTTGTATAAGCAGAGGAATCACATGTAAGCTATGAAGGTGGCTCTTCCTCTCTATTCAGCACCGGTGAGGCCACAGCTGGAGCACAGCATTCAGGTCTGGGCATCGAACCAGCTACAAGAGAGGGAAATTGTAGAGTTCAGAAAAGGGCAAATAAAATAATGAAAGGTTTGGAAAATAAGATCTATAAGCAGGGCCAGTGGTCTCAAAGCCCTTCCTGACATTATTAAGTTACTCTAAGGGTGAAATTTAGGCTTTTCACTTCAGTGTCCTCTAATCCCTGCTCTTACATTTAAAAAGTGGAAAGAGCTAGTTAGTTCTTCCCTGGTTTGGGAATAGAGAAGGCAAACTTAATAGCTCATATAGGCATAGGCCAAGAAAACTGCTACTGGCAACTTACCCACGTCATATAATACAACAGTCACCATAACAAAACCACTGCTTTACCAGAATTGGCAGCAAGTGGAACAGAGCATACAATGAGGAGGAGCAGAAGTAAGTCTTAACAGCTATATAAATGTGCTGCTTGCAAACACTGGCTTCACTGGTCTAAGATGTCACACGAGAAGTAAAGTGATCCTAAGAGGAGGACAGCTTAGTTATAATAGTAGGAAACAAGGTTATAAGAAATAAAAAAAAAAAAAAAAAAAATCACACAGCTTTTCAAATGGAGTTGTCAAACTGGCCACACTAAACATGCCCTGCATGTTTACCCAACAGCCAACTGAATGGGACAAATCCAAAACTCCTCTCACTCAAATGATTAAGTAAGACAAGTCTTCAAAAATCATATACTCCAGCCGGGCGTGGTGCCGTACGTCTTTAATCCCAGCACTGGGTAGGCAGAGGCAGGCGGATTTCTGAGTTCGAGGCCAGCCTGGTCTACAGAGTGAGTTCCAGGACAGCCAAGGCTACATAGAGAAACCCTGTCTTAAAAAACAAAAATAAATAAATAAATAAATTCATATACGCCACCAAAAAGTGGAGAAATTAGGCAGGATGTAAATCTCCAGTAACTATTTTTCTTATAGAAGTGTGAAAATAACATTTCAAGCTGGACATGGCAGTTCACTTCTATAATACCAGCACACAGCGCAGAAAGACTGCTGCAAGTTTAAGACCAGCCTGGTGTACAGTGAGACCTTGTCTCTAGAAAACAAAAAACCCCACCAAACAAATACCTCGACTAAGACAAATGAGCAGTCTCTGTAAAATAATAGATCCTTTTCCTTTAAACTCCTATTACAGTTATTACTAGTGGCTCTTAACTAAGGCAACAAAACAAGCTTAAATAAAAACTGAAAAGGTCTGAGGACACAGCTCAGTGGAATGCTTGCCTAGTATATTATTAGGCTCTGGGTTTGATCTTAAGCAACACACACACACACACACACACACACACACACACACAGAGTAGATGGTGCATGCCTGTAATCCCAACACTGGGAGGCAGAGGTAGGAGGATCTCTGTTAGCTCCAAACCAGCCTCATCTACTAGAGTTCCAAGAGAGCTACAGCTAAATAAAAGTCTAACTCAAAAAAGAAAAACACACAAAACAGCATAAATTTACACTCACATCTTTTGACATCTAACTTCAACTTTGGGGTAGAAAGTACCTAAAACAAAGCAAAACTCTCAATATTATACTGGATTTTCTTGCAAATGGACTAAATCCTTTAAAACCAGGAAAAAAAGAAAGGAAAGAGAAAAATACAGGAACTTATTTCTTGCTCCCCTGGTTCTGCATGTTAGAGAAGAGTAAAAACCTCCTAATTCTAAACATTTTGCTTTTCTTTTTCTTATGAGGAGAGATTCTAAGCCTGCAATGACCTAGGATTCCCTCCTGGGAAAAATGCACACATCACAAACTCCTCGGTCTCCCTGATGAGCCCAGCTGCTTAACAGCCTGCTCTACGGCACAGAGAGGGCCATGCAGGAATCAAAGATGTACTAGGAAGTATAAGATAAGTACATTTAATTTATATGACAGACTTCAGACGAGGTTCTAAAGTCTGGCACAGTGAGGGCCAGCAAGATGATTGCAGGTAAAGGCACCATGGCCATACCGATGGCCTGAGCATAATCCTCTCACAAAGTCTCCCTGGGTTGCCCAGGCTAAACCCAAAACTTCCTCCACCTCAGCCTCCCATAAGATGGAATCACAGGCATGATACAAAGCACGGGGTTTTTTTCGTTCCTCCTCCCAACAAAATCTTAGTAAAGCTCACAATAAACAAACAAATAATCTATTTTTTTATTTATATATTTATTTTATGGACAGGGTTTCTCTGTATAGCCCTGGCTGTCCCAGAACTCATCTTGTAGACCAGGCTGGCCTCAAACTCAAGAGGTCTGCCTGCCTCTGTCTCCTCAGTGCTGGGCTTAAAGGTGTGCATGACCACACTTAAAGCACTTTTTTCTATGTGATAAACAACAATTGTTTTTTCTGAAGTGACAATAGCAATGTTGAAAAATTCATTCTGGGCGACCTGAGACCCCCATCTCAAAACAAAACAGAAAAACTCCAACGAAAGTGGCAGGTACCATGGAAATCTTTGGCAAGTGACGCATATGCTAAATTTTGAATAGACCCTAGGCAAGCCTAACGGATGGGAATGTTAAACAGGGTATGCTGCACAAACAGGATAGTCCTGCAGAAAAGCACTCCTTTAAAGTTGCTATGTCGGCATCTTTTTACAGGGTTATTTGTTTTTGTTTTCTCGGTATTTCACTCTTCCAGACTCTGACTCCAAGTGCTATTCGAATAACATTAGCATCGTCATTAATTTATTAATAGGTGATAATGAGGGGAGAAGCACAGTCACAAATATACTTCTGGCATGGCAGAGGGAGCCATTCCTCCCCTTTTAAAAAGTCTTTTAGAGAAGAGTAAAAACAAACTATGAACTAATTATTCCACAAACAATCATGCCCCCAAATTAAGACCACTCCCCTAACAACAAAACCCAAGTAACAACAAAAATCCTGACAGGCTTTTATAGTAATAACATTACCCTGTTGCTGAAATACAGGCTTCCACTCATTCAAAGTTTAAAAGTGAAACAAGTGGGTCAAAGAGAAGGTTCAGCATGTAAAGAGGCTTGCTGAATTGGCCTGACTTCCTGAGTTCAATCCCAGTACTTTTACAAAGGTAGAAAGAGAGAACCAACTATACAAAGCTGTCCTCTGGCATCCACATGCACACTGTGGGGCACAGCTCCAAGAATAATCTTTAAAATGAACCTAAGTAGCAGAGCACTTTACCCTTTCATGTGCTGGCTTTCATGTGGCTGTCTTAGTTTGTGCTAGCTCTCTTACTGTAAACTGCCATCTAGCACGCTTAGTGTTTCCATTAGTAAGTTTATGCATTTATGAAATCAATCCTGACATCCACAATAGCTCATCTAAAAAACTAAAGCTATTAGAAATCCTCCATCAAGACATCTGGCCTATGGCTGGAGAGATGACTCAGCAGCAAAGGGCACTGGATGATCTTGTAGAGGACCCTAGTTCAATTCCCAGCACCCACGTGGCAGTTTACCACTGTCTATAATTCTAGTCCCATGTCTGATGCCTTCTTCTGCCTCTGAAGGCAACCAGCGCATACACAGTGCAGACATGGCATGCCGGCAAAACATTCACACACAATTTAAAGGAAAAAAAAAAAAGATTTCTAGGTCCAAACATTAAATCAAGATGCAGCCACTTCTAAAAATGTAAAGCTATATATAAAGTATAAGCCACAACTGCATTAGATCTCTTACCATTTTTATGAAAAATTAAGCAATAAGCAAGTTTAAGTTTACTCTAAGTTTCTGCCTTAAAGAAACCTAGACTTGTTTAGGACGCTGGAAGAAACTGTAGATCAGGACAGGATATAGTGCGTACAGCCCTATAATCCTAGCACTGGAAGGCAGAGGCAGGAGCATCATCCATTCACCGTCACCCGCAGTCACACAGTCAGTTTCAAGGCAGCCCGAGGTACATGAGATCCCATCTTAGGAAAAATAAAGGTGTTACTAAGAGCTTTGCCATTAGCAGAACTTATACTCAAACCTAATTGGCATGAGTAAATTGCTCTTAACCAGTGTACGAGGGAGGGGCAGGCAGTGTAGCAAGGCATTCCGCTCACAGGGATGACTTTTAATACACTATGCACCAATGGCAGTCAGGTAAGCACCCACACCACCACCAGCAGCTCACTGTCCCCAGCAAGGGTTATGTATGCACTGTCCACACTTACATGTGCCACTGTGCGACTTTTTTTTTATTGTTGCTTTATGTTTTGTAAGACACTCTGTAACTCAGGCTACCTGGAACTCCTGGAAAACCTCCTGTATCAGCCTTCCCCTATTTGTTACTTTTTGTCAGCTTGCTACAAGCTAGAGTCATTTGACAAGAGGGAACCTAAACTGGGGGGTGGGGTGGGGTGGGGTGTCCGTATCAAATGGTCTGTGGGCATGTCTATGGGGCATTTTCTTGATTGATGACTGATGACTCTGGTTAGCACAACTGGACAGGTGGTCCTGGGTGGTATAATAAAGCAAGTTGAACAAGCCAGGGGGAGCAAGCCAATAAGCAGTGTTCCTCCTCCATGGTCTCTTGTCCAGGCCTTGCCCGCCTTCAGGTTCCTAAGACTTCTCTTCATGGTGGACTGTACGATGTAAAAATGAAGTAAACCCTTTCCTCCTCACTGCTTTTGGGAGCAAGCAAACTAGGACAGCCTCCCAAATGCTCAGATTACACAAGAAGCCTTCACGCTTGGCTTCACTATACTTTTACTGATTGGCAACTGAATGGTTTGTCTACCAGCATCACAACATGTTGCATAATGCATTGTCATAGGACATAAGAATAGCTACAGTAACTTGATTAGATGACAAGAAACTTTTGGCTCTATTATAATGGGGATTATAGGACTGCCTTTGTACACGTCTATCATTCACAAAAACTCCGTCGTGTGTAACACAGCTTGTATTCATTACAGCTCAGCTCATCTCTGTTATTATCTCTAAGGGGGCAAGTCCCCAACCATGTACTCATGCAGTAAATAATAGAAAGCATGAGGCAATGGCCATCATCTATAGCACCTTTTGGCAAGGAAGCCCCATACTTACCTGGTTTTACTGTCAAAAAGTAATTGTACCTTGCAGATGTTTCTTCTGCTTTAATTCAAGCTCACCCTCTTTAAGAGGGGCTGACAGCCTAAGAACCACCATCATCCACTGAAGATGTGAACACATGACAATGAATCTTCTACTATAAAGACTTTGATCTTATTTTCACACGTGTTTTAAATGCTTCCTTAAAACTTTCCAAACCAGAACTGGTGTTTTTTGTTAAGTCCTCTTTTATAACCCAAAACTCAATGTTCACCATAAGTTTTTGATACATATAAGAAAAGAAATATGAGCCGGGCGTGGTGGCGCACGCCTTTAATCCCAGCACTCGGGAGGCAGAGGCAGGCGGATTTCTGAGTTCGAGGCCAGCCTGATCTACAAAGTGAGTTCCAGGACAGCCAGGGCTACACAGAGAAACCCTGTCTCGAAAAACCAAAAAAAAAAAGAAAAGAAAAGAAATATGATGCTGATAATAAGGCTGGATCTAAAAATAAAAAGTTTATGGAGGCCTGGGAAGATGGCTTAGCAGTTAAGAGCACTGGCTCCTCTTCCACAGGATCCAGGTTCAATTCCCAGCAGCCACATGGCAACTCACAACAGTCTTTAGTTTCCAGGAGACCTGATGCCACCTTCTGGTCTCCTCTAGCACTGCATACATATGAGGCACATCAACATAAAATAAAATGTTTTTAAGTTGATGATTTTAAAGCAAGGGTAGTGAGGAACTCAGATGTAATGGTTCGGCATTCCACTTTTCATGTGTTAGATGAAATGTGCCCTTTTGTTAAGCTCAGACACATCTGTCTTAACACATCTGCAGTTGATATGTCTCTCTATGGATGGATGCTCAATACAGGAGGCAGTGTATTGTCAAATTAAATCTTTAGTTGTTTTGTTTTTCTTTTTTGGTTAAGATTTACTTATTTATCTTATGTATATGAGTGCACTGTAGCTGTCTTCAGACACACCAGAAGAGGGCACCAGATCTCATAGATGGTTGTGAGCCACCATGTGGTTGCTGGGATTTGAACTCAGGACCTCTGGAAGAGCAGTGGGTGCTCTTAACTGCTGAGCCATCTCTCCAGCCCCCATATTTATAGTTTCATTATAAAAGTTTTGTGACTTTAATGTCCAACTATGACAGCTTTCCAAAAAGCAGTCTTAGATTCAAACAATCTCTAGTGATGTGGTGCCAGTTTTCATTTTACAAGAGTTTTTTAAGGGCTCAAAACCAAATGAGTCTAGAGCAGTAAGAATACAGCAGGCTGTTAAATCAATTAAATCTGTTAAATTTATTCCCATAAATCTGAATGATGAAAATTAGCTCTGAGAAAAATATACATTTGTCCAGTATTTATAAGGATCGGAGCTTAATCCCAAATAAACACAGAGAGAGAGAGAGAGAGAGAGAGAGAGAGAGAGAGAGAGAGAGAGAGAATCAACAGGAATACCGAGGGCTGAGCATATAGCTCAGTTGGTAGAATGCTTGCCTAGCATGCATGTTGTCCTGGGTTTGCTTCCCAGCACGACTTAAGTGAGGTGTGGTAGCAAATGCCTATAATCCCAACACTAAAGAGACAGAAGTTGAAGTCACCCTCCTCAGCCACATAGAGAGTGTGAAGCCAGCCTGGGCTATAGGAGACCCTATGTAGGGGGGTGAGGGGACAGACAGAAATGAGAAGAGAGAAGAATAAAATATGTAAATATAGTGGTGGGTCCATCTGGATCCTACTATATGGTTTTGGTATTACATTTATGCTTTATGATCCAAAAACATTATTGCAGTTGTCAAAATTTAAAGAAAGTGGGCTGGTGATCTGTAGGAGGAAATAAACCAAGTTGTTATAAACACAGGATCTGGAACTAGAATGCTTTTCTATTGTCACCACCTGCTAGCTCTGTGACATTATCCAAATTAATCTCTGTGCCTTAATTTTTCCATCTGTACACAGAGTTAAGGACCGTGCTCCCATCCCAGATTTGTTGTGAGCATTGAATGAGAAGTAGAACATTTAAAGTGATATAACTAATTGCTTTCATTCAGTAAATGTTAGCTATTACAATTATTACAAAATGATGCAACCACAGTGTGTGTATACAGAAAGGCTTATGAATAAAGGTAAATTCAAGTAGAGCAAAGCAGGAAATTAAAGTGTTATATCAAAAGCACACAGTAAGCATAAAGTGAGAATGACACCTTCAAATGAACCTCTCTGTCAGGACTACATAAAAAGACTCAATTTCAACACACCTTCATCTCTATAAAAAGAACCTTACTGCAGCAATCAACATTAAGAGTCACTGGGCACTGGTAGTGCATGCCTTTAACTCTAGCACTAGGAGGCAGGGAGCCAGAGGCAGGCATATCTCTGAGTTTGAGACTAGTCTGGTCTACAGAATGGATTCCAGGACATCCAGGACTACATAGAGAAATCCCGCCTCAAGAAACAACAACAAAACCCTAACAACAACAAACAAAACAATCTCCCCCCTTCAAAACACAAAAACAAAAACCAAAGGAGTTATATAGGGAAAAAGCAATCAAGAGTTTCAACTAATCCACACCAATCAACATGTTACAGAAATGCTACCTTGACTTTCTCCCATTTCAGTATTTAAGATTTTAACATAATTTTGTTTGGTAACATAAGCTCAACATACAATAGGACTTCATACCTAGATGAAGGCATGTGATGTTGTTATTATCTTTTACCCAGAATCAAATTTCAGAAACATCC
This sequence comes from Mus caroli, assembly GCF_978045245.1. NCBI lineage: Eukaryota > Metazoa > Chordata > Mammalia > Rodentia > Muridae > Mus > Mus caroli. The sequence goes on along the minus strand of NW_028227266.1, from coordinate 34,726,078 downwards.
AGCTCTGCCAACCAATCCGTTCCAACTGTTTGTAGGCTTAGCATGACTTTAACATGTAATTAACATACTGACATATAAACAAAGAAGGAAAAGCAATCTCACTCCCTACCCAGAGAATTAAGCCTGGCTCACTGGCAACATATTCCCAAGAAGCAAGTGCAAGGGAACTCAACACGAATAGTGAAATAAGGTGCATGAATGACCCGTATATTTTCTTGGAGTTTGATAAAATAAAATCATCTCTTTCCTGGTTTTGCCACATGGAAACATACCGAAATTACCAGCAGGTTTACTTGTCTTGTTGAAGTATAAACGTTTTGGGGATGTGTGGTCATGCTACAGTAAAGAACGTGAAACGTTCTCCATATTCTGAGTGTAGTAGTACGGATACATTACTTAAATGAAGGGAAAATGAGATGGGCACAACACTACTGACCTCAGTGAGCCCAAGTGCTGTTTCCTAATTTCAGCAAGAGAAGAAAATGAAGTGTTTTGGCTCACGACTGGACGCTGCACACCCTGCATTAAGAGGAGGGGTTCTCTGAGCTAAGCACTGACAGGACAACAGCACTCTGCTGCTCAGGCAGGGAAATCTCAGCATCACCTGGATGTGCACGATGCAAAAGAATTTTTAGAAAGCATGAAAAACCTTCTCAACAAAAGCAAAAGCCAATCACCCCACTCCTTATGCAAAAGTGCAGAGTATGGTTTTCAAACTGAGGCCAATAAGGCTCTATCAGAGATCTCCATCTGAGGTGCTTTTGTCTTGAGCTAAGTGTTCTTACTTATTTTGAAGCAAGATCCCACTATAAAGCCAAGCTGGGCTCAAACTCTTCTGCCTCCTACTGTCAGATGCCGGAATTACAAGAATAAAACACTTGGTTTGAATTAGCTATTTAATATACCTATTTTCTCAGGACTAGGATATGTGGGAACATGACAGGGTGGGTGCCTACCTAGCATATGCAAGCCTTTAGGCTCAATCCCCAGCACTGTAAGAACATAATTATCATTTTCTATTAGAATATGGGATCTACAGTTTTGTTTTGTTTTGTAAGCAGGTGTGGTGATGCAGACCTGTAATCCTAGAATTTGAGAAACAAAGGTAGGCAGATTAGAAGCTCATAGTCATCAGTTACATAGTGAGATACACCATGAGGTCAGCCTGAGCTAGAGATGCTGTCTTTATAAAGTTTCTTTTCATCAATATATTCCCCCAGTGCCCTCAATACCTGGCATATGAAAATGGCTCCACAAATTTTTGATGGGTGAGTGAATAAAAATCCCTTAAGATTATGTCTAGGCAGTTCAGATAACACACAGAAGGTTGACTTGCTCTCCTAACACAGTCTTCTTTATAAATTACAACCCATCTTTCCTTGTAGAGAAAAATATTTATAAGTTAAATAAATAATAAAAGCAGTTTTTGATATGAACTTTTATTTTTAATTAGTATCACTTACAAATATATTTGGCTTATTCAAATAAATGAAGTAATCTAAAGAGAAAAAGTACTGTAAGTTTCAAGAGTTTGAGCTGTCACAATGAAGCAGTCTCACAGAGGAATTGCAACTAGCAAACACAGAAGTAAACAACTTCCTATTTACTCTATCAATTACACTAAATCAATGATATTTGCTAACTCAAAATACATTGTCATTAACACCGCTGAAAGCACACACAGAAAACCAAAGTGATGACTGTTATTCCTAGAATACCCGAGAACAGACACGGGTTATTATTTCACTCAGGTTTAACAGCACATCCTAAGTGAAAGTGTAACACTTGATTAGTGCCAAGAAAACAAAAAGTATTTCCACAGGCTCTCAATGACTCTAAACTACAAATACATGATCATTACAACGGTTTAAATATACGTCTTTTTCCAAGTGCAAACATTGTTCATCTAATACTCAGAACAGTGGAGAGGCTCAGCACAGATCACAAACTCCAGATAACTGTGGCACACACATAAGAGGTGCTGGTTCATTAAGCATCCATTTTAAATACATACAGAAGTTTCTGCAATGCCAAAAGTAGGCAGAATAAGAGCATTGTACATAAAGCCCCTTACAATGAGAAAATTAAGTATGTTCTTATCCCTATGACCATGAAAACTGCTTAAAATCTAAAGCACTGCCAGGCTTGTTGGTACATGTCTTTAATCTCAGCACTTGGGAAGCAGAGCCAGGTGGATCTCTGTGAGTTTGAAGCCAATCTGATCTACAGTGAGCTCCAGGACAGCCAGGGTTACACAGTGAGCCACTGCCTCAGAATCATTCATGGATGGATGGATGGATGGATGGATGGATGGATGGATGGATGGATTAATAGTACTTGATGGAATAGTACTTGTTAGTTGTTTTTGAAGCACTGACCTCTTTCCGATTTTATTTCATTTTCTAAACATTTTCCATAGAGGTAGAGGTGGGATTGTTCTTTCCGACAAAGGGAAAATACTGCTAATGCAGAGGTTCTCAACCTTCCTAATGCTGTGACCCTTTAATACAGATCACGTTGGGATGATGCCCGACAACGAAATTCTGTTGCAACTTCATAACTAATTTTGAAAATGTTATGAATTGTGATATAAATATCTGATATGTGATCCCTGAGAAATGGTCATTTCTCCGTGGGTTGAGAACCACTGTGCTAATGTGTCTTAGCCTAGTGATAAAAGCATATTTGTATGACAATATATGAAATCTAGCCAACATGGCAGCATACTCTTATAATCTGAGCATTCCATAGGTGGAGACAGGAGGATTGCTCTAACTTCACAGCTAAACTAATCTTCCTAGTGAGGGCTAGGCCTGCTAGGACTATCTTGTCTCAAAATACTTTAAATTTTTAAAAACTGAAATCTTAGAGATCTGAATTTTAGTTCTTATCTTCTGGCAAAGAAAAAGAGCTAGAAAAGAAGATAGGATAATCACTTCTGTCCACATCTGTCCAAACTGGACAGACTAGAGGCTAAGAGAATGCATCTTCCAGGCCATAGGGCAGGGCTGTCCTAACATGGTGCTCTTATTTCTATCTCACTGGGTTGTGAATAATGAAGCCTAACACTTAGCCATGAAGTGCCAGAAAGGTCATCTGTCCCACAGCAAAGAACTGGCAAAGTAGATAGGCAGTTCCAGAACAAGTTAAGATCCAACACGTAAATCCCTTAAGAACTGTGCCAGAGATATAGGAACTCTTCCCCTCTCCCAAGCTTCCATTGCTGCTGCTCTCACTGTCTGCCTAACTCACTGCAAGAATGATTTCAAAATGACTTCGTACCTCCACTCGTACCCTTTCTATTCATTCACATTACTGCAGTGACTGGTATAAAACGAAGAGTAACCATGCCACTAGGTGGCTTAAAATGCTTTGCTAGGTAAGGATAAAGCCCCACTCCCCTGACACATCACGTGACCTCTAGATTGTCACTACTCTCCTTTCTTCTTACTATCTACTTCCCTTGACCTTTCACTAAACCAAGTGTTCCACTGGAGAATCTGGGACTTCAGGCCAAACTCTACAAGAGCATAGAGTGGGCAGGTGATGGCTCTTGTTTCACGGGTCAGCTGACCTAAGTCTGATCCCTGAAACACACCATCTTCTGGCCTCTACAGCCACCAGGCACACATGTGATGCACAAACAGAGATGCAGGCAAGATGTCCATACATAGAAAATAAACAATGTTAAGTATAAAATAAAAACTCTGGGCTGGAGAGATGGCTCAACAGTTAAGAGCATTGACTGCTCTTCCAGAGGTCCTGAGTTCAATTCCCAGCAACTACATGATTAATAAAAAAAAGATTTACCAAAAAAAAAAAAAAAAAAAAAAACTTTTAACAAGAGCACAATGAGTCGGGTGTAGTGGTGCACACCTTTAATCCCAGCGCTCGGGAGGCAGAGGCAGGCAGATTTCTGAGTTCGAGACCAGCCTGGTCTACAAAATGAGCTCCAGGACAGCCAGGGCTACACAGAGAAACCCTGTCTCAGGCAACCCCCCTCAAAAAAAAAAACAAGAGCACAATGCTGTCTAAATGGCTCATAGTACAAGGGTATTTGCCACCAAGCCTGACAGAGCTGAGTTCAATCTCTGAGATCCACATTGGTAAAAGTAAAAAAAAAAAAAACCAGCTCCCGAAAGCTGTCATGCTGACTTGCACTTGAATGTCCAACAAAACATACATATACACCCCACACACACTCTAATAAATTAATAAAATTTTCAAAGAGTATAATGAAAAAATGCTGATCTCACCTCTATATCTTCCAAGTCTTCTTTTTCTTTGGGAAGGGGAGGGGGGTTGAGATGGGGGTCTCGTGTCATGTAGCCAAGAGTGATCTTCCTGCCTCTATTCCCAAGTACTGGGATTATGGCTCAGATGAGTCATCTTGTATCTAACTAAGGATGGGTTCAGAAGTTAATTTTTTTTTTAAAGATTTATTTATTGTTATATGTAAGTACACTATAGCTGTCTTCAGACACACCAGAAGAGGGCATCAGATCTCATTATGAATGGTTGTGAGCCACCATGTGGTTGCTGGGATTTGAACTCAGGACCTTTGGAAGAGCAGTTGGTGCTCTTAACGGCTGAGTCATCTCTCCAGCCCCAGAAGTTAATTTTAGTGCTTATGAAAACTGCTCACATAGGAACTAAGAGACAATGAACACTGGAAAACAAAAACTGCTCTAGTAAAGATAGTACTGGTACCAGGCCGTAGTCTCAGCATTACAGGAAGCTGAGACAGAAGGACCATGAGTTCAGGACCAACCTGAGCCACACAGTTAGTTCTAGGCCAGTCTAAGCTACAAAGCAAAATCTTACTTCCCTGCCTGAGAGACAGGAGCAACAAGGAGAGGGCGTAGAAGAGAAACATGGGGGAGGGAGGATCCTAATGCTGCAAGAGGGTGCCTAATAAGATGGTTGAACAGAAGCTAGCGTAGGTCAGAATGATGGATGCCAAGTAAGGGACATATGAAGAAGACCAAGTCTGAGAAGAAGGGATGGGCTGAGCCTATGGGCACTGAGTAACAGGTGGTTTCCTGGCCCGTACAGTTTATCCTGTAACAAACCTTATCAAGGGGGCCTCAAGTATCTCTGGGCTACTTCATGACCCTGGGAATGGCTCCCTGCTACTGCAGACTCTCCAAGGCAAAGACTACCACCTACTGTGCTCTATCAAAGTGCAAAAGAACAAAGAACCACAGCCACAAAACTCTTGGTGTGAAGTACTCACACAGACAGGGAAGTCGGGCAACATCTCTTCCAAATGTAAAGCCTGGGGAGTGGAACATGGAGGAAGGGTTCTTCTGGTGAGTTGTAAGCTGTCTTCCCTTCCCCTGTTCTTCCAGCTCTTCTATTCTGCCATGTCCCAAGTATACCCTATGTGGGGACAATGTGACCCTGCAAGTGTCCTCCTTCCTCTCATTTTTCCTCATACCAGTTTTAGGTGCAAAATGTCTAGAGACCACTGAGACTCTGCTTCAGCTAGGAAGCATGCGGGCGCCTCGGGTGGAGTTACGGGGGAGCAACACTGGCAAAGACTGGGAAGAAGGAAAATGAGTGTGATGCATGGGCAACAAAGAGAATATAGCACAGTCTAGTTAGGTGTTTCCACATCCATAGCTTTAAAGAGGCTCCAAAGCTGGCCTGCCCATGTTCAAACAGGCCAGCACCTAGTGGAGTAAAGTGCAGGGTGTCAGCACATAGAACAGTCTGTGGGATGTGCTCAATGCTACAATACTGTATCATTGTACAGTGTAAGCTATCATTATTACTTGGTAAAATTTATTTCTATTATATGTACATGTTATAGTAATAAACTAGTTCCCAAAGTAAAATATATTCTCCTTGTGTGTGATAGTCAAATACAGATGTACAACTTTAGGTTTTCTTAAAATCAAAATTAAGGAATGCAATGCATTACATTTACACAACTACAGTTCAATAAAAAATATGCTAATAATAAAAAATATAACCTAGAACTGGCACATTCATTCAAATGCCATCCTGAAATTACCAGTTTACTCTCAGATGGTTCTTTATAACACTACCAGGCAATCATTCACTGATTCTAAACCACATCTTCACCCTACACTACACAGCAAGTTGTTCCTCAACTAAAAGGCACTCTTTTAAAATCACTTAAAAACTTTGGAACACTTTCACTATTTAGAAGAATCCAGGTTACATTGCTCCTGAGCTCCACACCAACAACTCATCTATTCTGCTGCCTTCTGCCTAACTAACCACCTTGTTACCTCCAGGTAAAGTCTGGAGCCTAGGGTAACATGCTCCTGAAGCTCAACCACAATGCCCAGTGAGCGTAGTATCAATACCAACACCACCACACAAACTTCACTACACAGCAACTAGTTCCTCAGGTCTAACTCCTGTGGTTACGTAAAGGCTCACCACTGTACTGTAAGTAATGAAACTTTAAGGTCTCTATTTCAGATCTCATTACTTAAACCCTGGATCTCAAGGATTGAGTTCCACTGTATTAGGTAAGAAAGATATTCAAAAGATACCAGGGGCTACGTATTTCCTCTGCTGACTGATCAGGACCTAAAAACCTTGAAGATTGGGATCATCCCACCATATTTTTTAGGAATAAAGGTCTGACCTCTGAATTTAGTATGACCAAAGCAACAATGGGTCTGAGACTTTGCTTCCTTCAAACATAATGAGAATTATCTCCTACTCCATAAATTTGCTAACACTTACCAACAAGGATATTATAAGGAGTTCTCAGATTCAGAGTGCATTATTCATAAATTTTACACCCATTTTTGTCTTATGCATCCCAAACCAGGGTATTTTATATATCCTAGTAATTCCCATAAAATTTTAAATGTTTTTAGATTTTATCTTTTTCCGTATATGAGTGTTATGTGCACCACTTTCTTACCCAGTGCCCATGGAGGTCAGAGAGGATATCAAATCCCCTGGAACTGGAGCTACAGAATAGCTGTGAACTACTATGTGGTTGCTGGAAACTAAACCAAGGTCCTTTGTAAACGCAACAATTGCTCCTAACTGCTGAGCCATTTCTCCAGCCCCTGATCTACATGTTTACTATTTACCTACAAATGTTTTAGAGAGTGCATGAATTTCAAAGTCTTTGCAGACTCTGTAGCAGAAAAGCTTGATACCATTAATTCCAGAGTTGCCCTGGCCAATCAATATACCAGCACTGCAACATGCAGATATTCACATTTAAGTTAAATTAAACAAAATTTTTGCTGTAGTCTCTCTGGTACCGTTTTAATTATTCACAGCACCTGTAGTTATATAGATGTAAAGCCTTTCTATTATATCACAGAAAGGCCTCCTGGACTTTGTGTGCCAAAAAACCGAAAACTTAATACTTGCCCCAGTCAACTTAAGTTTAGAATACTTTTAGTTCTTGGCCTAAAATCCCCACCACTTCGAACAGGGAACCACTTCAAAGTTGTCCCTGTAGAGAAATAGAATGATATGACAAATGAAAAGAATTCTGACCTCCCCTTAGAGGTCTTGAGTATGGGTCCAAAAGAATCCTTTTAGAGTGCTTTAATACTCCCAACAACATTCAACACAGTAGCCATTAGTTTAAAGTGGCTATTTAAAAGTTTGAAGTAACTTAATTGAAACTAAACATAATTTAAAACCCAGTTACTTGGGCACACTAGTCACATTCTGAGGGGCCAGTGGTCACATGTACCTGATATCAATCACACTGAACTAACAGTTACAAACATTCCTATCATCACAGAAAATTTTATTGGATGGAAATGTTTATACTACATAGCTTGTTTCGTATTTTTCCTTTTTTGGGTTTTCAGACAGGCACTGATGTAACCCAAACCAACTTCTCTATATGGCCAAGAATGAATGACCTTGAGCTCCTGATCTTCCTGCCCCCAACTCCCAATTGTTAAGATTCTACTGTTCTACCATGCCCTTTCACTGTCCTGGGGAAGGAACCCAATGCTTATCTGTGATGGGCAAGTAAATATTTCTACCACAGCTATATGACCAGCTATATCTTTACAATAATAAATGTTTTTCTTTTACTTTTCTTGTTTGTATTTTGTGATGTTTAAAACCAAATTTAGACTTACTTATGGAAACACAACTATAGATGTATCTGCAAAAGTGTTTCCAAAAAGGTCTGAGGAAGGAAACCAAATGAATGCCGTTCTCCAATGGGATGAGTTCTCAGGATGAGAAAAAGTCTGACAACAAGCTAACCGGCAGCACTCATCTGCTTCCTTACTGTGAAGACAGCACATTCACAGCTGCCTGAAACTCCTGCTGCCATGACTTCCCTGACACAACAGACTACATCTGCAAACTGTGACCAATGTGCACCCTTCCATCCACAAGTTGCTTTTGTAAAACATTTTGTTACAACAATGAAAAACAGTAATATAGTCTCTCTATGTATCCCAGATTTGCTTGGCACTCTTCATGCAGCACATGCCAGCCTTGAATTTGCAATCCTCCTGCCTCTGCCTCTGCCTCTGCCTCTGCCTTCTAAGTGTTGGAATTACAAATGTAAGACACCAATCCCAGATACTTTCTTCATTAAAATAATAATTTTTAAAAGGCCAATAAATAATTGAGAATCCCATTCATTCACAGTTCTAGTGGGAGCTTGTTGTATCTTTAAAGCTGAAAGTCCAAGCGTAAGATCCGTGAGACAGAGCAATGGTAACGAGGATAACCTTGGCCTCTCTATAGAGCCAGGCTGGCCTTAACCTTTTGCTCAATCTCCCTAATGTTGGGATTATAAGCTTTTGCCACCATACTCTACACAAAGGAACAGATTTTACTGGTTGTTTTTGCTTCTAACAGTGCTGTGAATAGAACCCAAGGCCTTACAATGCTAGGCAAATAAATGCTTCACCACTGAGCCACACTCCCAGTCCCAAACACCCAAACTTTCAAGTGATAGTAAGATGGAGACAACAGAATCAGAACATGTAACAAATGATAAGAGAAAGGTCTCACTGGATCTACTTATGTGGCTTACAACATTTCTTGGAGATCTTTCAACACAAAGAAGAAAAGTCTTGTCTACAAACACCAAAGCAAAGTTCTCGGGGTGGGCAGTCCACTAAAAGGCTTTTACAAGGAACTAAGCATCTTTTGGCTCCACGTTATCTCAGACCTATTGGTTCTCACAAACAAAGCATAGCTGAAATAAAAGGTCAAATATGCTGTACTGTAATTTGGGTGCTAAATGACAAACTGTATTCCAATGTAATGACAATTGATGGACAAATGCAAGCAACGTCCCAAAAATTAATTGTTTTGTATGCTAGACAGAAGAGTTTGATGGTTAATCAGCATGGAACAGACAAGCAAAGGCAAGATTGTTAGGTCACACACAATGCCTTGCCTTTCAACTTCAGGCAAAGCTAGACATATACATCTGTTCACAGACATAAAGCCAACTCTTTAGAGGCAAATTTTTGGCCAACACCCAAAAATATAGGCCTTGAGAATGAGGTCTGCAATGCATCAGATTAACTGACTGAAGTGTGAATGTGGCATCTGGCTCAGAAGTAAAGGCTTTCATGGATCCTAAGTCAAGACAGATCTTTCAGCTACTGAGGATGACTGAGCTACTGAGGAAAGATGGCTCCCCTTTGAAGCTATCACACTTACAATCTGCTTCAGTCCAGTGCCACTTAATCAACCATCACTTGAGTTGTTTCATACATTCTCAACTCTTCAGTGTGTGTATACAAGCTGCAGCTGGAGTAAAAGTGCTCAGATTACAGGAGCCATCTGTATTTAACAGGGGGTTTTGTATTCTATCATCATCTGTCTAGTAGACAGCCCCACAAATAACAAGCACTCAAGGTTCATTTGGTGAGTGAACATATAAAGGAAAGTTTTATAAGAAAAAAAATCATACAATGTACACAAAATGACACACAAAAAAGAAAGGAAACAAAAAAAAAAAAAAAGAAAAAAAAAAACCCTCTATCTTTGTTTATCTGACTCCAAAACTGGGCTGGATTTGTCACCAAACACATTTTCTTCTGGCAAACAAAAACATAAGAAAATTTCAGAATAAACAATCTGTGTAGTAAAGCAGTTTTAAACACATCTATTTATCCAAAAGCCAGAACAAATGCCAACATCATGGCAGACATCAAATGAAACTCTAAACAATGTATCTGATTTTCAATTAAAGTACTGTAGCTCAGAAATATAATTACGAACAATATTAAAAAGTTGAACTTCAGTAACAAAAGCCAAGCATTATTAATATATTTTTTTTAAAGATTTGTTTGTTTATTATGAAAGTACACTGTAGCTGTCTTCAGACATTCCAGAAGAGGGCGTCAGATCTTGTTATGGATGGTTGTGAGCCACCATGTGGTTGCTGGGATTTGAACTCAGGACCTTTGGAAGAGCAGTCAGTGCTTTTAACCGCTGAGCCATCTCACCAGCCCCATTATTAATATTTATAATCTTAATATTTTTGTTGTATAAGTAAAAAGTACAGTCCAGAGAAGTATTATACTTTAAGACAGTAGTTGGGCGAGGAGCTAGGATAGGAGTCAGCTTCCCAGTGCCTTTTTAGGAGGAAGGCCAGCAACTCCATGTTAGAAATTATCTAAGTGTAAAAACTGATTACTACTTTTCAAATCAAGATGAAATTATTTATTAGAGCATGAAATTATTTATAGGCATGGTGGCACCTTCCTATAATGCCAGCACTCACAAGGTAGAAGCAAGAGGATCACAAGTTTATGACCAGCCTCAACTACATATCAAGTTCAAAGCCACCCTACATTATATGAAACCACATCTCAAAAAAAAACGAAAAAAGAAAAAGTTTACTGGTATGTATCTCTATCTATACCCTACACCCCCTGTTTAAAATATACATGTATTTTGCCTGCATGTATATATGTCCGTGTCATCACTGTGTAGCTGGTGCCCCTGGAAACCAGAAGAGGCCATCAGATTCCCTGAAAGGAGATGTTTGTGAGCCTACATGTGGATGCTGTGAAAGAATGTCCACATCCAGATCCTGTGAAAGAACAGTGCTCGTAACCCTTGAACCATCGGTCCATCCCTTTTACTGGCGTTACATAACTAAATGCTTATAGGAATTTCAAATATATTACAAAAGAAATATAACTCACTCGTGTGGTATTCTTTCTCTCTGTGAGCCTCTGTTATTAAGGCTTTTGTTGATTGCTTTTTGTAAGAATAGTTTAGAGAACACTGCAAGGAAGCCATGGATTGGACAATATATACAGTATTGCCTACATCCTGTTACGGTGTTTTGTTTGCTCTGCAATGCTGAGAATTGAACCCAGGGCAATTCCACATACTAACCACATGCTAACACTGACATCCTACCTCTGAGCGTACATTTAAATAAGCTTCATTACTCTACACAAGAATTTCCTGGTTTGGGGGCTGGAGAAATGACTTAGTAATAAATAAAGACTTGCTGCTCTTGCTGAGGACCCAGGGATCAGTTCCCAGCACCCACCCAATTGATAGCTCACAATCATCCATAACTCCAGGTCCAGGGGATCAAATGCTTTCATCTGACCTCTGCAAGCACCAGATGCTCACTTGGTGTACTCACACACTCACCTAAAATAAAAAGGGGCTGGAGAGATGGCTCAGCAGTTAAGAGCACTGACTGCTCTTCCAGAGGTTCTGAGTTCAATTCCCACCACTCACATGGTGGCTCACAACCATCTGTAATGGGATCTGGTGCCCTCTTCTGTTGTGTCTGAAGACACTACAGCGTGCTCATATACACGGAAGGAAGGAAGGAAGGAAGGAAGGAAGGAAGGAAGGAAGGAAGGAAATAAACAGCCAAAATAGCCAGCCAGGCAGTGGTAGCTTTAATCCCATCCTTTTTTTTTTTTCCCTCTTCTGTTTTGTTTTGTTTTGTTTTGTTTTGTTTTGTTTTGAGACAGGGTTTCTCTGTATAGCCCTGGCTGTCCTGGAACTCACTTTGTAGATAGAACAGGCTGGCCTCAAACTCAGAAATCCACCTGCCTCTGCCTCCCAAGGGCTGAGATTAAAGGCGTGCCCCACCACTGCCCTGCTAATCCCATCCTTTAATCCGAGCATTCTGGAGACAGAGGCAGAAAATCTCTGGGTTCAAATCTAGCCTGGTCTACAGAGCAAGTTCCAGGACAGCCAAAGCTACACAGAGAGACCCTATCTCAAAACTTACCACTTCCGAACCGCTTCTCCCCTCCAGGATTGATAAATCCAAAAAAAAAAAAAAAAAAAAAAAAAAACCAACTTTCTGGTCTTCATTTATTTTGCACAACTAAAGACAAAGGTATTACTGGATTTTTTTGTAAACTGCTCTCTGGGCTGGCTCTCCAGCCCCTGCATTTCCTTTTTGCATTTCTCATATATAGGGACACGATGACAATTCCACATTACTGTTCTTAACTGCCACTTCTAAAAACTGGGACCTAGAGATTTGTTTTTGGGTCAAAGGTTCTAAAAACTTAGGGTTGTACTTTTCCTAATTACAATCTTTATTCCCTAGGCAGCTACCTCATGACTCTGTTCTCAGTGACTCTTTGCTTCTGAGCTAAAGATCACATTTACAGTTTTCTAAAAGGATAGAGCTAGGGGAAATTTCATTGCTAGGGTTTTTTTGTATTTGACTCCATGGCCTTATAGAAAATAGGCAAGCACTCTACCACAGAGCCAACTCCTCAGCCTTTTAAAGCTTAGCTTTAATGCAATATTTTTAAAATTGGGTTCCAAAGTCCATGTTTTTAATTTTCAATAACACTACTATAAATGTTTATACATTCAGTCACAGTTTGTATCAACTTGACACAAACCTAGATACACCTGAGAAGAGGGAAATTCAGTTGAGGAAATGCCTCTACTAGACTAGTTGTAACCATGTCTGTAAGGCATTCTCCCAATTGCTAATTGATATAGGTGGGCCCAGCCTACTGTAGGTGGTGCCATCCCTGGGAAGGTACACCTGAACTATGAAAGAAAGGTAGCAGAGCAAGCCAAGGAAGCCAGCCAGTATGTGGTGTTCCTGTGTGGTCTCTGCTTCAGGTCCTACAGACTCACATATTTAAACGCTTGGCTTTAGTTGGTAGAACTGTTTTGGGAAGGATTAGGAAGTAAGGTCTTGGGGAATGAGATTTGTCCCCAGGGGTAAACTCTGAGGTTTCAAAAGCTCAATCTCTTCCTCTCTGTGTCCTGCTTGAGAATCAGTGTAAGCTCTTTGCTACTGCTCCAGCGCCATGCCTGCTGCCAGGCTTGGACCACCATGATGATCCTGGACCAAGACTCACCCTCTGAAACTGTAAACAAGCCTGCAATTAAATGCTGTCTTTAATACATTGCCTTGGTCATGGTATCTCTTCAAAGCAATAGTAAACTAAAATACCTGGCTTCCCTAAATAATAAGCTATAAGCTGTTAGTCAAACAAACCCTTTCCTCCACACTGGTTTTGGTCAGTGTTTTATCACAGCAACAAAAAGTCAAAAAAAAAAAAAAAGAATACCTTCCAAAACTCTTTCTATACTTTCTTAGATGAGCAAAGTATTTATTCAGTGCCTACTGAATGCTGGTTTGTGGAGGGACCAGACTAGAACTTGTCCTTAATTCTGGCAGAAAATATCAACATTAACAGAGTCTGTGTTTCTTGATCAAAAGCAAACATTTGTCATCCCTCCTTGTCTGTTAACTGCTACGGAGTATCAGAGAATCAACCCATCAACATCTCATAATCTCACAAGACTAAAAGTTTGAGGTCAACTTGATCTTACCTGTCTGAAAACAGGTAAACTGATCCTCTAAATTCTTCAGAGGCTCAATCTCCTTTCTTTGCTTTAGATTTCCTTCTCATAACTGGACAATGAAGCATTCCAACTAGATATCCCCTGGTTGTTTGAGAAACAATTTTATGGAGAGATTTACATTCAGCAAGGTTTTGATAGTACACTTTGAAAATCCTATGAATAAAAATCAAGAAAACAGGCATAATTTACAAATGCCTAAGACACTCTCAGAACTCCAGAAAAGTTTGTGGGTGGATGCTATACAGGACAGCTCAAAGAAACTGCCCCAAATTTAACATGAACAATCCTGAATAGCGCAATGAATGAAATCCAAGCAACAGTAGTTTTTCACTAGTACATATTATCTCAATGACATTCTTGTTTAACAAAGGAGCTCAATAAGAATCCTCAAATGTACATAATCAAATAATCTAACTTAGCTTTCTAATGGGTGTAAAATTAATCTAACAGTTAACAATGAAACAGCTGTTTCTGGACCAAATTTTCTAAGTAGCAACGTCTCCAAATGAACATCTTTGAAGCCAAGGCTTCATGAACTATGGGACAATCTCCCCCCCTTCCCCCATTCAGTGTGATTACCCTTACTTAAACAACTATTCTTACTGAGTATTATGGTTGTTTGCTAATGTGATATTCTCAGTTGTGACTGTTCTTCGGCCCCAGAAAAAGTAGCCTTCACTATCAGAAGTGAACACTACGTAAACACAATGTAATGTTTTCAACGAAAACTGGGAGAAACTCTGAGCAGATACTAGAAAGAGGGAAGAACTTAACTAAAGTACAGATCCTTGTCTGCAAAGGCAGATATGAAGGCCTAGACAACTCATTAGAAACAGTAAACCGATATGCAGGCTGATGGTAAAATTAACCCACATTAAGCCTCCACATTTAAACATGCTGATGCATAAGGATAGCCAGATGCATACTCGGTTTTACTTGTCCGCATCCGGGCACCCTAACTAAAGCAGAAAAAAACCTGGGTGTCAAGAAAGGGCTTCCTCGGAATTAGAAGCCTCCTGACTCTCAAGGCAACCTGACTCTGAAAAGATCGCCAGTTCCAAATTCCAAAAGAGCCCTCAAGCAGACTAACGTTCAAGGTGTCCTCTACGTCCACGATAACAATACACGACCTTTCTTTCACTAAGCCTTTCCAGCTCTCCAAAAGCACCTCAAATCTTGCTAGTCCTTGTATCACCTCAACTGACAAGCAAAGCGACTGACACAAAAGGCCAGCCGTCCCAATGCTCTATTCTTGAAACTTCAGCACTTAAAGGAAAAAAATCTTACACTGGGCGCTCATCCGGCCCTCTGCTACCCTTCCTCAATTCCATCCCAGCTGGAAAGCTTCAGTCTGGGAGTCCCTCTATCTGGGAACAAAGCAGTGCGGGCGACAGCACCCACGACAGTTGCGGGCCCCGCGCACAATGAGAGAAACTACCAACTTCAGAGCGCAGGAACATCCTCAATTGGCAAGAAAGAGGGGCGGCGGCAGACACGCCCAACTTCAAACTCAGGAAACCTACGGGCTGGCGGCCATCTGGAAAGAAGCGCCCCTTCCCAGGGAGAGAAGAAAGAGGCGGAGCAGACACAAGGGATACCCGGGGCCCGGGAGGGGAGCCCCGTGCTCGGCCCGGCCCCCGCCCCCAGGCCCGTTTCCCCGCCTTCTCTGCCTCTGGTTCGCTGCCCCGGGCAGAGCGGCCGGTTACCTTGATGCGCTCCCGGCACTGGGACGGGGTCCGCTCGTAGCCCAGCTCGGCCAGGGCCCGGGACACGCGCTCGTACATGGCCGGCCCAGGGGCCTTGCTGCCGAATACCGTGCCGGCTCCCTCCAGCTGCTGGTACCGCGCCTCCACCAGCCGCTCGTTGCCCCATACAGCGATGAGCGCGTTCGTCTCTGCCGGCGTCCACGACATACCCCGGCAGGCGGCGGCAGCGGCCGCCGCAGCCCCGCCACTGCCGCCGCCGGGCGAGAAGGAGACCGAGGACGAGGCAGCGCCGCGGCCCCCCAGCCCCAGCCCGAGACCCCCGGACGCCGCGGCCCCCGAGCCCGCCGCGCTGCCGGGCCCGAGAGGGGAGGCTCCCCGAGGCGTGGAAGGGTCGGACAGCGATGGGTTCCCGTCGCTCAGGTCGCCGGGAGACGCCGGGGAAAGCACCTCCATCTTCGGAATTTTGAGCGGCGAGTTGGCGGGCAGCTCCGAGCCACAGGGCGCAGCCATCTTCCAAGCCGCCGCCGCTGCACCGCCCGGAAGTGACGCACCCCTGCATCCGGCCACCGGGGTCTCCGGGGCTGCCCTGGGGCCTGGCTCGGGGCTGAGTGGCTGGCGGCGGTCAGAGGGCCCCGAGGATGTGTCTGGCTGGCCCAAGCAGCCCGCAGATCTTCGCCTTTCCCCTCCAGCCAGTTGGTGCGGGCCGCTCCTCTCCCGGGAGGAGAAGCTGGGACCCGGCGCACCCAAGCTCCGAGCAGAGAAGGGTGGGGGCATGAGGGCGCGGGAGTGAAGGACTGGTTGGAGCCTCCCCACTTCCTTTCCAATCTCAACCCTCACAACACTCGAATTAAGGACGAATTGGGTATTTCTGTCTTCCTGTCTCCGCCCCTGAGCCTATTCTCCCTCTAAGCCCGCCTTTAGGTACGGGGGACCGATGTCCAAATTGGAGACTAGGAAACCCTACAAAGGGTATGTGGAAGAAGGCAAGGCGCGAAGGCTGCTTGTAGTGGTTCTGGACAAGACTTTCGAGAACAGATTCATATGAGCTAGAGTTTGCACGCTTTAGCCAAGAAACTCAGCCACTATAGCAACTCCGATTGCACTCACGTGTTCTGCTAGGCAAACACCCTGTCACTGAGCCACACCCACAAGCTTCGTTTCGTTTGTTTTCTTGTTCCTCTGAGTAACTGTGTGGCCAATGACAAAGTAAATGTCTTTCTTGCTTTTATACAGCATCTATAATGGGGGGGGGGGGGCATGAAAGAGATCCAGAGCCCAGCAGAATAGCTACTCCGGTATCTCAGTCCACTGGGATTTGGAACTGGTTTAAAATTTCCCAGTCAAGTTCAAGGAAATGAAACTGTTCCTGTGACCTAGTAGTAAATTAGCACTCATCACTCACTCCTGAATATTTCCGTAAAGTCTTGAACATTGAAGTATCATATAGCTATAAGATATAACCTTGTGTAATTGAGGAAAATATATAATAAAAAAATATTAAAAATTAAAAAAAAAAGATATAACCTTGTTTGTGTGGTTTTAGTTTGGTTTTTGACACAAGGTTTTTCTGTGTTACCCTGGCTGTCCTGGAACCAAGTCTGTAGACCAGGCTGGCCTCAAACTCCGCCTGCCTCTGCCTCTGCCTCTGCCTCTGCCTCTGGAATGTTGGGATTAAAGGCCTGAGCTGCCATCACAACCTAGTCAATTTACATATTCTTTTAAAATGGAAATCCTGTTTATCTCAGATCATTAACTTTAAAACCTCAGTAGTGGCACAGAGAGATGGCTCAACCGGTACAGGTATTTGCTGCCAAGCCCGCCTGATGACCGAAGACAACCGGCTCTCACGACTTGTTCTTTGACTGTCACGCATGGGATATGCCACCCATATCCCCACACTTACACACACACAAAATAAAACTTCATTTTAAAATGTGTTCCTTTAGTTTTATGTGTATAAACGTTTGCCTATGTGTGAAGGGGCCTGATGTTGGTAACAGTCAGCAAAAGGCATCAGATCCCTTAGAACTGGAATTACAAGACTTGCAAGCCATCTGCAGGTTCTGAGACCCTTGTAAGAGTAACTAATGAGTAATCTCTCCAGGCCCCACGCTGAAAGACCCACAACGTGAGGACCCCCGCATGTTCTGACTCAGGAGAGGTGACACCCCAAAAACACCCACAAGAAACGGTCTTGCTGCAAACTGCAAGAGGATTTTTGTTCAAGAGCGCTCTCGGGCCTACGGTCATACACCATGCAGGGGTAGAGGACCGTGGCGCCCCGAGTAGCTGGATAAGGGGGTATTTAAAGGAAGAAACCACAACTCAAGGAGGTGGGGAGGACGTTGTTGGAAAATACCAAAAATACCAGTTAAGAGTCACAAGGAAGCCTGGCGTGGTGGCGCACGCCTTTAATCCCAGCACTCGGGAGGCAGAGGCAGGCGGATTTCTGAGTTCGAGGCCAGCCTGGTCTACAAAGTGAGTTCCAGGACAGCCAGGGCTATACAGAGAAACCCTGTCTCGAAAAACCAAAAAAAAAAAAAAAAAAGAGTCACAAGTATCAGGTTATCTCAAGACAGTTTCTAAGAGCCCCTAACAATAGTACATTTGCATTGCAGGTTCCGGTAATGGTCAGGGTGACTTTCTTTGAATGAACACTCTTTGAACCCAGGAAGCGGGTGGGTGGAGGAAGGAATGTCACTATCTGTTTTATGACAAGCACACCTCAGAGCACTGAGCCACAAAGGCCCCACTCCCAAGCATGGGCCCAAAGGCCTAGAATTTTGTTTTTACGTTTTACTTCTTCAACGCAAGATAATTAAAAAAAAAAAAATTAAGGGTTTTTTGTTGGTTCTGTTTGTTTGTTTTTTGTTTTTTCGAGACAGGGTTTCTCTGTTATAGCCCTGGCTGTCCTGGGCACTCACTTTGTAGACCAGGCTGGCCTAGAACTCAGAAATCAGCCTGCCTCTGTTTTTTGTTTTTAAAGCAGACTGTAACTGAGGCAGCTGACCAATGATATTATGAATAAATTATGCAGTCTCTCTCAGTCACTCAGTGTTTTTATAACTAACAAATATATGTTATGGTTTTGAAAGGAAAAGAAAAAGCTGAAGTCAGCCAGTTACAGAATAGCGGTGGTCATTGTTGAAAAGCCAAAGGATTATGCTTTAAGTAATAAAATCAGGCAAAATCAGGCATAACTATCTTCATCTGTCATAGTAAAATGCCATCGTAGCATGCTTTAACCCCAGCACTCAGGAGACAGAAGCAGATAAGAGTTCTGTGACTAGCCTAGTCTTACATGAGTTCCAGGCCAGCACTACAAAGTGAGACCACTGTATTTTGTTAAGTTTGCTGTATAAAGAATTCTTTTTTTTTTTTTTTTAAAGATTTATATATTTATTATATGTAAGTACACTGTAGCTGTCTTCAGACACTCCAGAAGAGGGCGCCAAATCTCGCTGCGGATGGTTGTGAGCCACCATGTGGTTGCTGGGATTTGAACTCTGGACCTTCGGAAGAGCAGTCGGGTGCTCTTACCCACTGAGCCATCTCACCAGCCCTAAAGAATTCTTAAGAGCCGTTACAGAATGTATTTATTTGGACAAGTCCTAACTATAGTCAAAGATGACCTTGAACCCCTGATCTGCCTGGCTCTGTCTTTCATGTACTAGTGGTTCCCTTTTATCTAAAAGCAAGACGCAGTCATCTTGGATAAGGCTAAGGATTCTGAAATCTGAATGCCTGGCTTCAAATTCCACTTCTGTGACCTGCAACAATTTCTTCATCTAAGAAGTGAGGCAGATCTCACAGCATTATTTAAGAGTTAAATGGGTAAATACAGGAAGAACCTGAAAATAGTGGATGAACCTGAAAATATTGGACAGTTCACAGTAAACACTGCATGAGGCCCAGGTTTTTGTTTTTAATATAAAGTACTGAGCATACATAAAAGGGAGAGTCTTTTTTTTTTTTTTGAGTATCACAAAAGTTTATTTAGTAAAAAGTCCCATATGAAAATGTACACGACCTAATTCTACATCACAACCAAACAGGCCTTTGGGGAGGGATGTGTACACACTGCTTGCTGAGCACTGGTCAGACTCTTTCCAAGGCTTCTAACTTGATGATGCTGTTTCCTCGGATGACCACCATGCTGATGTTGTTCTGCTGCCCACTGGTTGCCATCTCCACACAAGAGTCATTCTTAAATCATATACAAAATGAGAAATTCCAAAGAGCTTTTAAATTACTGATTTATTTTTCTCTTAATGTAAGCCTGACAGTAGTCCTCCCTTCTGTCACCTAATTCTGGATGATTCTCAAATCAAGTCTCACTCAGGAAGCCTTTCTAGATAAAGCCGACTTATAGGGCTCCCCTCTCACAGACTTCAGTCACTACTTATTTCTGTTTCATTCCTCTTCTTTCCCATACCTCTGAGCCTCCCTAATAAGAAAAAATTGTAGCAAGATTAAAATTCCAGTAGCATCCTAAAAAGTAAAACTGTGAATCCGAATGATAGTTGTAAATAAATAAACATCTAGTAAATAAATAAACATCTACTTGTAAGGCAGTATATGAAATAAAGTATTAAACAATATACACTATCTGACTACTTTAGACTATCCCTTTACTCTCTGTCACTTCCTTCAGGTGTCACTTTGTATCAGGTGTTTTCCTGAATTTAAATATTAATTTGCTTTTATTTTGTGTATAGCTGTGAGTGCCTGCATATATATATATATATATATATATATATATATATATATATATAGTGTATGTTTAGAGAGATAATGCATTTGTCGGATGCAGTTAGGAGTGTCCTGTAGAGATGCAGTCTGAAAGCTTCCTTTGTTAAAGCTAAAGAATGTAAAGTTCCAGATAAAGTTTGGAGCTGTGAAGAAAGGATAGACCATCTAAAGACTGCCATATCCAGGGATCCATCCCATAATCAGCTTCCAAACGCTGACACCATTGCATACACTAGCAAGATTTTGCTGAAAGGACCCAGATATAGCTGTCTCTTGTGAGACAATGCCGGGGCCTAGCAAACACAGAAGTGGATGCTCACAGTCAGCTATTGGATGGATCACAGGGCCCCCAATGGAGGAGCTAGAGAAAGTACCCAAGGAGCTAAAGGGAACTGCAACCCCATAGGTGGAACATTATTATGAACTAACCAGTACCCCAGAGCTCTTGACTCTAGCTGCATTTGTATCAAAAGATGGCCTAGTCGGCCATCACTGGAAAGAGAGGCCCATTGGACTTGCCAACTTTATATGCCCCAGTACAGGGGAATGCCAGGGCCAAAAAGTGGGAGTGGGTGGGTAGAGGACTGGGGTGGGGAGTGTATTGGGGACTTTTTGGATAGCATTGGAAATGTAATTGAGGAAAATACCTAATAAAAAAAATTAAAAAAAAAAAAAAGAATGTAAAGTTCCTGCCTATTTTAAGGCAAATTGCTTGGGCGGTCTTGTGGTCTTTGACCTATTACCCAAGGCAAAACCAACTGGGTGGTCTGAGCTGCCCCACCTTAAAGGGGAAATGGTTCTGCCCTTACTGACTTAGCTCGGAGTCCCCCCACCATTACAGTGATATGGTACAGTGTGCTAAGCTGTGTAGGGCAGGAGATGGAGACTTCCTTTATGGCAACTGGACCTTTGGGAGCTCTGTCTTTTGGCTTGGAAGAGCTTTATGGAGGGAGTCCCGAGTAAGAGGTTTTCCTCTTTAGACTTGCAGGGACAACAAAGAAGCATCTGACAGGACACAGTAGAATAGTATTCTAGGAAAGAGAGCTGGGGAGCCCTCTTGGCTTTGGAGGCGCTCAAGAGAAGTGTGGGCTAGCTCAGTACAATGACACTGATAGAGATTTCTAAAGAGCTGGTAGTTTAGTTGTAGAATCAGGCTTTTAAATAGGACTAGACGGTAAGGCCCTACTGCTTAAGACAACACAGGCTTCATTTGCAGGATATGGGAATTCAAGCTGGATCTGAGCTGGAAGTGTCCTCCATGATGACTAGCTTTCATTGTGCTGGAAGATGCTATACGGGCTGCTGGGAATGTTTATCCCATTCAAAAGACAAGCAAGGTAGCACGTGTGGGGCAGACACAGAGGGGTGAGCACACCTGTACTCATGGGCTCACACATTTAAAGAAAAGATCAAATAACAAACTTTAAATAGCTTCAGCTCCTTGTATGTTAGCTCTATCTCAATCGAGCTACTGGGTTTTTTGTTTGTTTGGTTGGTTTGGTTTGGTTTTAAGATTTATTTATTTTATTTATATGAGTACATTGTAGCTGTCTTCAGACACACCGGAAGGTCCTATAATAGATGGTTGTGAGCCACCATGTGGCTGCTGGGAATTGAACTCAGGACCTTTGGAAGAGCAGTCAGTGCTCTTAACCTCTGAGCCATCTCTCCAGCCCGAGCTACTGTTTTTAAGTTGGTTCAGTGGGCACTTGCTGCCTAGCTTAATGACTTAAGTTCAATCCTGGGGATCCATATTGTGGAAAGAGAGAGTGACCTTGCCAAGTTGTCCTCAATCATCCACAGATGTACCCAGGGATGGAACTGAGGCCCTCAGGTTTGGGAGCAAGCACCTTTACTACCTCACCAGCCTTTACTGTCTTTATAGTTTGCCTTTTTCAGAATGTGATATGGTAATGATTCTACAGAATGAAACCTTGTTCATGTAGGATTAGAAGTCTTGTAACTAAATCTTCCAGTGTGATCTTTTCCTAATATACATACTTAGAAGAAGAATGTCAGGTTCTTATGTTTTTGAAGATTTTGATATTTGTCAAAATTTTTCTATAGAAAATTTCTTCCAGTTTACATTCTTTTTAGCATTGCGGAGAAATACACCTATCCCACAACCCCTTGTCAATCTCTTGCCACCACCTCCAGGGAGTTCATTTCCTTTTATTTCTGAGTAGCATTGTCAAATCGGTATTATGAAATCCTTTAGAAATGGAAATCTCTTCCTTTTATTTGCTGAATATAAAGAGAATTCATGCTTATGCTATCATTTTAAATTATTTGGAAATTGAAAGGTTAAAAATAGTGTTTCATTATTTCATTTGTATTTCTTCAATTGCTAACAAAGATAAACATTTTGTCAGAAAAATTCTTATCTTTGTGCCACTTAAATGACATGAATCCAATGGGTAGGTGATAAATACTAAAACATGACATTCATAAATCAAATTATTGAGCAGATATACCAACATACTATTTCACTAGGCATTCCATCAACACATAGGGAAGAATATACATGTATACACATTTTTATATATGTACGTGCATTTTTTAACTGAAGGCGGGAGCATGAGCTTACAGTGCTTGTGCAGAGGTCAGAGGACAACTTGTTCTCTCTTTCCACCATGTAGATCACAGGAACTCCCTGGTAGCTAGCTATAAGCTATCTGACATGGGTGCTAATAACAGAATCTGGGTCCTCTGGAAGAGAAGTGTAGGCTCTTAGCCAACTCACCAGCCTCTAATTAGAAGTGGCTGTACTTGAATTCACAGAGATACTCTGGTCTCTGCATCAGGAGTCCTAAGACTAAAGGCAAGCACCACCATGCCTACCTAAACATTTCCTAAAAACAAAACAAAACAAAACAAAACAAAACAAAACAAAACAAAACAAAACAAAACAAAACAAAACAAAAACCAGGCAGTGATGGCACATGCCTTTAATCCCAGCACTTGGGAGGTGGGAGGCAGAGGCAGGCGGATTTCTGAGTTCGAGGCCAGCCTGGTCTACAAAGTGAGTTCCAGGACAGCCAGGGCTTTACAGAGAAACCCTGTCTCAAAAAAACAAAACAAAACCAAAAAATTAATCGGGGCTGAAGAGATGGCTCAGAGGTTAAGAGCACTGATTGCTCTGTTCTTCCAGATGTCCTGAGTTCAATTCCCAGAAACCACATGGTGGCTCACAACCATCAGTAACAAGATCCAATACCCTCTTCTGGTGTGTCTGAAGACAGCTACAGTGTACTCATATACATAAAATAAATAAATATTTAAAATAAATATGTATATTGTTGGGGCCAGCCTGTGGCTCTCATGTCAAGAAATAATGGGCCGGGCGTGGTGGCGCACACCTTTAATCCCAGCACTCGGGAGGCAGAGGCAGGCAGATTTCTGAGTTCGAGGCCAGCCTGGTCTACAAAGTGAGTTCCAGGACAGCCAGGGCTACACAGAGAAACCCTGTCTCGGAAAACCAAAAAAAAAGAAAGAATGGAACCAAGACAACTAGTCTGCTCAAGGTTCTAATGTTTAATGGTGGACACGCTTTATAAAGGAGGGGGGAGGCCCATTCCCATCAATTCATCCTTGGAGCCCAGCTGCAGGTGACCACTGTAGTCTCCAGAATAGCTAGGCTCCCAGCAGGTAGCAGCAGTGACAGTGGCTAAACAATAGAGTGATCAATGGAGGCAGGCTCCACCCTAGGTAATCTCCTTAATGGCAGCAAAGTCAAGGTCTGGCTCAGCCTGCTTCAGGCTTGTTGAAGGTGTGTATATATATATATATATATATATATATATATATAGAGAGAGAGAGAGAGAGAGAGAGAGAGAGAGAGAGAAAGCCCGGCTGCCACTGAATGTCTGAAGAAATAAATGTTTATGAAATGCTAGTTGACAAATTGTATTCCTTGAGTTATTACTGATCTCTCATGAAACTCAAAAAAAAAAAAAATAATAATCTGCTGGGCTACGGTGGCACACACCTTTAATCCCAACCCTCTGGAAGCAGAGGCAAATGGATCTCTAAATTCAAGGCAACCTTGGTCTATAGAGCAAGTTTCAGGATAGCCAGGCTGCACAGAAAATCCCTATCTTCAGATAGATAGATAGATAGATAGATAGATAGATAGATAGATAGATAGATAGATAGATAGATAATCTGGCTAACCATGGTGCCACATGCTGAAAGAGTTAATTACTGGACACCTGAACTCTCCATGAACTCTTCAGCTCAGAGTTCTCTTACCCCTCCCATCCAGAGATAGTTCCCGGAGCACTCCTGAACTTTTTACCCCAAGGTACCCCCTCCCAATTGGAAACTGCTCCAGGAACATTTTTTAGATAAGGGGTCTCCTGGAAAAAACCTAGTCCTACCCCTCCCAACTGAAGACTATGCCAAGAACATTTTTGAGATAGGGGCCTCCTGGTAATGTTCCAATAGATCGAGTACATTGCCAAAATATAGGACACGACCCCTTGGTTATGTAAAGCCCCTTGGCAGAACACCTTGGTGACGTAAAACTTGTACTTTTTACCTGGCTATTTCCTATAAAAGCTTGTGAAAAGTTTGGGCTAATTGCCGAATCTCCTCTGCGAGTTTCGACCCCAGATATCTGGTATATGTGCTTTTTATGTTCTTTCTTGTCATTGCTATATTAAATCTTACTCTCTATACATCTTAAGTTCGGTCTCAGTGTCTTCTTGGGTGCGCGGCTGACCCGAGGCTTGAGTAAGTGCCTCCCTTTGGGAGTTTTGGAGTCTTTCAATGCCTTTAATCCTAGCACTAGGGAGGCAGATACAGGTAGATCTCTTGTGAGTTCCAGGCCAATCTGGTCTACATATTGAGTTCCTGATCAGCCAGAGCCACATGTTCTGTAACAGTTGAAACATTCCATCCTGCAGGGAAGTTCCTTAAGCAGGAAGGAAAACAACTCAAAATACTGTTCAGGAAATCCCTGCAATTGACCAGATTCATTAGGCTCTAGCTTGCCAGTGTAACCAACAAAAGTGGCAGAGAAGCCTCTGACAGCAAACCGGCTGCCTAGAAGAAGCAGAAACCAGTGGAGCTGCTTACAAGAGGTTTAGAGCAACCGAGGGACCAGAAAGGGCAGTCTTCAAATCGTTGAGCTACCTACAACATGTGTGCATATGTCCAGCTTTTGTGTGCTGTTACTTACGCTGGGGTGGACTTTGATGTTGTCTTTGAATCTTTTTTGGTCCTATAAGTAACCCCTCACCCATATTCCTGTAAGTAACCCCAATAAAATGTATTGGTTCACCAAGTTATATTTTGTTCTGTCATGGGGTCCCTATCTGGGGTGAGTAGATGTGTGTGTTGGGTCTCCCCAGGAAAAGTTTTTGCTATTTAACACATAGGGAGATACTGGAGAGAGAAGGGGGAGAGGGAGAGGGAGAGGGAGAGAGGAAGTGATGGGTTATAGCTCAAGAGTAGAGCATTTATCTAGCATGCTCCAAGCCCTGGGCTAAATAAATAAATAGATAGATACACAGAGAAAAAAGAGAAAGAGAGGGGCTGGCGAGATTGCTCAGTGGTTAAGGGCGCTGACTGTTCTTCTGAAGGTCCCGAGTTCAAATCCCATCAACCACATGGTGGCTCACAACCATCCATAATGAAATCTGATGCCCTCTTCTGGAGTGTCTGAAGACAGCTACAGTGTACTTACATATAATTAATAAATAAATAAATAAATCTTTTTTTTTTTTTTTTGGTTTTTCGAGACAGGGTTTCTCTGTATAGCCCTGGCTGTCCTGGAACTCACTTTGTAGACCAGGCTGGCCTCGAACTCAGAAATCCGCCTGCCTCTGCCTCCCGAGTGCTGGGATTAAAGGCGTGCGCCACCACGCCCGGCTCAAACAAATCTTTTTAAAAAGAGAGAGAAAGAGAAATGAGAGAGAGAAAGAAAGAAAGAGAGAGAGGGAGAGGGAGAGGGAGAGGGAGAGGGAGAGGGAGAGGGAGAGGGAGAGGGAGAGGGAGAGGGAGAGGGAGAGGGAGAGGGAGAGGGAGAGGGAGAGGGAGATCATCTAAAAGAAGGAAGTTAGAGACATGAAATTCACATTCTGTCTGTCCTAAAGCACTGTGTTACCACATTACTAGGAGGATGAAAGGAGAGCCCTTGAGATGAATCAGGGGTAAAGGTGTTTACATGTGAAAGAATCTAGTGGGGAACCCCCCACTCAACTCCAATTCGGCGATTCAGTGTGCACCCAAGAATCACGAACAAACAGACCGTCTTGATGTAAATACACTAGGTAGTTTAATGTCGGAGCTCTGGGTTGAAACATATCTCATGCAGGAGACAGTGGATTCGATTACGAGGCTTGGAAGCTAAGGGTTTTTATAGGAAAGGGTCTGGGGCTGGGGGAGGAATTGGCACAGTTTCACATGATTGGTCTATTTAAACATAAGCAGACTGTACATGCAGATAACATTTAACTTGGGTCAGAAGGGCGGGAGATAGGGAGGCTCTGGGCCAGTCCGGACATGTCATTCTCTTTATCTTTATGGCCAAGCAGCCTCAGGAATGCCTTAATGACAGGCCTGCCTGGGCATGTCCTGACCTGTTCTGCTATGTTCTCAGCCCCAGGTTTCAAAGCTCACAAACAACTCTTTGGGCTATTTGACATAAATTACATGAATCACAGGTCTCAAGTTTTATTTTCTTTCACATGCAAGCCTGATTGTCTGAGTCTGAGCTCCAGAACCCACAGTGGAAGGAAAGAGCCAACTCCTGAAGGTTATCCTCTGATACCCACAGGCACATATTCCACACTCATACATGCACAAACATATAACAAAATACTTTTTAGAAAAGAGTTGTTGGGTGTGGTGGTGCATGACTTTAATCCCAGCACTCAGTGGCAGAGGCAGGTGGGTCTCTATGAGTTTGAGGCTAGTCTGGTCAGCATAAAGAACAGGGCAGTTAGAGATACACAATAGAGAGACCTTGTTCAAATGGGTTGGGGAGGAGGCAGTTTGGTGAGCTGGGTATGGCAGCAAACAGCAGAAGCAGGCAGAGGCAGAAGCAATGTGAGTTTGAGGCTAACTTGCTCTACAGAGTCAGTTCTGGACCAGCCCGAGCTACATAGTGGAGCTACATAGTGAGTCCCTTCCAAAAAACAGAAGAGGTGAGGCTGGTGATATGGTTCAACAGATAAAAGAGCTTGACCTATCAGGCCTGAAGATATCCACAGTGGAAGCCAAGAACCAGCTACCAAAACCTGCCCTCTAACCCCACACATCCATACATTCTCTCTCACACACCTATAAATAATAATAATGCAGTTGTTTCGTTACTGTTTTGTTTTTTAAGCTGAGAATGAAGAGAAACCAGAAAGCATATGCCACAAATACCTTCATAAGAAATGATACACTAAGAAGTTGATTAAAATATTTCAGAAGCATGGGACATTGGCCACACAAACCATGAAGTATAAGTGTCAGTTTTAATTATTCTGCTGCTATATAATAAAAATACTTTCAGAATTAGGAGAGAAAGATAGATGTAATAACACTGGTAATTTCAGCATTCATATGGCTGAGACAGGAGGATTTCCTTGAGTTTGAAGCCAGCCTTCACAGTAAGTTAGTCCTAGGCCAGTTTAGGCTGAAGAGGAAAACCCTGTCTCAATATCAAAACAGAGCTCAATGAAAAAATTAAAAGATTAAAAAAATAACACCAGGTGTGGTGGCGCACGCCTTTAATCCCAGCACTCCGGTGGCAGAGTTTCTGGGTTCGAGGCCAGCCTGGTCTACAAAGTGAGTTCCAGGACAACCAGGGCTATACAGAGAAACCCTGTCTCTAAAAACCAAAAAAAAAAAAAAAAAAAAAAGGCCCCAAAGAAGAACATAGATGCATATGCTATGGAGATTTGCCTTTACCTGGGGAAAGGTCTGACTTCTGTACACATTCCTCAGAGCTTCTCTCTGACCTTTTGAAATTCCCTGAAAGGTGGAGGAATAAAGCCAGCCTGACACTAGCAGGAATGTGACTGGAAACTGAGTTCACCAGTGAGGGTAACACTTGAGTCAATCACGCTTCTCTAACTGACTGCAACCTGAGTTCAATACCATAGAACTACAGTTGTCATCATGGGTCATACCCTCAAACACATCAAATTTGGGAGGATGATACTGACCCCAAGACGTAAAACTTGGGACCTCTGTTGAAGGCGTTTCTACCTTTGGCTGGTTATTTGCTTTGATTTCTTGAGACTGGGTTTGGCTGTGTAGTCCAGGCTAACCTTGAACTCACAATCCTACTTTAGCATTCCAAGTGCTGGGGCAGACATGTAGCCCCTATACCAAATGCAGCAGCTGGTTCTTCACTGTATCATTTCGTTAGTGTTGAGCTACATCTGTTAATCCCAAGTTCTGAGACTTGTTCCAGAAGATTTTTGGAACTTTCAAGTAATCATGGGAACTCCTGATTTATATATAACTAGTTCATTAAAATTAAATGAATCTGCACATAATGAATGCAATTGGCACATTTACTTATTTAAGAGGCATCATGATCTCTCATACTATCAGACTTTCTCAGGGGAGGAGAGACTTTGTAGACCTCCCTAGGAGCAAAATTGGGTATCTAAGGAAACTTCTAGTTCAGAGTAAAGACTGTGTAAACTGTCCCAGAATTGGTACCAAGCACACTACAATAACACGTGCAAGTTAGTTCTTTAGTATAGCCAACAAACCAAAGGGACAAGAGGAGATTGATGAATGACCAATTTCAAGAAAAATCAATATAACTAAGTAAAATATCCCTTTCCTTAGTGTGAGATATGTGAGTCAAAGCTACAGGAAGATAACGTTTTAATCCATCAGATTGGCAAAGGAAAATTGTTAGATATTATACCACATTGTAAGGCCTAGGGAAACCTGGTCTGGTGGCCTCACACATCACAGGTGGGATTCAGATTGAGTGAAACTTCTGTGAAAGGCAACATGGGAATGTCTCAGAAAACTGCTAAGACGTTTGACTCAGTAAGTTCACCTTCAGGAACTTACCACAGGTCTGTGCACATGTTGGCAAAGAGCCATTTGCTACAATTTGTATAACACCGTCCCAATATTTAATAACTTTCGTTAACATCCGAGTCACTTTCCTTACACCCTGGATCTGAGATAGCCCTGTGATTTGGTTGTATCTGTAAAATGTGGAAGAAGCCACGTTGTGCTGGAGCCTAACCTCTGCAGGCTTGAGTCTTCTACTGCCGTGTTGGAATTCTGCCTTCGGACCAGCTGGTACTAAGAACTGGATACCCACCAAGGAGGCTGTGAGGGAAGGCTGGAAGAATGGTGGAACAACAGCTGCCAGTGCTGGGAAAGAATGAGGAAGTAGTTGCTGTGGCAGGAGAAGTGGCAACTCATGCTAGGTAGTCCTTGTGTGGCTGGCCTTTGGCAGTGTGAGAGAGAAGATCTTTAATAATGTCTCAAACAGTATTTGGACTTGTTTACTGTATGTGCGCATAGTATGGGAATGTGTGTGTATGTGTGTGGTATCTATGTGTGTAGGTATGTGTGTGTGTGTGTGTGTGTGTGTGTGTGCTATGCGGTTGTGGGGTATATAGATGTGGGGGGGGTGGGGCATACCGTAGCATGCATATTCAGGTAAGAAGATACTTGACTTCAGAGCTATCTCATCGGCTGTTTCAGGGTTTTAAGTAAGGAGGTGGTAGGGCAGAATGTGTAAATTCCATTTGGTATCTCCTAACTCTATATATTTACAATGCTTTTGGTCTTAGTTTAGGCTTGGTCCCCAACTAGAGTTAACTTATATTAACACCTTTATACTACTCTGTGTTCTGCCACATGACTGGTTACCTCTCCTCAGTTTCATACATCCAACACCTGACTCCCTCCCAAAGTTCCTATCTCTCTGCTGAATGTCACCTACTACCATGCCTTTTAATAGGCTTTTTATTTTAACCAATCAGAAAGTGCCTTAGGCAGGCAAGAAAGGACAGAGACATATCTTCACACAGTGTACAAAAACATCACTGTAACAGATGAACAGAAGGAGAAATTATCCCTTTTACAGGCAGAATTTAGAGGAATTCTTTTTTTTCTTTTTCTTTTTCTTTTTGGAGATAGGGTTTCTTTATGTATCCCTGGCTGTCCTGAAACTAGCTCTATAGGCCAGGCTAGCCTCAAACTCAGGGATCCTCTTGCCTGTGCCTCCAGAATGCTGGGATTACAAGTAGGTGCCACAAGTCTCCCCGCCCCCCCACTCAAATAGTATGTAAATACAGAGTGTTTTATTCTGCAAAATACAGCATGCTGGGGTCTCCCCATTACCAAGATAGACACACACACCCCCCAAAAGTGAGCCGGAAGGTCCAATTTAAAGCCCTTAGGGGAATCCTGATGTAGGTGGACTTTGTCTTACTCTATCTCTAAGGACTTTCCATTACTGGGGCATGGGGGCTGGCTGGAAACTGCTGACCCATTGTCTTTGCTTCAGCCTAACCTTCTCACTAACCTTCTAACCCATGACAGACTTCAAATTGGCAGTTCAGGAGATTAGGCTTAAAAACCCAGGCTTTAGGCAGCTAATCAGAACTGCTCCACCACCTGGCCTGATGACGATTTGAGTCCAGGTTGTCATTCTTCAGTGAAGCATGGATGCTTATAATAGCTGACTCATTCCTTTTCTCGGTGGTTAAAGTTTTCTTAGAGCCATGGGTTCCGTCTCTAGCACTGAAAATAAAACAAGCAAGCAAAACAAAAGACCAAACCAAAATAAACAAACAAAAACAACAGAACCCTTCCCATCCATATATAAGATGGCTCAGAAGGTTTGAAGGGGACTCAGAACAAGAAAAGGCTCTGTGGCAGTATCTGGCTACAGTTAGAGTGGCCTTGCTGCTTGGATCATGTGGCAGTAACTCCATGTTACTAGAGGTATTTTTCATAGCTGAACATGCCACATGGAGGCTCTCACAAACTCCATTAAGAAAGTTGTAATAAAGAGCTAAAGAGCCAGTTCTGTTGTTAATGGCGCTTGCTGCTCTGAAAGAGGACCTGAGTTGAGCTCCCAGCATCCACAAGGAGGCTCCCAAGTATCTATAACTAGTTAAAAGGATCCACTGTCCCTTCTGGCATCCCCAAGCACTGCATTTACTGGCACACTTACACATGCAGTCAAAGCACTCATGTGCATTTTTAAAAGCTATGGTTTTCTATTATCTAGGGTTTTGTGAGGCCATTTCACACCTTGCTCTCAGTTAAGAGAAATGGAGATGCGGCAGATGGAGAGTTTGCAGCTGGATATCCCAACTTTGCTACTCTGACGGAATAAGTCTGAGAAGAGCTTTACACCCTCTCTCAAAAGATTAAGCTCCAGCTCTTCACTTCTATTGGCTCCATTCCTTTTTCTTATACATCTGTTGCCTTACTGCCAACTCATTTCCCCCATAAACTTCTGTGCGCAAAACTTTGTCTCAGTGTTACCTCCAAAAGACCTGACCCACCAGAAATTAGAAGATAAGACACTGTCTTAGTCAGGGTTTCTATTCCTGCACAAAACATCCTGACCAAGAAGCAAGTTGGGGAGGAAAGGGTTTATTCAGCTTACACTTTCCACATTGCTGTTCATCACCAAAGAAAGTCAGGACTGGAACTCAAGCAGGTCAGGAAGCAGGAGCTGATACAGAGGCCATGGAGGGATGTTACTTACTGGCTTGCCTCCCCTGGCTTGCTCAGCTTACTCTCTTATAGAACCCAAGACTACCAGCCCAGAGATGGTACAACCTACAATCCCCCCCCACATCACTAATTGAGAAAATGCCTTACAGCTGGCTCTCATGGAGGTACTTCTTCAAGGGAGGCTCCTTTCTGTGTGATAACTCCAGTTTGTGTCAAGTTGACACACAAAATCAGCCAGTACAGATAGCTTGTTCATCTTTGAAAACTCCTCAAAACAGAGCTTTCTCCAAGAACATAAAAATCCCTTTGAAACAAGAGATTTTTGACTGGGACTTCAGTGAGATTTTTGTTCTATTTGCCTGTACTAATGGATGCTTCTAAAGGCAGTAGAAAAAAATAATGGGTCTGGAGAGACAGCTTAGCAGTACAGACACTGTGCAGGCTGATTTTTGTTAACGCAAGTTAGAGTCATTTGGGAAGATGGATTATGGTAGATATTGATTGTCAAACTTTACAGGTTCGAGAATCACGAAGGAGACAAGTCTCTGGGCATGCCTGTGGGAGCCATCTGTATTAGGCTAGCCCTGGGTATGTTTGTGAGGCATTGGGTAGATTGGGTTAATTGAGGTAAGAAGACCTACTTTAAATATGCACAGCACCATTCCATATGCTGGAATCCTGGACCACATCAGAAGGAGCAGGTTAGGTGAGCAGTGGTGCTCACCTGAGAAGGCAATGTGGCCAGCCTCCAGAACTCTGCCACCATCTCAGGATGACTCACACCCTCACACTGTGAGCTGAGATAAACATGTCTACGTTGCTCTTGGCAGAGCATTTTATTATGGGAGACGTAACTGAGACTATAAGCAAAGATTTAGGGAATTGGGAGGGAAAACAGATCCTCAGAGTAGCTCTTAAAACTTTCATTTTCAGCAAACAACCCTCAAAATGTTTGTCATTTTCTGGTTTAAAATGACCAAAAGAACAGCTTAGGGTCCTAAACTGATCACAATGTGAAAGGTTTTCACAGGATTATTTGGTTTCTTTAAAAGTTTCCTTAGTGGAGAGGTGGTAATAGTGTGTGCTTTTAATCCCAGCACTTGGGAGGTGGAGGCAAGCAGATCTCTGAGTTTGAGGCCAGCCTGGTCTACAGAGCAAGTTCCAGGACAGCCCAGAGCTTCAAAGAGAAACCCTGTCTTGAGAAAACAAACAAAGAAACAAAGAAACAAAGAAACAAACAAAAAACAGTAACAAATCTCTTTAATCATCCCTCTCATCTCCATTTGGTTTGTTTTCTTGCAAGGAGGTGTCTGTGACCTTAGGCTGCAAAGTCCACTGGCTGAGGCTCAGCCTGATAGCAGTGTCCTTACTCCAGATGCCTTCTCACAGTGTGTTACCTAGAGGCCTCTGAATGACCTGCTGTAAATTGGAAGTTCTCATGAACACCTTCCTTGGATTTAGCTCACCAGAATGGCTCACAGAACTTAGGGGAACCTTTTACTTGCCATCTACTGATTTAATATTTAGACTACTACAAAGGACTCAGATGGGCAACCAGATAGAAGATATGCATGGGGCAAGCATCTGAGAAATGGTGCCATGTCTCCTCACCCTCTGCAGAGCACCAGTCTGGAAACCTCCCCCTGTTCAGCTATGCAAAGCTCCATGGACTCTAGAACCTTCTCTAAGTAGGCATAATTGATTACATCATTGGTCTCTAGGAATCCGGTCCTACATCCATAGGTCCCTCTCATCTTCCAGAGGGTCAACTGCTGAAACTCCCAACCTTTATCCTTTGTGAACAGCTTCAGGATGGTGCCCCAGCCACCTCATTAGCATGATAAGGATTCTTGTCACTCCCAGAGATCTGAAGGGTATTAGGAGGTTTGTATAAATAGAGGATAATAATAATAATAATTCACAACAACAGAGGTAAGGCAGTTGGAAGTCACATAGCTCAGGCCAGCTTCTTTGTGGGTTTGGTGGGCTCTATGAACGTCCACTCACTAATGCTTTGTATCACAGCAAGCATTCCGTAAGAACTGTAATTTCACTTACTTTACAAAAGAAGGTACTACCATATGCTGGGATTAGGCTAAACACTGGTCTATGTTACTCTATATTGGGCAAAAATGGTGCTTTCTCTAGGCTGTGCCTTGCCCAAAGAGACTCCATTTTACAAACAGCTTTTTACTCCATTCTGAGTGCAAACACAGAGCCAAAATGACTCTGCACCTTAGCAGACCAGTAAACAACACCAGCTGTTCAGCACCACCCACAGGCACAGAGCGATAAATAACTTATTCTTAAGAGTAAATAAAGGTGCCACTTTATACACTTTTCAAAGTAAAGCAGGACTAAAGGAACACATGGAGATGTTAAAATCATTTGGAAAGCCAGACCAGAGAACTCACCAGACACACTAGGCTGAGGAAAAGGAACAACTCCTCTCCCGACTCCATGAAAATGAACACTATAATGTCAACTTGTCCTGTGATAACACAGAGTGTGATCAGGGACCTGACAGGCAGAGAACCCTGGACTGTGCCAGGGTCTTCAGCTCGGCTTGTTTCCTGCTGTTGACTGGTCCTGTTGGAGTTGCTGTCTGTTAGTCTGCCTGTTTGTTCATTCCTCTGGATCTGCCATCTGACAATCTGTCCTTTTGTTCACCCAGACCCAGTCTTGCCCTTCATTTTTCCTGTCTCTCCTACTTCTTCAGCTTAACTCTGAGCCTGTGGTCTGACTCAAGAAGCAGAAGCAGGTTTTGGACCACTCCAGCCAATTCACTAACTTACCCCACAAAGACTCTAAGTCTTTATTGGTTTCCCAGTCTCTGCCTCTGAGACCTCTTTGTAACTCCTTGAACTCTGCTAGGGTCTCTTTAGCCCTTCACAGTTGTTGTACACAGAGGAAAATAAGATGAAATGAGATGAGAGAGAGATTTAATATGTGATTCATAATGTATCACTTGAAGTGTTAGTAATGCATGTTTTGGTTGGCTATCCTGGACTACCCAAGTAAGTTGCTGGAAAGACAAAACAGTACTTGTCTGGGATCTGAAATACCACATGGGGCTGTTTCTATATGCTTTGCCCTGGGGAGTGGCACTAGTAGGAAGTATGGCCTTTTTGTTTGTTTGGGTTTTTTTTTTTTGTTGTTTTGTTTTGTTTTTGTTTTTTGTTTTTGGGTTGTTTTGTTTTGTTTTTTTAAGACAGGGTTTCTCTGTGTAGCCCTGGCTGTCCTGGAACTCACTTTGTAGACCAGGCTGGCCTTGAACTCAGAAATCCTCCTGCCTCTGCCTCTGGAGTGCTGGGATTAAAGGCGTGTGCCATCACACCCCACAATTGTGGTCTTTTTGGAGGAAGTATGTCATTGTAGGCTTGGGCTTTGAGACTCTCCTCCTAGCTTCCTGAAAACAGTCTCCTGTTTGCCTTCAGAACAAGATGTAGAACTCTCAGCTCCTCCAGTGCTATGTCTGCCTAGATGCTACCATGCTTTCTGCCATGATGGAAATGGGCTGAACCACAGAACCTTTAAGCCAGCCCCAATTAAATGTTGTTCTTTAAAAGAGTTGCCTTGGTCATGGTGTCTCTTCACAGCAATGGAAACCCTAAGACACCATACTACTGAAAGTGCATGAGCTGAGCTCTGGTCACAAAATTACCTGATCC
This sequence comes from Mus caroli, assembly GCF_978045245.1. Classification (NCBI taxonomy): domain Eukaryota; kingdom Metazoa; phylum Chordata; class Mammalia; order Rodentia; family Muridae; genus Mus; species Mus caroli. The sequence continues at coordinate 34,690,452 of NW_028227266.1, read as the reverse complement.
CAGTTTTTGCTCTAAATTTATACAGTTATCCTAAAGTTAGTCACCACAGTTTCCCAATTGATGACAGAAAGAAGTGCATTTTGTTTGTTTGTTTGTTTGTTTGTTGAATTGATGTTGTCTAAGGGTTGATGTTAGCCATGACCAAAAGCAACTTGGGGAGGAAAGAGTTTTTTTCATTTTAAATCTTGTAGTACATCATTCAGAAAAGTCTGGGCAGGAACTCAAGGCAGAAACTGAATCAGAGGCCATGGAGGAATGCTACCTACTGGCTTGTTCAGCCTGTTTTCTTATAGCCCCAGGACTCAGCCTTCTGATGACCAGGACTACAAGTGACTACAAGTGTCCAACCATTAAACTATCCGTCTTTAAAACATCGAAAAAACCAAAACTTACTTATGTTACGTGTGTGTATGTGTGTGTGTGTGTGTGTGTGTGTGTGTGTGTTGTCTACTGGTGTTAGCAGGGGCCAGAAAAAAGGCATTGAATCTCCCAAAGCTATAGTTGCAGGAAGTTATGAGCTCCTGACATGGGTGCTGGAATTTGATCTCAAATCCTTTAGAAAAGCTACATGTGCTCTTAATGGATGAGCCATCTCCCCATACTGTGCCTCTTTCAAAAACGGCATTTGTGCTGGGCAGTGATGGCACACACCTTTAATCCCAGCACTTGGGAAGCAGAGGCAGGCAGATTTCTGAGTTCCAGGCCTGGTCTACAGAGCAAGTTCCAGGACAGCCAGGGCTACACAGAGAAACCCTTCCTTAAAAAACAAAACAAAAGCCAGGCGTGGTGACATACACCTTTAATCCCAGCTCTTGGGAGGCAGAGGCAGACAAAATTCTGAGTTCGAGGCCAGCCTGGTCTACAGAGTGAGTTCCAGGACAGCCAGGGCTGCACAGAGAAACCCTGTCTCCAAAAACCAAAAACCAAACAAACAAAAAATGGTATTTGTTATCCAACATAGTGGCACATGCCTTTAATCCCAATTCTCAGGAGGCAGAGGCAGGTAGATCTCTGTGAAACTGAGGCAAGTCTGGTATATAGAGAGAGTTCCAGGACACAGCTGGGGCAAAAAAGGAAAAGGAGAGAGAGAGAGATTGGAAAGGGAAGGAGAAGGTTCTCTTGCCCAACTGTGATCTTTCTTTTGCTGCCCTAAGAAAATCCAATAGAGGGTTTGGATTGGCATTTTAGAAAATTCCGGAGTAGGATCACGGGACAGAGATAGAAACGGTACATCCCACTGCAGTTGAAAACTTTTAATAAGACCTCATAACATAGATGCTATGTAAGAAATGGGGGCACTTTCTATCCCAGGACCTGAAGTAGTCAACATAACTGTCCTGCTAACTAATTGGAATAACAGGTCTAGACAGATGGCTCAGCAGTCAAAACCACTCGCTCTTGCTGAGGACCAGACTTGGTGGCTCACAGCTGTCCATAACTCCAGTTCCAGGGGATCCAATGATCGTTCTGACCTCCTCTGGCACCAGGTATGCATGTGGCACACAGTCAGAACAACCATAGACCTAAATAAATAAGTAAGTAAATAAATAAATAAATAAATAAATGAAAGAGGATGCAACCAACCGAATATACGCATATGCTAAAAAAGTTGAAATTGTCAATGAAAAAAAAATAAACTTATGTCATCTCCTTACATTTATAAATCAAATGTAAAGGCCATATGTTGGATTGAATGAGTCTGTTTTTACATTGGTCAAGAAAAGCTGTCTTTCTTCAAGCCTAGTTTTCTGGCATGAAGGCAAGAGGGCATGGCATTCCATGACTGTTATAGATGTGAACAGTTTTATTTACTGGGGTCACTAATAGCCTCTAACCTTCTAGGTAAACATTTAACTTTGGAGCATTAGCATACGATGACTCACTAGTTTTAAACCCCCTTTCCCTTATATGTCCATGTTAGGGCCACTGGGGCTTCAGCCTTTAAGCCTGGACACGGGAACAAATTTACATATATTATCTGCAGAGTGCCATAGTTTACATAAGACCTGCTTAGTTCAAATGGGATTGTTAGTTTTGTATCTCAACTTAGTTCCTGCCAATGTAACAACTAAGAAAATTCCTTTGTAGAAAAAAAAAAAAAGCTTCCAAGCATGACCTGGCAATTGTTTTAATGGATTCTCAATGAAGGGTGAAGTGCTAAGTTATGTAGCCTGCAGGCATTCCATAAATATATTTAGACTAACTCTTTCTGCAGCCCACATAGAAAAAGACCCAAATATGTATAGCTTCAGTCTTCGAATACTGTTTCTTCTAGGCCCCGTTAGCACATCTTTAAACCTGTATGATTCACAAGGGAGCCTCTGCAGTAAATGTGTACCATCGAGAGCACAGAAGCAGGCTGGACTGGAGGTCATGGTTGGGCAGAGAGCCATATGCTGCTTCATAGAGAAAGAGAGCCACAGAGTGAGTTGAAAACCAGCCAGAGCAGCTCCATGAGAGCCTGCCTTAAAATAAAATGTGGCAACAGCAAAAACAATGAAAGAGGTCTGGAAATATAACTCAATGCTAGATCAATTGTCTAGTATACAGGCCACCAAGTTCAATCATTAGTACTGCAGAAAAGCCAAATAAATAAATAAATAAATAAATAAATAAATAAATAAATAAATAACAAAGGAGGGTTAGTATGTATTGAGATCAGCTTACCCTATTTTTTTTTTAAGTATAGAATAGAGTTTATTCAGGGCATGGGGAGGGGAGTTATGAGAATAGCAGAGGCAGAGAAAGGCAGAAAGAAGGAAAGAGTAGAGAGTTGTGGGGCCTGGCCATGACCACGTAGAGTGAGGGGGAAGAGAATGGGGAGAGAGGGGGAGCAAGGGTGCAAGAGGCAAGGGAGAGAAGCAGGAGTAAGAGCCAGCTTACTCTAAATAGGGGAATGAGTCCTCAGAAAAAGAATAGCCATTCAGGCTAAAAGGACAATTCCTCACTTGTGTTAATATAAACAATTTTATTTACTTATTTGATACTACATTTTTATATTATTCATCTGGTATTAGAGACTGAATATTAGGCCCCTGCATGCTAGGCAAATATTCTGCCATTGACTTACATCCCTAATTTGACAATCTTAATTTCTGTGCAAGGTATAGATTTGAACTCATCTTGACTTTGTGATGGATGCTTTTATATTATTAGGATTTATTATAAAGAAAGCTAAGATGAGGTATGCAAGCAAAATAGTCCTATAAGAGAAAAACATTATTTGTGTATGTGTATGTATGCATTATACTGGGGATAAGGCCCAGGATTTTTCACATGCTAGGCATACAATTTTTTCACTAAGTGATCAACTCAGCTCACAATAAAATCCTCCATATTCTTGCTATGTGCCACTCTTCCTATAGTTATTTAGGTTTTGTTATACACTGAGTATCATTTGAGAGTCAAGATTGTTAAGTATTGGCTCGAGATTAAGTCAATTTCTGAGCACAAAGAAGATTTATTTGCCCCAGGGGACAGAGGACAGGGAATAAGAGACAAAGACAGGAAATAGAGGACAAGGGAGAAGGGGAAAGGAACAAGAGAGAGGGAGGAGGGATATTTATCCTGGAGGGACAAAGGACTACCTCTGGATACAGAGGAGACAGACGTGGCACATAGAAAAATGGTAGTTTATAAAGAAGGTACAAGGGGAAACCCTGTGTCAGGATGAGGTGTTTAATTTTCACTGGGCATGTTAATTAGGTGACCCAAAGGGGGGGTTTTGATTGCTGGACTTCAATACTTAGATAGTTAGACCTTGGCAGTTAGCTGGCCCTTTCCCTCTCACTGCAGCACTCGGGAGAGCAGGCCTTGCATCACACCTGGACAGCACAAATAGAACTGGCCCTGGTGTGTGTGTGTGTGTGTGTGTGTGTGTGTGTGTGTGTGTACATACACAAGGGTAGGTGGATAGGGTGGTGAGCAGACTCCAGCCCTGTCTGCCCAGTAGTGGTATGAGTAAGAGAAAGATGCCCTTCCAAACCCCTCTCTCCTCACTGCCTCCAGCAACAGAGAGAGCTTGCCCTACTTCTTGCTGGGTGAGTTAGCTGGAACAGTGCTAGAGACGTGGCCCTGGTAGTATGGTTGTAGGAGGGATGGTGGGCTAACCAACTCAGTTACCACCCAGGCTCAATCAGATCCAAGGCTTTGAATTGGCTCACACTAACATCTACGCCATCTATAAACTGCTGGAGTGTGTGAAGGGACCAGTCCTGCATATCCAAATCTGCAGGATCTCTATGACATGGAGCAGCAACAGGATATCTGAGAGGAATCAAGGTGAGGATTCACTATCGATAGTGTAGCAGAAGCCAGAAGCCTCGAACCAGACCAATGACTCATTGCAAAGAACATTTGCAAGTAAAGAAATATGTACAAAAGAGTATACTGTGTGACACACTGTGGCACACTGTAGCTTCCAGGATGAGAGACATTTTATTCTTTCTGGGAGGAGGTTGCAAGGGCAGAGAGTAGATACAAAGGGACTGGAAGATAAGTAAGATAATGTAAAATTCACAAAGAATCAATAAAAAGTTTTAAACACACACATACATGGTGTGTGTGTGTGTCTGTGTGTGTCTGTGTGTGTGTGTCTGTGTGTGTCTCTGTGTGTGTGTGTGTGTATCTTGAGATGTCCGCACCCACTTTTGCCTTGGGTATGTTCAACTATCCTTTTATTTTATAGTAATGTTTATTTTATGTGCATTGGCATTTTGCCTACATGTATGTCTATGTGAAGGTGTCTGATCCCCTGAGACAGGAGATACAGACAGGTGTTAGCTGCCATGTGGATGCTGGGAATAGAAGTCTGGGTCCTCCAGAAGAACAACCAATGCTCTTAATCACCATCTCTCCAGCCCCAGCTATCCTTCTCTAAAACCCACCCCAGACCATGCAATACATAAGAGAGTGACCAACAGACATGGACTGGAAGCAGGAGAAGCCAAGCTGTGTGCTCACTAAGTTGTGCAGAGATGCCACATGTTTATGACTTCAGAAACGTCTAGTTTAAAACTAGATTTTTTTTTTTTTTGCATTGTTCTTAGTTGAGAAGCCTATTTTCTGGCCTTTACCAGAGAGTATGTCCCTTTCCAGAAGGAAAATGTAGCATGTCTAAGCTTCGCCGCCCCACTTTCACAGATGAGGAATCACAGGATGCCTTAGGTATCTTGGCAGCAGATACAACGGCATTTTCAACTACCCACCCTCTCTCTTGCAATCCCCATCTAAGTACAGAAGCAGTCCCCTTTGCCCTGGCTCTGATTTGAGAATCATCTCCCAGTCTTTAGCTCTGGGGGAGGATTCTCATTAATGAGTCAAGGTCTGCCACCTGGTGGTAAGAAATAAAAAGCCACTTGCTTTCTCATCTAATGCTTCTTTCAAATAATTTTTAATTTTAAAGATTTTATTTCTTTATTTTATATATATTATGAGTACACTGTTGCTGTCTTCACACACCAGAAGAGGGCATCAGATCCCATTACAGATGGTTGTGAGCTACCATATGGTTGCTGGGAATTGAGCTCAGGAACTCTGGGAGAGCAGTCAGTGCTCTTAACCTCTGACCCATCTCTCCAGCCCCTCAAATAATTTTTTAATGTAATTTTTATTTACTTTTTGTTAATTCCAGCATTACTTGTGATAAACCAATGGCCCTTTACCGATAATAATTTGACACTTTAGGGAATAATTGTCAGCAGATAGCTGAAACTCATCTCACCTTAAGAGTGTTTCAAAACAGCCAGAAGCAGCAGAGGGGGGATATTCATACACATACACTGAATTGCTCTTATGTACTAAAACCTATGTTGATTTACAGGCAAAAATGTTTAGATCACATCTGTACTGCTCCGGTGACTGATGGACAAGTTAGAATATAAATCAGGTAGCTCTTGCTCCCTTTGTCCCATTGAAAGGCTGTGGGGTTTTTTGTTTGCTGATATGTTTTTTTGTTTGTGCTTTGAGACAGGATATCCTGCTGTCCTGGACCAGGCTGACCTCAAACTTACAGAGATCCTCCTGTCTCTCCCTTCTGAATGTGAGGGTTAAAGGTATGTACCACCATGGCCTGCTTTGAAAGGCTAAGGGCAAGAGTAAATTATGCGTCTATTAAGAGACTCCTCCAAATCTCCAAATACAGACAGACAAACAGACGCACGCGCATGCACACCCACAACCTGCGGATCTTCCAGGCATTCGCTTGTGGATCTCTCCTTGAGAGTGAAGATTCTCAGCTTTTCCAGGACTGAGTACTTCTGCTTCCACCAATTTCAGCAGCCCAGATTGTTCCTTTCCAGCTAGACTAAGCTCTCGCTAAGGATGCTATTACAACACCATTACCACACTAGTCGCCCGGCAGCTCTTAGAAATTCAAATCTCCTGGCCCCTTCCCAGATGAAAAGAATCAGAAACTGTGGGTGTTCGGATCTCCAAGTGATTGTGATGCAAACTGTATTTTGACCAGCACTGGCAGAAAGTCGCAGACCTGGAGGAGGCTGGGAGTGAGAGGGAAGGAGGCCAACGAACCCGTCAGACAACCTAGTTACTTCCCCTGAGTGGTAGAGGGAACAAAACAGCTCCAAATGGAAAAACACAGGGTCATCACAGAGGGTTTTTGCCAACTCCACTTGGCACTGTTGCTGTGAACATAATTTCCAAATTAGTCTTGGTGAGACAGGTTATGGTACTGTGGTCTTTATACAGAGCCAGAGACTCAGACTTCATTTCATATTGCTTTAGAGAGAGACCTCCACCGTGTCCAGAATAAGTAATCGGGACTGTTTCTATCCCAGTATTCTTTTCTTCATCCCTTCAAGACTCATGGAAGACTCACCTCACTTCCCTATAGTGTGGTAGACTGGAAAGTGCGACAGAATTGGCCCCATCGAGTCCCAGGGGCAACCAACCCCCCTTGCTCTGTTGGATGGTTGCAATGCTACAGTATCATGGCAATAAACTACAGCAAGTATTATTCCTTAGCATTTTTACTCTGTCTTCCTTGCCCACCCCACCCTATCCTTTTTTGTTTGTTTGTGCCTCCCTACTTGCGTTTCTAGCTTAAAATGGGCATTACACATCGAAACGCGCTTCTTCTATTTTTCTTGCTCTCTTCAGCTACTGTCAAAAAGCGACAGCTCAGGACCAGGGTGGCAGACTGTCACAGTCTCATCTGAAGAAACCACTCTTTTTCAGGAAGAAAGTCGTAGCTGAATTCAGGCATCTCCCTTTTCTCTTCATGACTTCTCCCAGCAGTAAGGACACAAAAAAGCACAGGACAGATGCGGGGGAGTGGGAGACAGGCTCCATATGTCCTAAGTCCGGGGTCACCTAGGTGTGGAGTCCGCGGGACTCAGCTGCTGACTAGAAGAGGGGCGTGGGCGCGGAGCGGAGCCCTCCCCCGCCGCCCCGAGCTGGGTGACTGACTGTCAGGACGCATCTGCTCCAAATTTACGACTCCTCCTCCGGCCGCGGGTGTCCTCTCTACGGCCTCTTTACCAAGTGCTGCCCCAGCTGAGGCCCCTCCCCCGGGGAGGGGGAGGCCACGCCCGTGCTCGCCGGCCGGGGGCGGGGAGCAGGTGTGAAGCGAGGAGCGCTGCGGCGCGCGTGGTCACCCTCCACCGCGCCGCGGAGACCCGGCCTCGCCCCGGCGCGCACACAATGGCGTGGGGCCAGTTGCCTAGCGGCTCATTACTTCGGCCCGCCGGGGAGCGGCTAATGGAGAAGGTGGGAGCCAAGAGCGCTGCCACCGAGTCGCTAGAAAGACAGCGGGGCCGTGGCGCGCGGGGATGATGAAGAAGTCTGCACCGGGGACCAACGGCCAACCGGAGGAGCGGGTCCTCGGCACGGCGCTGGATGGTGGGGCTGGGGAGGGACCGAGGCGCGCCTCTCGCTGTGCGGGGCGTCTGCGATGGCCCATTGTGTTTGCCGCGCAGTGTCAGCCTGAGCCCCACTGGCGCTCGCGCCGCGTGGGTGCAATTTCTCCCAGCCGCCCTTTCTTCACTAAGAGAGCAGCCAGCGCCACAGACGCGTGTCTAGCGAAGGGGTTCTCCTTATATAAAGGCGTGCAAAGAGGAAAGAGACTGTACAGAAATCAATCGCACGGTGCTGGGGTTGGCTGGGTCTCTCAACGTGCCTTTCGATGAGCGGACTTTCCCTAGCTTCCCCTTTCCTCCCCAGCGCTCTGGCTCTCCAGTTTAACACCTCCTTTCTAGCTGCTGGGTCGCGGGGGTCCAGCCATTCCTTCGTTTATTTATTCTCCTAGGCAGTAGATGCCTTTGGCCTCTGCAAGGGTGAAGCCTGGCTACGTGTACGGTCCACCTTTAATGCTAGGGTGAGAAGACAGCTTGGAGAGAAATGGGTAAAGAACTTAGGAACCAGTTCTAGATCCTTATCGTGTAGTGTCCCATGGCCAGGGACTCGGGTGGCCTTATTTAACTCTCCTCCCTAGAAAAGGACCTAAAAATGGACTAAAAAGGGTTTATGGGAGCGAGGTCTGGTAGAAAGGCTTTGAGTTCACTATAGAGGTGGATTGGATCAGATCCAATGTCACAGTCTGTCACAGCCCATGGACCAAATTTAAAGCACAGGCACGTTTTGGCCTATAAATGTATTCTATATACACTCTGTTATCCAGACTATTTTTATGGGTAAGACAAACACACAAAATTAGAGCCCTCAATATTCAGCTCAGCACTTATACATCTGATATCTGTCAATATCATTATCAACCCCAGCATCTGCTCATGGTTTTGAAGCAAATATCAGAAACCTTACAACTTCTTCTGTAAATATTTCAATGCAGGAATCTTTTAAATAGCAGTAATGGGCCAATGAGATGGCTCTACGGGTAAATGTGCTTGCTGCCAAACTTAAGATATGATTTTAATTTGAACCCCAGACTCACAGAGAGTCGAAGGAGAAAAACCAACCTTCCTCACAAGTTGTCCTCTATCCTTCACAGGTGAATTCTGATGCATGCTCAGTCCCACACATATATGCACAAATAGATTGCACTAAAACGTTTTAAATAAAAATAAAGAGCAATAGGATTAGCATATCTAAAATAACAATTCTTTATCTACAAATCTGATGACGGATAATCTTTAGAGAGGATTCCAGCTCACAAGTGAAAAGGAAATTGTGGAAAGGAAAGTCTCAATTTGTCCATCTCCAATGGAATAGTGCACATATTTCACCACTGTTCCCACTGTCTTATTCCCATCAGTGTTCAGACTTAGACCCAAGTGAATATATACAGCGTGTTGTCTCTTTTAATCTGCTGTCCTTCCCATCCCTTAATTTTTTTTCCCTCCGTACAATTCATTTGTTGGGGGGAAAGCAGGTCATTTGTTCTGTGGAGTTTCCAGTCTGTTTTCTGTTGAATGTATCCCTGTGGTGTCATTTCACATGTTTTTCTGTCCCTATTATTTCCTGTAAATTGGCTGTTAGATATAGAGGCGTGATCAATTAACGCTTGATTTCCACATCCCCCCCCCGCTAGAATACGTCATAGGCAATGTGTCTCCATCTATCAGGAGTAATGTTAATGTCTGTTGCTCTGCTTTGTTGTTATATGAGCATCCAGTGACAGTGATCGCCCAGGTTCATTATTCATGGGAGACAGCTAATTCATGGCATTCTGTCTCTATCATTTCCTCATTATGAGCTAAGATACTTTTCTAAGGTGAGCCTGTCTTCAACTATTTGTTTATCCTGCTTTGAGTAAGAAAGGCAAGATAAATGTTTGGCTTGAACTCTCTCTGCAAATTAGGCTGGTCTCAGAGATCCACCTGCCTCTGCTTTCCAAGTGCGGGGACCACCATCATACCTTGCTTACTTAGTATTTTTGAAATAACCAGGTTGATTTGTTGGCATCTTCTAAAGGTAAATGATGCTTTTAAAATTTAATCCAAACCAAACCAAAACCTACCCAGATGGGTGGCTGGGGTTTAGCTCAGTGGTAGAGCATTTGCCTGGTATTTGATAGGCCCTAAGCTTTGTCCCCAGAACTGCAAAAACTAGCCAAAAGAAAAATATCATTACAGTTGAGACTTAAATAGAGTTGAAGTGTTTTAGACTCAGTATGTGTTGACTGCTACTTTAAAATGAGATTCCACTAAGCTAAAGTGTCTGTTCTTTGTCCCTTTTCCAGAAGATTAGAGCAGGCTTTGCCTGAGGGGCACCATCCCTCCAGTGGGTACTTCATCTTGCCTGGGTCTTTTCTATCTCTTCCTTGGGTTGTTGCAGCTGTGTGTGTGTGTGTTGGTCAGCTAGATACATTCCAATGTTCTCATCTTATAAACCATAAAAACTGATACAATAATTTACCTAACCTGGCCTGGATGGAAGTATCCTGGCTACTTACCAAGAGGAAAAGGCAGATTGGGGTTGGGGGCGGGGAGGAGTGGCCTGTGCTACCTTCTAGTTGAACTGAACCAGGGGCCTAGGAACATCCCAAGAAAATCTTCCTGATTCCCAGAGCATGCTTTGCAGAAGAACACTAGGAATATTCCAAACGCTTCTCTCTGTTACCTCCCACACCCAGTCACCTTGCTTACTAATTAACCTCCCTGCCTTCATTTCAGGCCCCTCCCATTCATCCTCCTTTGCACAGAGGTTTTCCAAAATATTACTCTAATGGTTTTAAAATCTACCGCTAACTCATCATTGCCTTTATAGTACATCTAAGTAGAACTTAGCACTGTCTTCAAAGTCTTGCTGCCTTCTACCCATCCTGTCACCTGGTCATGACCAGCTACACTGAATTGTGCGACTCCATACACACTGATCTGTGTAGTTTTACCCTTTCGATTAGCCCTTAGCTTTTTAATTCCCATTTACAGGTTAAGACCCACTTCAAGGCTTGAACTTAAACTCTGTTTCTGACCTGCCTTGGCAGGTCACCAACCACTTTGCCTGCCTTTCCACAGCATGGTGTTTTCCTTAAATAGCACCTTGCTACTGGTGGCTTTTTACTTTGTTTGGATATTTAAGTGTGTTTGGGCCCATGCTCCTAACCAGAGCTATGTCTGTATGTTCAACACTTGGAGGATGTGGCGAGTAAATGAAGTCAGGTGAAAAAACTGGGTTGGTGAAGTTTTGTGCAGAGAGGATCTTTGAAGCCTTACAAAGAGGAGAAAAGACTCCACAGTGGCTCCTGACTGAAGCCCGAGAGACACTAGGATTCCTTGTGATTGATATGGCATCCTGGAAACAGCCCAAAGTCGTGCTTTTGGCTGGGTCACGCCTGGAGCTACCTGAGTCCAGCCATCCTTCAACCAGTGTGTGAATCTGTGGGTCTGTGTATACCGGCGTAGCTCCGCGCCCGCCAACCCCTCCTTCCTCCCGCTGGGAGGATAATTAAAGCGCCAAACGGCGGAGCGGGCGGGCAGTGTTCCCGGGGGCGCATTTCATCGGGGCTGATTAATGAGGCCGGGGAGTTAATGAGGAGAAAGCTAAACGGTGGAGCTGAGCAGAGGAAGCCCTCTCTGCAGCCCTGGAGGGGGGCCCTCCGAAGGCATCTCCCGCCCTCTTCTCAGCGGCAGCGGTGGTAGCGCCAGCCACATGGTGCCCCTGGCTCCAATCTCAGCTTTGACTCAGGGGAGGGGGAGTGCTCTTACCACAGCCAGTCTCAATGGAGAAGTCATTTTGTCCTTCCTCTGCGGATGCTGGACAGAACCTGACCCTGCATCTAAAACAACAAAGGACGTCTGGAGAGCCCACTTTTATTTTCTTTATGGGAAACTTTGAACCTAGGTCTCAGACCACCTGCAGATTTCACTCCTGGCCAGGGCTGAGAAGCAGCTCTGCTATCATCGACCCAGCGACCTCAGGCAGGTTTAGTCCTGTGAGAGACTAATGCACCTGTAAACCCGTGTCATACTCTAGCATACTAAACATGCCTTGCTCTTATCTGGAATGAATAATAAGAACTTGGTGTGAAGTTCTCACGTATTCTTCCCATCTGCTCTCCGGAGCAGACTCTAACATTAATACCTTGATCCCACAGATTAGGGCACTGAAACTGGGAACCGTGACATATAGCCCGCGGTCATCCAATTTAGCTACCTGTCTGCTGTGATCCAGTGACTCAGCACTTAAGCAGTGGAGCTGGTAACTGAGGGCACACAGACATAGTTATCAGATTCTTCATTCTTAGCATCCGGTTACATATAGTGCTGTTCTCAAAGTGACTGTCGGGGATGGAACCCTCAAACAGAAAGAGAATAGTGATGATCATCTTTCCAAGAGTCTGTCCTTGGCCCTTAACTTCTGCGAGTCTGCATGAGACGGCTCAGTAATCAAGAGTGTTTGGTGCTCTTGCAGGACTGGAGTTTGATCCCTAGCATCCATATTGGGCAGTTCCCAACCTTATGTGACTTGAGTTCCAGGGGACCCAATGACCTCTTCTGGTTCCTGCGGAACCCAACAATCACACACTGGCGCGTTCCCGGAGGGGCGGGGGGGGGGAAGGGGAGAGGAGGTGAGAAGAGGGGGAAAGGGAGGACCAGGGAGAGAGAGAATATATATAAAAGAATGGCTTGAGATCAATCAACTTCCAACACAGAGTGAATGAGTTAGGGATTCACTGACTCCTGAACGGGTATCTTCTAGTCTGCTGAATCAAGGACACTGGAGTTACTCAGGTCTACAGAAAACAAATCTATCTGCCCTTTCTTGTCAGACACTAAATGAACCCTGAAAACTTCATCCTTGCTGATGCTACACACACACACACACACACACACACACACACACACAGTGAGAGCCAGCAGCACCTACAAAAAGGGAAGCATCAATAATTTTCTCCAAAGGAGCTTGAGTCTAGAGAAACCAATATTTAACATCCCCATTTACATTGAAAGCGTGGTTCTGATTATGAGATGGTAATGAGGGGATTAGCTAGAGGAGAGCTCCCTGCTTGCCGCCCTCTCCCATTATTTCCAACATCTCTCCCTCGCCAGGCAGGGTGGGCTTACTCCTGGAAGAGGAGTGTGGGGGAGGGGGTTGGGCCCTCCCACAGGGAGAACATCCGAAATGCCAGAGCAGGGCCAGGGCCCTTCAAGACCCATGTGAGAGCCCCTATTCATGTCTTGAATCAATTAGCCCAGGAGAGGTGATGGGTGAGATGGGAGGCACCTGACTTTGGTCCTTCCTAGTCACCTCCCCTTGTCCCCCATCTCCCCGAACGATCTCTCTCCAGTGGGATTCTGCATTGAATTCAGGGTAGCAAGTTCCTTATTTTATTCCTTGCTAAGATGAAGAGCAGAAGTTTTTTTTGTTTGTTTGTTTGTTTGTTTTTTTAAAGATGTTAAGATAATCTTAGGACCCCACACAGTGGTGCATGACCATAAGCACAGCACTTGGAAAGTGGTGGGTAGGGAGATCAGGAGTTCAAGGTCATCCTTGGCTACATAATGGATTTGAGGCCTGCCTGAGCTTATTACATAAGTCTTTGTCTGAAAGAACTGAAATCAAAACCAAAGTACGGGTTGGGAGAGAAAAGAGGAAGACAGAAGACAGGAGAGCATGATACCTCAGCCTGGTTCCTCTGTCTAAATCCCCTACCTCTCTGAAATGATGCCCTCTCTCTCCTTGTCCAAGGTTAAAAGACCTTGCCTTTTAACCAGGCTGCAGTTTACCTCTGGCTCTTCCAATGAGGCAAGCAGTGGGGATGGAGATCACCCAAGGGGGTCACCCATCCAGAGGCCCCGTTTGTTGGTGCACAATAGTGTTCAGACAGGATAATTCAGTGTGTGATTGTGGTCACGCCCCCCCTTTTGTGCCCCTTTCAGAGCCAATCTCCCAGGCCCAGATGGGTTAATCCATAATGCAGACGAGCAAGTAATTGGCTGTCAGCCCAGCCCCCTGAACCCCCTCCCTATTAGTGCCACTACCCTAATGAAGCCCAGCTTGGAGGGCCCCCTTCTCAATGAGGTGCCGGCCCCAACTCAGTCAGACACACATGTGTCTCCACTGCTCTGCCTGAAGCTTGGCTCCCTTTAGGGACCCCCAGCCCAGCCTCCCGGGGTGACCCAGCTGCCAGGGTTGCAGTGGCCTTGGGGGGAGGCTGTGATGGATGGGAGGGAGTTAGTTAATAGAGCCCAAAACACATGGGCCCTGTCTCTACACACATTGCTCCCTTCCCTGACACTTCTGCAGTGTCCTCTGGCAGCATCCTTCATCTCTTAAAGGTAGCCCCATGGAATAGTCCCCAAACTTATGTCCGACATGTACAATGCTGAAATACAGTTTAAATGGGGTTGATGAAGATGCTTTCTTGGACACTGGCCCAAGTCATTGCTACATAGCCCATCCACAGTCTTTGCCAAGTTAAGTCCTCATGTTAGTTTTGGCCAGAGGTGAATGTCAGGGATCCACAGTCTCTTTCTTTTTTTTTTTTTAATATTTTTATTACATATTTTCCTCAATTACGTTTCCAATGCTATCCCAAAAGTCCCCCATAGCGCCCCCCACTTCCCTACCCACCCATTCCCATTCTTTTGGCCCTGGCATTCCCCTATATTGGGGCATATAAAGTTTGCAAGTCCAATGGGCCTCTCTTTCCATTGATGGCTGACTAGGCCATCTTTCGATACATATGCAGCTAGAGACAAGAGCTCCGGGTTCACAGTCTCTTTCTTAACCAACAGCGTTTCTTCTCTTCACAGTTTGACCTCCCCTCTCTGTCTCATGACCATAATTCTATTGCCACTCCCTTCCAAACCAATTCCTCAGCTCCAAGGCAGGACCCGCACCAAACCCAGCAGAGGCGACTGACTCTACAGCCCAGGGCTGCTTGGCATAGCACATCAGGCTTGAATTCCCTGACTGGAAGCCAAGTGGGTTGACATTTGTTTAGAATTTCACAGAAGGCTGTTTTAGGGGATGTTTGCAAAAGGACCATCATTGTCTGACTCCCCACACTTACGTCCTAACCTCTCTGCTCCCTCCTTTCATCGAATGCAAAGGTAGACCATCATATCAAACCAAGGAGGGAAGGTGGTATGGTTGTTATTTGGTCTTGGGCAGTTCTCAAGTGTCCATTGAGGCAGAAGCTCTGCAGCCTGAAGGTTCTAAGCACACAAGCTGTCTGTCTCTTCAGCCAACTAGCCCTTTTATAAGTAATCTTTTAAAATTCTTTTCATTATTGATGTTGAAAATCAGGTCAGAATGTGAGCATGTTTGACATATGCTTATAATCTCAGCATTAGATAAAGAGGTTTCTGAGTTCAAGGTCAGTCAGAGCTAGATATTGAGACTGTTTCAAATAAGAAAAAGTGTGGGAAGGATGAAAAAGAAAAGGATACATTCTTTCTCACGTGATTCAACAGTTGCTTACACATTTGATTTCTTCTTTTCTATTTGTCTATGTATAAATCATTTAACATAATAAAACAGAAGTTTGTTTAGTGTCTACATACCAGGCATAGCACTTAATCATTTTTATACCTGCATTGTAATTGCAGATCTATTCCTGTTTCCTTCTCCTTTCTCAGTGGCAAGGCTTTTGTCGTGGGATGGGTAAATCTTCTCATCATGGAGTATTTAGAGATAGGGGCCTGAGACTATCAATGTACAAATCCATAAGGGGTTCCAGTAACAGTAGGAAATCCCTTTGTGATTAAGCCTCCTGCTGATAAGTGCAAGGTGAAAGGGACAGCGGCAGGAGACTGAGGAAAGTCCAGCCCCCTTTGTGATGAGATGGGTGAACAACTCCAGTGCTGAAATAGCATCCTGAGGTTGCTCCTAGGAAATGCTGAATATGTATGAGCTATGCAATCAGGACTGAGGAGGTAAGGCTTAAAGAATAAACGGGGCTGCAGGATGGGGGGTGGTCAAAAGGCACAGAGAAGAGAAAAGGACAGAAGAGAAAAGGAAAGAAAATATGTTTTCTACATAATAACCTCTCCTTCTATTCCTTTGCTCTCTATGTAGATGGGGACTGAGGCTCCAGCAAGGCTGGGCTTCTCGGGTTGCTCTCCTCTGTGGGGCGCTCGGAGAGATTTTTGGAGTCACCTTTATGCTAAGGATTGAGCTTCTGGAGAACCAATGGAAAAGAACACCTCATGGTGTGAGAAACCAACAGGGAGTAAAGGGTCCCTGTTGATTCTGGAGCTAAATCTGGCATTCAAGGAGAATAGGAAAAAAAAAATCTATGAACCCATAAGCAACAACAAAGCATGAACAACTCTCAGCTATGTGACCTGGAAAACTCACATATGTATTTAACACAAAAGCATTTCCCTCTGAATGGGACTCATTAGAGACAAGGGAATATTCCTCGTTAATTGAAAAGTGGGACATCCTCTGTAGGACTTAGGGGATTTGAAGATCCTAATTGGTCTCTTCCTTTGTTAATTTCATTCCCACCAAAGAAGAAGGGCCAGGGGAGGGGAAAAAGAGGGAGAGAGAGGAAAGAAATTAAGAAGAAATGTAAGAGAGTCCATTTTGGACTTTCCTGAGACTGGAGAAACGCCAGGTATTACAAATATGAGCAAATACAGATAGCAGCAGGCTTACTTGAGAGGCTGGAGAATTTCAGACTTAAAAACAGAATAGCAGAAAAGGAGTCATAGGTCTTGGTGAATTTCATACAGCAAAGTGACTGTAGATGTCATTCTGCCCCTTGAATTATGCATGAGGGTAGAATATGTCTGTGTGGGAGGTGGGGCAAGGGAAGCTTTTCTTCTAAGGAGATGCAGGGTTTTTGTGGAGATACTGTAAGCCTTTCTGATTAAGCCTATCTGTGTAGGGTCCTGGACCCTCCATTTCCTAATCAGATAGCTCTGGGCCACTTCTTAAACCACTCTGCTTGCCTCCCCACCTATAACATATGAATAATAATTGTACCTAAGTACAGTTATTAGAGTGAATGGAGTAAATACATCAAACACACACAGAACAGCCTTAGTAATAGTATGTTTATAATATCTTCAGCATTAAATGAGGCCCTTTAATAATGTGTCATATGTATGGTGGGTACCAGAAATACAAAGATAAAAGAAACAAAGAAACTCCCTTGCTCTTTAAACAGAACTTGAAATTTATGGAGAGGAAATAAAAATAAAATACCATCTATGAGAACCAGACATGTAGCTCAGTTGGCAAAGTGCTTGCTTAGTATGCACCATATGCACCAGGCCCTGGGTTTGCTCCTCAGCATTGTGTAAATTGGGTGTAATGTCATATGCTTGTAATCCCAGCACTTGTGAGGCAGAGTCAGGAGGATCAGAAGTTCAGGGTCATGTTATTTGCATAGAGAGTATCCTGGCTGGTTTTGTGTGTCAACTTGACACAAGCTGGAGATATCACAGAGATAGGAGCAAAACTTGAAGGAATGCCTCCTTGAGATTGAGCTATAAGGCATTTTCTCAATTAGTGATCAAGGGTGGGAGGGCCCATTGTGGGTGGTGTCGACCCTGGGCTGGTAGTCCTGGGTTCTCTAAGAAAGCAAGCTGAGCAAGCCAGGGGAAGCAATCCAGTAAGCAGCACCCCTCCAAGGCCTCTGCATCAGCTCCTACCTCCAATTTCCTGCCCTGTGTGAGTTCCTGCCCTGACTTCCTTTGGTGATGAACAGTAATGTGGAAGTGTAAGCTGAATAAATCTTTTCCTCCCCAACTTGCTCCTTGGTCATGATGTTTTGTGCAAGAATACAAACCCTGACTAAGACAGAGGGTTTGAGGCAACATCAAATAAAAGATAATAATAATAATATCACCTATGAAGGCATACAAGAGGGGAATAAACCAACTGGTCTGGGGAAGGGCTCTACATTAAGATATTCAGGAAGATACACTAACCAGGTGACTAAGGCTGGATCAGTGGGTAGAAGGAATTTAGATGCTGGTGAATGGGGGGGGGGGGGAGACAGTACTGGAGGAAGAAATAGCAAGCACCAAGGCAGAGAAGTATGAAGACTGTCACAAAGACAAGGAGAAAAGGGAGTTTGATGTTGGGATTCTGATGGCTAGGGGTCTGGGGTGACAGTAAAGAGTAATGACAATGGTTTGGGAAAGTAGACAGTGCCTTGGGACTATGGTGAATGCTGTCTGTTGTGTCCTACAGAAAGGAGGGAGCCACTGTGATGCAACATGATCAGATTGTACAGAGGCAGACATGTACTTCAGTGCCTGGCACTTTGTAAGTGTGTTCTAAGTGGGAGCGGGACAAAAGCATAAGTACTTCCTGGAGTACTGGTGTGCAGGAAGGATGATTCTCAGTAGAAGAGGGAAGGTAGAGAGTTAGGTTTTGCTGTAGTCTGGGTGAAAGGTGGCAGGAATCTAAACTGACCTAGCGACAACGGAGATGTGTAAGGGGTGACGTTACCACTTGGAAACTCACTAGAGTGGCACAGTCGTTTTGAGTTGAGACATGAAGTTAGAAAAAGTTCAGCAAAAAAAAAAAGAGCATTTATTATTGCAACTCAACAGTGATATAAACATTAGAGGAAGTGTAACAAAAACTGTTCTAGATATAAAAGAATAAAGCTTTACAATTATTAAAGGTAAGCCTGGTAGCTAATCTCATAACCTGTATCCGCAGACTTAGAAGTGGAGTAATCTTCTCATGGTTATTTCCGATTTAGTCTCTTCCTCCTCCCTAAAACATAGTAATATTCTGGTGCTCTCCATCTCGTCGCTAACCAGTGATTACTTTTTTGTTTTTTCTTTTTTAAAAAAATTAATTTTAATTTTAAGTTTTAATTAAATAATTTTTTTTTTGAGGCAGGGTTTCTCGGTGTCTCTCTGGATGTCCTGGAACTCGCTTTGTAGAACAAGCTGGCCTCCAACTCAGAGATCCACCTGCCTCTGACTCCTGAGTGCTGAGATTAAAGGCGAGCGCCACTGTGCCCAGCTCAGTCCTTCTAAGGCTATGGTCTCTCACTTCTCATACAGTTTGCTCCCAGGTCTCTGCAGTTTTCACCAACTCTTCCTTCCTCGGCACTAATATTCTGTGACATTAATATGAACTCAAGCAACCCATCCACTACCTGCATTTCCTGACCTCCTGTTCTCCCACAACCTTGTCCACTCAACCTTAGCCACCTGTTCCTATGGCCTGTGGTCACATCCTGTTAGACTGCCATAAACAATAACAACTCCATGATCTCAATTTCAAGCATTTGTATGTTCTGTCTCCACCTCCTATGTCTTGCCTACACTTGTTATTATTATTTCTTTAAGTAATTCTTAATGTGTTATCATTATTAATGTGCATGTTGGGGGGGTGGTCAGAAGACAACTTGATGGAGTCAATTCTGTGCTTCTGTCTTTATGTGGGTTCCAGGGAATAGATGTAGGATGTCATCTTTGCATCCTTTGAGACATCTTCTCAGACAGCATTGTTATTATTTTGGTTTCAACAGGTCTTAGATCAGAACTGGATGATCTACTGAACTCAATTCCCGTCCATTGGCTTCCACTTCTTTTCACATAGCTTCTTCAGTTCATTAATTCATGGCTCCATTCCCATCCTCACCTTAAACTGGCATGGCCACTCATCAGGGTGTTTCCTGTGTGCATCCTTCCCTGACTCTCACTGAGGTGAGCTTGTCTGGCTCACCTACAGCTATGGACAAAGGCAGCCGATCACATCTCCTGTACCTGTGCTCAGAGAGCCAAATGGAATGACAAAGCCATGTCGTTCATGACCACTAACCTCAGGTTGGTTTCTGCTAAGTTCACTCTCACCTGATAATGTTGCTTTCTATCTTATGGAGAACAGGAAACAATCAGAAAAGCAGGGACTGCTGTGGGCTTCCAATACTACACACCTTACCACCCGCCTCCACTGTACCCCTACATGCTCTTCTTTGTCTTGTTGGGGTGCACATGGAGGTCAGAAGACAACTTGATAGAGTCAGTTCTGTGCTTCTGTCCTTATGTGGGTCCCACAGTTTGCATCTTTTGAGCTATCTCAAGTCTAAGTGCTAGCCAAGTGTACTCATTACCTTGCCCATTTAGACTATACCTTTCCTGCTTGGGGACACTGCTCCTGAAACTCTCCTTTCTCTCTGTCATGTTTTCCCTTTCAATGACAACCTTAGTGACTATATCAACATGTTTCTCTCAACTTAATACAAACATTTTCTTTATCTTATTTTTTAACTATCTCATCCTCCCACCCAACCGCCACCGAATTTCAATATACTCTAATTTCTTTCTGTTTATTTTGATTCTGCTCCATACACACTTGGTTTCCTATCTACTTTTAACAAGGGTAATAGTGGCATTCCCACGATTAGATTCAGGCCCATCTTGGTCTTTATTTTACTTGTCTTAGTCCATTTGAACTGTCATCACAACTCCCAGAGCTGGGAAGTCCAAGCAAAAGTGCTGACAGAGTCAATGGTAAGGACTTCCTTCCTGGTTTATAGATAGAATCACATAATGGAAGAGCTGAATAAAAACAAAAAAGTAGGCATGCTAATGTGAATAGGAGAAAGTTCATGGGGGCGTTTCAACCTTTCACAATGAGCCATGAGGGGCAACTAAGAGATGCTGAGAGTGGGAGAAATAGTCTTCTCAGGGGAAGAGCACACCAATAGTTATCCACTGCCAAAGAGTCATCCCTGAAAACATGTATCATATATACATACATATGTACATATGCAACAACAATTAATGAAAGAAAAGACCATAAATTTGATAAAGAACAGGGAGGGATATATGGGAAGGTTTGGACAGAGAAAAGGGAAGGGGTAAATGTTGTGCTTATATTATTAATCTCAAAATGAAGAAGAAAGAAAGCAGATTAAGCTCACTAGGTATGGTGGACCATGCTGACTATGCAGCTCCAGCACTCAAGAGGCTGAAGAGCAGGAGGAGTTCAAAGTCAAGGCCAGCTTAGTCAATGCAGATTATTACAAAAGAAAGAAGGTTGTATGCTGCTATGAAACTTTAGGCAGTTTACTTAATGAAAATAACTGTGTACTTAAGGCATGGTCTCATATAGCTCATACTGGCCTCAAAACTCACTGGGAGGCCTTGAACTCCTGATTGTCTGCACATCCCAAGTAATGGGATCACAAGCATTTGCTCACCACAAACTTGCCTAAGGATAATGTTTTTATCCTTAAAAGTGTTTTGCATTGAGGCTGGAGAGATGGCTTAGTGGTTAGGAGCACTGACTGTTCTTCCAGAGATCCTGAGTTCAATTCCCAGTAACCATATGGTGGCTCATAACCATCTGCAATGGGATCCAATGCCCTCTTCTGGTGTGTCTGAAGAGAGTAACAGTGTACTCACATAAAATAAATAAATCTTAAAAAAAATAAAGAGTTTTGCATTTTGGCTGGAGATTGGCTCAATGATTAAGACCAATGGCTGCTTTTCTTTTTTTTTTTCTTTTTTTTTCTTTTTTTTTAAATTTTTAATATTTTTATTACATATTTTCCTCAATTACATTTCCAATGCTATCCCAAAAGTCCCCCATAGCGCCCCCCACTTCCCTACCCACCCATTCCCATTCTTTTGGCCCTGGCATTCCCCTATATTGGGGCATATAAAGTTTGCAAGTCCAATGGGCCTCTCTTTCCAGTGATGGCCGACTAGGCCATCTTTCGATACATATGCAGCTAGAGACAAGAGCTCCGGGGTTCTGGTTAGTACATCATGTTGTTCCAACAATAGGGTTGCAGATCCCTTTAGCTCCTTGGGTACTTTCTCTAGCTTCTCCATTGGGAGCCCTGTGATACATCCAATAGCTGACTGTGAACATCCACTCCTGTGTTTGCTAGGCCCCGGCATCGTCTCACAAGAGACAGCTATATTTGGGTCCTTTCAGCAAAATCTTGCTAGTGTATGCAATGGTGTCAGCGTTTAGAAGCTGCTTATGGGATGGATCCCTGGATACGGCAGTCTCTAAATGGTCCATCCTTTCATCACAGCTACGAACTTTGTCTCTGTAACTTCTTCCCTGGGTGTTTTGTTCCCAATTCTAAGAAGGGGCACAGTGTCCACACTTTGGTCTTCATTCTTCTTGAGTTTCATGCGTTTATCAAATTGTATCTTATATCTTGGGTATCCTAAGTTTTGGGCTAATATCCACTTATCAGTGAATACATATTGTGTGAGTTCATTTGTGATTGTGTTACTTCACTCAAGATGATGCCCTCCAGGTCCATCCATTTGGCTAGGAATTTCATAAATTCATTCTTTTTAATAGCTGAGTAGTACTCCATTGTGTAAATGTACCATAATTTCTGTATCCATTCCTCTGTTGAGGGACATCTGGGTTCTTTCCAGCTTCTGGCTATTATAAATAGGGCTGCTATGAACATAGTGGAGCATGTGTCTTTTTTACCGGTTGGGACATCTTCTGGATATATGCCCAGGAGAGGTATTGCTGGATCCTCCGGTAGTACTATGTCCAATTTTCTGAGGAACCGCCAGACTGATTTCCAGAGTGGTTGTACAAGCTTGCAATCCCACCAACAATGGAGGAGTGTTCCTCTTTCTCCACATCCTCGCCAGCATCTGCTGTCACCTGAATTTTTGATCTTACAATGGCTGCTTTTCTGGAGGATCCAGTTTATGCTCCTAGCACCTACATACCAGCCTACAGCTGAAAGTAACTCAGACATATGTGCACACAAAGCACTCGTACACATAAAATAAATATATAAACTAATGTTTATTATTTATTTCTGTGTGTGAGAGTGTGAGTGTGTGCACGCAAGCATGGAGGTCCCACATACATGTGGAGGTCAGAGGACAATTTGAAGGAATTTGTTCTCTTGTTCTACCATCGGGGTTCTGCAGTTTGGACTCAGGTCATCTGGCTTGGTGGTAAGAGCTTTACTGACTGGACCCTATCATAGGCCTCCACAGATAAGGTGCAGTAGGAGAGACAGCAAGGTGGGTCAGCGAGTAAAGGCAATTGTCACTAAACCTGACAACCTGAATTTTACCTGCTGGAACCTACATGTTAGGAAATAACCGGTTCCCATGGGTTGCCATCTAACCTCCACAAACATTTGTTTAAGTGCAACTAGTCGTGATGGTTAGGAAGTCAAAGCAAGATCAGGAGTTGGGGCTAGAGAGATAGCTCAGCGATTAAGAACACTAACTGCTCTTCCAGAGGTCAAGGTTCAATTTCCAGCAGCCACATGACAGCTCACAGCCATCTGTAAGTCCAGGCCTATAGTATCTGGTGCCCCCTCTTCTGTCACTGCATACACATGGTGCATAGATACACATACAAATAAGACATCCATGCACATTAAAACAACAATAGTTAAGTGAAAAAAAGAATCAGGTGTTCAAGGCTATCCTTGGCTACACCGCCAGGTGAGTCTGGGCTACATGTATCAAAGACCCCTAAATAAATAAATAAAATAAAATAAAATAAAATAAAATAAAATAAAATAAAATAAAAAAATAGTTTATCTTACCAGGTGTGGTAGTACAGAGTTCTAATTCCAGCAAAAGGGTTTGAAATCAACCTGTGCTACACAGCAAAACCTTCCATAAAACCAATAGCTGGGTATAGTGGTGCTTGCTGTAATCCCAGCATCTGGAGTCTGAGCAGTAAGATTTTAATCTAGCCTGGCCTACATAGTAAGAGCCTGAATCAAAAACTCCAAAACAGCTGGGCATAGTTACATGTACCTTCAATTTCAGCATTTGGGAGGCAAAAACAGGGAAAATTCTGTAAGTTCAATCAAAGCCAGCCTGTTCTACAAAGCAGGTTCTGGCCAAGCAGGGTTACATGGTGAGATCCTGACTTGCAAACAAACAAACAAACAAACAAACAAACAAATAAACAAACACTGTCTACCCCAACCAACAATACCAAAATCCAAAACAAAAAAATTACAGAATAATAAAAATGTATCCTGCAGATACACTAATATGCAAAGACATATGTGTATTCGTACGAACCTTATTTGTAGCACAGTCTGCAAAACAAAATCCAGAAATAAACTAAATATGACTGCGTAGGGGACTGGTTGTAAGTGCATGGTACAGTTGTGCACTGTTCAGCAAAATATGGTGGTATTCAGGTTCTCAAAGGATAACAATATATGTGCTTAGATGCTTTTATAAAACTTCAAAAGAAGAGCTAACAATGTGGAGAAAACAGCCCCACTTTTTTTCAGCCTTTGTTATATCTGCAGCAAGATGTGTACACTTCCACCTAGGTGCCTCCAGATTTCTGGGCTTGGTAGGGTGTATGGCAAAGTGTGCCCCTGCAGGGCTTTCCATTGGAACCCTGTAGGGAAAGGGATACTCGTGGGCAGGGGGGGGCTGACTTATTATCTCTGCAGCTACAGGGTCTCAGCCAAGGAACCTTGGCTCCTGCCAGGGGGAAGCTCCTGCTGTCTGCCTGCCAGCTGGGTGCTGCTCTTTGCTCTCTGATCCCCCCTCCTGTCACCTCTCTAGCCCAGGAATCATCATTCTGAAGTTAGCAACCCTGTTGTGTTATTCTTGGCATAGCTCAGTGGGGGTGGGGCAGATGTTAGGTCCGTGTGTCCCTTCCCCCTCCCACACAAACAAACACATACACCCACACATATGTTCAGTGGGAATCCATGCCTTGGGAAGAGATCCAGGCAGGGAGGATGGTGGGAGGCAGTAAGCTCTAGGGGGATATAAACAGAGTTCTCTCTCTCTCTCTCTCTCTCTCTCTCTCTCTCTCTCTCTCTCTCTCTCTGTGTGTGTGTGTGTGTGTGTGTGTGTGTGAAGAGGCAGAGGCAATAATCAGTGTGAGACTGCAGGGGCTGTCTTCAGACTACCCTCTGGGGCAATCACATGCCAGCAGCCCCATCACTACCAGCTGGCATATGGGTGTAGGACCACCAAGAAGCCTTCACATATGGCCCCCAGCTTGGTCACTGAAAATTCCCAACCACATTCTCTGGCCTTTGTGCTGGCACTAGGCCAACAAATGTTAGCCTGGGGTACTATTCTCTTATTCAATTCAGATCCCCCCTCTATCTCTGACAGGTGAGGAGTCCCTTTAGACTCACTTGATTCCCCAAACACCATTCATGTCAGATTCCTGTATGACACAATCAGTGCAGTCTCCAAAATGAACCTCCCTCCCCAGAAAGATGTCTACCTCATCAGCCCCTGCCCCATGTTCTCTTCTGCAGCTCCACCTGTAAACACACACTTCTTTCCCTTCAAGAACAGAACTCTATTAGGCTATACACACAACCCCTCCCATCCCCCCATGGCCTTTGTCAATTTCCTTCTTTACCAACTACCCTTTAAAACCCCCTTTTCTCTTCCCAGCTCTTTCCTTTTTTTCTTTTCTTTCTTTTTTTTTGTCTTTTTAAAAAATTATATATTTATATAATATATAATTTATTTATATATCTTTATTTATATTTCAAATGGTATCCCGAAAGTTCCCTATACCTTCCCCCCTCCCTGCTGCCCTACTCACCCACTTCCACTTCTTGGCCCTGGTGTTCCCCTGTACTGGGGCATATAAAGTTTGCAAGACTAAAGGGCCTCTTTTCCCAATGATGGCCGACTAGGCCATCTTCTGCTACATATAGAGCTAGAGACATGAGCTCTGGGGGTACTGGTTAGTTCATATTGTTGTTCCACCTATAGGGTTGCAGATCCCTTCAGCTCCTTGGGTACTTTCTCTAGCTCCTACATTGGGGCCCCTGTGTTCCATCCTATAGATGACTGTGAGCATCCACTTCTGTATTTGCCAGGCATTGGCATAGCCTCACATGAGACAGCTATATCAGGGTCCTTTCAGCAAAATCTTGCTGGCATATGCAATAGTGTCTGGGTTTGGTGGCTGATTATGGGATGGATCCCCGGCATCACTCCTGTCAGAATGGCTAAGATCAAAAATTCAGGTAACAGCAGATGCTGGTGAGGATATGGAGAAAGAGGAACACTCCTCCATTGCTGGTGGGATTGCAAGCTTGTACAACCACTCTGGAAATCAGTCTGGCGGTTCCTCAGAAGACATAGTACTACCAGAAGATCCCGCAATACCTCTCCTGGGCATATATCCAGAAGATGTTCCAGCCGGTAAGAAGGACACATGCTCCACTATGTTCATAGCAGCCTTATTTATAATAGCCAGAAGCTGGAAAGAACCCAGATGTTCCTCAACAGAGGAATGGATACAGAAAATGTGGTACATTTACGCAATGGAGTACTACTCAGCTATTAAAAACAATGAATTTATGCAATTCTTAGGCAAATGGATGTAGCTGGAGGATATCATCCTGAGTGAGGTAACCCAATCACAAAAGAAGTCACTTGATATGCACTCACTGATAAGTGGATATTAGCCCAGAATCTTAGGATACCCAAGATAGAATTTGCAAAACACAAGAAAATCAAGAAGAAGGAAGACCAAGTGTGGATACTTCATTCCTCCTTAGAATAGGGAACAAAATACCCATGGAAGGAGTTACAGAGACAAAGTTTGGAGCTAAGATGAAAGGATGGACCATCCAGAGACTCCCCAGCTCTTTCTAAAGTTCAACTCTACATACTATTGGCAAAAGGCGGTTCCTGGGATAAAATAAAGAAGTTCTCAGCTGGATATGGCACATGCCTGTAATCCCAGAACTCTGGATGTGAAACAGGAGTTCAAGACTATCCTTTTATATGAGGCCACTCTGGGCTACATGCATCCCTGTCTCAACCAACAAACAACAAGATGCACAAAACAAACAAACAAACAAACACCCAGAAGAAAATGGAGATGCTTGAAATTGAGCTCTGGCTCTTCCTTCAGCCCAAGATGGAAGCTCAAAAGTCAAAGGCACAAGTGAACCCCACCAAGGGCAATACAAAGGCAGTGCACTGCAGATTAGAAAATGGAGGAGTGAGTGTTGCTGCGGATCCCAGCTAAACAAAAGATAAAAGCCAAAGTTGTGATCTTGGTTGCAGTCTGGTGTGTGGAGGTAAGCAGGAGCCATTCTTTGCACAACTGCCTTTGGAAGCAGCTCACAGAGCAGCTATACTTAAAGAGGTCAAGGACTTGTTTCCTGCCTGCCCTGGGACCAGAGTAATGAGTCAGAGAAAATGAGGGAAGGCTGAAGAATTGCTGGACTTGTGACCTCCATTGGGTCATCTCTTCTTACTCTGGGTTCCACCTCTGCCAGTGGAGAATCTCTGGGGACCCTGGGGGATGGGGAAGTGGAAAAAGGAGATGGAAGTAACTTGTGATATAGATGGCATAACTTAATCTCCTAGCCATCTCCCTTGAGTTCTTAGCCCTCTTTTGTCTTTAGATCTGGCTGGTTTTCTGAGAAGAAATAATATCCTAGAGATACAACAAACACAGCAAAGGAAAGAGTGGAGAAAGACAATCAGGAAAATAGGGTGTGTTTTTTTTTAAGTTAGTTTTAAAAATAGGAGAGAGGGAAGGGGGGAGGGAAGGGGGAGAGAGAGAGAGAGGGGAGAGAGACAGAGACAGAGAGAGAGAGAGAGAGAGAGAGAGAGAGAGATTGGTGAGATTCACAAGATGGACCAGATAGGGGCCAAGAGTCCTAGAAAAATGGCTTTCCTCCATTTGTTCAGCATCCAAACCCAGATGACAGGGATTAGGAGGAAGCGGTGCCCACGGGCTGCGCTGCTGCCTCCGCTTAGGGAACCCAGAGCAAATACGCCCTGATCCCCACATAAAGGGCCAATTAACTGTGCGGTCTCCAGAAACAAATCCGCTAACAGGGTGACAAGCCCCTAGACGCCAGGCGGGGGTGTGTTTGCCCAGAGGCCGGCCGGGAGCAAATCAAGGGATTAGCATAGGGCAAAATCTGCATGGTTAGGGGGTTTCCAGCCTTCCCAGCTCCAAAGCAGGGCCATGAAGTTAAGTTTCTGCCTTGCTTGGGCTTCTAATGTGATGGAACCCGCAAGACCGGCCAGCAGAAGGCCAAACAAACGGTCTTAAGATTCTGAGGATCAGACCAGATGAACTAGTCCTCTTCATCCTTAACCCTGAAGGGATTGTTCTCAAATGGTGATGTCTTCTGATTGGCAAATTCAGCACACACACACCCCTTCCTTACCTCTCCGGCTGAATGTGGTCTAGCACTACAGCAAGCCCCTAGATGAGGGTCTGATGTATCTCTTTAGTGCCCTAGCCTACCCCATTCTCAAGATCTGCCCAGGTTTTGTCTTCTGTGGATGCACCAGGGACCCAGTTCAGCACCCACAGATGACACTGGCGTGTCAGCTCCCAGGGCTCTAAGTCCCGTGGGACTGTTGAGCCCCATCAACCCTCACCATTTAGTTCATCCCACCTTGAGCTCTCTGGTCCTGGACCGAGGACTCCGAAGCACTAAAAATGCCCCCAGAATTCCGTGGGCAGGAGACTGGATTGTAGGGACAAACTGGCTGGTGGAGCCATGCTCCTCTACTCTTGACCTACTTTCGGTTTGGAATCTGCCACAGCTTCATCTTCCATCCCGGAATTGAGTAGCCTATAGCGCTCTGAGCTGTCTTCCTGTGCAGGTGTCCCCTTACGGATCAGAAGCAGCCGCTGCACGATTACATAGCCTAAGAACAATCCAAACACTTACTTGTCCGCAGAACCTACAGGATGGGAAAGCCACGATCTCTTGCTCCACATTCAACATCATTTCCAGTCTAAGAAAAAGTGTGTGCAGGAGAGGGGCAAAAGCAAAGATGGTTGACTGCAACATCTCCAAGGCTAAAATAACCCCTATTCGAGACAGAACTGGGGCTTTCGTTTTCCTGTTGCACACCCCACCCCACCTCACCCCGACCCGGAGGATAAACAGCTGTTATCTGGTTCCAGCAGTTTCACACAATTTGACATTCACCCGGTCTGTGACACTTTGCTTCCTTTGTTCTAGACTTTTGGTCTCTTCAAAACTGTCAAACAACTTCCTAAAACATGTCATAGTGGAGCAATGAACTATGCTAATAGGTGCGTGCTGCCTGGATTCTCGGAGTCTCCTCCAATTTTACTCAGTTCTGAGCACCCGGCCAGATTTCCTGACGGGCGGGGGGCATCTGGAGCAGGACTCCAGGTCAAGTTGGATCGCTGTATCCCTGTGGGTTCCTAGTGGCAAACCTCAGGATTAGGGGGAATCGGATGCGCACGTGGGGCGGGAGGTGATCCAGCGGTGGAATTCTCTTCTTCCCCTCCACCCCCACTCCCAGGTATCCTAGCATCCTGCGCTCACGTTTCCAGGACCCAGAATTTGAAAGGCACTGGAAGCTGGGACATTGAGAGCTCAATAGTGTCTGTTCTCCCAATGCCTCAGTTTCCCTGACGTCCAAGAAAAGAAATAATTCCTGCTATAATTTTAGAAAGAAGAGCTGAGTCTGACAGATGCTCAGTCCGCGGGGAGAGAGAGAGAGAGAGAGAGAGAGAGAGAGAGAGAGAGAGAGAGAGAGAGAGAGAGAGAGAGAGAGAGAGAGAGAGAGAGAGAGAGAGAGAGAGAGAAACTCTCCCGCCAGGTTCAGAGCAACATTTGATGAGAGGAGTGTGGGGCGGGGACTCTAACTTGCGCGCGGCCCTGCTAGTGGCCATTCTGGTGGAGGTGGGGGTATGGAGGAAGGCGGATTAAGCCCTTAATTACGGTGTGATCCGAGTGGCACCTGCTTTCCGCCCGCCCAGCTCCCAGGGGATTCTGGCACTGGGGGGTGGAGAGAAGAACCAGCGAAGGAGGACAGCCCGCGCAGAGGCACGGCCGGTACCCAGGCACGCCTGCAGGACAGCGGCATCGTGGCTGCCGCAGCGCGCAAAGGCTGTGGAGGGGCTTACGGCTCCCGGCCCACGGGTCCCAGACCCAGGGCCTGGGCTCCGAGGCCCCTGCCCAAGACCCAGGCGGGCTGCGCTATGCTGCGCTACCTGCTTAAAACACTACTACAGATGAACTTGTTCGCGGACTCCCTGGCCGGGGACATCTCCAACTCCAGCGAACTACTCTTCGGCTTCAACTCCTCGCTGGCAGCGCTCAACCCTAGTCTGCTTCCTCCTGGAGACCCCTCTCTCAATGGTGAGACTGTTCGATGGGGACCTTAGATTTGGAGATCGGGATGAGAGGGCTGCTTGGAAGGGAAGGTCTCCATCCTTTCCAGGACCCAGGGGCACCTGTCAGGGCCCTCCTGGGAAGTGGGGTCCCAAAGGAGCATCTGAGTTGGTGTATTTGCCTGTGGTGGAGGGCTGCTGAGCCCCTTCCTCCTCATCTCTCCTGCTATCCACTTACCACACCCACCCCAGGTGGGAGAACTGTAAAGGGCAAGTTCCAAGCTAAGAAGGAAGGTTAGAAGAGGGCACGATGTCGCCAGTCGGCCAAGGCTAAACCGGGCACTAAGTGATCCACCCAAGTAGCAGATGCCACTTCCAGGACCTAAAGTTTTCAAAAACCTCGCTCAGAGCAAGGGTGGGAAAGCCCTCAACTTTGTAGGTGTTTTTACGCGGAGGGTCAAAGTCAGCGATCTTCTCAAGGAAACTTAGTATTAAGCTTGTATCCCCAGTGAGACCCACAGCTGACCCAGCCTGGCAGAGCGATGGCGAGGTCGTTACTGCTAATTACAGTGATTAATAAATAACTTGAGACAGCGCTGCCCCCCTGAGCGCTGCAGGCAGTCTGGAGAGAGGCCTGATCGCGCTCCCTGCTGGCTATGTCGGGAACTCTCCCTCTGGGAAGCCTCTGCCCAACTTAGGCTAGGGCCTCGGACTCTGGCCACGGTCCACCTTTGCGCTCTCTCTCTCTCTCTCTCTCTCTCTCTCTCTCTCTCTCTCTCTCTCTCTCTCTCTCTCTCTCTCTCTCTCCCTCCCTCCCTCCCTCCTGTCTCTCCCCCCTGGTACTCAGGTGCAAGGGAGGAGCCCCAGAGCCCTATTTGCATGGCCATTAGCTATTCATTAGGCTGCTGTCGAAGCATCTCCAGAGACCAGGAATGACAGGGAAGAAATTCCAGGGAAAGAGAGCTCTCGGCTGTGTCTGCAGGAATTAGAGGGAAAGGGTGGATCAAAAGGGTGTTGTGTGGAAGGAGTTTGAAGATGGCTGAGATTCTCCAGTCTTGCCACCTTTGAGGAATCCCAAGAGACCAAGCAGTTATTTTCTCGGATTTTTTTACTCACCTAGAGCTGTATACCAGACATCTACCTTTTTACTTAAGCTTGAAAAGCCAGGGAGGGACGATGGTTGTTGGTCGCTACACTGCCACTAGGGAAGAAAAACAAAACAAAACAAAACAAAACAAAAAACAAAACAAAACAAAACAAAAAAACAGCTATGGAGGATAAAGAATAGGGCAGTGACCACAAAAGCATAGAGCAAAATCTTGGCAGCAGGGAACTTAAGTGTATTTTCATCACATATGAGAGGTTTTTGAAGTAGAGATGGGATGGGTTTAGAAATACTAGAGCCTAGAGTCTCATTCAGGTAGAAACTGTAGGAGCCATATTAAAGTGCTGGGGAAGAAAGGATATTAAATAATGGTAAACTTGTCATAGCTACTGATGTGTCTTGCATCTTTTGGGGGGCTTTGAACTCCCACATTGCAGATAAGGAAGTGAAATTTAGAGACCTGAACCTTTTTGTTTTTGAGACCTAGACTATGTAACTTAGACGCCTTCACACCCAGAGCAGTGGGCTTACAGGCATGGGCCACCAACGGGCTGCAATTAAATAAGATGTCCAACTTACTAACTCTGGGAAGTGTCAAATCTGAGATTCTAGCTCAGAGTATTTCGAAGCCAAAACCTGGGCTCTAGCCATTCCAGGGGCCTCTCTCGGTGGAGTGTTTCCAAAACAGGATTGGGATGGGACAGAGGAAAGAGATGCGTGAGCAGCAGAGATTCCTTCCATCTGGAAGGGAAAAGACTGAGAAATTTATTCTCTTCCATACGTGGGAAAGAAACTGATTTTACTCCGAGTAATCAAATCAACTACCAGGGTGGAGCCTGCACCCGCCATGCCCCAGCATTCTCTATACCAGAACTCTTAAAAGGAAGGGCAAGAAACGAAACCTAATCCCCCACTGGGCTTAGAACCAAGAGGTCTCTGAGGATATTGGAACAGGGTAGGCGGGGTGGGGGCGAGAGAGAGCCGCAGAACAGATGCGCCCAAGAGTCCCTGGTTATTTAAGGACACCAGATTGTGCAAGGCTTCAGCGCCGCCTACTGGCAGAAGCGAATAGGTCTGACTGAGAGCTCAGTATTTAACTATCCTGCATAGGTGAGAATGAGGATACAATGGGGGCATGGGAACATTTGTGGATGAGGATGACACCTGGGTCCCAAACCTGAGGCAGGAGATGAACCAGCTTCAGGAAGGAGGTCTGTAGGACAAGAGAAAGACAGGGGCAGAATGTACAGAGAAATGGTTTCAAGAGAGGTAAGGAGGATAGGAATTTCTTGATTTTTAAAACTGTACCTTTTAGGAAAAGCAGCGCCACTCAAATTTCCACTTCCAACATGTTTAATTTCTGTGACTTCACAGGATTCCTGGAAATAGGGGGGGAAAAACCGTGATTACCTGGGGCTTCAGAGCATTCAAATTAAGAACTTTTCTAGTCTTAGCCCCAGCCCTTAACAGCTTTTCTTATACGAAGAATCCAGGACAATTAATTTTGTCCATTTCATCTGTGGGAGCAGAGATCATCAGAGATGAATAATCTAGTGTCTGCTGCGGTATGGTATGCATGGTTGGTTGCTCACTGAACAAGAATTATATGCGATCCAGTGTGTGTGAGTGCAAATCAACTTGCTAGGGTACAGGTTCCTCACCAAAGCATGCTCAGCCATCGCTCACTAGTCAAGAAATGAGGCCTGCATCTCAAGAAGACCCAGGAAGCCTTCCTAGGAGTCTGTGCTCTGATCCCTCTATAGATCTGCTATCTGAGGGCGGTTCCGTTGTTCCAGGCTAAGGCTTACCAGAGCCTACAGAGCAGGAGGACAGGTGGGCCGATGTAGATGACTCTAGCAAAGGAAGAATGGGAGATGAATGAGGCAGAGGGTTCTCTTACTCTTCAGAGCAAACCTGGTCTTCCCTCAGTTGCTTTGCCTGTGTACTTGGAGTTACCTTCTTCTCCAGGGTCAAGAGTTGGATCAGAAGATGCCATGCCACGCATCGTGGAGCAGCCGCCAGATCTGGTGGTTTCCAGGGGCGAGCCTGCTACTCTGCCCTGTCGTGCCGAAGGCCGGCCTCGACCCAACATCGAGTGGTACAAGAATGGGGCGCGCGTGGCGACTGCACGGGAGGATCCGCGTGCTCACCGTCTGCTGCTGCCCAGCGGTGCCCTCTTCTTTCCCCGCATTGTGCACGGGCGTCGCTCTCGGCCTGACGAGGGTGTCTACACCTGTGTGGCTCGCAACTACCTGGGAGCAGCGGCTAGCAGAAACGCCTCTCTGGAAGTAGCTGGTAAGAGAGTTCGTCAGCTGATGCTTCTAGAACCTGGGGCACTCCGGAAGGCCAACAGAGAGTCGGCCTGGGGGCGGGGTGGAGTGGGGTCAGTCCAATGAACGTCTTTTTTTGGGACAGAGACCTTTGGTCTCTAACACCAAACCTTGACCATGGGGGAGGAAGTAGATTTGACTTGGTATTTCAGGAAACCAGGTCAGTTGTGACCTATGACCTATGACACTCAGCTCCTGTTAACATCATTCTACCTTGTTTATTTTTCTGACCTTTCTCCCCATGGTCCCTTCTCTATTCTCAGTCCTCCGTGATGATTTCCGACAATCGCCTGGGAACGTGGTGGTAGCGGTGGGGGAGCCAGCAGTAATGGAATGTGTGCCCCCTAAGGGTCACCCAGAGCCTTTGGTGACCTGGAAGAAAGGCAATATAAAGCTTAAGGAAGAGGAGGGAAGGATCACCGTGAGTGTGTGTATATGTGTGTACACATTCACATACATGTAGGCAATCACCGTGAGTGTGTGTATATGTGTGTACACATTCACATACATGTAGGCAATGAATCTAGGACATGCCTCAAAGGAGGAAGTCTTGAGTCTAAGACAGTGCTTCTCAGCCTCTGGGCTGTAACCTCTTTGGGGGCTGCATATCAAATATTCTGGATATCAAATATTTACATTACAATTCATAACAATCACAAAATTACAGTTATGAAGTACCAACAAAAAATTTTTATGGTTGGGGGTCACCACAACATAAGAAACTGTATGTGGGCTGGTGAGATGGCTCAGTGGCTAAGAGCACTGACTGCTCTTCCGAAGGTCCTGAGTTCAAATCCCAGCAACCACGTGGTGGCTTACAACCACCGGTAATGAGATCTGATGCCCTCTTCTGGTGCCTCTGAAGACAGCTACAATGTACTTATGTATAATAATAAATAAATCTTAAAAAAAAAGAAATTGTATGCATTAAGGGATGGCAGCATCAGGAATGTTGAGAACCACTAGTCTTAAGGGACTTGAGACCTATGAATAATGTCTTGGTACTGTACAGAAGATGATTTGAAACTAAGCTACTAAGTAAAGAACTCAGGTTTGTCTTTGTTTTTGTTTGTTTGTTTTTGTTTTTGTTTTTTTGTGGAAAGAGCTTGGGTATGTAGGTGCATACCTCTAATCCCAGCACTTGGGTGGCAGAGGCAGGCAGATCCTTGAATTTAAAGCCAGTCTGGTCTACAAAATGATTTCTAGAGCACCCCTCCCCTAAAAAAAAAAAAAGTCAAGAGAGAACACCATGATGCCCCAAAGCCCCCATATCTGACACATGAATCAACTTCATTAGCTTACTATAAGGAACCAAGTAAAATTTACATACACATGTACACACATGTACAAGCATGCACACACTCACAAACATTTTGATGTAAAGGACCAATCACAAACATTTTGACTGTAAAGGACCAATTTTACCATTGTTATTCCCCAGATACGTGGAGGAAAGCTGATGATGTCACACACATTCAAGAGTGATGCTGGCATGTATATGTGTGTAGCCTCCAACATGGCTGGAGAACGAGAGAGTGGGGCAGCTGAACTTGTGGTACTGGGTAGGCACCGGGCATTTTGGAGTTATGGGAGTATGTAGCCCAGTGAGCAAGTAGCTGTGCAGTACCCCTGACAGTTCAATGGCTCCTACTCTGTAGAGCGTCCCTCATTTCTGCGTAGACCAATAAACCAGGTTGTCCTGGCTGATGCCCCTGTGAATTTCCTGTGTGAGGTGCAGGGAGATCCCCAGCCCAATCTACACTGGCGCAAGGATGATGGGGAGCTGCCCACTGGCAGGTGAGAAGCCCCTTCCTTTTGACAACAGAGGGAACCCAGGAACTCCAGACCCTACCTGGCCATGGCATAGAGAAATTTATTTCCCAGAACTAGTGGTCCCTGGTTAAACTTACTTCATATAGTGGGTGCCATCTTCTGTACCATTTGAACTGCCCCTTGCCTATCTTGACCCTGGTGTTTGTTCTGGGGGAGAGAGACGGGGTTTGTAGCTGTGACCAACCCAGCTTGGTGTGGGGAGTGGAGCAGGTATGAGATTCGGAGTGACCACAGCCTTTGGATCGACCAAGTGAGCTCTGAAGACGAGGGGACATACACGTGTGTAGCAGAGAACAGTGTGGGCCGCGCAGAGGCATCTGGCTCCCTCAGTGTTCACGGTGAGGGCTCTTCCTGGGTCAGCTTGCAGGGGTGATATGAGGGGTGGTGTTGGAGGAGAATGGGGGAGAGAGGAGAGAACAGGAGGCATGGGTAGATCACATGAGATACTTCTGGAGAGAGAAACGATCAAACCAAAGAGATCTGAGCAATTAATCTAGCTTTGGACTTCCCTACCACTGAATCCGGCTTCTTTTTTTGTCTCTCTCCTTCCCAGTCCCACCACAATTTGTGACTAAGCCCCAGAACCAGACAGTAGCTCCCGGAGAAAACGTGTCATTCCAATGTGAGACCAAAGGAAACCCTCCACCTGCCATCTTCTGGCAGAAGGAAGGGAGTCAAGTACGTAGCTCATTCCAAAGCGCTGACCAATTTTCCTTCTGGATCTTTCTCTCCCTCCACTTTTTGTAAACTTCTCTCTCAGTTTCCTGTCCCAGAAACTCTTGCAGGTTGAGAGGGGCAAATAAAACAATGAAGATAAAAAGGCCAGGAGCATCTGGGCCCTTGGACAATTCAGTGATAATGCAGCAATATGTTAGGTGGTGCCGAGCAATTCGGAGTGGCAAGTTCTGAGAGAATCTTGATGTGTTGACCAGTGCTGTCTTGAAAGTAGAAATCTAGCTAAGTTTTTCCTCCCCCAAACTATCTGGACCTTGGCTTTTGGACCTGGAAACCAAGTATTGAAGGAATTAAAGTTTCCTAGGGTAGACGATTTGCTCTATTGATCACTCATTCCACCAGGGGTGCTCACAGCCATCTCCTTTCCACCTAGTGAACGAATCCAGATCACACTACCCAAAAGAATGGAATTTACAACCTTAGTGATTTTCTCTATGGAAAGAGTGGGCACTGTGCTACAGGGTCACTATAGTAAATCTGATTATCTCCACACTTCAGGAAAACTACAAGATTTTTGTCCCAAGCCCATAGTCACAATTTCCCAATGTCTCCAGTTCTTGTGACTGTTATGTTTTAATTAGGTCCCCATGGGGATGAAAATGGTGTTGGTAGGAAAGAGTAAGAGAGGGTCAGTCAGAGTCTTAGCCTGGCCTGTTGTCCAGAGACCCAAACCTGTTTTCCTTCCTTCCCACATCTCTATCGAAAGTAAAACACTAAGCCAGAAAATATTTAACATTTATCACAGTGCTTTATAAAACATTGACATGATTCCTTCATACTGAGTTTGACCCCTAAGCTTTTAGAGCCAAGTTTGGAGAAACTGGGGCTCATAAAGATATACTTGCCCAGAGGTTTTTTTGTTTTTTAAGATTTATTTATTTATTTATTTATTTTATTATATGTGTGTACACTGTAGCTGTCTTCAGACACTCCTGAAGAGGGTATCAGATTTTTGTTACGGATGGTTGTGAGCCATCATGTGGTTGCTGGGATTTGAACTCAGGACTTTTGGAAGAGCAGTCGGCGCTCTTAACCGCTGAGCCATCTCACCAGCTCCAGAGGTTTTATTTTAGTTGTTGTTGGTTAGTTGGCTCTTCTTTTTTTTTAAAAAAAAGATTTATTCATGTTCATTGGTATTTTGTTTGAATGTATGTTTGTATGAGGGTGTCAGTTCTACCAGAACTGGAATTACAGACAGTTGTAAGCTGCTATCTGGATTCTGGGAACTGAACCCAGGGCCTCTAGAAAAGCAGCCAGTGCTCTTAACCCCTGAGCCATCTCCCCAGACCCCAGGTGGTTCATCTTCTGAGCTAAGGCTGGTCTCTTAACTTGTGATCCTCCTGCCTTATCTCAGAGCTTAGTTTCTTAGAGTTTCTCAACCAATAAAGTCACAGAACTGGGGCATGGACCCCAAGAGCTTCTAATAAATGCCTGTCCTTTTTGTCAGTTACCCTAACTAATTTGGATCATGTCAATGGTTGGAGGCAGAGTGCAAACTAAAATCTTAGAGTTTCGCTCAGCAGGTATAGGGTTCTCTACATCCTGCCCATTCCCCATCTTGTTTCCTTGCTCTATCCTAGGTCCTGCTTTTCCCTAGTCAGTCACTCCAGCCCATGGGACGCCTCTTAGTCTCTCCAAGAGGCCAGCTCAACATCACTGAAGTAAAGATCGGGGATGGTGGCTACTATGTGTGCCAGGCTGTCAGTGTGGCTGGTAGCATCCTAGCAAAGGCCCTATTAGAGATAAAAGGAGGTATGTGTTCGTGGAGAGTGGGTTGGACCCAGAATCTGCAAAGACATTGTTTAAAGAGATGTTTCCCTTGGATGCTGTTCAATGTGTCTAAAGGGGAAATGACATTTTTCTGAGGGACATTCTTGATGTTTGGAAACTAGCAGCAAAATAGTCCCAGTCAAAGCCCTCTTGGATGACAAGGAGGGAGGAATGAGGTGATGAAACAAATAAGGCAGAAGGACAAAGGTTTCCTGACCCAAGTTCTCCCTCTCTCAGCCTCCATAGATGGGCTACCTCCCATCATTCTCCAGGGACCAGCCAATCAGACACTGGTACTTGGCTCTTCTGTATGGCTGCCATGCAGAGTGATTGGAAACCCCCAGCCCAACATCCAGTGGAAGAAGGATGAGAGGTGGCTGCAGGGGGATGACTCACAGTTCAACTTAATGGACAATGGCACTCTACACATTGTCAGCATACAGGTGAGTGACATCCCTGGAATCCTTGTAACTGGAAAATAGCTATCTGGTCCACATTCCAACTCTAGTAAGTACCAACTAGGCATCTAATCCATTTCTACCTCTCTGCTCTCTCAGACTTCCTAAAGTATCCAGCATCCTCCTCATCCTTCTGTTACCTGCCTCTCCACCCCTTCACCCTACTTTGCTCCATTCCCAGTGGGCCAGCACTCTACCTTCTCCTACAGGAGATGGACATGGGTTTCTACAGCTGTGTGGCCAAGAGTTCCATAGGGGAGGCCACATGGAATAGCTGGCTTAGGAAGCGAGGTAAGTTTATCCATCAGTCTAGTCTTGCAGTAGCTTTCTCCAGGTTTGTTTTAAGAATAGCCAATATCTTCCAAGCCTCAGGCTTAATTTTATCTTCCAAACACTATGTTGGTGGGGATGAGGATGAACTGGTGCACTCGGGAGGCAGATGTGAGTCTGGGTTAATATACTATGCTACCTCATAGCCATTGCCACTTTTGGAGCTCCACAGCTTTTCTAGGAAGGAGGCATGTCTCACTTCCTTCACCAGTCTATCTATCTAATGATAATCTATCACTGCAGAAGATTGGGGAGCATCACCAGGTCCAGCAACAGGACCCAGTAATCCTCCAGGGCCTCCCTCTCAGCCAATAGTCACAGAAGTAACCGCAAACAGCATTACCTTGACCTGGAAGCCCAATCCACAGTCTGGGGCCACAGCTACCTCCTATGTGATAGAGGCCTTCAGGTATGGAGAGGATGTTGTGTGTCTGTGTGCTTGCAAGTGTACATGTGTAGGTGTATATGTGCACATAGAGACCACAGCATAGTATCAAGTGGCCTCCCCTAGGGTCTGTAAAACAGTCTTGCTTTGAATCTGGGTCTCACTAATTGGTTAGACAGGCTGACTTGTCAGCTCTGAGGATCTGCCTGTCTCTACCCTCCTCCCCCAACAAATGCTAAGATTTAGAGATGCGTGCCACCATACCTGGGGTTTATGTGGGTGCATGGGATGTGAACTCAGGTCCTCGTGCTTGCAGGACTTTAAAGTCCTCAGCAGGCCTTTACCTACTGAGCTGTCTCTCCAGGCCCATGGAAACAATTGTTGAATACAAAGCCAGAGAGTTAAAAAGAGGGGGGATCCTATGTCCTTAGGACTTTTGCTATTTTGGAAAAATGATTGTCTAGGCCTTCTCTCCCAAGATAAAGTTCTCTAGGGAATGGGTGAAACTGAGTAGACAGGTTGGGCATTCCTGGATTAGACACTCCTGCCATCTCTTTCCTTCTTAGCCAAGCAGCTGGCAACACGTGGCGGACGGTGGCCGATGGGGTGCAGCTGGAAACTTACACCATCAGTGGCCTGCAGCCCAACACCATCTACTTATTCCTAGTGAGAGCCGTTGGAGCCTGGGGCCTCAGTGAACCCAGTCCTGTCTCTGAGCCTGTTCAAACCCAGGGTAAGGCCAGAGGCCTTATGGGCCTGAGTATGAATGAGGGACAGCAGAGAGTAGCCCTCACCCCATCCAAACCACAGAATGGTGGCAGTACACCAGATTTTCTTTTGATATGCCAGGTCTATACCGATGGCCCCAGACTACAGCAGGAAGTCATGCTTCTCTTTCATGGAAGGCCCAAGAAGGGGAGGAGGGGAAAATGAGGGCATGTGATCGGCATCCATCTCAGTAACGCCTTACCATTGAACCTCTTAACCACATGCAGTACAAGATTGTTAAGGCTAAAAGGGACTTGGGGGAATCAAGTGCACATAGGAGACAATGATTTGAGGCCTTTAATGAATGCAGAAGGGAAAAGAAAATTCATACTAGCCTCTCCTCCTGGTTACCTCTGTAAAAGATTCCCCTAACGCAGCTGTGCTATGCAGCAATGCATTACAGTCTGTGAGCCTGGCAGAGACAGAAGATAAACATAGCCTTAGTACAACAGTCTTGCCTTTGGTGGCCCCTGCTGACTGGGCTCTTTGCTCAGCAGACAGCAGCCTATCTAGGCCAGCGGAGGACCCGTGGAAAGGCCAGCGAGGGGAAGTGGCTGTGCGAATGCAGGAGCCCACTGTCCTTGGGCCCAGAACTCTGCAGGTTTCCTGGACTGTGAGTGTGGCATAGGGATGTGGTTAGAGATGGCATGGCGATGGGGGCCATGAGGGCATCTGAGGAGTGATGGGGAGTCATGGATGAGAGGCTAGGGAAGGCAGGAGCGGAATAGGGTTTGGGCTTGGAAGTCCTGTGTGGCTGCAGCCTCCTCCGGGACTCGAACACACTCTTCTCTATTTCCTATAGGTGGATGGTCCAGTCCAGCTGGTGCAAGGATTCCGTGTGTCTTGGAGGATTGCAGGCCTTGACCAGGGAAGCTGGACAATGCTAGACCTACAGAGTCCACACAAGCAAAGTACTGTGCTAAGAGGACTGCCCCCAGGGGCCCAAATCCAGATCAAGGTGCAAGTCCAAGGCCAGGAGGGGCTGGGGGCTGAAAGCCCTTTTGTGACCAGGAGCATTCCCGAGGAGGGTAAGGATGTGATGCAGAGTGATATAGACTGGAGAGGAGGAAGAGGAGGGAGATTTGAACAGCAATGTAGGAAGGGAGGATGTTCTGTCATGTAAGAACTGGGAGGATGAAACTTGAGGCAGCTTGCAATGACCGTCTGTGTCCTTCTTCTTACCATGCTCCACCCTGGGCTAGCCCCCAGTGGCCCCCCTCAGGGAGTGGCTGTGGCCTTGGGGGGTGATCGCAACAGCAGTGTCACTGTATCCTGGGAGCCTCCACTTCCCTCCCAGCGAAATGGGGTCATCACTGAATACCAGGTACAGAGTTAGCCTGGGGATTGGGTGAGTGGGCTGGGCACTGGGAGTGGGTTAGGGGAGGTGAGACATAGGGCCAAAAGTTATGGCGGAGGATGGAGGTAATCTTTGGGTCTGGGAAACGTCTGAGAGAGAGGAAACGGGTTCAAAGCATTGTCTCCAGTTTCCCCTAGCTGCAACCTCGTTTTTCCTTGGGACCTAAATCCAGCTCCTGACCACGCTTGTATCCGGGATCTCTCTAGATTTGGTGCCTGGGTAATGAAAGCCGATTCCACCTCAATCGATCTGCAGCAGGTTGGGCACGCTCTGTGACGTTCAGCGGACTGCTACCGGGCCAGATCTATCGAGCCCTGGTGGCAGCAGCTACCAGTGCTGGTGTGGGCGTGGCCAGTGCTCCAGTGCTAGTGCAGCTGCGTGAGTCTGGTGGTGGGCATGGGAGAGCAGAGCTAGAGAACTTGGGGAGCCAAAAGTGGCAGAGCTTTAATTCCCTCACTCGAGAGGCACAGGCGGCTGACTGTGAATTCGAGGCCAGCCTGATCTACACAGAGAGTTCCAGGCTAGCCAAGGATACAGTGAGATCTTGTCTCAAAATAAATAAATAGAATGAAATGAGGCAATAAAAATTTTAAAGTAATAAAAAATAACCTGAGGGAATAGTGGGGTAGTTGGATTTACGGATCCGGAATGACGCCGTCCGAGCCCCTGGATTTCGGGTTTGTCTCCTTTCATCTTTCTGAACCCCACAGCATTCCCTCCGGCGGCAGAGCCCAGGCCTGAGGTCAGCGAGGGGCTGGCGGAACGGTTGGCTAGGGTGCTGCGGAAGCCTGCTTTCCTAGCTGGCAGCAGCGCAGCCTGCGGGGCGCTGCTACTTGGGTTCTGCGCCGCCCTCTACCGGCGCCAGAAGCAGCGCAAAGAACTCAGTCACTATACTGGTGAGAGCCACGCCTCCGGGCACTAGGATCCTACGTGGGAGGGGCTTCGGGGAGGCGGGGCCTCAACTGAGTGGGTGGGCGGGGCCTTAGGTGGGTCCAAGGAGAGCACTGCCCATTCGGCTGCCTCGCGGCGCTAACTGTGGAAAGCAAGTTTGGAAGTGAGAGGGCAGTTCTAGAGGGGGAAGTACCAGATTGGACAGAGGGGTTAGATTTAACACTGGGACACTGGTTTTGCAATTCAACCTCAGTAAATAGGAAAGTACCTTTCAAGTCAGAGGGCCTGTATGACCCCTTGATGTCTAGACTGGTCGGCTCAAAGATCTACTCCGTAATAAAAGTAATCTCTGAAGTTTGGTTACATGTAGGGATCACTTGTTAAAGTTTTAGGGAAAAAAAAAAGAGAAAATGAAGTCAGAAGGGGAACTGGTTCAAAGCCATCCTTATAGTGAGTTCAAGGACAGACTGGGCTACATGAAATCTTGTCTCAAAGTGGGGAGGGGGGAGGACAGAGACTGAATACAGGCAAAGAGACAGAGACAGAGAGTTAGAGACAGAGACAGACTTGAGTCTCATTCCAAGAAATTAGTATAAACATGAGTAGATTTGGAATGAGGATCGAGGAGTAGACAAACAAATGGAGTTCCCAACTACCCACCTCATTTCCCCTCTTCTTTTTCTTCTGGGTTCCTTTTCGGAAGCCTCCTTTGCCTACACACCTGCAGGTAAGCATCTCTACTCTGTGGGGTTCAGAACCCCAATACCAGGTCTTCTCTTACCACTTTCCCCTTTATCTCCCTCAGTGTCCTTTCCACACTCAGAGGGCCTTTCTGGATCCAGTTCCAGGTAATCCTTGGGACCTTTCTAACGATAATTGTTTCTACAGAGAGAGTGTCCCTTCCACTCCAGGCCTGACCACCTCTCCATGTCCAGCCTCTCCTAGTCCCTGCCCCTGACCATCGTTTCTGTCCTGTGACTCTTGATTTCTGCCATCTTCCTCCCTTCACCGGCCTCTTTTGGCTCCCCATTCCCAATATTCACCTGCTCCCCCTCAGGCCACCCATGGGCCTTGGCCCTGCTGCCTACCCATGGCTGGCAGACTCCTGGCCCCACCCACCTCGGAGTCCCTCAGCTCAGGAGCCCCGGGGGAGCTGCTGCCCCAGCAATCCTGATCCAGATGATAGATACTACAATGGTGAGGAACTCTAATTCCCTTAAGGGGGTACACCTACCCCATCCCCCAAGACTTAGCCTTCTGCCACCCTCACTTCTCACTCTGTCAGCTTCCTGGGGCACACTGAAGGGATCTGAGGAATCCTGGCCTTCCTGAGTTTGGTTAGAGCTTAGAGGACTGGGGGATGGACCGTGGGCTTGAGCTATATAGCACAACAATCAGTCCTTAACCTTGGCCTTGGTTTGACACATCAGATTTGGGGTGGGGGAGGAAGTTGATTCTATGGAATCTCCTTCTGCCTTCCATCTTCCTCTGTGCCCTATGTCTGTGTGTCTGCCTCCTCCCCTGGGCCTCCCTCTTTCTCCTCCTCAGAGGCAGGAATCTCCCTGTACTTGGCTCAGACTGCACGTGGTGCTAATGCCTCTGGTGAGGGTCCTGTCTACAGCACCATTGACCCAGTAGGGGAAGAGCTACAGACCTTCCATGGAGGGTTCCCTCAACACTCTTCTGGGGACCCAAGCACCTGGAGCCAGTATGCTCCCCCGGAATGGAGCGAGGGGGACAGTGGTATGACCCTCCTCACTTTAGTCCCATCCACAATATCCTCGATCCTCTGGCACCTGGCCTGTGACTTCCTTCTGACACACTGACTCATCTCTG
This sequence comes from Mus caroli, assembly GCF_978045245.1. Classification (NCBI taxonomy): domain Eukaryota; kingdom Metazoa; phylum Chordata; class Mammalia; order Rodentia; family Muridae; genus Mus; species Mus caroli. Next base: position 34,646,720 of record NW_028227266.1, on the reverse strand, counting down.
GCTCTTTTCTGCATGCTCCTGGCATGCCCCTATCTCTCCTCTTCAGGAGCCAGGGGAGGCCAGGGGAAGCTTCTGGGCAAGCCTGTACAAATGCCATCTTTGAGCTGGCCAGAAGCCCTGCCACCACCTCCCCCTTCCTGTGAGCTGAGCTGTCCGGAGGGGACTGAGGAGGAGCTGAAGGGCAGGTAGGGATGCTGTCAGCAGCACATACCCCTCACATTTAGAGAAGCCAGAGACTTCCTAGAGCAGGGAGTGAGCAGAGAAGCTTCTAGAAAATGTGAAGCTATCCATTCCTTCGCTTCTCATCTTCCTTCCCCACCTCAGCTCAGATCTGGAAGAGTGGTGCCCACCAGTGCCTGAGAAAAGCCACTTGGTTGGGTCAAGCTCCAGTGGTGCGTGCATGGTGGCTCCGGCCCCAAGGGACACACCCTCCCCTACTTCTTCTTATGGACAGCAGTCCACAGCTACTCTTACCCCCTCACCTCCTGACCCTCCCCAACCCCCTACTGACATCCCACATCTCCATCAGATGCCCAGGTAAGGAGGTGTTGAATACCCTGAATATTATAGGCCCTCTACATACATTTGTTCAGTGGGTGGATGGATATATAGGGGAAGAGGGTTCAGAAGTCTCATGGCTGTGTTTAGATGACAGCATGCTGTGTGTGTGTGTGGGGGGGGAGATGGCGTCGAGCAGAGCTCTCACTCATCTTTCAGGCTCTCTCTCTCTCTCTCTTTGGAGTGGGTCTGCAAACTTCCAAGGCATTGCATACAAAAGTGGATGTCCTCACGCTCCCCTGGTTTGAGGCCTTGTGGGGGACAAATCATGTCTTGCTTATTCAAGTTTTAGGCTGAGGGTGCAGCACAATGCCTGGAGCAGAGTAAGCTCTTGATTCTGTGGTGTGAACACATGCTGAGGCCTTATGTCATTGCAGGAGAGTACCCCTTGGGCCAAGTTCTCCTCTCAGCGTATCCCAGCCTGCTCTGAGTAGCCATGACGGAAGGCCTGTTGGCTTGGGTGCTGGCCCGGTAGTCTCCTATCACGCTAGCCCCAGTCCTGTCCCTAGTACAGCCAGCAGTGCACCGGGTGAGTCTGATGACATTCAGCTTGCTTCCACCTCACTCTCTCTCCCTTCAAAACTTTATCTTCAACCTCCTTTCTCAATACCTTTCAATTGCCTCCCCATACCCCTCTCCCTTTGTCTCTTAATACTAAAGGGAGAACCCGTCAGGTAACTGGAGAGATGACTCCCCCACTCCATGGACACCGTGCTCGAATCCGGAAGAAACCCAAGGCTCTTCCCTACAGAAGGGAGCACAGTCCTGGGGGTGAGAAGAACCCTAGGCCTGGGAGATGGTGACAGTTAGTAGAGAGAATGGGCAAGAAACCAAGAAGAATGAAGCAGGTGACACCAAGCCTTGGGTCATGCATTTGCCTCCCAGTGTCAGGGATGGGGGAACGAGGAATATTAGTGTCTGAAGAAGCAGGAGACTTGGCTGAAAACGAGTTTTCTTCTCAGACTTGCCCCCACCACCCTTGCCACCACCAGAGGAAGAGACAAGCTGGCCCTTGGGTCTGCGGGCAGCAGGCAGCATGTCTTCCCTAGAGCGAGAGCGAAGTGGGGAGAGGAGAGTGGCGCAGGCAGTGCCTCTAGGGGCCCAACCTCTAGGGGCCCAACGTGGACCCCACCCAGATGGTAAGGAGAGCCAGGGCAGAGGGAGGGGACTGGAGGTTTGCGGAAGTCCCAGCTTCCATTGGATTCATGCGTCTGGTCAACATTGAAATTGTCTCTTGTTTCTTTCATTCCCTCTAAGTAAAAGTTCTCAGAGTCCCCACGACCCCCCCCCCCCCCAGGACTGAAGCCAAGGATGATGAAAAAGTAGGGTCTGGGTGCTCTGTCCTGTCCTCCCTTTCCTAATCTCTCTGTGCTCAGGAGCACCCCAAATGTTTCTGAACCCATATCATGTCAAAATCATGTGTTAGGCCTTCAACCTGCCGGTGCCCATCCCTCAGAAATTACCCAGAGCTGGGAGAGTTTACAGGGTGCCAGTGGACAAGTGGTGACAATCTGTTTCCTCCTGTGGGCCCAGCTGCACTTCTGGGTTGTGCTGCGGAAGAGGCCTGGCTTCCATACGGCAGACCAAGCTTCCTGAGCCATGCCCAGGGCACCAGCACCTGCTCTACCGCTGGTAGCAATTCTTCTAGGGGTTCCAACAGCTCTCGAGGTTCTCGGGGCTCTCGGGGCCCTGGACGCAGCCGAAGTCGAAGCCGGAGCCAGAGCCAGAGCCAGAGCCAGAGGCCAGGACGGAATCGCCGAGAGGTGGGAATCAAAGGACATAAAGAAGCAGAGCAAAGGGCTGGAAGGACAGGCCAAAGGGAAACAGAGAAGCAGTAAAGGGCTCCAGAGATCACAAAGAGAGGGACCAGGGAGGGTTGTAAGGGAGAAATCCTTGAGAAGAAATGACAAGGGCTGAGGGTGTAATGACACGTAAGAGGAGAGTCTGAGTATGCCATAGGAGGAGTAGATTAGAAAAAAAGGGCTGATTCCCTCCTATGCATGGCCTGTGACAAAATAGCAGATCCCCACCCCTGCATTACACACATTCTTTTCTCCTTAGGAACCAAGATGACCCTTCACCAAGCAATGAGCTTACTGAGGCTCCACAGTGCAAGAATGTGAACCCCTTCCCTGGTCAACCGATGTGGGCCAAGAGGAGCAAGGATGGGCAGACTTTCCTCCCAGCAATGATGCTTGTGACTCACTGAAGCACACTGTCTGCAACAGTTTTAGTTGTCTTGGGAATCAGAGAACTAGCTCTTTACTTTCCATCTCGTTCTTACTGAGACATGTTTGTACAAACAGAGAAAGAAAAAAGCCTCCGATCTGAGCCCTGGCCCCTGCTTGTTTTGTGCAGCGTTGTAGGTAGAGCAGGCTATGAAGGTCTGAAGGTCAATACACACTGGAAGCTTCTGCATGCTTTTGACTTTCTGTTAAAACTGCAAGCTAAGAACAGATGAGAAGTGATACTGGCCTGGACTGTGTCACAGAGGAACTGAAGCCACTGTCCCCCACTGTGTTTGTCCACTGTTCTCCAGTGTGTTAGGTCACTGTCCCCCAATGTTTTAGTCCACTGTCCTCCAGTGTGTTAGTCCACTATTCACTGACACACAAACAACTTAAGGAAAGAAAGGGTTATTTTCTCTGAGCTTTTCAGTACTGAGCCGACGGTTGGCTGGACCTTGTTTTGCGGCTATGGTGAGGCAAAGTACTATGGTGGAGTAGAGTTGCTCAACTATAACATCCAAGAAGCAGAAAAAAAGTACACAAAAAAGTATACAAGTAACCTTGGCCACAAGGTTAAAGAAATGATCCCAATGACTTACTTCCTCCAGTCATACCACACCTCATAGTAGCTCACAGATGAAGTTACTGCCTTTATGATCTAGTCACCTCTCAATAGTGACACTAAATATAGCCCCTTGCCACATAGGCCCGTTGGAGGGATATTTTATATCTATACCATAAAATTCTGTTACTTTAGGTATATTCAGATAGCCAACACATAGATCATTGTTCCCCCTTCAGAAAACTGAGCCAAGTTCTTCTTTGGTGCCCTTCTCCAGGGTCTATCTGATCACTCACCTTACAAGGTTAGAGAGAGAGAGAGAGAGAGAGAGAGAGAGAGAGAGAGAGAGAGAGAGAGAGAGTCTATCTGATCACTCACCTTACAAGGTTAAAGAGAGAGAGAGAGAGTCTATCTGATCACTCACCTTACAAGGTTAAAGAAAGAGAGAGAGAGGAGAGAGAGAGAGACAGAGAGAGAGAGACAGAGAGAGACAGAGAGAGAGAGAGAGAGAGAGAGAGAGAGAGAGAGAGAGAGAGAGAGAGAGAGAGAGAGAATGTGGTGGTATTTGCCTGTAAATCTGAACTTGAGAGGCAGGAAAATTAGGTGTTCAAGGCCAATCTCAGCTACATAGCAAGTCTGAGGTTGGCCTGGGCTACATGAAACCTTGTCTCCAGCACAGCAAAGCAAAACAAAACAAAGAGTATATGAGTGAAATCTCACCCAAGAAGAAAGTATCAAAGAGTATATGAGTAACATCCCAGCCAGGAAGAACGTATGCGTTTCCTAGCCCCGACTCCTTCCCAGAAGCTGTCTGCAGAGGGTACTTCTTAGCAACATTATATCTAGAATTTGTCATAGACTTGCTTCACAGTTGCTATCACTCTCACCCCATAGTTGACCCACAGGTTGGCTGCTTGCTTCATCCTCACTGCTCTAAATAGCTTGGACCTTCAGAGCCATGACTTTGCCCTCCACTTTGACCTGAATATTGTTGTGTGCAGATACATTTTCCCCTTTCAGACTGTGAATAGAGTTGGAATAGTTTCAAGAAGAATTTTGCCAGAAAGCTAAAGGAAGGGGAAAAAAAATTTTAAACAGGAAAAGAATTGAACGGGTGTGCAACACTCATTGCTTTTTTTCAAGATCCTGCAAACCAATAGAGCTGGTTCACTGAGCATAGCTCAGAAATCAGTCACCCTGATCAAATCGCTTGGCTTCCTAAACTTACAGTCATCTTCAGGAAGAGCTGCAGGGTTTAGGAAGTAGCACCACTGGGCCCTGCTGCTGACACACCCTCCCTCCACACACACCAGAGGTATCTTCTTTGGCCATGACGGTGCTCTATAGCACAATTCCGCCCATGACCTTACCCAGCATGCGTGAGAGATGCAGGTAGCTCTCCCTCTAGTGACTTTCAATGGCTCAGGATCCATGTCCTCCACCAGATTGTCCTGTAGTTGTGTCTAAAAAGTGTTCACTAGCCAAGTATCCCAGTTGATTCTACCTTCCGTAGAATTTAGTTCCCTGTCTATTTTTAAGACGCCATCTGGAACTGACCTCTAGGGAGCAAAGCTGAGGCTGCAGAAGACAGGAGTTGGCTCCCCAAGATCTACAGACCATTAGACCCACCAGCTCCTCTTCTTTACATTTCATTTAAACTTGCGGGTATATCTCATTCCCTTCGATTGCATGCCAGAAAGAAATGAGGCCATTCTCCGAGTAACAATGAAGGCTTGATTCCCTCTCTACCCAGGTAACTCTTATACCTCTGCAGGTACCCTTCCCAAAATAGAGCTCAAGGAATGATGTCACAGAACTCGTCTTGACAGTTTTATAGCATTAAGGTCCTTAAGCTCAGAGTGGCGGTAGAATGAGAATAGTGCATTGGTTCCCTGTTCCCCTGTGTCCTTTCCTTCAGCCTCCTCCATTGATCTCACTTTGAAGCATTGACTGTGACGCCGTATAGGGCCCACTGCATCCACGACCTTCCTCCTTTAGTTTCCTTGCATGGTGTGACTGGGGAAAGGGTTGAGCTGGCCTCTAAGGAAGGAGTCCAAGTAGATATGAGAGGGCTCTTCCACAGGTCCTCCACCATAGCCCTCACCAAAAAACATTTGTGTCCTTCCTGAAGATATGGTTGGCTTCCCTTCTTTCCATGATCCACTAAGGTGGGAGATCCAGAGTCAGGCTTACTTAGGCCAAAGGTTCTGGTTGTGGAGAGTCTACTGTCCTGAACCAAGTCATGCTGTCTTGTTCTCAGTGGGAATCCAAGACTCCCTTGATCATATTTTGGTTTGCTTTCATTTATTTTAACAATCCCAATGACAGAGCTCTCCAGAAGCCTAGTGACGATGGACTTCTATTACAGAGAAGCATAGGCTAAGACCTCCACATGTGAGAAAGCCTGGGACAGACAGGAGAGTGGTCTGAGTGCTCTTCTGGCCATCTCAGGGACAATTCAGGAGGAACCTGGAATTTGAAGGAGAATAGAGTTACTAAAACCCCAAGCTCCCTTTTGGTTCTTCTCCAGGACTTCTCAATTAAGATTAATTGTTAATTAATTAGTTAGTTAGTTAATTGTTAATTAATGTTAGCCAGTCAGCCAGATACTTACCACCGGCCTTGGGCATAGCACCAGTTAGCCAACTTCGCTGGGAAGAGACCCTAGAATCAGGAGGCCAGGGAGGCAGCCCCCTCCCCAGTCTCTGGGTGTGGCTGATCTCAGCATCTTCCAACCAGTCTGGCCTCCACTCCCACAAAGGCAGAGAGAAGCTTCGGGTCAGGGAGAGATCACCCCGAGGGGAGGGAGGTGATGAGGCATCTGATAAAGAAGGTGGATCAGTCAGAAGGTTTAATATTTACCTCCTAGGGACCAATTTACAGCAGAAAGCTTAGGACTGATTTAGGGTCCACATACATCTCTACCCCTAAATATAACCCAACTTTAATTCAGTCCATCAGCTCTAATGGCTACAGCCCCTGGGACCTAACATATGTTTCTGTACAGAGTAGTCTGGCTTGTTTTCTTCCAGACCAGCTCTGGCTCTCTGGACTCTTCATTTCCTACTGTTGGGTATCCTCTTCCTTCTGTGATGGGTGTTTTTGACCTGGATATAATTTTTTTTCATAAAGATTTATTTTGTCTTTAAGTATACATGTATGTATAAGTTAAAGTGCTTGTGAGTGCAGTGCTCATGGAGGCCAGAACAGAGCATCAGATCCCCTGGAACTAACATTACAGGTGATTTTTGAGCCATCTGTCATGGATGACCAGACCTGCACATGAGTCCTCTTTAAGAACACTAAAGGGTTCTTACCTCTTAGCCATCTCTCTAGCCCTGACCTGGGTAATTTTTATCCTGTCCTTTGCTGTAGGCCTTGGTTTTCTTGAGACCAAAGGGTAGAGTAAAGGTAGGTAAGATAGTGTGCATGTGAGATTACAAGTGTGTGTGTGTGTGTGTGTGTGTGTGTGTGTGTGTGTGTGTGTAGGACCAGTAATCACTAAATCGCCTCCTGCAGACATGGGGAGAGACTGAGACCAGGTATTCCTCAACCTCAGCCATGGACAGGCAGTCATGAGGCCTGGAAGCCCAGAAGGAGCTAGGAGGCATATGAAGTGCCAGTTGATAGAAGACCAGTTGTGGAGCAGCTCTTTCTGGGACCCACATCTGGCGAATAGCACGGTCCTGAAGGTGGGGCTTTTGGGCCACCCAGCTGGATTCCTCTAGGCTTCATAATTGGACTATTCATCCGTGATCTATTGGGGAGCCTAAAGTGGTCAGTGCATCTGCCTGACCTAGTGCTTTCTGCATTGGAAAAGAAAGGTAAAGAATATTCCTCCTGGAGTTCTTAATTACCCATGGGAAGCACTTCTCTTAGTACCTAGGACATACCAATCATTCAGTAAAAATACCTCTCCTTCTTTTGAGACAAAATTCTACTTTGTAGCTCAGACTGACCTGGAACTCATCATTTTTCTGTTTTTCCTACCCAAATGCTGAGATTTCAGGTATGTGCCACCACAATAAAACTAATTGTTTAAATGACTGTGAGGGTTAATGGTGACTAGGAAGCCTTGACTCTTGTTTAGGGAAAAAGGGAGCTGGGTCCGTGCTAAGAAAAGTGGGTGGGCCCACGTACCAGTGAAGACACAGTCAGCTTCCCTGGGATCCAGACTGAGGCCAAAGCTATCCACAGCCACAGCCAGGGCACGAGCAAAGTGAGTATCAGCGAGGAAGGAGCCATCAGAGGAGCTAACCAGGCTGGCCCTGGCGCTGGGGACATTATCCTCAGAAGCTGAGCCCCAACCATTGGCCAGGGAGCCCTCGCTGGGTGTAGGGGTGGGGCAGGGCCGAGGTGGACACAGTAAGTTCCCAACCTCAGACCCCACGCCCCTGCCAGCTCTGCCCATGTCTGCCAGTCCTGAGCAGGTTGGTATGCTGATATAGCCGTAGGTTGTTGTGGGGGAAGGAGCTCTTGGCATAGGAGATACACTGTTCCTAAAAGGCAAAAATGGGAGACAGGACACTGGTTAGGGCACAGTAGCAGGAGCATGGCAATTGAGGCCGCGTGCTCCCTAGCATGCTTAGCTGTAGTGTTTCGGCTCTCCCAGAGTACTCACGTGGGTGTCTCCTCCCCATCACTGAGCTCCAGGCACAGGGCTACCTCCTCCGGGGTGAGCACGCTGTCCTGATCCTCCTCCTCCTCTAAGGATGACAGCGAGGAGCTGGACAGGTTGCTGGAGGATGGGCTAGGACAGGAGAGGAAAGAGGCCTGGGGGCTGGAAGGCCTGGAAGAGTTGAGGACGGAGAGAGGGGCTGCTGGCAGCGGGTCAGAGGAGGGAGCTTGGAGCTTCTCCACACACCTGGGTGGGGGAGGGGAGAGACAGATTAGTTACTCTTAGATCACTCTCCAGGCCCACATCATGAGTCTTGTCTCATCAACCTCTCCCAACGCCCTCAGTTTCCCGACCCGTGCCCTCTTACTGGCTCTGTGGATCAGGACTGGAAGCTCCACGAAGAGAAAGGGGTGTTGGAGGGAGTGGACGAGATGCCAGCTCACTGGAGTTGCGGTGAAGTTGTGGTCCCACAGCACGCCAGGATACCACGGCTCGGGGCGCTTCTCCTGGAGAACAAGAGTTTGGGCTTGAGAACAACAGATTCTCTAGAATTCCATGCAGTACGGATTCCAACCTGCTCAGACCCCAGTGTACTGCCCAGTCCACTTAACCTCCTCTACCCCCCACCCCCCACATTCACACCATAGCAGAAGGGCCTGGACTAGTGGGCCTGAAAACCTGCCTTACCCCTCACTTCCCCACTCTCACCTGGGCTTTGAGAAAGGTTCTTGGAGGCTCTGCTTCCCAACTCCCAGGCCCAGATTTCCATGGGGTGGCTGCCCCGGAGCAGTGGGGAGCTGTTAGCTTGGTGCAATTCTAGAAGAGAAAGACAGCTCTTACGGACAGCGAGAGTAGGCTTTTCAGACCTCAATCATAGGTCCCGTCTTTAACCTTGTAATTCACTCACTCAGTCCTGGGACCTTGAATCTAGAGGGAGGAAGAGGGAGTTAGCCCCTCCTCTCTGCTCCCATCTCTTTCCAGACCTGATAAACTGGAAAGCACACTGGCTGTTTTAGCTGTATGACCTCAGTGACATGCATCAAGCTTTATGAACATCAAGTTCATTTGTGAACAATCACTTCAAAGGGTGATGTTGAGGATTCAATAACAACAGATAGTAAAGCTTCTGGCTCCAGACAGATATTCTGAAACCAATGTTCTTTTCTGGGATGTGTGCATTCCAGTGTTGCTGATCTCTAGCCTCCCCTACTGCTCTCCCATCGATTTCTGCTCCATGAAGACAAATATTCCTCTTCTCAGAGAGAATCTGTTAATGATTTTCATTTCTCACATTGCAAGTATCCCTTGTCCTGGGATACTTGGCTGTTTAATTGACTGGGGAGGTGGGAAAACAGGGTTAGGGTGAGGTGAATCTTAGCATGTGAAGCCCCTGATTCAAGCCCCAGCAACGAAGGGATAAAAGGAAGACAGAAGAGAGGGAGGAAGAGAGGGAAGGAGAAAAGAAATAAATGGCTGGAGAAACTAACTCCTCTTTGCCAAGAGGAATCATATATTCCATTAAAGTCACTGTGGCTTTCCACAGAAGAAAACTGTTTGTTTGTTTGTTTGTTTGTTTGTTTGTTTGGCTGGCTGGTTGCTTGGTTGGAAGATTGAATTCGGGGCCAGTTGCATGCCAAATGCAGGCTTTGCCACTGAGTTTATGACCCCTAAATGAGACTTATTCCAACTATTTTAGCTGGCATTTCATTACCACTCAAGATTGATCACGCAATAGCCCTGAGGCAAAATAGGAAAGAATGCCAGCTTATTAATATTTACAGTCACATAAAATTGTCCATACTGAACAAGCTCTTAATTACTCTTCATCCACCCTTGCCTTTTTTTTTAAACTGAAGTTGGATTTTATCTACTTAAATACAACTGACTATAAAAGCATCTGCTAAGTCACTTTAAGCAGTTCAGAGAGTCTATAAAGATGGCAGGCAAAGTGCAATGCCTTGCCTTGTAGGACAGCAGCTAGGAAAACAGCCCTCAAAGCAGGGACAGTGCTAAGTAATTCCCTGGAGATTCTGTAGCCTTTGGAGACAAATTATCCTGACTTTAAAGTTGAGCTCTGCATCTTATTCTGGAATTTTGAACAAGTTACCCGAACATTGTGTCAAATTTTGCCTCCCTGTAAAATTAGAGAAGCAATGTCCATTCAGCTAATTTGCTTCAAGGATGACACACGATAACAAAGACGAGTAAGGCAGCTAGCACGTTTCTCAAACAACACAAGACGTTGCTTGAGAAATGGAGATTATAGTGGTTTTCTTCTAGAAAGTCAAAACAGGCAGCTGGAAATAAAGAGATAAATCTGTCCTGTAAGTATGACAGGTATCTCTTCATATTATAGGGGACTGGATCCAACTATACGTGTTTGTCGGTCGTCACAGACGGTGTTCAGAAGACAGAAAAGGGTGTGCCCTATGTCTCTTGTACTCCCACGCCGGGCTTGCAGTGATGCTTGTTAAATGTCCTTTGTGTTAAATTGAGTGCAGAGCCAAGGCCCACTATTGTAAAGAGGAGCTGAGCAATCATCCCCCCGAGCGTGGAAATAGAGGTCTGTGGGCCAGCGGACCACATTACCACTACTAGTCCCACCCCCATCTGCCCCAGAGTGTGGCTTTTCTCCCATCCTCACCCTGCTTCTTTTTGGCCTTCCAAGCCTCTGTAGGGGTCAGAGACATGCGTGGGGAACAGAGTCCCCTGCGGCTGCAGAGACTATCTGAGCTAGCCCAGGGGCTGGAGGTTCCAGCCAACTTGGGTGGAAAGCGCCGAGCAGCTGGTGTCTTGGGGCTTGGCCGGACTGGAGGGCTGGAAGGCTGCTCTGCAATGAGGGAGCCGTAAAACGTGCTCGTGTCTGGAAGCAGGGGTACACCGGGGCTTCGAGGGTCCCAGGAGATCACTAACATTAAAAATAACGACAAAAGGAGTTATAGTGAGCACATTGCACCCCTCCTCCCCTTTGCATCCCGGAGATCCCTGTGCAGAAGGCATAGTTACAGGAGCGCCTGCCCTCTAGTGGGTCCCGAGGGTCCAATCCCAGACGACTACTGAGGCTGCTGCTGCTGCTCAGGTCTCGAGAGCCAGAGGTGGAACGCCAGGTGTCTGCCAGCCATGGGGAGTCACTGTGGTCCATCCTGGGATGTGGTGGGGTGACAAGGCAAGGCAGGAGGAATAGGAACCAAATTAGTCAAGACGTCCAGCTCAGAGGAGCAGAAATGGTAGTGTTTGCTTTAATTAGGTGTCCCTGAACTCAGCATATATCTTTCTATCTTGGGATTAGGAAAAAGCTAATTTGTCGAGAGTTGGGGGGGTTTAGGTGCGACTGTTACAGGTACTGAGATGAAAAGAACAAGTATGGAGCCAGGAAAACACAAATAGAAAATCCCTACCTGCCACAGTTTATCTGCACAACCCAGGAAATAAATCTACTCAGAGAACCGAGCCACTCTGCTTCCTCAACTGTTAAATGACAACAGAGGTCCTCTGATGCTGTGAAATTTGAGTTGAGAAAACTTGAAATCATTCTGTTGGCAGAATAGAAGCTTGCTACAATGGCTGTTGGCTTCCCCACTGCCTGAATAATCCTTCAAAATCAGTGGTTTGCTAAAATTACTCTGCCTAGAACCTTCAATTGCTCCTTATTTACCAAGACAGAGTTCAGATGCCTAGCATGTCTAAGCTTCCTTGGTTGGGCTTCCAGCTTTTAGCATTATTCTTTGTTCTGACTTATACATATATCCCAGCCAGAACAATGGTTTACATTTCCCATGAATATAGCAAGCTATTTCTCCTTCTCCCCACGCGTTCAGAGGGTAAGTGTGGGCTCCTCTTTCTTTGGTTCCTCTGTCCCCTTCCATGCATTGGGTCCACACTGCACATCCAATTCCAGGTTGCTCTCCTGCCTGTCTCTGCCTAGTCTGCAAGTTCCTGGTGGATAGAGACTGTTCCAAAGGAATGGATGAGCCGATCTGAATAGAATTCCCCTCGAGGAGAATGGAATTCAGAGGAGCAGAGGAGACAAAGGCAGAATGTAGTCAGGAGACAGAAGCCAGAGACCAAAGAAAAACTCAGGAACACAGTACCAGGCAGCCTGGAACCTTGTTCTGGGCTGAGAATATGAAAGAAAATTGGTAGCCTGAGGGCTTGACACATCCAGTACACAGTAGGTACTCACTGACACATCCAGTACACAGTAGGTACTCAATAAACTCTCCTCAAACAATTCAGACCCATAGTGAAAGAGTAATGAAGTTGACAAAGAGAGGAAATGTTTTTCTAGTGTAAAACTCCGCCCATGGTGTATTGTTCAGGGGGGTGAGGGTTGGAGGGAGAATGTATTTTTTCTTAGTATTGTGTATCTTAACTACAGACTAACTCTGGTAATAAGCAGTTGGAGCAGAGGTACCTATTGTTTGACCCAGGTTTGGAACAACGAGTAACAATTTATAACCTAGGAGCTGGACGCCCCCTACTGGAAGTATGCAGCATGTGCAAGACAGGTGGATGGCTCAAGAGGCAGGCAGTGTATAGAATGCAAAGATGCTATCAGAGGTAAACACAGTGGGAACACAGAGGAAAGAAACTACTACTCACTTAATAGCAAGCGTAGTGAGAGTAGGTGACAAGGACAACAGAGGTCAGGAGGCCGATGTAGTCACTCAGCAGACAAGAGGACTACAGATTCATTGTCACACAGAGTCCAAGAGAGTTTCAGGTACTAGGACCCTATATTGCCTGGTAGGAGTGTAGAGTAAACTCCAACTGATTTCCTGCTAAGACTCTACTCACTCTGAACTCTGTGACCTCTCTAAGGGTTCCTTTTTAGCCTCTCACCTGTGTTTTAAAATGGCGTCCTCGCTGGTGTATCTGTACAGACCTGGAAGAAAATAAGGGAACAGCTACATGAAGAGCCCAGCATCTTCCCCTATGGCATTCTGGCTGGGCCCGGGGAGACCTATACACATGGGCTCTCTTCTCTCACCTGGGCCCAGGTGCACCCCAGCTTTGCGTCGTCTGTAGATACACACAGCAATGCCTAGTAGCAGCAACCAGAGTAGGACAGCACTACTGGCAATGACTTCTGGTCGTCTCAAGGTGTCCCTCAGCTGTTCCAGGGTCCAGGGAACATGTTTCCTGGGGTCTCGTGCTGATTGCTCCATGGCCTGCTCTGTTTGGGATGTGGAGCTCAGAGGGAGGGCAAGTGGGACAGTGAGGGAGACCAACAGACAGGAGAGAGAGGAGCTGAAAATGTAAGACAGGAACCGGGAGACAGAAGGACGGCATGGGGGTGGAGTGGAGGATATGGAGAGAGCCTTTCTCTCACCTAAAAGGAGGCAGACAGGGGTACTGAGCTCTCCAGCACCAGCTCCAGTGACTGCAGCCACTTGCACACAATAGGAGCCTGGCAGTCGTGTGGCGATCTCCAGCTGTGTCTGTTCACCCACTACGGTCCAGTTGGCAGCAGGCAATGAGGCATTGCCCAGGCTCCAGACCTAGGGCATGAGCAAAGGTGATTGGTTGTCCATAGTACCATCCTAGCAGCAGAGCATTTCATGTACAACTGGGCATGTGGTGTTCCTGGGGGCTATCCCATGAGACAACACCACAGGACCTTGCCTTCCCCATCTATCAAGAGAGACTTCTTTATAGACAGACAGAAAGGTGAAGTAATCTGTTACATTACACCCAGGACAAGTGGTTCAGTGTGCTTTTGAGTCACCAACAGGCTTGATACAGGTATCAAGTCTCATCTCCACTTTCCAATTCAGGGGGCCTAGGAACGGGCCTGAGAGTCTGCCTTCCTAAGGAATTTTCAGGTGATTTGCCCCTTGCCTGCCCAGCACCCACATTTCAAGCACTCCAGTCTTTAAAGACTTACGTCTAACACAGTCTGGTTTGATTTCTGTTCTTTCTTTTCCATCTACGACCATAATCTGGCATTCCATGTGAAAATTAGAGATCTTAGCCTAAGGCTGCTTGTGAAATGATATGAGACAGTAGCTTATAAGAGGCTTGGCAGGGTCTGCCTGACTAAGTAGGCCCTTGCTCACTGCTCAAGAAAAGCAAATCCCTTCCCCTTTTGACTTAGAGACTGGTTTGTAGCAGTCAGGGAAAGGTTATGTGGAACTCCAGGGGACAGGAGTGCTGGTCAGGGTCATTTTGTAGGAATACCTGGTAACCACGGATGACACCATTATGGTTTTCAGCAGGTGGTGGAGCCCAACTCACAAAGACACTACCATTGCCAGATCTTAAGGTCACTCCTTGAGGTGGGGCACTGGGCACTGGAGAAAAGGAAGAGATTGTTAGAAGGACTAAAGGAGAGGACTCTGTGCGAGGGTGAAAAGAGAGAGGGAGGGTGGTTATGGAGAGCCAGAGTTCCACAAGGAAAGTCACTTTTTACAGCTGTTTGCTTCACTCTGCACAGGAGAGTCCACAAATAGGAGTATTCCTAACTTCCAGACTGGATTGGAATAGTTAGGGAGCCCCCCACCCCCCACTCCCACCCCACTCCCCCAGGCTAAGCAGAATCCTTGACTGACCCTGTTCAGGCAGCCTCAGGAGCAACACATTGCTGTCAGGACCTCGAGCCCGGCCGGAGGACGGTCTCACTTTGAATTCATAGTCTTGGCCCCAGTGGAGACCCCCAAGCTTTGCACTCTGCAAGCCACGCAGCAGCACCTCTGTCCATGGAGATCCCTGGTCCCTGGGGGACCTCTGAGCCCTGAACAGAGCTGTGTATGACTCAGCAGGTGCAGCAGGGCCGCTCACCTGGGAAGAAGTCAGAGCAACGATAAGTGACTAGGGAGCTCACGGCAACCCTAATCTGAGCTCTGGGTGTTTTCTGGGACCTCTGTCTCACCTTCCAGCTGAGCCACACGGCTGGCCCAGGCTTGGGACCTTTTACAGGTTCTGGGTTTAGTAGGGTCACATTTTCCAGCTGAATGCGAACAGCCAGAAGCTCTAGATGTTCCTTGTGGTCCTGGGATTCTGTGGAGGAACACAGGACTGGGATGGAGGAGTGGAACATACCTTCATCGTGGACAAACTTGGCTCCCAGAGTTTTCAGCTCTAGAGTATTCCTATGCCCATTTGGCCTCATCACTTGGACCCCAAACTCCATACCTGGTGACCACACTAACTGGAGTCTCCTACCTTACCTTGAACTTTGAGTGTGAGTTTAAGTGTATGTTTATATGCATGTATGTGAATAAGCGTGCATATGGAAGCCAAAAGTTGACAACAGAGTCTTCCCTTATTATTGCTCTCTATCTTATTTTTTGAGACAAGGTCTTTCACTGAACCTGGAACTCACTGTGTAGACTAGACTGTCTGGTTAGCTTCTGGGATTTACCTGTCTGTACTCCACATCAGCACTGGGATGATCGACATTCACTGTCACACTCTGCTTTTATATGAGTGCTGGAGAACTTGACTTCTCACGTATGTGAAGCCAGCACCTTACCCACAGAGTTATCTCCTGAGCCCTTATTAGATTGTAGATGACTCCTGTCCTTACCCTGGATAGACACCCTGGCTGCTCGGCTCTCCCGTTGCCCAGCATTGTTGGTGGCCATACACATATAGGTCCCCGAGTCATTCTTCTCTGCTTTTGACACCATCAGGGAATCCCCAGATACCTGTCAGGTTCAGATACTCCATGAAGTCTTCAATGTGAGAATCTTAGAGGTTGGAGGGTGGGTCAGATGCTCAATGTGCCCAGGACAGGATGATGTATGGGCAAAGGAGTTCCCAGGAAGTGGGGTTCACTCACTGTGCGCCTCCCTGGCTGGAGGACCAGGGGTTTCCCGTCTTTCCACCATGAGACCGAGGGTTTTGGGTAGCCCCAGGGAGGACCACACTCAAGAACCAAGCTCTCACCCACCACGGCCACTGTGTCCCGAGGTTGGATCTGGAAGTCCTCCTGGAGGACTATTGGGAAGTCAGCAAATCAGCAGGAAGCATGTCTACCCACCCTGAGTCCTTCTAACATCCTAACATGGATGGCTTATCCGAACATGCTTACCCAATTCTGCTCTACCACTTCCTTGCCCCTCTATGTCTAGTTTAACCTAGTCCTCCATCCCAAGCCTCTCAGTCCCGGCCTCCCTTCACAGACAGACCCTCATATTTCCCTGGACGCAAGTATCTCAGCCTAACTCTGCTTCACCCTGGGCCTACCCTCCCAAGCCTCACCAGCCACAGACAGCCTAGCACCCCGGCTCACTGCTGTGCCCAGCCGGTTGCTGGCTTCACATGTGTAGACACCCAGGATTGCTGAGAGGATGTTCTGGTCATCTTGTGGCCGTCCCTGGACAGAGGGCCGATGTAGCAGGAGGGTCCCATCCGGCAAAAGGTAATGTATGTCTGGGGTGGCCATGCTGAGGGGCTGCCCATTCAGCAGCCAGCGGATAGTGGGGGGTGGTTGGCCGGATGATCTGCACCTCATCTTGGCTGGGCCAGAGCCCTGAAGTAGCTGGTCCTGAGGGTGAACTAGGATCTGGGGTGGAGAATCCAGAGCCTCACCTCCTAAGAGGGAAAGAGAGACTCCTGTACTGCACCCCTTCTATGTCTTGTGTAGGAATCTGTAGTCTTATGTAGGCTTATCTTACTGAACATTTATTTCCAAATAAGAAGCTAACTAGGAGGGGAGAAGGTCTGAGTCCATAGGTCAAGATCTGCATAGCTCTTTCTCTGTTGCACACACACACACACACACACACACACCCTCAACCCCCATCTTTGTCTCTGATACTTTACTGCTAATTAGAAGAAAGACACCAGACAACAGAGATGCTCCTTTGTCCTGCTGGCTTTGGATCCAGACCGTGGATCCTGCCATGAATCCAGGAGTTAGGAGAGAGAGGGCCCTACTCACCCATGATGAAAAGCAGCAGCAGAGGCAGAGGCCACTCAGTCCCCACGAGGCCCGTTCCTCCTGAGCCCATGGCTGCTCTCGGCTCCTCTCCTTGTCCCATACACTTTTGTCCTGTTGTTCTGAGCTCACAGCAATAAGGGAAGAAGGGGAGGGGTGGGGTGGTGGTAGTTGTTTGTGACTGAGACTCTGTCCCAGTAGGGAAGCAGCTTTGAGGAAATGGATGCTTCCTGCCTGGCCCTCATGCCTTAGAGAACTGGGAGGGGACCAGAGGTGAGAAACTCTCTGACCTCTACACTTCAGCTGTAATCCCTGGGATGCTAACTGCAGGCTAAGGGTTTACTTCATGTCTGAGTTAGGGTTTCTTAAATGAAATCCTCACACTGATCCCAATTGTACCCATACAATCTGCCAACTCCATAGCTCTGTTCAAAGCTTATGTTTAATCTTGGTCTCTATCGTTTTTTTCCCATTAGTCAGCCACCTCATAGAGGAGGAGGAAAACCAGAGGTTGAGCCTCAGACACAGGAGTAAGGAGCTGAAGATAGAGTCCAAAGGGCTTACAGGCCAAGAAAGCAAGGGGCACATGGGGGTCAGGAGGTAGCAAGTGTCTATCTCTGGTCCAATCCCCAGGAGCAGGTAGACTGAGTCTTGGGAGGCTAGAATGTAGGAATGACTCAGAACCTTAAGCTTTGAAAACCCATGAACTAGCCGGGCAGTGGTGGTGCACGCCTTTAATCCCAGCACTTGGGAGGCAGAGGCAGGCGGATTTCTGAGTTCAAGGCCAGCCTGGTCTACAAAGTGAGGTCCAGGATAGCCAGGGCTACACAGAGAAACCCTGTTTAAAAAAGAAAAGAAAAGAAAAGAAAAGAAAAGAAAAGAAAAGAAAAGAAAAGAAAAGAAAAGAAAAAGAGAAAAAGAAAACCCATGGACTATGTACGCATTTTCATCAAAAGATTTGGAAATGATGTCTGTGGGCTCTTGGGCAGATTCCTTCATCCTCAAAGCCAGTTTTCATACCTGTAAAATGGGGATATTAATAGTAGACACCACCTTGAGATCCAGAGTAAAACTGGAATGAGATTAGGCATGAGATAGACTCGGTATGGACACACGGGTGTCACCTGTGTTTTTGTGCACATCCCATCACTGAAATTCTCTGAAGCATCATCAGTGGGATGGGTTCTAGGACTGGGAAGATGGTCGTAATGAAGCCTTCCGAGGCTGGCCTGGTCTGACACCTGTCTTCTATGGCTACATAACACACAACCTACACAACAACTAACTGACTGCATTGGCTCCTCCCTGAAACCCAGAGAGGCTGCTTTCTCCTCAGAGCCCAGCTCCTGTTTACCAGTCTCTTCCTTCCAAATCTGGAATCTCAGCCATTTCCTAGAGCTGTTCACAGAAGGCCAAGGCCAGGCTCTGGGCTTCAGCGGAAAAGCGTGCAGGCTTTGTTCTTCATTGTTCTGGCCAGCTTGTCTGGAGGCCCCTAACACAGCTGACCCTTCTCCCTTCCTCCCCCTCCCTGTTGGGTTTCAGGAACAGCATCAGCCCTAACCACTGGACTTCTGTGCTTCACCTCTTTCTCTCTCCTGAGACAAACTAAGACTGATTAAGACAGGATTAATGGAAAAAAAAACTTAAAAACACTGCAGTCTTTACAAATTGAGTGAGTCTGTGGGCTACAGAAAAGAAGTGAATAGACTATAAAAAGAAGAGTGGGAATTGGGGTCAGACTAGACTTTGGGATTTCAGGAATGGAAGCACTGGCTTCAGCATGGTGGCACATGGCTGAAATCCTAGCATACAGAGGATCATGAATTTGGTCTAGTCCAGGCTGGACCCTGTCTCAAACAAAACAAAACGAACCAAAACAAAACAAAAACAAAAAAAATAAAAAATAAAGCAAAGCAAAAATGGAAGCACGAGGGGTATTGTTAGCCAAGTCTGTGCCTTCTGCGTGGAGGGTGTATGAGGTCAGATGGATGAAAGGGACGTTTGTATGGCTGAAGTCAGCCAAAGACGAGACAGGAAAGGGTGGGCAGGCAGTTTCAATGAACCTGGGATTTCCCAGGTACACAGGGTCCAAGAATGGCCGAGTTCCACAAGAACGCTATTGCTGACAACAGTCCCTTTTCGGTCTCTTTTGCTTCTACTTATGAGAACTTAGCAAATTCTCAGCTAGTGTTCCAACACCAACTTGATTTTATTCAGTTTCTATGATCCAGAAAGATGGTATATATTTTCCTCAAAAGAAAAAACTTGTCGGTATCAAAGGAGCCCAGATTCATCCTTCCAACTTCTTGCTCAGCTGAGTAGAAAGAACAGCAGAGCAGACAGGCAAGGAGTAGGGGGTGGTGTAACAGGACTGGAACCCAGAGTCTATGGCAATGGGAGAGTACATGTGACTACATGTTCTGTCCCATACTTAAAGTTCAATATTCTGAAGAGCCACCTGTTGAGAACTGAAGCCGACCAGAAGGAGGAACATCGGCTGTGAACCATTGCTACAAGACATGAAGGCTCCAAATGCATTCAGGCAAACTCAGGGATACACATTCATTTCCAGTACTACGATTGTCTCATTTCCACAGGCTAAGGAAGAGCCTACCACATGAGTCATGGGGATGGTGTGGGTGCATGGGAGCCACCTCCTGTCTGTTTCTATTTTGGGGAAGTTTTCTACTTTAGGGGTCTGGTGACATGCAAGCCCCGTGGCCGTTTAAATTGTACCTTTCTGCACCCCTGGTTCTAGTATTTTGTGAGTAGTTTATTTTTGACTGTTTGCAAGTGAGAAAAGAGAGGAAAAGAACCAGGTACCCTTCTGGGTGGTCCTTCAGAGCAAATTTCTCTTTATATCAGGATCCTTGCTTCTCTGGATTCCTGTAGCATGTTTTATGCAGCTGAGGATTCCTCTCGAGTCTATCAGGGTCAAAAGGCAAACTTAGGTGGTATTTGAAGCCAGATGCAGATAAGTGTCTATTCTTCTAAACAAGTGACCTGAAATAAGTTGTGTAACCTCTCTGAGGTCATTTCTTCACCTATGAAACATCCTGAGGGCTATGAAGTTGATCACAGGGAACACTGACTGTGAACCATTCCTGCAGGACATGGAAACTCCAAATGCATGCAGGCAAACTCGGGGATACACATTCATTTCCAGCACTCCGACTGTCTCATTTCCACAGGCTAAGGAAGAGCCCACCACATGACTCATGGGCATTTAAGTGTGGTTTTGTTTTGTTTTTTTAAAAACCCATATGTATTAATTGACCCTTAAATGTCCTTGGTATTGCTAACCCTGAGATTTGCCAGAGAAAAACCAAGCCCACCATTTTAGCCAAATTTAAGGCAAGCTTTATTAAATACTAAATACTGACTGAAAAAATGGACTATAGTCAGAACCATTTTCTGAAATTTCTTAGCTGAGAATAGTCTTGAGTCATGTGCTACAGGGGTTTAAGGACAATCCTATAGGTACTTTCCCATGAGGTTCTGTTAAAGAACTATAATTCCTAGAATTCTAGAAAGTTACCTGGTCCCTAGGTTGGTGGGGCTTACAGGTTAATTGGGGGCATTACAATACAGCACAGCCCTCTTCCTGACCAGCTTGACTATAGTGAACCATAGCCAACCCTAGATACACTGGGGCCTAAAGGCCTCATCTGTTTTGTGTCTTCTCTTTTCTTCTTCTTCTTCTTCTTCTTCTTCTTCTTCTTCTTCTTCTTCTTCTTCTTCTTCTTCTTCTTCTTCTTCTTCTTCTTCTTCTTTCTTCTTCTTCTTCTTCTTCTTTCTTCTTCTTCTTCTTCTTCTTCTTCTTCTTCTTCTTCTTCTTCTTCTTCTTCTTCTTCTTCTCCTTCTCCTTCTCCTTCTCCTTCTCCTTCTCCTTCTCCTTCTCCTTCTCCTTCTCCTTCTCCTTCTCCTTCTCCTTTTCTCCTTCTCCTTCTCCTTCTCCTTCTTCTTCTTCTTCTTTTGTTTTTTTTTTTTGTTTGTTTGTTTTGTTTTTCGAGACAGGCTTTCTCTGTATAGTCCTGACTTTCCTGGAACTCCCTTTGTAGACCAGGCTGGCCTCGAACTCAGAAATCTCCCTGCCTCTGCCTCCCGAGGGCTGGGATTAAAGGCTTGCACCACCATGCCCGGCTTTTTCTTCTTTTTAAAAATTATTTACTTCTCTTTTATGTTTATGGGGGTTTCCCCTGCCTGTGTGTCTGGGCTCCAACTGTCTGCAGTGCCCTAGGATACCCTGGGGTTGGAGTTATAGACAGTTGTGAGCCAACTTGGGAGTGTTGGGAAGTGAACCCTGGTCCTCTGCAAGAACAGCCAGTGCTTTTAAGTACTGAGTCATTGCTGTAGTCCTTGCTCAAGTAAGGGTTGGTATCAATATGTGTAAGTTTTTCTCTTTGTCCCACTCTTCCAAAGGCTAGAGGGAAATTGAGTCAAGCCAGGGCACAATGACAGCTCCCCTTTGTGGGCTAGAATAGTGTCCTGATGTCATTTTGCTGGCTCAACTTACCTTTTAGTGCTTTCTCCTAATCTTAAAGCCTGAAATCACATCTGTATATACACATAACACTCTCTTACATTTTTTACGTGTGTGTGTGTGTGTGTGTGTGTGTGTGTGTGAGAGAGAGAGAGAGAGAGAGAGAGAGAGAGAGAGAAAGAGAGAGAGAGAGAGAGGCAGGTAGAGAGGAGAGGGTACCTTGTAGGAGTTGATTCTCTCTTTCTAAAAAGCTCTAGGTTGTCAGGCTTGGTACAAGTGCCTTTACCCACTCTCTAAGTCATCTTACCAGCTACAACACAACTTTTCTCTCAACTCCACCTCACCTCTATTTTTTCAAGTAATTATGGGTCACACCTACAGTGAACATTGCCTGACTGGAAGTTTTGAAGGCTGATGTCATCTATAGATATATACACTTTATGTCCATTCTGTTAAGCCTACTAGCCAAAGACCATGAGACATACCTGTGTGTAAACAAGTTATGTTTATTACTGCTCCCAGCTGGGAGGCATTTATGCCTTGGGGGAATATGTGGTGTCTCAATCAGAGGGTATTAGGAAGGACCCACTACTGTAGAATCAGGTCATATCAGGAACATTTATGAAAAGAGCCCAAGGAAGCAAGGACCCTGAATTATGTGCAATCAGGAAAATAGGGCATTCTGTAATGCTTTCTTTCTAGAACAGTACCAGGATCTTTCTTCACAATGTAGTGCCTAGTCAAATAGTTTCCTTTCATCTTCTCTTATGAACAGCACTGCTGACTTAGTCAGGGTTCCTATTGCTGGGATAAAACACCATGACATACAGCACCATGGGGAGAAAAGAGTTTATTTGGCTTATACTAGCATAGCACTGTTGTTTATAATTTAAGGAAGTCAGGACAGGAACTCAAATAGGGAATTACTAATTAAAAATGCCTTACTGGCTTGCCTACAGCAGATCTTAAGGAGATTATCTTTTAAGGCATCCTCCTCCAGATGACTCTAACTTTATTTATGTAAAAACTAGCCAACCCAGCTACTTCAAAACTTCATTTGAATAAATCCTCCCCAAAGCCTAGGATCATGCAGCAAGAAGGACTTTACCCGTTGTAGGGACTTTAATCTTGGCTTTTCCAGTTTCCAAAACTGTAAAAATTAAGTCTGTGTTCTTTATATACTACTCAGTCTTTGGTATTCTGTTACAGCAATACAAAATGAACTAAGATAGACTCCCAGTCTAATCTTAAGGGCTAATGGCTTCTCTAGAGCAAGCTGAATGGAGGTAGTTCTGGATTCCAGAATCCCAGAACTTAATAGTAGGGGTGGGAAGTTCAGAAGTTCAGTGCCATCCTCAGCTACATAGCAAGCTTGAGAATAGCTAGAGATTGCCCTAAAATAAAACAACAAAAACTCCACAGTGAAATAGTAAAATAAGTTTTCTAGAGCATATGCCCAGGAGAAGAATGTCTGAGCCTTGGAATGTCTGCATATTCAACCTTAGAGACCTTAGAGGATATTCACATTTTTTTCCCTCAAAATCAGGTTTTTGGGTTTTTTTGATGTTGTTGAAACACTAAATTCTCAGAACAACTGATCAGCTTTAAATTTTATCTATCTATCTATCTATCTATCTATCTATCTATCTATCTATCTATCTATCTATCTATCTACCTACGGTCTTGTAATGTGTCCCAGGCTGGAGCTGACCTCCCCATCTTCCAGTCTCAGCCTCCATGTGCTTGGATTATGAACATGCCCTCCACCAGTGTGGGAGTTTGAATGAGAACAGCCTCCATAGGATCCTATGTTTGAATTCTTGGTTCTCAGTTGGTTGAATTGTTTAGGAAGAATTCTGAGGTATGACTGTGTTAAAGGAGATGTATTACTGGAGGTGAGCTTTGAGGGTTTTGTTTTGGTTTGTTTTGGTTTGGTTTGTTTTGTTTTGTTTTGGTTTGGTTTGGTTTGGTTTGGTTTGGTTTTGGTTTGGTTTGGTTTGGTTTGGTTTTTGGTTTTTCGAGACAGGGTTTCTCTGTGTAGCCCTGGCTGTCCTGGAACTCACTTTGTAGACCAGGCTGGCCTCGAACTCAGAAATTCACCTGCCTCTGCCTCCCAAGTGCTGGAATTAAAGGTGTGTGCCACCATTGCCTGGCAAGCTTTGAGGTTTCAACCTACTTCCCTCACTTCTTTCTCAGAAGTGTCTGATATTTTTGCTTGTCAAGTTCCTTAAAATTTTTGTGAATTTTTTTATTCAAATAGATTGAAGTTATAGAAAGGAGTGATATTCCACAACATAGCCTCCTTGCTCATAAATAGGTTTACTTCATTATTTAGGTCGTCTTTCACACCTTTCATTAAAGTTTTATAATTTGTATAATCTTATGCATTAGTTATATTTTAGCTACTGTTTTAGGCTGTACTGCAGATTTCTTGCAAAAGAAGCTGCAGTGCTCCCCACCAGACCTGATGCTTGCTCCTTTGTAATCTTTGCTTCCTTTCATCAAGATGGGAATGGCAACCAGCAAAATGGAGACAGGTAAAAACACTAGTCCTACAAGCCAGCCCATGGTAGGAGGGGAGATCTGACTCCCCAAAATTGTCGTCTGCCCTCTTTACATAGCATGTACACACACACACACACACACACACACACACACACACACACCATACATGTACACATACACACTACCCATCAATAATAATAGATAACTTTTTTTTTTCAAAGAAAAAGAAACCACTTTTTCAACTCATTGAAGTTGGACTGGCTTTGTGATTTGCTTTGATCAACAGAATACAGCAGAAGCATTGGTGAGAACTTACAGGACCAAGCCTTAGAAGCCTTGCAAACGTTGTATTCGGCTCTTAACCTACGACTCTGGGGACTGCTAGCTTGGTTTAGGCACAGAGAACACAGATCGTCTATTATAGCCAGGGAGTTCTGAGCCTACTTGGACATTGGTCACTAGACATGTGAAGAATTCAGTCATCCAGCTCCAATTCAAGCGGTTGGATGACACAATCATATAAATGACCCCAGGAAGCCCCAGCAAATGAATTGCCTCTTTGAGATCAGCACAAATTGTTAACATGAGGAACTTCAAGCAAATAAAATTGTTATTGTTTTAAGTCACTTACTGGCAGGGCAGATGGTAATGTTTGCTGCATAGAAAAATTGTCTCATTTAAATAAAGTGACAACTTTGTCTTTGTTTCATACCTTTATTATTTTCTTGCTTTATCAGTACAATATTAAATATCAACATGGTTGTAAGCATCACTATTTAATTCTTTATTTTTGAAAGGGTTATTTCTAATGTACAACTGTTAATAATGTGCACTGTGGGTTTTGTAGATGTTATCAGAAGTTAAAAGTTTCCTTTCTTTCTTTTCTACTTTACTAAAAATTTTTTTAAAAATAACTTTTAAAATTTTATTTTATGTGCATTGATGTGAGGGTGTCAGGTCCCTCGGAACTGGAGTTACAGACAGTTATGGACTGCCATGTGTGTGCTCAGAATTGAATTCTGGTACTTTGGAAGATTAAACAGTGCTCTTAACTACAAAGCCATCTCTTTAGCACTACTAAAAACTTTTAGTCAAATATAAACATTATATTTTACAAATATTTGCTTTTGATGTATTGAGATGATTTGTCTCTTTAATCTGTTAATGTGGCCAAAAATTTATAACAGGTGATGGGAATTCTGGTCTCCTGGAGTTCTCCTAAGAGCAAGTTGTTGTTAAAGCCTGAGCCTGGCGCTGAATTACTCTTAGGCTTCCTGTTCTGGGGCAATCTCTCACACCCACACATGATTTTGTTATTGTCAACGTTGAGTGGATGTCAGTGCCATGTCTTTGAACTTCCAGAACTAATCATCAGATAAACCCCTTCTCTTTTTAAGGCTCACCGGCTTCAGGTGCTTCATTTCAGTGATAACAAAATGGATCAGTAAGAAAGGCATCTTAGTAAAGTCAGGAGTAGCTGATAATGACTCAGGCAAGCAAGAAGTAAGGCTATACTCCTGCTTACACAATCTTTCTGCTTACATCTTTCTAGATGTTCTTTTTATTTTAATATTAATTGATTGATTGATTTTTGTTTTTTTGAGACGGTTTCTCTGTGTAGACACGAGGAGTTCATTTTTCATTTTATCTCCACTCAGAAACTAGACAATGGAGTGTCACACCAACGCCAGTAGGATCTGTGTGACAAGTTTTATAGACTGAGATGAAAACTTTAAAAAAAGGAGGCCTCCTGGAACCGGTTGTGGAACTTTTGGCCAGCGTAAAATATTGAGCCGTAGTTCTCTTGGCAGCTTTCTTATTTTATCTTTTTTATTTCTTTTCTTATTTATGAGATGTTCTTGATAGCCTAGTCTAAAATCTTAAGTGAGAATATTGGGTAAGAAACCATCCCTTGAGATGTAGTCACTAACATGACCTTATCTCTGGGAAAGCCAGTGCTTTACTTTATAAATCATGTATAAGATAGTATTTATTAATAAATAAAAACTTTCTCCACAATAAAATTTTATATGGCTACACATGTGTCATGGGAAGTAGACTTTGATATATTGTTTAAGAAAGCCTTAAATAAAAAAATTAAAATAGTTTAAATTTATGTTTTAATGATTTATAAAAAAATCAGGTATTAGATGTTAAATAGTAACTGATCATAAAAATTTATTAACTTGTTCTTAGAAAATTATCACTAGCCTTAGATGATTTTTGTATTTTACTGTGCCAAATGATTATAATAATATCCATTCTACCTGACTGCTTTATTAAATATACCTTTTTAGAAGTTGTAATATTTAGATGATTTTGTATTTTACTGTGTTAAATGATTATAACAATATCTGTTTTATTTGACTGTTTCACTAAACACATCTTCTCAGAGTTGTAACACTTGTTTCTTTATACATAAAAACCCTTGTTTGAGAACTGCAAAATACACTCAGATTCAAACTGCCTCTGTGTTTGTTTCTGTTTGTGACCGCCAAATCCTTACCCACCTAACCTCGAAGACCCTCGTCCCAGAGACCCCCATGCCCACCCAACTGGGGTGGTCCGTGACAATGGAGCATCTGCTGTCCATCCTGAGTGTTAGGTATTCTGCTTTTGCAGCTGATCTGCCTGACTTAGTCGTTTTAAGGCTGGCCTCAATACTGACACAGCAGGAGGCTAGGTAAAGGCAGAGAATTATGCTTCTTAAATTGAAGGGAGAAAAGGGGAGGGGGACTTATCTCTGCCCTTTGTTCTCCGTACTTGTAAGATTCTCTGAGCACAGGGTCTCCAATGGAGGAGCTAGAGAAAGGACCCAAGGAGCAGAAGGAATTTGCAGCCAGCCCCATAGAAGTAACAACAATATGAACCAACCAGTATCCCCCAGAGCTCCCAGGGACTAAACCACCAACCAAGGAGTACACATGGAGGGACTCATGACTCCAGCTGCATATGTAGCAGAGGATGGCCTCGTCTGTCATCAATGGGAGGAGAGGCCCTAGGTCCTGGGAAGGTTTGATGTCCCAGTGTAGGGGAATGCCAGGGCCAAGAAGCAGGAGTGGGTGGGTTGGTGAACAGGGGCAGTGAGGAGGGGATAGGGGGTTTTCGGAGGGGAAACCAGGAAAGGAGATAACATTTGAAATGTAAATAAAGAAAATATCTAATTAATTAAAAAAATATTCTCAGAGCCCGTGTTCACATGGTGAAAAAAAAAACACCTCACAGCATATAAATTCAGTCATATATTGAAAAAGAGGTTATAACAGAGAATGCCTACATGCATATATATTAGGAGCAATTATCTGGCTTAACTTTCACCATTTGTTATTAGTTTACAGGGTCATGGAAAGTTTAAGATCATAACTAAGCTGTCATTAAAGTTTTGACAAACTCAGTTAATATCTTCTCTCCTGTTTTTGCACCTTGGGTCTGAAAGGAAATAAAACTTGAGACCTGAGATTCATGTAATGTATGTCAAATAGCCCAAAGAGTTGTTTGTGAGCTTTGAAACCTGGGGCTGAGAACATAGCAGAACAGGCCAGGACATGCCCGGGGAAGGCCCGTCTTTAAGACTTTCCTGAGGCTGCTTGGCAATAAAGGTAAAGAGATAAAGAGAATGACTTGCTGGACTGGCCCCTCCCTATCTCCTGTGTGAGATACAGTTCGACCCGGAGCTCTGCCATTATGGCTCTGCCATGTGGTCCACACCTCTGTCTCCTGCGGGAGATACGTGTCTGCCCGGAGCTCCATCATTAAACTACCTTAGGCTTTTACATCAAGATGGTCGTCTGTTCGTGATTCTTGGGTGCACGCCGAATCAGGAATTGAGTGGGGGTTTCCCCACTAGGTTCCTTCAGGTCCTGTAGTGTATACCTTCTTTATGACCTTCAGTTAATGGTTTCTGTAACTCCTTGGAATGTGCCCTAAGTTTTAGAAGTCTGCCATTATCTCAGAAGCATTTAAGCAGTCATGTTATAAAAGGAACTGAAATGTCTCTGTGGCTGTTGCCATTTGGAAGCAATAGTAACTCTTGCATGCTAGATGTTTCTGCAGAATAACCCCTCTTTGTTTGCATGCTATCTGAGTGTGGGATCTTCAGCGATTTTCAGACCCTTACAGACATTCTCTTTATTTTTGTAGTACTCTTATTTGCAGTATGGGTTACTGAACCTAGGGCCTTGCATTGCTAGACAGGGGATATCACTGAATTACCTTAGTTCCTTTTCTCACCCTTTGTAATTTATTTTGAGACAAAGTCTTGCTCAATTGTGCAGACTGGCTTGGCATTCACAATGTCCAGACAGACCTTGACTTTTTGACCCTCCTTAACATATGAGTAGCCTGGATTATGGGTGTGTGCCATCACCAAGCCCAGACTATAGTGCATTTGTTTTATATAAATAGTAACACAGCTTCGTTTGCTTAGCATTTGCTTTATCTTTTCCAGTAACTTTACCTTCAACTTTTTCAAACCATTGTTTTCAATATATTTCAATTCAATGGCAAATGTAAGGATTTTTTAAAATGCAATCCGACATATCTCTGTATTTTCACTGGATAATTTAGATTATTTACAATTTAGCTTTTTTCCTATTATTATTTTTTCTGCATTTGTCTACATTTTTTTTACCCTCTTTTTCTCTTTTCTTGGAAGTCGAAGAATGGATTGGATTTATAGCTATATCCTTAATATGTGTCCTTCTTTATTGGTGAATTAAATATATATGTAATATATAAAAATATAGTCTATAACATATGGATTGTATTATAATCATAGTAGGTATACTATGTGGATATATGTACTAAAAGTATAAACCAATACATAAAAGTATAAACTGACATATGCCATGCAGTTCAAGCTGGCTTGAAATTCCTTATAGAGCCAATTTTCACCTTGGACTTTTGAGCTTTAGTTGCTACTCACACCTTCTCCGCGAATATTTATTAAAATCTGAAGTTATTACCTTAACCACTTCCTCTTCCCCAAAGCATTCAAATATCTTGAGATAGTTTAATTCTGACAAATCCTCCCAACTTAAGTCCTATTATTTGCCTGTTTGAGGACTGCAGATCAGACACTATCATTTTAAAAGGCTGTATTCAGATCTACTTATCATTTATTTGCCTTTCCTTGTTTCTTGAGCCTTTACTTTGGAATAATTTTCTGTCATGTATTTCTGTGAAAAGTTCCTTGGATGTTCATGGGAACCCCCAGGTTTTGTTTTATTTGATGATTTTTTTTTTATTCTCATATAGGAAAGTCTGTTTTTACTAGGCAACATACTCTAAGTTTTGCAGTCATTTTTGTTGCTCTCTTGAAAGCAATTGTTCTACCAACACAGGATGTTCACTATTACTGTCTTCTAAAGGTAGAAGGTTTCTCTCTCTCTCTCTGCCTCTCTCTCTCTCTCTCTCTCTCTCTCTCTCTCTGCCTCTCTCTCTCTGCCTCTCTCTCTCTCTCTCTCTCCCTCCCTCTCTGCTTTTAAGATTTTTCACTTTGTCTTTGGCCTACTGAATTTTTACTACCATTTATGCATATTTATTGCTTGTTAATTATTTAATGTATTTACAAGTTTTAGAAACATCTAGGGTTGGAGAAATGGTCTAATTTTTAAGAACACTGGCTGTTCTTCCCGAGGACCTGAGTTTGATTTCTAGCACCCACATGGTAGCTCACGTCTGTAGCTTCATTTCAGGCTATCCCATTTCCTCTTCCAGCCTCTGAAGACACTGCATGCATGAGTGTACAGATATCTAAGCAGACAAAACATCCATACACATAAAATAAAAATAAAGGAAAAAAATTTCAAAGGAAAAAATGATCTATTATCTTTTAAAATAATGGCTTTCCAGGTTGGATGTGCTAAGCCAAGCTTTTAATCTTAGCTCTCGGGAGGCAGAAACAAGCAGGTCTCTTTGAGTTTGAAACCAGCCTAATAGTCTACATAGAATGTTCCAGGGCAGCCAGGGCAGCATACTGAGACCCTATCTCTGAAGAGACACACACATAAAAAGCTTCCTGGGGCTGATGAAATGGCTCAGCAGTTAAGAGTGCATGCTACTATATTAGAGGACCCAGGTTGGGTTCCTAGACTCTTGTCAGGCAGCTCCTAGGGATGTGACACCTGTAATGGCTCTGGCCTGCAACGGCACCTGCACTTATGTGCACCACACACATACATACAAGGAAAAATAAGATAAATCTTTTTTTGTTTTAAAGATTTACTTATTTATTATATGTAAGTACACTGTAGCTGTCTTTATACACACTAGAAGAGGGTGTCAGATATCATTATGGATGATTGTAAGCCACCATGTGGTTGCTGGGATTTGAACTCTGAAGAAGAGCAGGCGGTGCTCTTACCCACTGAGCCATCTCTCCAGCCCCAAGATAAATCTTAAAAAGAATAATAGCTTCCCTTCCATTCTCTTTATCGAGGTCTGAATAAAATGTGCTACATTTTCATTCTACATGACATACCCTTTAATCTCCTTCTCACATTTACATCTCATCATGTCTTTTGTTTGAATAGTGTCAGAGCTATATTCAAATTAGCTCTGAATAGATTAAATAAATCTGAATAGATAATGTGCATTTTAATGCTTTGGACTACTTTGTGCTGCTTTGTGCTTTTTTTTAAATTTTTAATATTTTTTATTACATATTTTCCTCAATTACATTTCCAATGCTATCCCAAAAGTCCCCCATAGCGCCCCCCACTTCCCTACCCACCCATTCCCATTCTTTTGGCCCTGGCATTCCCCTATATTGGGGCATATAAAGTTTGCAAGTCCAATGGGCCTCTCTTTCCAGTGATGGCCGACTAGGCCATCTTTCGATACATATGCAGCTAGAGACAAGAGCTCCGGGGTACTGGTTAGTTCATCATGTTGTTCCAACTATAGGGTTGCAGATCCCTTTAGCTCCTTGGGTACTTTCTCTAGCTTCTCCATTGGGAGCCCTGTGATACATCCAATAGCTGACTGTGAGCATCCACTCCTGTGTTTGCTAGGCCCCGGCATCGTCTCACAAGAGACAGCTATATTTGGGTCCTTTCAGCAAAATCTTGCTAGTGTATGCAATGGTGTCAGCGTTTAGAAGCTGATTATGGGATGGATCCCTGGATACGGCAGTCTCTAGATGGTCCATCCTTTCATCACAGCTCCAAACTTTGTCTGTGTAACTCCTTCCATGGGTGTTTTGTTCCCAATTCTAAGAAGGGGCACAGTGTCCACACT
Organism: Mus caroli; assembly: GCF_978045245.1. NCBI lineage: Eukaryota > Metazoa > Chordata > Mammalia > Rodentia > Muridae > Mus > Mus caroli. Next base: position 34,615,643 of record NW_028227266.1, on the reverse strand, counting down.
TTGGTCTTCATTCTTCTTGAGTTTCATGCGTTTAGCAAATTGTATCTTATATCTTGGGTATCCTAAGTTTTGGGCTAATATCCACTTATCAGTGAATACATATTGTGTGAGTTCCTTTGTGATTGTGTTACCTCACTCAAGATGATGCCCTCCAGGTCCATCCATTTGGCTAGGAATTTCATAAATTCATTCTTTTTAATAGCTGAGTAGTACTCCATTGTGTAAATGTACCATAATTTCTGTATCCATTCCTCTGTTGAGGGACATCTGGGTTCTTTCCAGCTTCTGGCTATTATAAATAGGGCTGCTATGAACATAGTGGAGCATGTGTCCTTCTTACCGGTTGGGACATCTTCTGGATATATGCCCAGGAGAGGTATTGCTGGGTCCTCCGGTAGTACTGCTTTGTGCTTTTTTGAGACATGGTCTCATATTACTCATACTGACCTTGAACTCCTGATCCTCTGCTTTCATCTCCAAAGGGCTAGGATCACAGGTGTGAGCCCCCACACCCACTTAACAGTTTAGTTTTGTATATATTACATTATTTAGTGTGTGTGTGTGGGGGGTGCGTGTGTGACACAGAACCCATGTGGAGGTCAGAAGGCTACTGGTAGGAGTCAGTTCCACCAGGTAAGTTCTGGGATCAAGCTCAGGGTGTAAGCTCCGATGTCAAGTGACTTGACCTGCTGAGCCATCTCCCTAGTCCCATTTTTATGAAAGTTTACCTTGTTCCTTTTCTAATTTGATCACTGTTACAATCTTTGTGGTCTTGCTGTCTTCTGTTCTCTTCAACATCCCATCATTATCTCATATTTGATGATTCCAGCATCTTAAGGCTTTGAAGGGTTGAATCTATTGCATCTTAAATTGATGCTCAGTCATGGTGATTGTTTTCTTGCCTATTTATTAACCTTTTTTGTTGTTGTTTCTGTTAATTCTCCCCAATGCCTGAGATAGGGCTTTACTGTGCAGCCTAGGCTGGTTTTAATCATGTGACCCACCCTCACCAACATTCCAGTTGCTGAGATCACAGATATCGCCATATCTGTTCATTTGTTTTTGATTGATTTTAATAACAGAAAATTTGGAAATCCTTTTCTCCACAGAAGATTAGCAGTTTCATTTGCCAGCTGTCTTGTGCGCCTTCAGCAGTGAGCCCTCTTTCTAGGACATCACCTTAATCTATGTGTCTCAGATCCAGCTCTTCTTACCTTGTCAATGGGTTAGGCATAGTTTTCAATACAATTCTAATGCAAACGAAATATGCAGGGTAATCCCCTATTTTATTAGTATTAAAGCACTCTGGATTTGTCTGGATTTTATTTTGTTTCTGGTTCCCTGGAAATTTCTCCTGGTAATATACACTAAATATAGTGTCCTCCGGCAGGATCAAGCTGTTCTGCAACAGGAAGAACTTTGGAATACCCAGTCTCAAGTACCCAATCTCAGCTGGGTTAGTCATGACTCACCTACTGCAATCTGGCTTTAACTCCTGCTCACGGCAACTGAATCTGCTTATTCCCCCTTGTTGCCAAATTTTTTCTTCTTTTAGTATTCTTTCTTCTTCTCTCCTGGGGATCAAACTTAGGGACTCATCTTTCCTAGGAATCAAACACTAAGCAAGCACCGTATCATAGATCTACACATCAATCCCTGATCTTCACTTTGAATTCTTTTTCATACATGAAGCCCTCTAAGGTCCTGGCTGTTCTGTCACCCCACCCCACCCCACCCCTTCACCCCTTTGGTTTCTTTGAATGAGGGCATCGCCTTGTGCTTCAGCTGGTTTTGACCTTGAGCTTTCCAAGCACTGAGATTGTAGGCCTGCACTGTCAAACCTGTCCTGTCATTCTCCAAAGACTCTCCTTTGGTTGCGCAGCGACCTTCCTACCTAAACTCCCACCCATCTTTCTCTCTATGCTTTTTTGCCATCTTTGGGAGATTCTTTCAACTCAGCTTCACAAAATACACTGTCTGAGCTCCTAGAGGCCCTATCGAGCTGCCGTTACTTCCTACCCTACACATTCTCCGACATGCTCCATCCATACAAGGGCTCGGTATTCGGAATTCCCTGTGTGTACTGCCCCAGCAAGGCTTTTGTACATGTTTCTCCTTCTCCTTGGAATGTGTCCTCCTATCCTTTTGTAACCCCTGATATATGTTTCCTGAGTACTTTAAATTGCATTATAATAATCTGTTCACTTACTGTCTTCCTCTGTGAGATTGTTTTCTGAGTAAAAGTCACAGCATAATTACATCTTTATCCTGTGTCTGGGATATAGTCAATGGGACACAAATGAATGTTTGACTAGTAACTAAGAGAACAAACACATGAATGAATGAGTGAATGAATGAATGAATTAATGAATGAGAGTGATGGCTTGGGAATGACTGATTTGCAATATGGAAAATTAAGGCAGTAAAGGAAGAAAGGAGATAACTTGTACATTCAGGTTGTTCATCTGTTCCTTTTGCTTATGTGGAAATAAAATTATTTCATTTCATCAAAAGTTTATTGAGCATCCAGGTTGTGCTATGCACTCTGCTAGATGCTAAGTGAATACAAAGATGAAGATCAAAACAAAGCAAAACAAAATTAAAAAACAAAAAACAAAAAACTCCACTTCTTTACTTAATCCAAATTTAAGGCAAATTTGGCTTGAGTCTGGGAAGCCAGCCCGGCTGGGATTCAGCACCAGGGTGTGGCATGTTCTCATCTCACCCTACCCCTCACCCCTGTATCTCAAGGCTGAGCAACAGGTAGTCTTCCAAGTCTTGCTTCTCCTAACCTGCCTGCACTATCGCCTACAAGCACTATTTTATGGTGGATAAGGCACCTGGGGAGGTTAGTGGAGTTTGGGTTCTGGCTAAGTAAGGAGAGCTGCAGACACGCCTGCCACGTGAGCAGGTAGAAGGCCATCAGGATGGGGGAACCGAGAGTCATGCTGGTGGGGTAAGGGGACACAGGCAAACCAGAAATCTTGGTGCCTGCAGGGCCAGGGCGAAGTGTGTTCTGGTGTGGAGGTGAGGGGTAAGGGGTCTTGGAAGTTGTTCATGAGATGATGCAGAAGTAAAGATGAAGTTGTACGAGTTGAGGAAGGACAAGAGATTCAAGGGTCCCTGGGGACATTAGGGAAGAGAGGACAGAACCCCCTGGGGTCTTCTTGTCTTTCATCTATTCATGTGCTGTTTTTACAGCTCTGTTCACTGCCCTGGGTTCTGAGCATCTAAGATCACCGCAGGTGGAAAGCAGGAGGCAAGGGGGTTGGCCATCCTTGCTTTGACATGTTGGGGCATGTTAAGCTTCTTTCTCTTTCCATGTTTCTCTGGAGAGTGGAATCTTATTTTTTCTTACAGCTCAAGGAAGCCTCTCAGCCTTCCTGGGCTGATTGAAAGCTTGTTTTGTAAAACAACAGTCAGGAAGAAGAGCATGAATGGTTAAAACCAGATCCTTGTCAGGGGCAGCTTGCTAGGTCTTCGGTGAGTGGCCGCACCAGTCTCTATAGGAACAAGCCTACCCACATTCTCAAGAACGCAGTACGGCACACTTTTGGGGAGGCCACCAAGCACTGGGAGCCTGATAGTTTGTCCTGGCCTAGCCCCAAGTTCCCAGGGTCTTAGGAATGCACCTGGGGTTCACTCTTATCACCTGGAAAGATGGGGAAGCAGGTGTCCAGAAAAGGTCCTTAAGACGACATCTTTGTAATCAGAACAGGCCCTGTGCACCCAGGAACCAGCATCAGACCTGTTTTTAGTTTTAGGGCAATGTGTGTTCGGGGGTAAGTGGCCTCTAAATTGGGCTGGGGGGAAAAACTACCACAGACTTTAGGGATCAGAGGCATGTGGGATTGGGAGGTGGATGGGAAGTATAAACACTGCCAGGGGGCGCGTAGGATCGTCTCACTGGGTAAAATTACTGTTAGTTTCCATAAAATCCTTTAGGGGATTGGGCCAGAAATTTAATAATCTATGTAGTCCTAAGAAGGCACAGCTCATACCCACTGAGAACACAGCCAGAGGACACAGCCAGTAAACCCAGCGCACATGCAACCGGGTTTAACACCAAGATCAGCCATTTGTGCAAACTCACACGCGTGTGCACCCTAAACGGGGATCAGGCCACGATCTCCTTTCACTCCTGGCCAGAGGCATCAGGACTTCTCAGCCTCCCCCCAGCCGCGAACAGCAGACCGTGGGCAACCGCAGAGGGCTCTCGAGGAGGCTCAGGCACTGATCTCCACCTGCCCTGACTCGTCCTGCTCCCGGATTCTCTGCACGCCTGCAGTCCGCAGTGAGCGAGAAGAGCTGCGCGAGCGGCCTGGCGAGCTCGGGGCCCGCGGTGGCGACGTGTGTGTCCGGCCAGTGGCAGGGGAACGTGCTGGGGAGCGCGGGTAGCGGCGGGCTGAGCGGATGGGAAGCCCAGGAGAGCGGCCCGGCACGGGCGGCGACACGGAGTAGCCAGGAGGGCCGGGTTCTGTGGTGCTCCGTGGCTCTGTAGCAGGGTTTTCATCTGGCTCTGAGGAATCCTGCAAACACAGGCGATGTAAGGATCAGTAGTCCCCTGAACACAATCTGGGAGCTCTTTGTTTTAGGGACTGGCACTAAAGAGGCACTCGCAGGTTGTGTGTGTAGTGTGTCTCTCGGGAGTTTCCAGCCACACCCGCCACGTCCAGCTAGACGGCAGACGACACCTTGTGGCCCAGACATGTGGCAGGTACTCAGTAAATGTTAACATGACTCAGAGCCTCGTCTATCCTCTTAAAGTTCTGTCAAATAGGTCTATTCCATGTGAGCAGAGAAGAGCCGAAGGGCTCTGGCAACCACCAAATAGGTTTGTGAATAGCCTGGACATGGTGGGAGCTAGGGTGGTCCATGAGATTGCCCGCTGACTGTCGATTATATCGTGACGGGCAGGTCTGCCACTCATTTGCTTGTTTAGCCCTTCACACGTTGTTTTGTCTCTCTGTCTCATTTTCCAATTTCTAAAGTGGGGATTTTTGAAAATACTGCAGAAATACAAAGATTTCTGCAAACATTGCAAAGGAATGACCACATCACACACTCCCTACCATGCTGTAGGTTCTCCTTGACCAAGTAGCTTACCTTATCCTTCAGGATATAGAGTGCCATTGGGTTCTTCCGCTCTTGTTCCCCACTTCGGGGTAGGGTATCTGCTACATAGGGAAAGAATAGGGAGTCTGGTCCATGGACAGATCTTCTACACCAGTGGTTTTCAACCTTTCTAATGTTGTAACCCTTAAATGCAGTTCCTCATGTTGTGATGACCACCCCCCCAAACATAAAATTATTTTTTGTTGCTACTTCATACCTGTAATTTTGCTATTGTTATGAATCGTAGCGTAAATATCTGTTTTGTAACGATCTTAGGCGATCTTTGAGAAAAGGTCATTTGACCCCAAGAGGGTCACGGCCCACAGGTTGAGAACTGCTGCTCTACACCATCCAGCATCTGTATTCTGTACCTGCACTCTCTTGATTCTGATAATTCCTCATCGCCCTCTTTTCCTTTTCCCAGGAGG